>NC_140542.1:6483627-7113627 GCF_057382185.1 Mchenga conophoros
GGTGTAAAAACAAGTATGCAAATTTGTGTGCTTCTACAAGATAAGTAAGGAAAAACCTGACTGTTTTTCGAGCCCTTCCAGACCTCAAACAGATCATTTACAACCTACACACCTAACTCTGCATAAATATACGCTGCTATTCAACAGTTTCGGGAACTGCTTAGATTATTATCCATCATGCAGCACTGTCAGGGAGGCATCTGACTGGTCCCAAATTCATTTTGCAGCATGACAATAATTGCAAACGCAGAGTCACAGAGAACTAACTTCGTACAACAAGAAAAACAAGAGCTCAGCAGCAGATGGTGGCCCCCACAGGGCCCCTGTTTCTACACCACCGAATCAGTGTGGGATTTCACGAAAAAAACGGAAGCAACAAAGTGTGGAAAGTTCCTCAAAATGTTTGGAACAACCTTGAATGACTGCATGCAACTCTACCGCAGAGAAGTTGGACTGCTGTAGGGCCAGAACACATATTAATCACCATCAACGTGCGCAATCACATGTATTCTGTAATCTTTTAATGTCGTCAATTAAAGTAAGACAACAGATTACCGGCTACCGCTACGTATCTTTAGTCACCTTCAAAACAATTCAGGATCAAAAATTGCACAGCATAATGCCAAGTTTCGTGCCTGATCTTGAGTGCACAACAAGTAGTCTGGCTCCACAGGAAATGAAAAGTTCAAAACTGGAGTTTAGGTACCAGGGCCACAAATCACTGAGTGATTGTTTGTTCAATTATTCAAATGAAAACACTGACAGCTGGTGTTTCTGCCACTCACAGGGAGCAAACTCTGACAAGAAAAAAAACAGAATTACAAGTGGTTTGTGGTGCTTAAAAAAAAGGTTATCAATCACATCGAACGCTCGCTTTCAGTGATTACGCAGTGAAAAGTCACTGCTTTTCTGTGGCTTTCTCAAACCATTAGCCTCTTCACATTCAGTGTATGTTTCAAACAATCCTCCCGAGTTTAAATTTCAAGAAAACCTCACGATCCTCAGTGTTCACTCAATCAAAAACCTTGAAGTTTTTTGTGTCGTTTTAATTTAAGACACACTGTTTGCACTTAAGTACTGCGGCACTGAGGGAAATAAGTAGGAGTAAGTAGGTTTATCCTAATTGTCAAAGGTAATCTACAAAAACCCTCAATTTCATTTGCATTTCAGTGATGGAAATAGATACTTGATCATTTCCGTTAGGTGTTTTAAACAACAACAAAAATAAAGCTTTACCAAGTCAGGATTCGGTTTATTTCATATGCACTATCAATGAGTGAACAGTGGGGAACAGCCCCAGAACTACATGCGAGGATCAAGTTAGTGATTTCAAAGCAGCTGGTTAAACATTTGTAACAAATCACGCTGTAACGGTCTGAAATCCTGCACTGCCTGCAAAGTTGCCCTGGTCAACAAAGCCCATGATCAGGCACATGTGAAGCTGGCCAGTGAACACCTGAAGGTTTCTGATAAGACTTAATGTGTTGTGGTTGAACAATGGGACATCAATCCACTCGCTGCATTTGGGAGGACAAGAATCCTCACTATGACCTCCAAGAACACCACCCAAAACGTCACACAGGGTGGTGCAATCATCAAACTGTTGGAGTGTTTTTGTGCCAAAGGTACAGGATGACAACACGGCATTGAGTGAAAGACACAGAAACAAACACAACAATGTCATGGCGAGACCTAACCAATCTCTGGACCTTAAGCCAGTAGAGGACCTATAGAGAGAAATTTAGCGTTATGTATCCAAGTCACAACGTAAAAAACTGGGATTCCAATATCTGCAAAGAGAAGCAGTCGAATATCCCTGATGAGACCTGTGCAAAGCCTGACAGCTATGCTTGCCAACAACAGTTACTGCACCAAGTCCTCACAGCATGTATTCCAAGTAGATCAAATACTTTCCTTTCCCAAAATGCAGATTTCATACATTAAGAAAAAGTTAGTCATCCTTCATGAAAATTATTTTAAATTTAGGTTACACTTTTAAGTAATAAAAATCTAATTAAAACTATTTTTTCAGTGGAAGACCCAAAGACATTTACTTTGCTATATCATTCCTTTTATACCACAGAAAAAGGAATTCCCACACTTACATACATAACTGACCATCATTAATCAGAGTTGTTCCGTTTCAGCCAACTGACTACCTAGAACAACAATCTTTCTACAAAGGTGCCGCGTGTCAAATATATTTATTCCAAAGCGAAACATGCAAAGGCATCTCACAGGTGGTGCAAAAACCCCTGTAGTGCAGGACGCCCCCATTGACCTGCTCATGACTTCATCTACATACAATCCTTCAGAAACAGGGCTAGGTACACAGAGATCAGACACAGTCTCGACAATTCTTTCATTCTTTGCTTAAAAAGCTCCAAATGCCACAAAACCATATGCAGGCATTCAGGATGGAGTTTATGTGCAGGGCCGTGTGGGCACTGAAATCCGGAAAGAAAAGAAAATTAGCCAGAAAGAATGCTGAAATGAGCAACAACTGGGAAATCTGCTCCACAGACTTCTTTTTATTTATTTTTTCCAGAGAACATAACTGTAGTCAGATCTAATGCAAGGTCAGGATCATTCTCACGCATGAAAACAAAAATCTATCGCAACTTCTGTCTGTCTTTGTGTCTTTGTGAATCGGCCTGCCTGTATTCATCTTTCTCCCTGCACTGCATCAGTATCTCTATTGATCTCTGTGTATTGTCTTTACTGAGCCTGTTCTTCCCACCTCGCTCCAGTCTGACTCCTGTGTTTCTTCACACCTACTGTCGGTTTCTGGTTTTTTTGGTTTTGGTCTCTCTCGCACATTCTCACCAAGCATCCCCGCTTCTATGCGCCTGCGTCCAACTTCAGATTCCTCCTCCACCCGAATCAATTTCCTCAAACCCCATCTAATACTCTTACACATACACACACGCGCTCACACGCTCAGTAATGGATCTCTTGCACAGAGCTGAAAGCCTAATCTGGTTTTAACCCGCTAAGTATGCTACCTAACATTAGGCATTAGGAGGAGATGGAGAGAATATGGTTGAGGTTTTATGCTAAAGCCCTCTCCCTCTCTTTCTATTGCCTTTAATGACACAGTGCAGTCTGACAAGCGGGGGCTGACGTCAAATTCTGCTCAATACTTTCTCCACCAGTGAAAGGGAGAACTCTAAGACTCCTAAATAGCTTAGAAAATAATCTTATAATTCACAGCGTGGCAATCACTGAGTGGGCTACCAAGTGAACCTTTGACAAAAACGAGAAAGCGAAAACATGAACAAAAAAAAAAAAAAAAACAGAAAGAAGGAAATCACAAAAGCTCAACATCTTAATTATGGGTCTCTTTTGAACATGTCGATTATTCCCTGTGTTCCAATGAAAGAGTGTGTACGGGCACAGGAAAAGAACAGAAATCTTCCATTGAAAATCACCTCGAAGGCTGCAATTCAGCTGCCACCTTCCCCCGATAAAGGAGCTAATTAGAAACAAGGGAGTTACGAGCGACGCAGCGGACCCCCCTTGAAAACATGAGGGGCCGGTTCTCGTGCTGTGTGCCAGGAGGTCCTGCTGTTTCATCTCGCCCCTGAGGCCAAGATGAAAGTCTCAGGTGGAGCGCGGAGGCTCAATAATAAACAGTTCAGTAGGTTGAAAGGAAAAGCTCCAGACTACGTTCAATCCACACGATCATATCCTTATGACAGCTCTTAGGGGCCGTCTTTAAAAAACTGTGATCTTAGATAAATGGCTGCAAATAACATCTATGTGAAATAGTATCAGAGTGGCTAAAAATGTATGAGTAATATGTAGAATGTAATGGAAATGTTAACTAAAAGCAACATAACATATCTTATAATATAATGTAATACTGAACAATAACTACTGTTTCATCTTATTCACAACACTTCTGTTATCAGTACACATATGATCAGGGTTTTTCCGGCCTTTAGCCATGCCGCAAAGGAAACTTACTAGCACTGTGGAGCTAAACCCACTTTTATTTCAAGGTCATTTGTATGGCACATTTAAAACAACCAGAGCTGACCACAATGCTTCACAGGGAGTGAAATTAATGAAAAAATACAATTAATTATAAATGTATAAATTAAAGGTCAGAGAGTAGAAATTAGTCTTTAGCAAAGCCTTAGAAACAGTCCTTATGTGAAATGGTAAGACTTGGAGCAACAACTGAGAAGCTCTCTTAAAGTATGGATCCTGGAATATTGAGGACCAGCTGATTACCAGACCTCAGTGCTCTGACAGGAGCGTGAACATGAATAAGATCAGAAAAATACAGTGGTGTCAGCCCATCCAGAATATTAAAAAGAAACAATAAAATCTTAATAATCAACCCTAAATTGACAGGAAGCCAATAAAGTGAACCTAAACAGTCGAAAATATATCAGAGAAACACAACACTCATATAGTATTGGTCCACATTCTGAGTAATGATACACTCATTCTAAGGTTGTACATCTACAACTTACTGACATTTTCCTGCATTTAAAGACCCGACATGAAGAGAACACATTTCAATCAGTCAGCAATAATTAGCCGGTTAAATGTAAAAAATATATATATATAAAAATGTCTGTTTTGGACCCCTGGTACAATAAATAAATACATAAATGGGATTTTTTCAAAAATGTTAAACTGCAGATGTACAGTGAACTATCCTGCCTGTACGCTCTCACCTTGGCAATAAAACAAGGCTGATATTTTGCATTTTAATCATCTTAGCATCTTGTGTTGTTATTTATTTTAAAATATATAACAACACAAACCCTTAGCTCTTAAAGGCTATCATGTGACAAATTAAAATGTCATCAATTTACTGCGGCTCTTCCCTGCCAAAGATGAAAGTTCTTCAGTAACAGAGTCAAAGATTTGCTTCAGAGATAAAAGGCGGACAAGAGGAAACCAGGGAGGTGAAGCCAGTGTTTAGAAACTATACCTTCATTGCTATTTCAACTTAAACTAAAGTCATATTATCTTTATATGAGCTGACGTAAAGGATGAGCTCTTTCTTGATCTGACACACACACACACACAGTTGTGTGTGTAAGTCTCTTCTGAATCATCCTATGAATCCCTGAAGGATATTCTTGACTGAACTGAGAAGCGTATAAATCCTCAGATCACAGCACACAGCATCTTTGAGAGGATCACAGGCTATCCCAACATTTACATTGTCTGAAAAACGCACACTACAAAAAGAGATTCTTCAAATAAAGATTAGGGGATGTGACAAGAGTGGGCTACTTTGCCAGATAGTTAAATACCTGTGGTACATCACCATTACTAAGTATGACCACAAATATAAACCCCACACAAAAAAGACACTAAAACAGCCTTTATGGTGCCTCTTAGATCTGTAGCACTGATAAACTCTTGTCATCCTTTTGCATCTCTTCCTCCGTGCCTCTCGCTGCCAGTGTCTACACGAGTAAACACTTCAGACGAGCTGCATCCTCCTCGCTCTCCAGCGCTCCTCACATCCTCAGAGCCCTTTGTCTTCCTACACATCGGCCCTCCCACACACTCCTCTCTGTCTTCAACACCTCTTCTTGTTTTTCTCTCATCTCTCACACGTTTCCATCCATTAGTACCCCTATAGTCTTCCAGCAGATAGCCACTTCCATAGTAGTCTCAGTGGGCTTCAGGGTCTTGGCTCACATTGGGTAACTAGTTTAAAAAAAACGTATATTTTTTAAACAGCTGATTGTGCTATAATGTTTGAAAAGATTACCAGCATATCAGAATCTCACTAAATTTGAGCAGCAGTGCAATAAAGATCTAGTCTAAGCCTTCTAACCTATAGGTTTTTGCTTCTCTTTGACATCCTTTTATAGCCAAATACGCAGAAAGGTAGATGCTATTTTCACACATGAACTTCAAAAGTGGTTTGAAGATACCATTGAGTGCAGTGGCTTCATAACACTGGCATTAATCTCCCATGTTAAAATGTTCTTCTTCCATTAGCAGATGGTTTGTTTAAAGCCTAATAAAGAGTTCTGGTTTCCAAATACAAGTTCAACCTTCATAAAACTGTACAGAGGGCAGTTCTTTGGGTGGGTGGGTTATTTGGTTATTTATTTTTTTAATAGCTCATCTGTTTGTATTTTGACAAGACTTAAGGTTAGAATGTAGCTGCTTTGATTTTCAGGTGTAGGTGCACGTGCAGGTATTTTCCTGGCTCAGTCACTGAACTGGACTCCATACCTTCATTCATGCGCTGATGTCTTTTCTAGCATTCTTATGGCTCAGTCACACTACATTAAAAAAACAGCACAGCAACATCCTTGTGACTAGAGAGGAAAATAACTAAATAAATAATCAAAATTGCATTGAGTTTTTTTTGCAATCTGCGACTGGTTGTAAGTTGCTGCAGTAATCATCATTGCAGAGAAGCTAAGCATGCAAAATTCTCAACATCCAGGCAACCGCTTTTGAACCAACCATCCCCTTAACATTAACTAGTAATGACTTTATGAACTTCTTCACAAATAAAATGTTTATCATTAGAGAACAAATTACCAATAATCATCCCACAGATGTAAAATTATCTACAGCTACTGTTAGTACCATTGATGTTAAGTTAGACTCTTTTTCTCCAATTGATCTTTCTGAGTTAACTTCAATAATTACTTCCTCCAAACCATCAACGTTCTGCCATTAATTAATGCTTCAATCTCTAATAATCAGCTATGTACCACAGGCCTTCAAGCTGGCTGTAGTTAAACCTTTACTCAAAAAGCATCTCTAGACCCAGCAGTCTTAGCTAATTACAGGCCAATCTCCAACCTTCCTTTATATCAAACATCCTTGAAAGAGTAGTTGTCAAACAGCTAACAGACCATCTGCAGAATGGCTTATTTGAAGAGTTTCAGTCAGGTTTCAGAGTTCAACACAGCACAGAAACAGCTTTAGTGAAGGTTACAAATGATCTTCTTATGGCCTCTGACAGTGGACTCATCTCTGTGCTTGTCCTGCTAGACCTTAGTGCAGCGTTCGATACTGTTGACCATAGTATCCTATTAGAGCGATTAGAACATGCTGTAGGTATTACAGGTACTGTGCTGCAGTGGTTTGTATCACATCTATCTAACAGACTCCAATTTGTACATGTAAATGGAGAGTCCTCTTCACACACTGAGGTTAATTATGGAGTTCCACAGGGTTCAGTGCTAGGACCAATTCTGTTTACATTATACATGCTTCCCCTTGGCAGTATCATCAGAAGACATAGCATACATTTTCACTGCTATGCAGATGACACCCAACTCTATCTGTCCATGAAGCCAGATAACACACACCAATTAGTTAAACTGCAGGAATCTCTAAAATACATAAAGACCTGGATGGCCGCTAACTTTCTGCTTCTTAATTCAGATAAAACTGAGGTTATTGTACTCGGCCCTGAAAAGCAGATTTCTCCTGTTTTGGCTTCCCTTCATTGGCTTCCTGTTAAATCCAGAATTGAATTCAAAATCCTGCTCCTCACATACAAGGTCTTAAATATTCAGGCCCCATCTTATCTTAATGACCTTGTAGTACCATATCACCCTATTAGAGCACTTTGCTCTCGCTCTGCAGGCCTACTTGTTGTTCCTACAGTATTTAAAAGTAGAATGGGAGGGAGAGCCTTCAGTTTTCAGGCCCCTCTTCTGTGGAACCAGCTTCCAGTTTGGATTCAGGAGACAGACACTATCTATACTTTCAAGATTAGGCTTAAAACTTTCCTTTTTGCTGAAGCATATAGTTAGGGCTGGATCAGGTGACCCTGAATCCTCCGTTAGTTATGCTGCAATAGACGCAGGCTGCCGCGGATTCCCATGATGCATTGAGTTTTTCCTTTCCAGTCACCTTTCTCACTCACTATGTGTTAATAGACCTCTCTGCATTGAATCATATCTGTTACTAACCTCTGTCTCTCTTCCACAGCATCTTTATCCTGTCTTCCTTCTCTCACCCCAACCGGTCGCAGCAGATGGCCCCGCCCCTCCCTCAGCCTGGTTCTGCCTGAGGGTTCTTCCTGTTAAAAGGGAGTTTTTCCTTCCCACTGTCACCAAAGTGCTTGCTCATAGGGGGTCATATGATTGTTGGGTTTTTCTCTGTATCTATTATTGTACGATCTACTGTACAATATAAAGCACCTTGAGGCGACTTTTGTTGTGATTTGGCGCTATATAAATAAAATTGAATTGAAATTGAATTGAACACAAGGAGATTGTACAAGTCACCTGGTTAGAGGCAACCTGTCTCCAAACAGTTTTGGACCAACTGAGGATTGACTGCAATCAGTCTCAGACAGACTGGTGAAGGTTTGCAATAATTACGCTCTAATTTCTTATATACAAACAAAGCTGAGAACCTAACGCAAAAAAGCAAAAGGGTGAAAGCGGTGGCCCCTGGTTGTCATCTTCAAAGCAACGATATCGCAAGGTCAGTACGTCGTGTACAATAAGTTTGATCATGTAGCCTCAATGAAATTGACAATGTTGCTGTGAGGTATAGATCAAGCTGTGTGTTCCAGTTGTGTTTTTTTCTTGGTAGTCGGTTACTTAGAATGAACTAACAGGTATGTGCAAGAATGGTTAGTAATGCTGTGGCTTCAAAGTACAGATTCCAAAACTTACATTTGCAGCACAGCAAGAAGGTCCTGAGTTCAATTCCCCATCAGGCCGGGGTCTTTCTGTGTGGAGTTTGCATGTTCTCCCCGTGTTTGTGTGGGTTCTCCACAGTCCAAAGACATGCAGTTAGTGGGGATAGGTTAATTGATCAGTCTAAACTGCCCATAGGTGTGAATGTGAGCGAGAATGGTTGTCTGTCTCTGTGTGTTAGCCCTGCGACAGACTGACGACCTGTCCAGGGTGTACCCTGCCTCTCGCCCTATAACAGCTAGGATAGGCTCCAGCGCCCCCTGCGCCCCCTGAAAAGAATAAGCGGAAGCGAATGGATGGATGGACATATTTTATATACAGATCATGAAAGGAGCATGGAAAAGACAGGACATGAGGCACGCTCACTTGCAAATGGACGCTGATGCTGAACGAAATTTGTACTGTGAGCTTCAAATAATTAGTGCAAGACGATTCACATTTTTAGGTACTTCTATACAGCTCGTCAAAGGATTCTGAAAGACAGTCAGGACCAAAGTCCCTTTTTCGAGTACAAAGCATCATATTGCAACCGTTGAGAACTTTTAAAACTTCAAATTTTCCATGATGTTTTGGAGTTATGTAATTCCATACTTATTGGAATTAAATGCACTCTTTTTCTATATCTATTTCTATTTTTTGCGACCTGTTCAGATCTCCAACAACAAAGACCAACAGGAACGAAGATTCAACAAGTTTGGAGCGAGATGCAGGTAAGCATGAGCTGAGCTTAAATTTACTAAGAATAAGAAAAGCAATGGCGGTTGACCAGTGTGAGAGTATCTAAATTCACTTTTTAAATAAGTGATTGTACAGAGGAGGATAAGTAGTGTTTCATCATCAAACCTCGTGGTAAATGCAGGATATCGGTTTCAAAACATGAATATTGAAATTATATAGCAAAGTATTCGAGGTTAAGGGCAGAGGTGGTGTGTTATATAGATGGATAGAGGTGGAAAGATGAAGGGATGGATGGATGAGATGTATGAGTGGCGGTGCTGAGTGGATCTAACACCCGGCATCTCTCAACCAGCCGCCCACTCTTCTGCCCACAGCTACATTGTTCACTCAGCTGCTCTATCCCTCTGAAACATTTCACTCTAAAAATTCAGTCATCTTTTATCATTTGCAAACATTTTGTAGTACACACATAGACATTTGCATTTCAAGGGCAAAGATGGCCATGGAAAATATAAAGATGTTTAATTAGTATTTAGTACGATGACTCAAACAGACAGTGCTTTGTGGAATCATCTGCAAATATTGTGGACAGTAAATAATTGAATGAATTTATATTGTGCCCATTATCCCTCTCCTGCTAGTCATTCCACCATCAGTTCATCCCTTATTGATCCTCCGTCTCCATCATTCATTCTGCTGTGTCCAGCCCTCCGTCTGTCTCCTTTATCATTAGTCATAAAACCTGTCATTTTAAGTCAATCCTAACCTTCAGCCTCTATTTATCAGTTCACTTTCTTCCTCCATGCATACCTCAAAATGTTTCTGTCACTCCTCCCATGTCGCGTTTTGTACCACTTTCTTACTGCTTTCTCTTTGCAGAATAAGTAACAATATAATTTTTAGTTTTAAGCAAGTTTTTGACTGATTAAAATATAAAAATATGTGTGATTTCTTGTTTAATTGAAAGGCGTTCTAATTAAATTGTTAAGCACTGTAAACAACTTAACATTCTCTCAGTGCAAGAAATGAGAAAAGACAATAGTTTTAGGTTATCTGAGGCAGTGCTGTGCTTTTAATGAATTGGCTCCATAGTTTCAATGCTTATCAAGTAGAATTAGGTTGCCATGGTTACAAATGAGAAGTAGGAGGAGTCGTGGTTGAATAAATAGGAAATCTGATGATGATGATGATGATGCTAAGCAGATGACACTCTCGGCTGCTTTTATTATTATTTTTTAACTTTTTACAGATAAGAATAATTAACAGATTAACTCATAATGACTATCATCATTCGTAGCATCATTTGTGTATATTGTGTACTGATGTAGCTCCCCCACATATTAGTGACACCACGCAGAAGCACCTGCGGAAACACTGCACTAAACAAACATTTCTTTAAAGAAATGGGCGGTGAAAAAGACAAAAAAGACAACACTGGGACATACAAGAAAATATGAATATTCAAACTACATCCTGACAATACCTCGGGGAGACACACAATGTATACTTCCTCTTTTGTGTTTCTGTAGACAGCTGGTTATCACAAGCTGTTCTAATCTTTTGTGTGCATTTGTGCTCTCAGTGAACAACAAAGCAAGGTTGAGCACCCTGATAACGCCATGACTATAAGTATCAGACCTTATCAGTATGTGTGTGTGTGGGCGTAGCATGTAGCCGTCTTGTGTGTTTGCGTACACACACTTGATTTGTACAGAAGCGTTCCACCAAAGCGAGCGTGCTCATGTGTGTTCTTATGTATGTGGGTGGCTGTGGGGTTTTTTTTTATATGCACTGGTGTGAGCTGCAGATAAGGCAAACACCATCTCTGCTCAATGAAGATACGAGTTGGGACGGGGGGAGGGGGGGATCGTATCTTCAGATGTTTATGAATGTTTGTGAATTAAAGTAACATCTGCATTTTTCATATTTTAGAGATGCCTTTTTTTGGAAAGGATCATTTCAAGAGCGTTAATGTTTTTTAAATGATTTGCACCGCAGCCTGTACAAATCATTAGACTCATCAGTATCAGACCAAGACACCATGTTTCTATGTCATGCTCAACCCTGCTGTTTGCCATATGAGTTATTTTCAATATGCTATAATCATTCTTTTTTGGCTAAAAGAGTATAAGTAAGGCCTGCTGGAAGCATAAAAATCTGGTTTCAGTGTGGCAGTGGGTAATTAGCGCTTTGTTGATTCTGTTAAGAATTACTCGACTATTTAAAAAGGTCAGCGGTTGGATGGAATAGCTTTCAAAACCTGTTTTTAATAGCTTTTGTCTTAAAGGCTTCTATGTTGGTATAATTGTGCATTCTTAACATAAAGTAGGAAACAACAACATGAATTTACAAAGGCAATGGGATAAGAGTGAGTGGCAAGGATTTGATGTCAGGCGGCTCCATTGAGATAAAAACTAAAAATACTTTATCTTAAAACTTGGGAAATTACAACGCTACATCAGCCAAAACATGAAAAACAACACGGGTCACGAAAATGAAGAACTTCAGTTAAATCATAAATATAAAAAGTGAACTAAATCAAAATAAGTCACTAAGTGTAATATAATACTATAAGAAGTTTACTGCACGTCCAGTAAGCGCTACAAAAGTTGGTTAGGATCTATTAATTATCAATACCCACCACATTATGACGACCTCTGCGTCAGCTGATGAAGGAATTTAAGAGTCAGGATTCAGACAGCAACCGCCACAGTGACTTTCCTTAGAAAGTAATGCGGATACATTACCACAGCTAGCAGTTCAAAATTCAGGCCATACAGAGGCTTGCTGTCACATATCTGGGATTACACCACTTTCTACTCACAACTACTGCAATCCCTCCACATTTCTTATTACCACTAAGATTAACTTCCCTGCCTGCCCAAAATATCCTGAAGCCAGATACGGTTGTATGGTGATACGGTGAGGTGGGGGTGCCAATGTCTCAACGCAAAGCTGTAATGCTCCAGGAAGCACCCCGTTTCCTCTGGTCTTAATCATCCGTATTATTGTCCAAACATTTCACATTCCTCACGATGGTCGCTGGGACAGCTCTAGCACTAAAACCGCCACATTTCCACTGTAACTTCTCAATGACAGCAGGTCCTTCTCAAGTCTGCCAGCCTATTTGCCTCGTAAATGTTATTCACTCAAACGGCCTTTTCAGTTAGAAAAGTCCAACCAAAGTCACCCCAACGTTCATCTTTTTCATTGGGTTAGTGTTTGTTTTCTCTCACTGCACTGTTTGAAATACTACTACAGTTCAGTCGCCCTCACCAGCAGCCACCAGTGGTGGCAAAATAACTGACTTCTCCCCAGATTAAAAAACAAAAAATGACAGTACAAACAAACAGGAAATTGGAGAGCTGGAACCTAAGGATAATAGCTGTGCTCAGTCAGGTTACAGACATTTTCTCCATTGTAGGAACTGTGAAAGACCACGTTATGTCATAATGTTAAATTGTTTAAATTCTAGTCTTGCATCTGTCCAAAGTAGTACTATCTGACACTAGAGAGACAGCTGAAGAATGGTGAAGGAGGCCAAGGAGATACTTGTGAATAAGAGACGAGCTGTGAGATGAGCCTCCTCACATACAGCAACAGTAAACAGGGTGAACATAGCGTGTTACTTGAGTCTGGCAGGTGTTTTCAGCAAAGGTTTGAGAAAATGAGACCAAATGAAGTCAAAGCTGCACTCCATAACGTCAGTATGGGAATATTTTTGGATTAAGCCACATAAAGAGATCCCATTAGCACCAACGGGCCAGTGCTGGCTGTGGCAGTACAAGTAACTCTGTGTACCTCTGTGCCAAAAGTCTAATATTCATTTGCATGTAATTCTCGTTAATGGAGCCACAAGTCCACTTTGTTTGTTTAGTTTTTAGGTGTGTGGCACCAGTTTATATTCTTCTGACAACAGACTAAGCCTAAAAATAATAATAATGGCATCACTGCTTTCTCACATTTGTCCTGGATATATTTGGGCTGCATTACTGTCAGTCTTCTTCTAATGTGATAAAGGAAAAAGGCAGAGACCATTAACGTTGATGAGACTTGGCAATTGAAAGAGAACCATCAACATCAACATCATCATCGTGGTCTCCTTGCTAGGTGTGAGGGTTTTTTTTAAACAAGCTAAAGTGCGTGTGCGTGTGGAAGAGCTTTATTAACGCATCAACTTTCTACAGCACACTTGGTCCTAATGAAAGTCTAAAGAATTTTAAGTAATTGACACCCAAAACGAAAAAAGTACACAGACAGCAAGAGGTAAAAGGTGTGTGTGTGTGTGTGTGTGTGTGTGTGCGCGCACGTACTTGCGCTGTGTGATCAAAGATAACAGTCCAATCACATTTGCGTGGCCTGTGCCGATTTGCATTTAGTGATTCACGAGGAGACAGATGGACAGATGATGACAGCGAGGGAAGAAAAAAGAAAGTGGAGGAGGAGGAAGAGGAGGAGGAAGGTACAGAGTAGAGGGAGTGAGCCAGAGAGAAAAGAAGGGAGAGTGGTGACAAGCTGCTGTCCAGGGAAGCAATTAGATGGAGTCTGCTACTGTCACTTAAGACAGGAGGATGGAGAACAAATAAAAAAGTGAAAAATAGGAAAAGAGCTGTGTTGAAGCTTATAAGGTTTCGCTTAGCTCGTCTTGTGTAGTCCTGTGAGAACAAGCCCAGAGATGCACAGAAACAGGCAATGGCTAAGCTTCAAACCACATGCAGTAGCTGTAACGTCAACAGTCCAACTCCCATCTGGATGACCTCTGTTGCACACACACACACACACGCTTTCTGTCACTACACTGAGAATAAAGGCAAAAAGCCAAAAAATAATCTTACTAAGGTGCATACTTTGCTCTGTCCAAGAGCCAAATGCTCAGCTCCAATTACTAAAACCCTAATATGAATAATTAATCTCAATGTGTGGTAAAGCAGAAGCAGTCACATGAAAAGGCCTCCTCACAACACCAGTCACGTATAATCTTCTTCAACCCAGTCATTACAAAGTAAATGATGGATAATGACAGTCGACTTGCATAACCCTGTGGAAATACGTTTATTAAGTTTGAAGTTATAATTTCATTACACCGATTTTAGAAAAGGTGGATCAACAGTTATGCTCACAATATCATTCTAGAGATGATTTGGCAGGCAAATATTGTAACATTATTTCTGCACAGCCTATTTAAATGGCTGTACCCATTTACATGTTTAGTTTGCTTTTTGTTGGTCTCGATAAGATTCAAAACACTAATGTAGGAACATTATGCCAGATGATCATCAGTTTAGGCAATTTTCTATGATTAAGATTGGGCACTGCTTAGATCTAACTTCTATTCAGTCAGCCAACGTCAAGTTCTTATCAAATCCTGAGTCCAAGAAAGACAATGGCAAAGTGATGAAGCAAAAGACCTTAAATACACACACAAGTTCACTTGTAACTTTTCCATAATTCTCTTATACATTATTACATTATTCAGATGTGTTAGTTGTTGGATGCACCCATTGTTTATTAACAGGTTCTAAAATATATTTTTTTCCTTCACTCCCTCCAAAGGGCAGAGCTACACTAAAACTTTGTTGTTTTTATAATAGCACACTGATGTCAGCCTGTTATTGTGACATCATAGGACACTGTAGTGAAAAAAATCAACAGTGTGTTATACAGCTCTCTCCATGTCCTTCCCACTGTCGCCAAGGTGCTTGCTTATCTGAGATCATCTAATTGTTGGGGTTTTCTCTGTATTATTGTATTACAATTATTCACCTTACAATATTAAGCACCTTAAGGTGATTTCTGTTGTGATTTGGTGCTATATAAATAAAGCTGAATTGAATTTATTGAACTGAATATAGTTTCTTAATTTTTCCTTTTTCCCAAGGTAGACTTTGACCTTGGGAGCTAACAATGAAGGTCCAGGTTAAATGCTTAGCCAACCGAGGTAGTCATGTCCCCCAAGGCCTAGTATGTTGTAAACTTTGAAGACAATACATAAAAAGTGTGGGTGATATAAAGTTTATCTGATTTTCACATTTCGTATCACATTGACCGGATTTTCACCAAAATAATATTAGCTTGAGCCGTTTTTGGTATCTACTATAATCACACAATATTGGAAAATGATATATTAACAACTGACAGACTGACAAACAAGCGAAACTGATTCCATACTCCGTCCCATCAGCCGGAGAATAATCTGCAGGATGAATAAAACCTTTAAAATGTATCTTTATTCTTATTTTGTTAAATTTTATTTATCATCAATGTTCCCTCTAAGCTGCGCGCGTGCGCAATTGCGCACTGCTGGCACGGTCTCTGCGCACAGAAAATCTGCGTTGCACACACAAAAAAAAAAACCTAAGCTGAATTGAAATTAAAATTAATACTTTAACAATTCTGTTTTGCAGTGTTAGTCAGTAAGTGACTGGCTGCTCCCGTATGGGATTACAACGATGCCACCTTATCCCATAGTCCAGCCAATGATGCGATTCACACTGGTATATACGCAGCTGATCAACGTGGTTGTCAGGCTATGACAGCATCCTTATGTGCAGACACCGCTGTTTTAGCTAGCAAAGCGGCGTGGCTGATGTGGAGTGAAGCCACGTTAATGACAACGTGGACAACCATTGGAGATGTGAGCAGGACAGACGGAACAATTGATGGAAAAAGTGTGGACTTTATACCAGTTTTTAAATTGTGTTGATGGGCCACGTAAAACCAGAGTTATGATAAAAATATCTGCAATGTTTGGTTTTCCTCCTGAATACTATCGTTGTTTATATTTACTGCGGGAAGAAACGGTAAAAACTGCGTTTTATAAGGAAAACGCTCGAAAGCCTGTGAGCAAAAACAACGCCAAAAAACCCCACCCTTTCCTATTGGTGGAAAAATGTATCATGTCGACCAATCAAAAAATGATATGGCAACAGTTGTTTAGGAAGGGGGAAGTTTTAGGAGTGACGGCGGTGTTTTGAGATGTGAGAGATTTGCGACGTTTAGCGCAAATCCTGTGTAGTTAGTGTGTAGTGTAGTCAATAGTTTTGTTGTGTGTGTCAGAACAAGGCGACTGCTGAATGTTGCAGGTGTTACAGCAGTGATACATCTGCTGTTGTCAGGCCTGCAGGTATCAGGCTGTTGTTCTCCTTCATCTCATAGTGGACAGAAATTATTTTTTGGCACAAATAATTTGTGTGGCATCAGATTTGATGCAGAACAGCTGATTGTTCTGTAAATAGTTTGAAATGTTTATTTAAAAAAACGCCTTGGCTGCATTTTTAGGTAAACAGCTGCAAAAAACTTTGTTGTTTGCAAAACTCAGTTACGTTTTTGAAGAAGTAACTATATAATTAATTGCCCAACATTAGTCATTATATACTGTATTTTGCAGACAGAGAGTTACAGGACTCTCTCCCAGACCACAGACTTATAATACAAGTCAGAGCTTTATAAAAAAAAGAGAAAAAGAAAGAAAGAAAGCTGTGTTTTCAAAATTGGAGTTCAAGTTATTTTTACTTCCAATAATATTAACATTCTACACAGGTCATGAACAAGATTTTTTTTGTAATTTTCATTGTAAGTGGGCTAAAGCAGTTAATTAAAAGTAGTCTAACATAAATGTAAATGCTGTAATTTGATTATTTTAATAAACCATGTAACTTGGATGGATTCGATGCTGGCGTGACCACAGTGCACACGTCTGCTGTTGCTCACAGTGGTCCAAGTGTCCACTCAGGGAGTTTGTGTGTTCGCTCAGACACATGAAAAATTAGAGGGAACATTGCTTATCATTGAGAAAATTTGTTGAAAATTAAAAAGTTAACCGTTTCAAGATACACTTATGTTGTTGAAGGATGGGGTAAAACTCATGTTATCAAAAATGGCATCGATACCATTCTTAAAATTCTTCCAGAAACTTCCAACACTTTAAATAAAAAGAAAAAAATCTAAATATCTTTGAAACTGCTGCTGCATTTACTGAGCCTAAGCCTGAGGCAGTTATCGTTAAGCTCAATGTTCCTGCTTCCAAACTAAACACACCCTTCTAGACATCTGAAGCAACTAACAGCCAAGCTAATCAACTTTCCATTCAGCAACACCATTACCAAACCACACAAACCACCAGCAACACAAGTCAGAGATATTAATCTCTTGGAGGAATGGAGACAAATAAAAGGGAAGAGAACAGATTATGGATGTAAACACTGACAAAAAAAAAGGACAAGGAAAAGCTTGCTGAGCGTTTTAATGGCAGCGACATCGAAAAAAGAGCAACGACTGCTGCAGGACAAGTTGCTGAGTACATCCCTTGGCCTATGCATTTTGGTATTTCGTCCATGCTGTCACACATGCATACTGTCAGAGCAGCAATAGGCCAATGAGCTTTTTGCCAGCATGTGCTGTCTTTATCAGTGCAACAACGAGGACAAAAGCCTCCACTGAAAGACAGGGATTCCCTGGATAACCCTCACTATTGTTTTCCAACAGCCCTGGTTCCGCAGCGCTGCCGCATCAGTACACATACCTCAGGATCGGCGGCATCACGTGAATGCGACGGTGTTGGATGGATGGATTGATGCCTTCAGATTTCTAACAGGCTGTTTAAAGCCTCGCCCCATTTGTCAATGGTGCGTATGTAAATGTGTACAGACCTGCCTCTCTGCCATTTTCTTTTTCTTTTTTTTTTTTTTTCCTGCCATTTTCACTCTCTGGCTGAAGTTTCACATCAGAGCTGAGTTAAGTTTTAGCAGCAGAGACCTGAAACCAAACTAAGACAAGCCTCAAAGCGTTTTCCATATTTAGTGAAAAGAAATTAAAGTATGGCCAAAAGTCTTCCTGACCTGAAATTGTAATTATATCTGGAACCATAATAATTGTCCCTCTCTCGAGGGACAATATTGAGAAGCTTTTTTTCCCATCCAGTCTGTGTGATCTCAAATTAATTGTCAATATAAATAATAAACAGTGTATTAACAGCAATGACACAAATCATTTCTTCAGGCCTTAGAAATGCACGTGTAGATGCAGTTAATCAAAGACTGACTCAAAAAGATGACAATTAAAGGTCATCGGGCCACAAATCTGCGTGGAATTTGCTCACACTGTTTTGTTCGAGCAACGGAGCAATGCATTCAAATTAAGCAGGGACAGTGGACAGGCCAATTTAGCGATAAACACATCATCATTTATCGAGAAAGCCTCTGGCAACAGGTGAGCCGTGGCATTCGGGACGCGAAGCCCACCATTTAAATTAAACACCAAATGAGCTGCAGTTCGAATGTGCCAAATTTGCAGCCAGCTCATAATCTGCTTTGATGAGATTTTATCAAGCGCTGGCGATCCCACCAGATAGTAATGTAGGCATCGAGGCTGATAATAATGGAGGCTTAACTTTTAAAATGCAGACCATGGGCCAGCTAACAAGCTGCCGGTAAAGTGCCTCCAATTTGCTAATGGTGAGGAGAGGCTGTAAGGAAAGAAAATAAGAGAAAGAGGGACAGATGGAGAGGCTGAAGGCAGCGAGATGTGGGAAAGCAACAAAGATCAAAGGATGTGAGAGGATTAGAGACTTTTTTAATGGAATATCTCCACTGTAATAAGTAGGAAAATAAGGAGAGCACGAGAGGAAGGGCAGGGAGTAAGTAACGATGTTACAGGTGGGTGTTTAAGGGGGGAATCATTAGCCAAGGAGCTGAAGCAACAACAAAACCACAAATGGAGACACCGAGATACACACACACACACACACACACACACACACACACACACACACACACACACACACACACACACGTTAACACAGATTTGTGTACTGCAGGACACGCTGACATAAACACTCTCATCAGTATGGCCTAATAAGTCCAACAGTGGAGGCTGGCTCAGTGAACTGATATGGTCATGAGGTACAGATGCATGCCAAAGTTGTTCCAAGCAGCACTTTTCAATTACAACAGAGGTCAGGGGAGGAGCTAACAGAGGCTAACACACAAGCAGTAACAAAAACACCTCAGAGAATCATAAAGCTGAGGACCACTGGTTTGTAAAAACAATCTCTGTTGTTATACCATAAGAAATGAAACTGAAACAAAGGCTGGGAAATATGTCTATTTAGGAGATCTAAAAATAGATTAACTCTTTGTGGATCTATCTTTATGTAATCTACAGTGCACGCCCGTTAAAGGTGCGTATGTCCTATCCAATGCTTAAGAAATTCGCTCGACCGCCACCCAATGTAAGGGTCCACCTACAACTTACCTAGATTAATAATATTAGTCATTTAAAAAAATCAAATCAACAATGTTTTTAATGGAAATATAATTACTGCTATCCATGAACTTTCAAATGTACTATTTTAACAAGAAAGAAAAAAGTTGCAGTTATTTACCTGCACTGATAAACAGAAAAAAATAGTTTTAGTGGTTAAATGTTATTAATATTCTTAATATATTTATGACTCAAATTTGGATATAAAAACAAATAGTTTGAAATGTTTTTTTTAAACAGACTTGTAAAATATTTGTATTTTCTTGTTTTTATGACAGGTAGTCTAGCACCTGTGTGTTTTGTTACATAATAGAAACGATGGCAAGTCTGTGGGCCACGTGGGTAGCAGTGATGTAAATTTCTTCAACAAACAGTGAGTGCGAAAGCTTGCACGCCTGCCAACTGCGCACACGCACGCACGCACGCACGCACGCACGCACGCACGCACACACACACACACACACACACACACACACACACACACACACACACACACACACACACACACACACACCAGCAGAGACTTTACATTAAAATCAACTAACTGCCCATGTGCCCACAAGGCGGATTTCCATTTTCATTGAAGTATATCATAGGAATGACAAGCCGGCCATCGTGTCTCCAGCTCTCTAGGCTTGAAATCTACCAGCTAAAACAAATACACTTAATGTGTGTTGGGATAGAGCTGTGTGTGGTTTTCCTTTTTTAAAACTTTCTTTTAGTGCCTAAAATGTTTGCACAGTGTTGTACATTAATTGGGTCACTTCGGGCACACATACTATATCTAAAGTGAAAATGAAATAAAAACCGAATCTCTGCATCTTCTAAAATGACGCAAGGATTGGCTCTCTAGAACAAACAAAGCACACACATATAAAATCAACAGGCTCTCACACTCCCCAGAGACCATCCTGGTAGTGAAAATTATTTGAGTCCTGTGCACACTTGATAGTGTATTTGAGCCTGCATATTTGATACACTCACCTCGGGGAATAAGTCTGTATTTCACACCAATTATTGAAATTCCTACACAGCCATTTTCTGTTCTCCCGGGGACATACATGGTTTTTTTCTTTACTTTCTTGACAGCTGTGTCTGAGCCTTATAGGTCTTTTAAATACCAAAATTGATGTCTGGAGATAGAAATGACTACGGACCAGGGATGACCTGGAGGACAAACGTCTATGCAACATGTTCTTTGTAGAGAGGTCTGAATGTGGCTGTAACCTTGGTGAGTGAGTCATCTCTGCTTCCCAGTTCCTGGATAGCGACTGTTTTGCTTTTGCTTGTTGTTTTTGCTCATTGTTTTGCGTAAATGAGGTTTTGTCATTTAATAACATAGTAACTTTGTGTATTTGAGAGGACCATTGTGAAAGAGAGCAGAAATGTTTTCCCACACTGGGTAAGACATTGTTTAATTAAGATTCATTTATGTGGTGACGCAGACCTTTACGAAAGAAAAAACGAGGTTAACAAAGGAAACGACAGCGTGTTTATTAAAGAGCCAAGGGTAATGATATCAACAGCAGAAACATTCATGAAACCAATATAAAACCCGTTTCCTATTTTAGGCTAATTTGAGTGATCACTGCTGTGTTCAGTATTAAAGTGTAATGAAATTTGCATTAGGGCTCAATATTTTCTCTGTTAAAATATTCAAACAAATCTCTTTGATCAAAGTAAATTCTTCAGGAGGTCCAGTTCAAACTTGATAAAAAGCATCACACAAGGACCACCCTCCTCGTCCCTCAAGATAGATGAACAGATTACTTAGCCTGGCTGGTCTTGACTCAGGACCAGCAGGAGCCAAGACTGATTATAGCGTGCACCTTCAATTCAATTCAGTTTTATTTATATATCGCCAAATCTCAACAACTGTCGCCTCAAGGCGCTTTACATTGTAAGGTACACCCTACAATAATACATACAGAGAACAACCCAACAATCATGTGGCCCCCTATGAGCAAGCACTTTGGCGACAGTGGGAAGGAAAATCTCCCTTTTAACAGGAAGAAACCTCCAGCAGAACCAGGCTCAGGGAGGGGCGGGGCCATCTGCTGCAACCCGTTGGGGTGAGGTCCATCACCCCCTCACCTTCAGTCCGTCTCCAAAGTACAGCACTACACTCATCAAAAATATTTATTTTAAAATCATTATTTCAGTAATTTCAGTTGGAAAGTAAGCACATTATTTCTGTCTATATTCTTTTAACTACTGTAAATGTCATTCAGAATCAGAATCAGAATCAGAATGGGTTTCATTGCCAAATGTTGAGCAGGTTTACAACATTAGGAAATTGCTGCGGTGCTTCAGTGCAAACATGCTGTCATAAATAGCACTTAAATAGACATGGAAAAAAATAAAAGTAGGGATAAGAATTAAAAGTGCTACGTGGAAAGATATGTGCATGAGATATACATGAGATATATACATGAGAATAAGAATTAAGAGTGCTACGTTGAAAGATATATACATGAGTGCAGGTGGTGATCAGTGCCAAACATAGAATGATGCAGTGAACACAGCGTAGGGTCATGTGTTAGTGGCGGGTACAGTCATATGGTTATTGTTCATGTGTCCAACAGCAGAGGGGAAGAAACTGTTCTTATGGCGAGAGGTTCTGGTGCCCTTCTGAGTACCCTTTCAAATATATAGATGTATAGTTTTTTGTTGTTTTTTTTGGCAAGCCGAAATAATAAAATACTGAACTAGCAAGGAAGCTGCCACAATGATTCACCCACAGGAGCCCTTCATGTGTACAGTGGACTCTCATGAGATGTAATTTGTTTTTTCAATTTTGTGTTTTTTTCATTATTTTAATGGTTTTCTATCTTAAATAGAGAGTGAACACAGGTCACTGACTAATTTCCGCAAAGTCTACAACATAGATAATACTGAGTCTATTACCACTTACGTGTCTCCTCATGCAAAGTGGTTATCAGCTTGTAAAATCCAGTTCCAAGAACCCTATTTTATATTGGCAATCACATAACACATTTACATTTTTAACATGAAAATACAACTGAATATAAGATCCATCTATCCAGTTCCTTACTCAGCTTCTCAAATCAGGATTGTAGCATGGCTGGAGTCACGTGTCAAAAGGCCAGAGGCAGGGTAGGCCCTGGACTGGTCACCAGTCCACGCCGATTACCAGTCATGACTCACCTGTCAGTGGAGCCAGAATCTAGGAAAAGGTCACCAACATGTAGCCACACATCTGAAAGCATATTGATATGCTCTCTAGATATTTAGACTGTACTAATGATATTTTAACCTTTGCCATTGATTAAAATGCTATTAACAACTTATACCAAGTACATAATAAGTTGTTGGCATGTAAAACCCTCAACATCAAAATATATTGTTTCACCAACGATAGGAGGATTCGGGCTGTCGGAAAATGAGGGCTGCACTTGAGCTCTACAAGTTTCATTCCCATAAAGAGACAGTAAATAGACACGCGCACACATGCAGAGGCTTTATGAGAGGCATGAAAGTAAAAATCAACAACAGTGAGTATCTTTGTTATACTTTCAGCTGCAGTTACATTGTTGGTTTCTACAGATCCAAACTGCTGATGAGTTTACGATCCTCTCTCAACTGAAAGCTGATGAAACTAATGTATACACTACCACGTGTCACTAAGAGTGCGGAGGATTCGGAACTTGAACCTTAACTTTGTGACATTTCCTCCCTTTCACCTTGACATCATCAACCACTGCAGCACAGAAAAAAAGAAAGAAAAGAGGAGCAAAATCTTGTTATTCTTTCTAAGCTGTGAGATTGAAGAGAGTGTAGGTGAAAGAGAGACACAGGGAAGGGAGCAAAAGAGAGAGAGAGAGGAAGGAGAGGGTGAGTCAGACTGTAAACACTCGGTTGGTGTGATGTTATCCAGCTGCCATGAAAACTGATCCAAATGGCTGGCAAGTCTGAGCAACCAAAACACAAAAACAGATACACGCAAGACCAACATTACTCTCACTATAAAACACAGCAGTCCATTTGTTATGACACACACTAAACATATGCAGACATGTAAACAGTGCGTCACCGCAAAAGCATGCGCACACCAGCACAAAACTACAGGAGCTAAATGGACGTGTGCGTTCAGCTTAAGTGACAAGGCGACAAGCCAGGGAGTTACATGGATCACAGCAAAATATTCAGTCCTTCAGCACACACACTCAGACACACACACACTCACACACTGGGTAAATGCTACAGTGGCTTGAAATCAATCCTCCACACCTCTAACTGAACACGCACGGACACACTAACACGAGCTCAGGAAGCATTTTCTAGCCTGTCTGCTGAGGCTGCAGTCCACCTACAACAACCCCATTTGTACTTATTTCAATAAGATTACAGAGTTAATGGGCAGAATAACAAGGTTTAAGCTGTGGAGGCTTGTCTACTACAACACGAAACACAAAGACACACCAACAGCCAGGCTCAGCAGGACTCAGGGAATGAAAAAGAAAACATTTACAAGAGATTCATTGGTTTCATGACTAACAGTGGTTAGGCCTAATGTCCAAGTTATAATCTGAGAACATCCCCAGTTCCATAAAATCTTGGGACATTGTGCAAAAATGTAAATAAAAACAGAATGCAACGATTTGCAGACCTCGTTGACTTATATTCTATTCACAACAGAAAACACAAAGCATATCAAATGTTTAAATTAAGACATCTGACTATTTCACAACTCATTTTTAATATCACGGCAGTATACGGCACGTGTCAAAAAGATTTGAACAGGGGCAACAAAAGGTTGGAAAAGTAAATAGTACTAAAAGGAAACAGCTGGAAGAACATTTTGCAACTAATTAGGTAAAGTGACAACACTTCAGTAACATGTAAAGAGCATCTTAGAGAGGTAGACTGGCTGGGCTTCATCTTAAATTAGCATCTACAAATCATGGAAAAATGTCCAAATAATGTTCTGCAAAAAGAGAAATCTTTGTGTACGCTGAATTAAAAACAGACATGCTTCTGTCATGCAGGTTAAAGCAGATTATTCACAGAACAAGCCATATGTGAACATGATTCAGAAACGTCACCAAAATGGGCCAAACCTCATTTAAAGTGGAAAACTGTTCTGTGGACATATGAATCCAAATGGAAAACATTAATAACCCATCATCTGAACTAAAGAGGAGAGAGACCGTCCAGCCTGTTATCAGCGCTCAGTTCAAAAGCCTGCATCTCTGATGGTCAGTAAGTGGATACGTTCCTAAGGGAGCGCCAGCTTGCACATGTGGAAAGGGACCATAGGTGCTAAACAGTACATGCACGATGCATATTTCAGCAAGAAAATGCTAAACTGCATACGGCATCTATTACAACAGCACGGCTTCGTAGTTAACGAGTCCGGGTGCCTCTTCAAAAAACAAAGCATAAATGCTCAATGACATAAATATGACAACACAGAATAGCTTAGAAGATAAAACCTACACGAAAGATAGAGCACATTTAAACAGAAATACAAATGAAACCGCTCATGAATGGGAATATTAATATACAACCGATAGGTCACACTACAAACCTTCTTCCACTAACAAACTTACGCTACCGTTTTTGTGTTTCACTGAACAGACAACCCCACAGTGGGACGTGCACTAAAGATCCCTGGTACATAGAAAAGAACCGGCTGGAAAAATTCAGGCAGTGTCAGAAATGCAAAGATTGAACTTTCAAGGAGACTGCTGCTCTGACCCACATCACAAACTGACCTATCCAAATATGATGTACAAGAACATCAGTGACATAGTAGCTCAGACTCCTTTGGCCAATGAGCTAAAAATGACATGTGATATACTATTAGGTGCTTCATATGTGCCATTTTTTTCTTTAAAGTTTAGGGAGAAAAGGCTCAAATTTGAAAAACATTAGAAACAGCAATGGAAATACAGCGAGCCTTTGTTCTCACATACTAATATCTAAATGTATCACAATGTGAATTTCACCACACATTCACTCAGTCACTACAGAAATCCCGCTTCTCTGACAAATTAAAAAAAGCAAACCACACTTTTTTGACCAGCTTCAAGCTAAAACAAAGCTAACGCAGGAAAAATAATGTCTTGAGGAAAACTCCTTGCTCCTTCCTTGGAGCAACCTCCTCACCTGCCACACCTTTTCTGCAATGTAGCACTGTTGAGTGCTTAATAAAAATTGATGACAATATTACCTGGGAAAAGATGTTGAGGAAAAAACAAAGCTTGCAACCTTACTTTCACCTGGGGCCCTCAGCAGAGCTCTGTGAGGCTGTGTCTTAATGCTCCTGAAAATATTCTCCTTCTTAATTCAATCAGCTAATGCAATATTGATACAACGAAAAGTTCCCACATTATGTTGTGAAATTACTGCAGTAAGCTCTTGAAATAAAACTGAGTGGTGCTTCAGTGAAGGAGAAAGCGACGGAGAAGAGAAAAAGGAGGAAGGGTGAAAGTGTTGGGTTAATGGAAAACACAGACCATGAGAATGGCAGGCGGCAGTGTGACAGAAGGAACGGCAGAGAGAGAAAGAAAGAAAATGGGGGGGGGGGGGGGGGGGGGGGACATGGTTGCCACTGGTAACATCACTGTGTTTTTTTAAGAAAACTTAAACTTTACCTAAAACAGCCTCTGATGCTTAATTCTTATTCCGCTCCTCCCACCTCATCAGTGCCTAACACTACCGCAGCGGCCTAATTAGTACAGTGCAGTGGCCGCTGGTCCGATGAGAGCCTGTGTTTCGTCAGGCTCTCATTTGCTCTGAAACACCATTAACCTTTTGGACAGGCTGGTGCTTTGATATCTCAGCTGTTTACAGCTCCGCTCGACTTTCCAAAAGTGTTTTGTTTCAGGTGCTTGGCTGACTGCTGCGACTAAATATAGCCACTATGGAAGATTTCCCTGGAAAGGGACACACTCTAAGGGCAGAGGGTCGTCTGTGTGTGTGTGTGTGTGTGTGTGTGTGTGTATTTGAAGGTCCTCTCATATTTCCTGACTTATGAGGACTTAATGTGGAAAATTGTCATTACAAGAAGCTCAGCTTTAAAACAGCAGGAGAAATTTGAATTGTGATAGAAACTGCTAACATATGCAAGAAATATATAATACTTTGGTTAAGTTAGACATGTAGTGGTTGAGGTTTAATCAGTTAATACTTGGTAAAATAACAGTTTTGAACATAAAAACCCCAAATCATTAACTGAATGATAGTAATAGCAACTAATCTATGGACAATCCCCAAGCTTGTTTTCAAGTTTAACACACGCACACACCCCTACACCCACACACACACGTAAACCTGTGAAACAGAACTAGTTAGTTCAGTTGCTGAAATCAGATATCCATGAATGTTCTTGACTGCAGGGAGGGTTGGTGCCTATCACAGCTCTCACTGGGGTACACCCTGGACAGGTTGCCAGAGCTATCACAGGGCTAACACAGAGAGACACAATCACTGATGCTCCCATTCACACCTATGGCCAGTTTATAATCACAGATCAATCTAACAAGCATTTGTTTGAAGTGTAGGAAGAAGCAGAAACTAACTGGGGAGAATCCATGCAAGGCACAAGGAGAATGTGCAAACTCCACGGCTCATATGGAAAAGGCTTTCCAGACAAATGATTGTTTAACAATCAATAGTCAGGGAATAACTCAAAGTACAACTAAACAGGGCTGCTGCATTGACGTCGTCCTATCATGATGCTATAAATACTGTAATGTACAATCTAGTTGTGGAATACAGATGGCGAGCGCTGTAGACTTCACATGTAGGTTATCAGCGGATATCAGTGAACTTTTTGTGACAGTTCCATGGACCGTGAATAAAGCCAGACACTAGGGATGGCATTCAAGAAAGAAACCCAGGTTCTCTGGCACAAAGCCAAAGGATTAATGTTTTCTAAGAAATAAAAAGAAGCCTGATGGGTACTGAGAATACACTGGGAGCACACTGAGACCAAGATACACTTGTCCAGGATTTTTGGCATAAATTTGGTCAGGACTACAATAGTGAAAAACAGTCACAATAGTGAGGCACAGCGGTAGGTTTGCAATGACATGGGCTGCTTGAGTGCAAAAGGTGTTGGGTAGATGACATTTATAGATGGCGGCGTGAATGTCTGTGGATATACCAAAATACTATCTGACAAGATGGTTTCCAGTCTCCACAATTCTGGCAGAAGAAGAATGTTCCAGCAAGATAACGATTCAAAACACACTGACACAGTCAGAGAAGACTGAAGGTAAGAACTCTGACCTGGAAAAATATCTCGCCTGGCTTGAATCCAATCAAACACCTTTGAGGTATTTTTATGTGAAACCAAGAGCAACACACATCCAAGATCTCTGAAAAGTAGCGAGATCTCTCCAGAAAAAAAAATACTGACTCAGTCAACAGAATAAAGGACGTGAGATGTTGAAACAAATTATATATTCAAATCTTATTGACAGATGAAATGAGATCATGTCATTTTTTAAAAGTATATCTAAACTATAAATTTTTCATTTTACACAAGAATACACACTCTGGAAATGAACTTGCAAGCGTTAAAGTTACACTGTGACAGGTGATACAAGTTTCAAAATTTGATATTTTGGTGATAATGCACTGGGGTGTACTCACATCTGTTGTGTAACTATAAATACAAATTACCCGTGACAGATATGGGATAGCTGTGTGTTTAGGGTACATGTACATTTACATGAACATTTACAATTTCAGCCACAGGACAATTTCATCACCCATTACATCCTGAAATAGCAGTTAAGGGACAGGTTAGAGTTAAGCATTGAGTTGGGGTGGTTATTATTAGGGGATAACTAAGGCTACGTTCACACTGCAGGTCTTGATGCTCAATTCCGATTTTTTGATCAAATTTGATTTTTTTTGTCTGCGTGTTCACACTAAAAATAAAATGCGACAGCAAACGCGCTCTAGTGTGAACGCTCAAAGCGGCCCGCATGCGCAAAAGAAGACGTCACACACAAGGCGCTCTGTTTGAACCCAGAGCAAACAGTATTGTTTGACTGATGGCCCTTAATATAAAGACTTCGGACTTCACGTTTCCCAATTTTTGCTTTAAGTTATTTTGTTATTTACATAATAATGTAGATAAACTAATAATTACTCTTATTGCTTATTGTTTTAGAGAGGAGCGGTGCTTCAAAGGATAGTTGCAGATTTCTGTCAGAATCTGCAGATTATACAGTACAAATAAAATGTTTACGTTTCTCCAACGTTGTCTTCCCAACAGTTTCACTGATATCTACACTGGATGGCCAGGAAGCGTTCGCGATGTCTTATCGGGCGCTGATAATTGGCATCTGTCTTGTGTCAGTGACGTAAAGGACGGATTTAATGCGACATGACCGTTCAAACAGCAGTCGCTTTCTAAAACATCGGATATGTATCGGATTCAGTACCACATACGAAAGTGACCCAGATCGGATTTGAAAATATCGGATTTGTGCCGTTCACACTGTCATACCATGATCGGATATGGGTCGCACAGGGTAAAAAAATCGGATTTGATGCGCTTTCGCCTGCAGTGTGAACGTAGCCTAAGGTGGTTAGGATCTTCAATAGCACAAGTACACAAGTGTGACTTTGTGTGTATGTCAGGTTAGAGTTGAGTTTTACCTGTTCCTTTGTTGCGGTCCACAAAGCAGTACTTCAGTTCATATTCTTTCAGAATTTCATGGACTTCCTATAAAAAAAGTAAGGGACAATTTGGTCAAACAGAATGGTAGAAGTCATTAATGTAAAAAGAATAGAGAAAAAAAACTACAAAACTCTTGATTATACAATAATCAAAGTAGTATCAGTAAACCACAATGATCTTAAAAAACTGTTTTGGAAAAATATCAGAATAAATGCAAACACAATGAAAGACTTAAGCAGTGAATATACAAGGGAAAAAAGGTTCTATCTTAAATGGAAAAGTAAGCTATTACATTCCAATACACAAACTGTGAGAGAAACCTTTGCATTATTAGCATGTGACAGATGCTCATCATCTTTCTCTACTCTAGTCTAGTAACAGCTATTGAC
Source organism: Mchenga conophoros (assembly GCF_057382185.1). NCBI lineage: Eukaryota > Metazoa > Chordata > Actinopteri > Cichliformes > Cichlidae > Mchenga > Mchenga conophoros. The sequence continues at coordinate 6,513,279 of NC_140542.1, forward strand.
TCAGATAAAGGTAAATTTTTGTCATATATAATTATATAGTCTAATGTCATAATTGATACAGGGCTCAATGTTAACACAACTTAGTTATACCAACAACTGAAATAAACTGAAACCCCATTAAAAAAAATCTCCTTTACTCCACAGATGAAGATTTATTCTTTGCATAAGCAGAAGTAAAGCTTTTTTCATTTAATGTTGTGCTTTTCTGGTGAAACTGAAAGAATGGATGCTGCACAAGAAAGCAAAAGCAAAGCTTTGAACAAAGTTGTGGGGATAATGGTACAAAACAACTAAAAATAACGCAAATTTTCAAAATAACTAAGAGCTCAGACAGCACTTACACCCTTTAAAAAACCCTGATAATGTCAGCATGATTACTTGAAACTCACTTTTCAATCGAACAAACTTCTCTGCAAAAATGTCTTTGATGGGAAGTTTCCATATTTGCACTGATTTGTTTTTTTAAACAGGTAATTGTTGTTTTTTGTGTTGTTCAAATGAATAATACTAATACTGTGCTTGACATTCTTCCATCTCGCATAACTAAGGACTGTTTTGATGTAATCAGACCCAGTATCCTATTTCTTATGAACTTTTCCTTGCTCTCAGGCTGTGTTCCTTTGACTTTTAAGCATGCTGTAGTCCACCCGATTCTTAAAAAAAGAAACTCTGACTGTTATGACCTTTCAAACTACAGACCGATATCTAAGCTTTCGTTCTTGTCCAAGATCCTGGAGAGACTAGTTCTCTCCCAGCTCCAGGCGTACTTGGACACAAACAATATTGCTGAGAAATTTCAATCTGCTGTTAAGCCATTGCATAGCACTGAAACAGCGTTGGTTAGAGTTCTTAATGATATTCTTGTAATCACTGATACTGGATGCTCTATGGTCCTAGTTTTACTGGACCTCTCTTCAGCCTTTGATATGGTGGACCATAACATTTTATTATTAAGACTTGAGCACACTGTGGGTATTAGAGGCACTGCCCTCGACTGGTTTAAATCATATCTCGCTGATAGATCCTTCTCAGTTAACTTGGGCACCTTCTCCTCTTCCTCCGCTCCGGTCTGTTGTGGTGTGCCTCAAGGACCAGTTTTAGGCCCTATTCTCTTCTCATTGTATTTGCTCCCTCTAGGCGCAATCTTTGAAGAATACAATATCGCCTTCCACTGTTACACTGATGACATACAGATCTATTTTGAACTTACTGATGACCTTGCTGTGTCCCTGCACTACTTTCAAGAATGCATGCGGGAGGTCAAAGAATGGTTCCTGAGTAATTCTCTTGTTTTAAATGATAAGAAGACTGAGATTGTGGTTTTTAACAGTAAAATCCCTCATGCCCAACTCTGTGCTGCTCTGGGTTCCTTTGCTAGCTCTTCCTGTTACTATGTCAGTAACTTGGGTGTACTGCTGGATAGCTCGCTCAAAACTCGATAAGCAAGTGTCTGCTGTAGTGATATCTAGCTTCCCCCAACTGCGCCTTATCTCTAAGGCTGGGCATTATGTTCCGCATGAGGACCTGGAGAAGCTTATTCACGCTTTTGTGACCTCCAGGTTGGATTATTGTAACTCCTTGTACTACGGTCTTCCCTCTTCTCTTCTTCTTAGACTGCAAACAATCCAAAATGCAGCAGCCCGCCTCTTTACTGGTACCAGGAAATTTTGCCCTATTACTCCTGTTCTAGCTAGCTTGCATTGACTTCCCATAAAGTACCATATTCAATTTAAAATATTACTCCTACATTCAAAACTATTATTAAATCAGCGCCGAGTTATCTTAGTGAACTTCTCAAACCACATGCTCCTGCTAGAACACTTAGATCTGCCACTCAACTACTTCTGACCCAACCTAGATCTCAGCTGAAGTCCCGGGGTGACCGTGCGTTTGCTCTGGCTGCCCCGGTACTGTGGAATAACCTTCCTCTCGACATCCGCGCATCTGATTCCATTGCACTGTTCAAATCATGACTAAAAACCCACTTATTCAATCTTGCCTTTCCTTCTAGTTAATATTTCTTTCATGATTTTATATCATGCACTTTTATGCTCATTTAATTTCTTCTTTGCTCTGTACCTGTTGCTTTCCTATGTATCAGTGACAGCTACCTGCTTGAATACCTAGTAGTTGCTTTCATCCTATTTCTATTATCTTCCTTTTATTCTCTATGTTACTTGTTAAGCGCCTTGGAATACCCTTGGTTTTTAAGTGTGCTTTATAAATAAAGTTTATTATTATTATTATTTTTGGGAGTGTATTCTTAAAAAAAGAAATGATTCTATCTGGTGTTGGGCTAATACAAAGATCAGCACTCTATCCAACTACACAAGGGGCACAAACTAATACTAAAGTACAAAAGCAGATTCCACTCTCCAGCAAAATGTGTTATTTGTCTTTTTAGTGCTAGGATGTAATAAAGGTAAGTAAAAGAGAAAAAAGATCATAGCACAATACGTTACAGCCTCTGCTGTCCACGGCTGACTCTGTTAGCCTTCCTGATAGAGTTTACTGATTTTTTCTTTTAAAGATATGCAACAAGCACCCTTGTGGATTTAGTCACTATCATACCTGTCCAAGAGCAGCAATACTGAGGCACTACATAAACGTGGAGGTATTCTCTCCCTCTACTTTTTATGTTCCTACCCAGTTTTATTCAAACGCATAGTCAACAATACAAGCTGGTTTTTAGAAGGGCTTGAGCATGAACAACAACACAAAAGTGGCAACAGTCTTTCATGAATTGATAAGCATTTGTAAGGACACAGCAGCTCTTTATTTTGCTAATGCTGCCTATACGCCGTGCTCTCCTTTCCTGTCATTTAATGCTGGTTAGTTTTTGTGCTTCCATTGAAAGACAGAAAACAAAGAAATCACCTTTGCATAATTATAACACTGGAGCTCTCTTTAATACAATACTCGCACTAGAGCGAATGTAGCTTTGGCATTTGTGGGAGGTCAGGTGGACAGACACTTCATAGAAAACATTTCCACTTTCATTTATCGCATCAATGTTCAGTCAAACAACGACGGAGGTGATTAGGCTTTCTAATGTGTACAGTCTTCTTTCTTTCTACCCTTCTAACAGCCCACTCGTGCACACAGAACAGCCATGTTTTATATCAGCGAAGGCCATGCAAGGCAGCCCACACAGAGGGTCAGCTCACTCACCCTTAAAATCAGTGCAGAGCGAGCTATAATCACAGAGAGGGGGGAAAGAGCCAAAGAGAGATATAAAAATCTATATACAAAGAGGTATTTTGCTTTGGACTTTTGGTGATTCAGCTGTCTGGCTTAAGACAGAAGTGGTTTCAGGGTATTGGCAGCATTATTCTGAAAGTATACTGAAGGGTAAAAAAATCTACCTGAAATTAAATAATTAAACAAATTAAACTTGTTTGATTATTTCTGTTTGTACTGTGAAATTAAAAAATATCCTTTTCTTAAGCATATTAAGAGAGTTTGCTTCATTAGAATTGACAAAAATAAAATTGTATTTTAGAAAATGCAGTGGAAAAATACACATCGGCATATTTCGTCAGCTGTCAGGAAATGAAGACTGCATCATGCTTTCAAGGGACTCAATTATAGTCAAAAACGAGCTGGTAAACAAAGATTTTTTTTTGTTTTTTCTTGCATTACAATGCCAACACACAAGCATATCATTACAACACCGGTTACAAGCAATTAAATAACAAGATAAACATGGAATTCAACAGGAAAGCCACCTAAATATGTCATCATTTCAACAAATGATTCCCAAAGCTCTACTTCTTTGTCCTTTGTTTAAGTGCTTGCATGTTTCTATTCACTTAAAGCTCTGTCTCACAATTGTTGCTTTTCTTCTACTCTTTTTGGTCTTTGTCTGGCATTAATGGCGTGTTTCTGACAAAAAAGCAGAGCTCTTATATTAAGAGGAACACCAACTTGAAGCTAGAAATACCCCTGTGTATGTGATGAAGAAAAATGACAAGTAACAAAAACACGGGACTTTTTCTTTGCCTCCGCATCCTGTGAAATGTAAAAGTTATTCATTAGTAGTTACTGCTCTGGACAGCGTACGGTCAGACACTGCGGTGCACTTTGTGACACTGAGACATGGCTAAATTACACCACTCAGTGACCATCTTTCTCCAAAGCCATTTTATTGCATGGCCCTCTGCTATTCTGTACTTAAATTGAGCTGAAAGTTTGTTTCTCACAGCACTGGCACATCACAAGACATTTAAAGACTATTTTTAGGAGCACAAACAATCCAGCCTCCCGTCTTAGCCGTACAATTTACCAGTTGAGCACACCAGGCTGCTCCTTTTTTTATTTTATGAAATTCCAGTTTGTTTCACCCCATTTCCTTTTACATTCCATGTTTTAATGATCTCTACTTCCAATCATGCTGTTCAATAATGTTGCTCTTTGTTTCATTGAGAGTCCCACTACGCTATTTCAACAGCTTTCTAATTAGCACTTCTGTACGTGTTTCAAAACAGCCACTGGGCTCAGTACAGAGACACAGACAGGTAAACCTACAGACCGGATTGGCAGTACGGCTGAATAAATTTGTATTATTCTGTCTAATGGAGGATTCACAATTTCAATATTTTTTGTCTTGCACTTCATCAAGAATGCAAGACAAAATAGAATTCCTTATTAAACTGCCCGCCTTTGGGCTATTCAGTGTGTGCTCGGCAATTGGATGCGCATATCAGAGTCCATCTGCTGTTAGATTTTTAGCGAGGAAGCTTTGACTATTCCCTGTTGATTATCATCATTATTATTATTATTATTACTTCATCAGAGCTCAAACATGGCATTCAGGACAGCCCTAGTGAATAGAGATGGTTTACCTCAATATGGAAATCACTAGTAATCCTCAAGAACAGAAAGACTCATTTTGATTTTTTCCCCACTTCTGGAACAAGACCCTTTGAGCAAATTAAACCATGAATTGTTCCCACATGATGTGAAGAGAAGAATATGGAAAAGGAGAGGAAAGGCTTGTGATCCAAAGTCTGTGGACACACAGTGTAATGACATGTCCATGCACGACTTCCAATGGAACTGGGTAGCAGGGTGGATTCTTAAGCATATAAAGGAATGCTGCTCAGATTATTTCAAATGTTGTTAAACTAACAGGAAAGCACTTCATGGCACAGATGAATAGTGAACTAAAGCATACTGTAAAATAAAGCCAAGGTCTTCTCAAGGCAAACTAACAAAATGTCAAATGGCTGAGACGGTCACCTGCCCTCCGCCTAATTGAGCCTGTACAGATAATTGGAGGCAGAAAGAATCACAGCTGAAACTAAACATGGTTTAGCTTGGAAGTGAATCTACTGGCCCGACTCTTCTCACTTTAGATGCCTGGCAGATGCTCTTCAAGGAGAAAACTCTGTATTTTGTCATCTCCTAGGGTTCCAAAGTTCAAGCATATTTGCATCCAAGTATTAAAAATAATCCTTCTTATCTTCATTTATGTTAGTCCAGTTACTGGGATACAGAGCGACTCAAGAAATAGAGCGAGTTGTCTACTATTCTGCAGTTCAACGTATCCTTGGGCAAGGTACTGAGCCCCAAGTTGCCTCTGATGAGTGTGTGAATGTTGGATTAAAAGCACTCTAAAAGGACACTTAATTAAGCTCATTGTAAGAAAGCACTTTAAGTGCTGAAATAAAGTAGAAAAACACTATAAATGTACCGGTCCATTTACTATTTTACCATATCACCATGCCAAAAAAATGTAGTAGTGGGTACAGTGGAAATACATAATTCTCAATTCCAAGCTCAAAGTCAAAGCAAGACAATTATCTCATGTAGTTAAATATAAACTATTTTATTAAAAAGTTGTTTAAAACTCCCTGACATGGTTATGGTTTATTTGAAATCTTAATATGGGCACAAACTGAATTGTTAGTAGGTTACTTGGCAACCATCCTAACATTACTACACAGTTAGCTACATTAATTATCATCTTACTTTAATCATGTATGTATGTATATATATTCCTCCTTAACGACCCCCGGGCCTCATGTTTGACACCCATGCCTAAGAACATGGTTGATTTCACAACAAAAATGCCATCGGTCTTAAAAAAAACTGATGACATGTATTTCAAGATAACGATGCAAAGTACCTCCATATCAAGTTGTTATTGCCCTTCTTACAACAACATGGGTCGGAGACATCACAGCAGCTGGACTAGGCGTCATCTTTTTGTAGTTTTTCCAGTGGTTGACGTGAGTAAGGACAGATTCCATTCATAAAGAATTTCTGTCCTAGAGCATACACTGCCTACAGACTACCAAAAAAAAGAACAAAAATCCAAACAAAAAAAGAAGCACTATTGCGTTTTCTGGTGACGTCCTCAATATAAACGTATCACCAACAAAAGAAAAACACCTCTAGCAAATTTTCCATATTGTACTGTCTGAAAAGAAAAATAGCAGCAAAAGGAGTGACAAAGAAAACTGATACACTTGCAAAGGTTTCCACATCATTTCTGAAATGTCATGTTGAAAGTCTAACAGTGTTCTGTTGGACTGCTGTAGTGGGCTCTCTCATCAGTTACACTTTATTTCAATGTTGTGAGTTTCTGTGCGATATACTTCAGTGTACATTTTAGTTCGACTCTACAGTTTAAAATTAAACGGCACAACAAAGACGCAAAGTCACCTAAAACCAAACTTTTCAGCTGCTAGCCACAAATAATCCTGATTTTAACAGTCCCACTCAGCTACACTGTGTTCTTCTTCTTACTACTACTACAAAGATCAACAAAGTCAACCAGTTTCTTTACATCCAACAAAACATGCCATCCACTTCAATCAGCGCTGTAATGTTCCCTGTGCATGTTTGAACACTTTAAAACGCTGACATTTCCAGCAAGTCCAGTCAGTACCCAGCACTTGCTTCAAGCCCACGGCCAAATCAGTAAGTGCATGTGTGGGTGTACACTTGGTGGAGCATTAAAGCAAAGTGCCCTGAGAGAAAGAGCTAGATAAAGAATTTGATAGCAGCGCCGTCTGAATACTATTAAAGGGAAAATGAAATGACAAGCACCACCTGAAACAGCTGATAATCATCTACACACCTGTGGGCACCGCACTCTGTATGTTCCAGCTGCGTTCGCTGATCAACAGCTCCGGCACAAAATGAAGCACACCGCCCATCACCGCAGATCAATCTACATGACGTTCATTTCAAGCTACTCAAACTGGTGCTCGCCAAGATACGAGTAAATGTTGTTGCTTATCTATTGTGTGCCGTGAACGGGGTGTAGGCTTACAGGCATACCTTCCCATTTTAACATCTCATACAACCAGGAGCATCAAACCAGCAGACTAGTCGATCCAGTCAGTAGTTTCTATAGCAGGTATGTCATACTCATTGTACACTGTGGGCCACATACGGCCCACTTTAACCTCGAATGGGCTGGACCATTGATATCTTCTTTTAAAGGGGTTATCTACTTTTCTGCATAACAAAGAGATGCCGCTCTGGTACATCAAAGAAATCTGTCACTGTAACTTTTTGGGCATAAATTGTAAGAAACAGATTGCAGTAAAAGTTCTGATTTCTCATCGATACGACTGTCCTGTAATAATAAAACAAAGCTTTTTCTTAATTTTTTCATTATTGTACATTAAGAACTTTCTATATTAGTGAAAAAACAGGAACATTTCTGTCATTTAACTATTACTAATTACTTTGCTGTAATATAAATGGCCATGGGGGAGGTCTTTATCAGTAGTAAAGCTGAAAAACTTGTGAAAACTACACTTAGAAGCCCAAAAAATTTAGATCTTCTCTCACATTGTTTGTGAGCTGCCCAGTGGGCCGGACTGGAGTCCCCGCTGGGTCGATTTTGGCCCCCGGACCTTCTGTTTGAATCCCCTGTTCCAGAGGGTTTGTGAAACAGGAAGGAAAAACAAGAAACTGTCTCATTTCCCAGCATTAACGGCACATAATTATTCTAAAATATCCTTTCATCGCTTTGATGCCTAACATATGCTTTGGGCTTTTTCAGCACCACAGTTTGTGGAAACAGTCAAAGCGGCCCGTCTTCAAACAGATTACTCCAATTTAGCTTCGGTGACTTTAAACAAGACACCGAATCCTCAGCAGCACTTCTGTGGCTGACACTAACCGCTTCAATGTCCCAGGAGGCAGGCTCAGAGAAATCATTTCACATTGTGGATTAATCACAAGTGTCACAAGCGCTATATTACTGTGATGTCCGTAATGTGAAATGGCATGCTTCATCACTGTTTTTGTCAGCTACTGTCCTTTAAATCTCACCTTCAATCAATCCCAATGTAAAGAGCTAGCAGACGGCAAATTGCTTCCCTGGGTTTGTCTGGGCGAACCCTTCTACTGCTTTCATCTGTCGGTTTAGGTGTTTCCAGTTGTCCTGTTACAATCTGAAAGTCGCTGTACAGAAGGTTCTATACAGGGGAAAGTATGAAAGATAATGGAAAACACAAAGGTCAGAGTACCAGAGTAGAACGATTTTTACTCGTCAGACGAGGAATGACAAGAGAAAAATGTGTTTACTGTGACACCTGTCATCATAAATGAGAAGGCTTAAAAACACAAACAGGACCACTCGGGTAAAGTAGCAGTGGGACATCGCTTCAACTTGGCGTGTCTGTGTGACAGAGAGATTGAGGGATTAGGGGGACAAACGCGCTCTGCCTGGCCAGCTTACCGGCAGTGACTGCGTGATTTATGCCACAGAGAGGAGAGGGGTTGAAGCCCAGGAAGCAAACAGAGAGGTGCTCCCACACTCGTGTGTTATCATTACAATGACAGCGTGATTACCAGTCACATTACTGGAGCTGTAATCGGAAACGCTAAAACTTTGGCGCTGAGGTGTGAGCGTAAACTTTGCCCGTGTCTACTGTAACGGCTGCATCCGGCTACAACACAGGCTCTTTGGGGGAAATTAAAAATGGGGCATGTCTAACACATCTCAAATACTTTGTTTTCCATATCTGGTCGGAGATGTGTGTGTGTGGGTGTGTGTGCGAGACAGGTGGCTCAAACCATGCACAGCACGGTTCACTGGCCCATCAAATGGCTGCCAGGAGAGCTTCTTAGAAAACATGCAAACTCACATATTGTTAGCAGACAGGCATAAATACACACGAGTGCACACTTCTCTTTTTCTTTGAGCCTCTCAAACACACTCTTTGAGTTTCCACACCTTGTTCTGGATGCTAGTTCTACACAGTCACACTGCACTGGCACTGCTCAAATTCCTTTGGTTTAACAAGTTTCCTCCTTCAATTCACGTTCACCCTTTTTTCCCTTTCCCCTCTACATCCAGCCTTTCCACCCCATCTACTTAAAATCCTTTCTTTTTTGGCGCTGGACAAAACTTTAGCCCCAGTCAAAATTCCATGCCAAATTAATGTTACCCTTTAGGGAAAAACAACCAAAAAAAAGAGAATCTCAAATTTTATTTCTCAATATAACCTCTTCCCCCACCCCCCTCCACATTTGTAAGACAAAAAAAAGATACAGTGGGGCAAAAAAGTATTTAGTCAGCCACCGATTGTGCAAGTTCCCCCACCTAAAATGATGACAGAGGTCAGTAATTTGCACCAGAGGTACACTTCAACTGTGAGAGACAGAATGTGAAAAAAAAATCCATGAATCCACATGGTAGGATTTGTAAAGAATTTATTTGTAAATCAGGGTGGAAAATAAGTATTTGGTCAATAACAAAAATACAACTCAATACTTTGTAACATAACCTTTGTTGGCAATAACAGAGGTCAAACATTTACTATAGGTCTTTACCAGGTTTGCACACACAGTAGCTGGTATTTTGGCCCATTCCTCCATGCAGATCTTCTCGAGAGCAGTGATGTTTTGGGGCTGTCGCCGAGCAACACGGACTTTCAACTCCCGCCACAGATTTTCTATGGGGTTGAGGTCTGGAGACTGGCTAGGCCACTCCAGGACTTTCAAATGCTTCTTACGGAGCCACTCCTTTGTTGCCCGGGCGGTGTGTTTTGGATCATTGTCATGTTGGAAGACCCAGCCTCGTTTCATCTTCAAAGTTCTCACTGATGGAAGGAGGTTTTGGCTCAGAATCTCACGATACATGGCCCCATTCATTCTGTCCTTAACACGGATCAGTCGTCCTGTCCCCTTGGCAGAAAAACAGCCCCATAGCATGATGTTTCCACCCCCATGCTTCACAGTAGGTATGGTGTTCTTGGGATGCAACTCAGTATTCTTCTTCCTCCAAACACGACGAGTTGAGTTTATACCAAAAAGTTCTACTTTGGTTTCATCTGACCACATGACATTCTCCCAATCCTCTGCTGTATCATCCATGTGCTCTCTGGCAAACTTCAGACGGGCCTGGACATGCACTGGCTTCAGCAGCGGAACACGTCTGGCACTGCGGGATTTGATTCCCTGCCGTTGTAGTGTGTTACTGATGGTGACCTTTGTTACTTTGGTCCCAGCTCTCTGCAGGTCATTCACCAGGTCCCCCCGTGTGGTTCTGGGATCTTTGCTCACCGTTCTCATGATCATTTTGACCCCACGGGATGAGATCTTGCGTGGAGCCCCAGATCGAGGGAGATTATTAGTGGTCTTGTATGTCTTCCATTTTCTGATGATTGCTCCCACAGTTGATTTTTTCACACCAAGCTGCTTGCCTATTGTAGATTCACTCTTCCCAGTCTGGTGCAGGTCTACAATACTTTTCCTGGTGTCCTTCGAAAGCTCTTTGGTCTTGGCCATGGCGGAGTTTGGAGTCTGACTGTTTGAGGCTGTGGACAGGTGTCTTTTATACAGATGATGAGTTCACACAGGTGCCATTCATACAGGTAACGAGTGGGGGACAGAAAAGCATCTTACAGAAGATGTTACAGGTCTGTGAGAGCCAGAGATTTTCCATGTTTGAGGTGACCAAATACTTATTTTCCACCCTGATTTACGAATAAATTCTTTACAAATCCTACCATGTGCATTCATGGATTTTTTTTTCACATTCTGTCTCTCACAGTTGAAGTGTACCTCTGGTGCAAATTACTGACCTCTGTCATCATTTTAAGTGGGGGAACTTGCACAATCGGTGGCTGACTAAATACTTTTTTGCCCCACTGTAAGTGTTCACTCTATGTCTTCATTATTCCCTTTTGCTTTTTTTGCCTTCTTTGGATGCTTTCTTACTTCCAGTTGAGTAGAGACAGCTGATGCAGGGAAGCAGCACAGCAGGCTCAGGGATTCAAGCCCATCATCAACCTCAGCTGCCGCAGGCACGTGATCAAAGAGGTGCACAGTGCACTGGCTGCCAAACTCTTAATGTGGCAGTGCAGCACACAAATGGAAGTTGTTGAGAATTTTTTTTATTTGCACTCCTCAATAGATGAGTGTATGTAAATAGCTGCGTTCTCCATCCATTCTCTTATCTGCTCATCCAGCTCAGTTCAGTGGCACAGCCAGTTCCAGCTGACTTGGGTTTGGGTGAGATCTCTAACCTTTATTTTACTGGCAAGTCCCATTGAGATCAAAGGTTCCTTTACAAGAAAAGACAAACGTCCCAAAAGTGCTACAAATAAAACATGAGATCGACAAAATAATACACAATATAAAAACACCCATGACTAAATTCTTAAAAATTCAGTGGCTTCTCAAAAGAAACACCTACAAGTCTCCTTCACTGCACATCTGCTTTTAATTTTGCTAATAGAGGCATGGTTTAATAACTCCATGTCCCAGGAGTGTTGTAAGAAAATGCCGATTTCCCAGATCTGTCCGAACTCATCAAAAAACAACCATTTCGAGAGGCATAACTTGTATAGCTGGGACAGAGAAGGGTACAGAGGTAAACTGGACATTTACCTAGAATTGATTTAAAGAAGAAAAAATATCCATGACCCATGAAACAAGATTTATCTGCGGCCAAGTGTGCCAGAAAATCCACCGGGTCAGAGTGAAATGTCAGGACAAGGAGAGACGAGAGCAGCGCACAGGAATGCCAGGACACAACCCACAGACCTCTGTCCCTCCCGGTAGCACCTGTAGCCTCGGATCCAGGTAACGTCACCAGGCAGCAGATCACCCTCCCCTTTACCCGTCGCTAACAGCAAATGAGAATGGCACGGCACGGCACGGCACGGCTTTAGGACAAGGCTGGGAGTGAAGTTGAGCCACAGAAACCCCCCAGTGAACCCAGGCTCACTGATGATGCTTCCCAGCACATCATGAATAGTTAGTAAGAATTTTTTTTCATTGGTACTGACTAAGCAAGAAGCCTATGAAGCATTTTTTTAAAACATTAATATCATATTAAACTTAGTCAAAGTTGAAACGTTTGTGCACAACAGCTCAGGCCTCAGCTCTAAATGCTTGGTTTGATCTACTTTTGGATGCATGCAAGTTCAAAGAGAGGGGATATCTTAAAGCCCCACCCACTTGCTGTTCAAAGCATCTGTTTGTGAGAGGCAGCCAATCGGGGCGGGGGGGGGGGGGACAGAAGCCTTCAAGGGAGAGGAGTTAAAGTGGCTGATTTCAGTGGGTGAGCTAAAGAGTCACACACGATAAGCATTCATCACCACTGCACGGGATCGCCTGAAAAAAACAGATTCTTTTAACACCTCGAATCACCTATTAAGCCTTAATGTGCTGCAATGAAAAGATACCGTGCTTTCATTTCATGTGCAACTTGGGGGTTTCCATGTCGCTTTCATGTTACTTTTATGTCTTCTTTACACAATCAAACAGAATGAATCTGAATCAAAATGTTTGATTTCAAGTAAAACGAATTTGTCGGGAAAACTTTAGCTAATGTCCTTGTTTACGCGTTGAAGTCCTCGGTTAATGAACAAGAGAGGAATCCTGTGCTTATCACAACAGTAAGAATCTTATGTTTGAACTGGTGTTTAGTTCATTTAATGCCATTTTTGTCAGCTTAAAGGTGTTAATGCATATTTATCAACCAAACGCACGGGTTCAAGCATTCTTGACTGAAGCTGCGTTTCGAGGACAGAACGACGATATTTAGCCGTCTGCCTCTGTCCATTTCTTCACTTCACTTTTTCTTCCTTGATAAGCTGACTAATTTGATCTCGGCCAGCGCAGAACCAGTGGGCTGAAGGAAGCAGGTGGCTTGCCCCGAGACAGGACAGATTCTGCTGTCAGCCAGGGTGACCCCGCCTCCCTCCCCCTTTTCACACCCACCCGTCTCTGCTTGTCTCCGGCCCTGAAGCGACAGGGCTCAAATTTGAGGTTATTTTTCCCCTCACCGAGCCCGCAGCCACTCCCACTCAACACAGCAACAGACTCCTGCCATCACAGGGTGAAACCGTCATTTAAAAACAGCCATTATTTTTGTTTGAGTTGGTTCGTGTGGCGTTTCCCCACTTGAGATATTATAAATTAAAATGTGCTGAAGCACCTGCACAATGGCGGCGAAGTATAAGTCTACACTTCTAAGACGTCCACAATCAGGCTTTGAGTTAATGTCAGAAAACTGCACGGTACTTAAAACGCATCGTCACGGCAACATAAGCAAAGCAACTGCAGAGAAATGTGAACGCTTGCCGAGAAGCTCTTAGACATAAAAAGCTAAATGGCCTCTTGTACTGGGCTCCAGCAGAAGCACCCTGCACACCAACAGGCAGGATGTACAGCAGTGTCTACCACTGCACACTCTTGTTTTAACCATTGCCAATCTTAAATAATCATAACCAGGACCAACAACCTGGGTTTTGTTGCGTTTCCAGCTTGGAAAATTCCATTAGTGAAACAGTCTGAAACACAGTTTAAAAATTAACGTTGCAATAGATTTACTTTTGAATTGCCGTAAGGTGATATTCACCTGTAGCTGATGCACCCAGTCACTGCTAAAGAATCTGTGAGAGTATGCACGCAGTACTTTTGACTCCAGCGTGACTTTGCATCAGTTTAACAGACACAAAAACAACAACCAGGGGCGATTACATCTCCAGGCTGAATAGAAGACTAAATTTGAAATGTGCAAATTCCTTCAAAACTGTATAATTACATCCTTTATATAACAGAATCAGTCTGTCAGGTGGACTTCATTAATCAGTGGGTTTTCTTTTCATGAAGGCATGATGATCTTTTGGTTTTTTTGCTGTTTGTTACAGTATAATTGTAGACGTGGTGACAGATCTCATTGTTCCCTGTGGCAAGATCAAGCCTCCGGAAAGTGATTTATGGGAATAAAGCAGGGATTGATGACTTCAAGCTATTAATGCACAGAACAAAATGAGACCCATCAGCTCAAGTATGCTTCACTTCCTGCACTCTAGTTGTCACTTGCTGGATTTAATGTGTGGTTTCTCTTGTTTTGGGTGACAGATGTGGAACCCGGCGAGCTTTACAGTCGTCGTCACGAGGCCCGTGACCTTTGTGGCGAGGTCAAACGTGCTGCTCAGACACAGCTCACGTTGATCTCTCGAGTCTCTCGGCAAATCACGCTCCAAAGGCTCGATCACGTTGCAGAGGTTTGTATTAATGCACAGCATCCAGAAGTTTAGTTAAGAGCCTCCGGGACAATGTCAACTGTCACACTTACAAACACACACAACTGTGGCAGCAGTTGTGAACAGCAGGGCTCCTGTGAAGTCCAAACACATGTTAACCAGTGCTGAGAGTTAAGATCGTTTTAGAAGTCTGGGAAATTATAGTCGTTAGCCCTGCGACAGACTGGCGACCTGTCCAGGGTGTACCCCGCCTTTCGCCCTATGACAGCTGGGATAGGCTCCAGCGCCCCCCGCGACCCTGAAAAGGATAAGCGGAAGCGAATGGATGGATGGATGGATCCATTATTCCCGCACTCATCCAGTCAATGCATTTCCGTCCAAGTTACTTTGAAACCTTTTATCCAGTCAGCACGAGCCCCGCTTTCGTTGTTTACTCTCAAACAGTTCAGAAAGAAATACCGGAAAAAAGAATCCCCTTTTTAACTTTCAGCTGAAATATGCTATGACATAAAAATAACCCTGCCGTTATCAGTTTACAAAATGCTTTAATGAACAGCTTTATACGGTTTGTTTTTTAAAATCAGCCCTCTCAAACCATCAGTTACAACACAAGCCTTTTTCCTCTCCACCATCTTTTGGACCCGAGCTCGCTCAGCGTCAGATCTCCAGCCAACTCCATTATCTCACCTACATAATGTCACCTTCATACCCGACTCGCAGCCAAACTGTGCCGTGAAACATGCAAAAAACAAAGCTGTAGCATCGTGACAGTGAACAGTGAACAACGAAAAGTCTAACAGGTGTGTCTTCAGATAACTGTGACACGAACATGTGCAAAACTTCAAGGTGACTAATGCCAGCGTAAACAGCTAATCACAACAGCGCGTTTGCACACTGGCTCGATAAAGGCCGCCCACTGTCAGGAGTGGCAGATTTCATGAACATCTGCTCATGACACAGACACACACACACCACAGCATGCAAGGTAAGGCGAGAAGGTGGGTGGAAAGAGCAGCTCAGATGCATGCTGCTTTGTCATATTTACATGCATTTGTGTTTACCTGTACATATGCAAAACACACACATTTTCATGGTGTTCAAACAAACATATCACCCCCCCACACACACACACACACACACACACACACACACACACACCTACCTTGTAAAAAAGTTTTGTGTTTGTTTTTAAGCTGATTAATTCAAGAACTTGGCAGAAGACCCTGGAAGTTAACCTCCTCTGTGCAAATAAAACCACACTGCCCACGTTTATTTTACACTGTTGTGCCTCTGAAAATGATTTTAGACTCGCTGCTTGGAATTATTAAAAGTTGTGTCAACTTCCGGCTGTACTTCCCGCTACTTCCAACTAATTGCAGGTTGCGACTACACAGTATCTGATACAAGATAGTAGCCCTGTCAGATTACGCGTTCATAGTCAAATCTTTGCCGTTGCTTCCCCGTCTTTTACGGCCTACATGATGTCAGTGGGAAGGCGAACGGGGTAGATTTCTGCACACGAGATTGTAAATGAACAATGGCGCACGTGTGATGTTGGCTGTCATGTGCTTTGAAAGGCCTACGAATAGGAAGAGGAAAGCAACTCTGGGACTATATTAGGACTGCACAACGCAGACGCTATGAATTTTAAATACTTTAGCCTAATTTGAGTTGGGCTATCATGCATACTATAATCTGAAACTGGCATTATTCATCTGCATGACTGGCATCTTATTCACATAACCCTCGCAGTCCAATATTAGCAAATCCCTTTTACGGAACCTTTTAGCTCCCTTTACTCCCATTTCCTGGAAGCAACAATGTACTAAACACTGAGGTTTTTCAGGTTAAAATGCCACAGCTAGCAGACGGTTATATCTGCTGTGATGAATGTTTTAAGTGGTAAAAGGAAACTTGGGTGTTGTGTGGTAAATGTGTTGACTTTGAGCTCACTTTCAGCTGCGTTCCTACAAAGATCACATATAAGGAAAAGGCTGCATCACCATGTAACGCCACCGTGCACGTCACAGCTAACTGTGCACGTGGCACCAACAATTAGTTTATCAACTTAATAGTGCTTAACGGAGAAATCAGGGTGTGTGGATCAAGTGGCTCATAAAAAATAATGTGTTTTTAATTCCGGACAAAACGAATGACTTTCAGAGTGTTGGTCAGCATCTGGAAGAGAGAGCACATCTTTGGTTTTTTAATCCTGCCCAGACCCAAGTGGCGATGTTTTTCAGAGACTGCGTGTCTGGATGGGTTCCAAAAGGTGGAAATCTGTCCTGGAAGAGGCATGTTTATAGCCGCAGGTGTCAAGGCACATCATCAATTCAACGTTCTCTTTGGAGTGCATGTGAGCCACCTCTTCAGGACAGGAATGGCGCGGGAATGAGGTGGAACAAAAGCTGGCAGGAACTAAAACTGTCAAACATGACATGTTTGAACAATAGAATATGTCTATATGTGGAGAGCAAACCATTACAAGACTACTTGTGTAGGTAGAGTAGTGTGGAAATCTCTCGAGCTAAAAGCCTGGAGAGCTATTTAAAACTTCTGTTCGAGTTTTGTGAACCTGCTCTGCCATCATTAGTTGACCAAAATGTAGGTTTCGGTCAATAAAAAGCAAGAGTATGTAAACATGCTCTCTGGGTTTCAAACAGCATATCGCAAACACAGGCTTAAGAATCAGTGAATTTGATGTTTTTCAGATTTTTTCTCCCCCTCTCACTACTACTAAGATTTTTAAGCCACTACTGTTAATGATTCACACATATAAAAACAACCTGAAAGAGACCTTTGCTTTTTAGCTTTAAAAGAATATAAAATAAGAACAAGAAAGTACATAAACTTTATGGCTTTGCCGATTTTACCTTCCAGCTGTGTATTCAGTGCAGCTAGCACACAGCCACTACTACTATTGGTGCTAGTAGTCCCCTCCACCACCACTGAATATCAAAAGCTCTATTTTTCTGTATTTGTAATCAGATTTATTCATGGACAGCACTGAACAGACACAGCACCCCTAATCAGCCCACGCAGCCTTTCCACTGTGGTGTAAATGGTAAATGGTAAATGGCCTGTATTTATATAGCGCTTTACTAGTCCCTAAGGACCCCAAAGCGCTTTACATATCCAGTCATCCACCCATTCACACACACATTCACACACTGGTGATGGCAAGCTACATTGTAGCCACAGCCACCCTGGGGCGCACTGACAGAGGCGAGGCTGCCGGACACTGGCGCCACCGGGCCCTCTGACCACCACCAGTAGGCAACGGGTGAAGTGCCTTGCCCAAGGACACAACAACCGAGACTGTCCGAGCCGGGGCTCGAACCTGCAACCTTCCGATTACAAGGCGAACTCCTAACTCTTGAGCCACAATCGCTCACAAAGTTACATAATAACTGAGTGTCTTCAACCACAACTTAACATCAAGTCAGATGATTGCCGAGTTTCTGTTTGTTGTGAATGTTATGCCGTTTGTGATGCTTGTGAGAGCAGTGGTCTCCTGTTTTTCCCAGAGCGGGCTCTGTGTCTGCTCCAGGCTGTTAACATGGACACGGCAACGAGGTGGCATCAAGTACAAGTGAGGTAAACAGAGTGGCACTGTTCGAAATCTGTAGACAGCTGCAGGTAAATGTTAATATCATATACACATCAAAGACAACCTGAAGGGTAATCAGGATTCCGGATGCCACCCCAAAACTGCAGCGCATCTAACATCGTCCAAAAAACAATGACCTCAAGATGAGATCTCAACCGAGCCCGGGCTTTTAATATATTAGGATACAATGTATACACTGGACGCTTAACCTGCTTAAATTAAAAAGTGTAGTTAGACTTGCACTCAAGGAAGGAGATGACTGAAACCTACAATCCTACAATAACTGCCTTTTTTCCCCTTTCCTTCTTTTTTTCTTTTTCTTAAAACACAGCACTTGCTGTGCTCTGAAACCAACAAACTTGTTAGATTATTTATACAGCAGTCGAGGCGCAACATTATTATCTGTCTCTCGGTCCGCTAAGTTAATATAAGACCAATTTTCATGCCCTTTTAGCTCTGGTATGTACCAACACCTCAGGGAAATATCTGGCTCTTTAGCTGCTCGCAGAGTGTCCGTCAGCTCGATCCTTGCTCAGTCTCTTTAGCGCTGAGCAGGTATTCTACAGTTGGTTTTTGGGGGGGTTGAACAGCTGCATAACAAGAGTGACTTTAAAAGGATTTAAAAAATGCAAAGCAGAAAAACACTGAATTGAAAACTGAACACAGCACCATAAAGCTGATGGGAGCTGGGGCTTTCTGTGACAATTCTCCCCAAGTTCATTACCGCAAACACACTGTACCCTTCCTCTGTTCCTCCCCTTTTCCCTTCCCCCACTTCTCCCCTAAAATGAGGACTGTCAACGGGGCCATATATCTGACACAGTCTACTGTGGACACACACATACATGCACATGCGGCCTGCGATCGAGTGTTCAGTAATGGGGCAGTGGGAATGAGGGGAATGGGGAGATGGAGACGGCTGGGTGCTGCTGGGCCTATCAGTCGGGTTATATAAGACTGTAATGAGGACTTTCCTTTGCCATAAATCTATAACCTCACTGAAGATAAAATACAGTAAACACCAGCACTTAGAGCATCACCGCATCTCTGCACAGGACCGAACGAGAACAGCTGCAGGATTTTATGTCTTGCGCACTAACAAGATGTCTCCGTTTCAGTGCTCGTGGGAGTCAGATTGTTTATTGACTGATTAGTCTTGATTAAGATGTTAATGAACTGCTTAATAAATTAAATCAGAAAATTAGGGGGAAGGGGGCTCCAGGTGGTGTCTTGAAATCGCATTTTAGCCCAACCAACTGTTGAACAGTGGAGTCCAAACAAATGAGAAAGATGCAGAAAGTTCACGTTTAAGGAGCTGACACAAGATTTATGTTGGATCGTTCTGACAATCACACCCAGAGGCTGCTCCACACAACGCCATACTCGCCATAATGGGGACAGTATTTATGAGTGCTGCGATGTCATTTGAAACACTTTTGTTCTTTCCCCTCTCCTATGCTGCTCATTTCTGAAGATCTAAAGGCCGAGCTCGCGTCAGTCCAACTACATCACCTTCACTTCCACCAGTGGAAACTCACACCGTGTCATGTCTCAGTAAGAAACACTCCTGCAGTGCTCCTTTAAATGGACAGATTTATGTGGCACATTCAGCAGCGCAGGACTTCACGCCACTGAGCTTGGTCTCCCCCCCCCCCAGCACATCACGCTCCATCTGACACGCCGACAATGTGGGGGGAAAAACCACACACACACATACACACAGAGAGAGAGAGAGAGAGAGAGAGAGAGAGAGAGAGAGAGAGAGAGAGAGAGAACTTCCAATTTTGCTGCTTCACCTGATCCAAATGACCCTCCACCACCACTCCACTTCTCATTTCTCACACACACCATGCATTCTCACCCTTCCTCCCCCCTCTTCTTCCACGCTCACCGCGCAAACACCCGGCCGAGGTACTGGCACTCTTTGGCTGAGAGCCTCTCAAAGAATGTGCGGCGGTACAAGCCTGAAGGAATACACACCATCAGCGCCCTCAACACGCTGCCTCATAAAGGCTCGCGGGCTGACACAAGTGATGGATCACACTTAGCAGGAGAAATGAAAAAAAGAAAAGAAAACACTCTGTGGTCCTCGGTGAACATGCAAAATTGAAATGATGTGCTTTCTGTCTTTAGGAAATTGGGGGAAACTGTTTAGAACGGGCAAAGGTCAGAGATCAGGGATCCACACCTGTCGTGGCCACAGTAGAGTACAGTATTTGTACAATATTACAACAGTACAACTTGCTGTCGATTGCCAGTCTGCAGATCTGATGTTAAACTTTACGCAGCACAAAACAAAAACACGCAGAGCGCATAAAGCTAAAAGCAGAAAAGGCCGCATGCATTTCATGATTTAATCAGAGTGTCTGCAGACGACAGACTGCATTTTGCAGCGTCTCCTCCTGCTGAAAAACACCCCACTTTGCATCCTTCTGGCTACTTTCCCAGGAGCTCACCTGTTACACGAGTCTGACTGCACACAAGTCAAATTCAGGCACACCGTTTCACTTATAGCAGCAGCCAAATGATGCACTTCCAGCTACAGTGAGGTGAGACCCATGGGAAACGCAAGTCACACAGCAAAAAGAGGAACTTCGAAGTGACTCTGCCCGTGGATCCCCCCAATCAGAATCTGACATCATGTTGGAAAAAACATGCAGGAAAGATAAGTAAGCTACATACAATGATAAGTTTACCATGAGCTAGTCGGATACACTCGGAAAGTTCCCTGTAAAGTTTATATCTGATCAGGAGGTGATGTGGTCAAAGTCATGACCTGAGACCGCGATCACACTCGCGGGTGTCAGAACTAAGCAGTGAAATGAAGGTTAAAAGGCTTAAAGCAGGAGTCCGTGCGAGCGTGCGTAAAATGTTGGGGGGGGTGAGAGAAAAAGAGCTCCACCCTGTTATTTCTCCACCGTAAACTGACATGTATACCTGGTTGGTGGTGTCAGGCGGCAGGTTCTTAATGAGGATTTTCCTCCTGTTGCTCAGCTCCTTGCGAGTTTTGGCCAGCCTCCTCTCGATTTCCTCGGGCTCCAGGTCCGGCAGGTCACGGAGGCTAATCCCGGAGTCCGGGGGTTGCGCTGCCGTCGCCTCCTCGTCCTCGTGCTGCCGGCTCTCGGGGCTGTCCATCTCCGGGGAAAGTGCGCTATCCCGGGCTAGAGAAGAGTGAACGCTCGGCGGCTGGATGGATGAGGCTGCCGCCATCTTGGGAAAAGTGTGAGGAAAGCGAGAGAGAGAGAGAGAGAGAGAGAGAGAGCAGGTGGGAGGTGTGTGTGTGTGTGTCGGTGGAAGAGAGAAAGATTAAAAGAGAGAGAGAGAGAGAGAGAGAGAGAGAGAGAGAGAGCGAAGGAAAAGGACCGACAGCCAACAACACACAACAATACTGCCAAATTGCTCTGAACTATTTCTTTTAAATCTTCGCTTCTGTATTTGGCGTCAGTTTGTATTCTCCTGTTTCTACTCTGACCGATGATGAGCCGTGATAAAGAGCGGCAACACAGCAGAGCTACAAGGTTTAGATTAACGTTACATTAAACATAGCATTTGTTTAAAACGGGGCGTTTAAGAGTCGCTGTCATCTGATGAATGAAACTTGTATATGGGCACTTTGACGCACACATGGTTCCCAGCGTGTCGGGCTGCACTCCGGACTCCTGGCGACCCCAACTGTCCGTTAACTGCATAGGAGCCAATCATCATTGGTCAGTGCGGATTAGTGCGCTTTTGAATTGGCTTGCCAATGTCGTGTCGTGTGGCACCAACTTGATCCTCCAAACTGCATATGTTTCCGGATTTTTAGGAGGGAACTAAATTATTATTATTTTTATTATCGATCACATATCGAACCTGCAGAACGCTCTGTCGCCTTCACCCTGCACCAAAGTGCTGTATGTGCGCACATTTCTTATTTCGGTGCGGCGGCCCAATTACAGCATTTCTTCTTTTGGTGAAGAAGAGAATTGGAGAAGATCCGCCAGAGCTTTCCTGTTCCCCATGTGCATAATGTTACCATGAATGGCTGTGTGCCTTCCCTACTTTCTACCCAAGTGATCCAGTGAATGCCAGCCCAGCCTGCGCGCCTGCCTGCCCACCGTGGGTGGAAAGCTGCTCCTGGCAAACACAAGGGGAGCAGAGCTCCCTGCCGAGTCCTCACAATGCCCGTGTAGCTTCCGCAGGCAGAATGAGTCGCTGAAAGACACACACTGTATGCTCACACTCATAAATATGCACTTACATTCACGTAGGCACACAAACATGTCAACAAGCGCACAATCAACCCACTTAGAAAATGTTTAGAGCGCGCTTATTGCCGGGGCCCTCTGAAAGAGAGACGGAGAAATCAACCTCCGTGTTCTCTCTCTCTCGCCATCTGTGTGGAGCGTTTCTTGGCAGATCGAAGTCCAGACAATCACAGTTGTCGGTGGGTGAAAATGATCTCGCATTGCCAAGTGGCTGAAGCAGTGTAACCGGAAGGCAGCGAGTGTATGCAGGCTGTTTGTTGCTTAAATGCTTCAATCAGGCGTGAGCGTAGTCCACTCCAGAGTGGAAAGGCCAAACCAAAAAGAAGGGCAATTTGTGTAACTGCAAATAGAAGCAGTTTATAAGTCTGCATGCACTTCATGCATCAGCTCAACATTACTGCTGGGAGCTAAGAATCCAAGGCGCAATGTCACACTGTGTCCTCCTGACAAATGCTCCTGAAGATGCAACCTGCTATGTATCAATGACGGAGTAGTTCACACACCAGACTGCCAGACTGTACTAAATATCTTAAAGGAATGCATGACAGTTATATCCTTTATTTAGCAGATACGAGGCTAAAGAGATCACCTTTTTTTAATAGAGACATAGCCAAGAGAGTGGCCCCAGACTACTGATCGTTTTAAATTCAGTTGTTAGTTCCATTCCTCATTGGACACTTATCATCTTAACATCGGATATCAGATACTTCAGCTCAAGTAGGCCTGCTACACAAGCTCAGTATCTAGCTATTTTATACCATCTCTGTGGTCTCTCATGACGTTACAGGTGCCCTTAACCCAAGTCACAAACTTATCATCATCATGCAGGAAATCAAGCTGAAGCAAATGCCCCTGAGAAGTCGTCCTACATGTAAACTGTGTTTTGATCCAACTGCAGCTCATACAATAGTCGGTACTGGCTGACAGATTGGGGGACATGAATCATTGAGCAGTAGTTCTGTGAAAAGACAGCAAGGACTCGCCTGTCACTTGCACAGGCTGATTTTAGAGACGCATGAATCACTCCACTAAGTGCTAAACAACGTTTTCCATGAGAGAACAATTAATTTGTTCTCTCTGTCCCCCTGGTGCATACACACACACGTGCCAGCACCATCGTTTTACACTTAGAGACACACACCGACACACTTAGACATTAACTTGTGTCGGCCTGTAACCTCCTCGCATGGTTACACAAACTCTGTAGCTATCTTTCAAAGCGTTTTACCTAGTCCCATAATAATAATGCGCTCTGCTACACAAACCAAGGGGGGGAAAGAGATGTTGGTTGCTCTACAATCTTAAAAAATATATAATAATAAAACACAAGAGCCCTGCTGGTGCTTCAGTGTGTCAGCCAGTGATTCACAGCCCCTTTTGGAGTGGGTGGCAGCAGAGAGGAGAAGGAGAGCGCAGGAAAACGTTTGCTGCTGCTCGCTGGGACTGAGAGTGTGAGGGCGTGGGTGGGTTGAGTGGCTGAACAGGCAAAGCAGGCACCTGGGACGAGCTCAGTAGGCGTGAGGATGGATGGGAGGCAATGAGAGGGATTGATGAGGAGGAGGAGGTATCAGGAGAGTGAGGGGTTAACCCCAAATGCTGAAGAGTGCAATGTGATTATGGATATGTCATCCTGTGCTCCTGTCAGTAATGCATGAGCTGATGCAAACAGCTGGCGTAACGCTCTCGTGAAGGATCAGGGATACAGTGTGGTGGCGTGGCTGCTTCCTCTGATGGCATAGGAGAGATTTAGGGACATGTGACCTACTAAAAACAGCTGACCTGAACACATGGAGGACAATATGCACAAGAGCTCCCTGCCCAATTCTTGTCCTAATTACAGTCATAAGCGTACCTCTTCATCATTACATGGGGAGAGTTGCTTTTATGTGGCAAGCAAGTGACTGAGTAATGAGAAAGTCTCATTTTGTTAGCATTTAAGTGGCCCTTGCTTTCTAACCAAGCATAAATGTGCATCTTTATCCCCCCAAAAGCTCCATTTAGATGCGATTTTACAAGCTTGCCTTAAAAGTTGTACCTTTGAGCGGGAGACTGTCATTAAATCCTTAAGATTTTAGTGCAGTGTTTATTTGTGTGTTTAAAAAAATCCATATGCTGAAGGGACTCCAAAGCGTTTTAATTTGCTTGCTCGTGCGACTTGAGATGATCACACAGCAGAGATGTTTTCTTGGGGAAACTGGGACTCTGAACTGCACAAAAATATGCTGCAAGTGCATGTCTGCTGTACTAGTTGGCAGAGCGGAGACTGACTGAAATGACCCGAGGGTGCTTGGACACGAGCTCGGTGCTCTAATTCAGAGAGTTTCCCTGGCAGGGAGCAGCAGACAGCTCAGGAGAAAGCGGCACAGCAGAGGAGATACGGTGACAGTGGAAAAGAGATAAAGACAGCTCCATGTAGGAGTGGTGTGAATGAATGCAGACAAACTGATTAGGTTTGTGGGACATGGAGACAGGCAGGCAGACAAGAAATGAGGAGGAAGTGCCCACCTTCTTCAGCTCTCAGCACTGCTGAACTACATCCCTGCTTCCCCAGTGTGCACATCTCCATTTCCACCTCAAGGTTAAACAGCATACCTTGCTGTACTCTATAGCCTTCTCTTAAAATAGACAAAACTACACTACCATTAGATGTATCTGGATTTATGCACTGATTGCTCTTGAAACAGGCAAAGTAAATCTGACTGGACTAACAACACAGCATTGTACTGTTCATGTTTTTTTTTTTAGTGTTTTCAGACAGTCCAGACATGAAAAAGTAAGTGAATTCACTTCATTCAGTTTTATTTATATAGCACCAAATCATAACAACTGTCAACTCAAGGAGGTTTATTATGTAGGCTAAAAATGTCTCAATATTAGAGGAAAAAACACAACAATCAGGTGACCCCGATCAGTAAGCACTTGGCAACAGTAGGAAGGAAAAACCCCATTTTAACAGGAAGAAACCTGTGGCAGAACCAGGCTCAGGGAGGGGCGGCCATCTTTCACCATCAGCTGGGGGTGAGGGGAAGGAGACAGAACAAAAGACACACTGTGGAAGTGAGTGGAAGTTTTAAATTAATAAATATTAATTAAATGCAATAGTGTTATATAAAAAAAAGAAGTGAGTGAAAGAAATGTTTAGTGGATCGTCAATCTTTCAACCATTCTGATGTTGACTGACTTTGGTCTTCTGTATCAGTGTCTTGTATTTATCACCCACCCTTCCTAAGCTTCAGGTCGTGGACTACAGCTTTGGTATTCGTCTACAAAAAATCTTGATTAAATTCGGAATTCTTTGTTCCCTCAATGACCGGAAAGCTTTTAGGTCTTGATGTAGAAATGCAGCTCCAAACCATGATGCTCCCTCCACTATGCTTCACAGTTGGGATTAGGATTTGGTATTAATGCGGGCAGCCCTTATCGCTCTCATTTTCCTTTAAAGTGAGAAATTTCAATTTTGTCCCCACGTATAAACAGGTGTTTATTAAGCAATATTTTAGCTAGTTATTTTGCACGGCTTTTGCTGTTACTCCAGTGTTCTCTTATGTGCACGTTGTGCTCTCGGTGTAATATTTGCAGGATTTTCTCCGTAGTGAGAACAGAAAAAGTCCAGAATTTTCTCAATTTGTAGATATGTTGTTGGGATTAAAGCATGTTTCATACAATATATTTTTTTCATGAACAGCAGACTTTGTCTGAAATCAGTTTGTGTTCTTTTATTAATAGACAATCAAGAAAGCATTAACAGAGGTCTACAACTTCAAGGTCTCATTAGTTTACCCACAATGTGTTTGTCTAGGATTATTCTTTATTAATTTGGTGACTTTAACCAAAAGTATTTACTAGTGAAAGGAGCATACACACATAATTCCAGTTACATCTACTTACAGTTGCCCAATAATGCAGAGCAAATTTATTAAGAGTGCATATTTTATATTTTAATGTAAAACAAAATCAGTGGTAAACAATGGTGGGTAAAGGAAAGTGGAAATTATTTTGTAAGCAGAAAAGACAGAAAATAAGTTCAAGGACCAATGAGTTGTGATGTGTTGGACATAAATGTTGACTAGTGCTTAAAACCTTGATTTCTTCATACCGCTCTCCCACTAACCAACCAAAGCAGCTTCGTGTTACATTGTTTTGTTCGAACTCTGTTGCCTCTCCATCTGGGGCTACTTCCCAGATCCCCTGGCAGAAACCACCATATGTATAGAAAGGCCACATAAATAACTGATAGGACCTTCCAGGCAGTACCGCTGTTCTTCTTCCTACAGCCTGTGGCTTGACCTATGACCAGAAGCTTAAAACATATTGAAAAAAAAAAAAAGCCACAATCTGCTTTTTCCTCCGCAGGAGCTAAGTCACCACTTTACTTTGCAACGATCGATTTCTTAATGTGGGGGTCAAGAACTGAAATAAATTAGAGCCGAGGTTCACCAGGATATCAAGAAAATCTTTCGATGGAGCTATATGTGCTGTACCTCTGGATTTGTGAGTGTAAAGGATGATACATTTACTAACTAGGTGATGTTTCTAGAATGTACACAGATTTTCGTTGTTTTATTGTGAGAAATAATTGCCATCTGCAGAGCTATGCAGAACAAATGAATCGATTTTTATTCATTATTTAGACTTCTAACTGGGTGGAGGCTGGCTTTCATCCACCTCCGTCCATGTTGAGCAGTCTCTCCAACTACTGGGCTAGACAACAATGCCAGTTCAGACAGTGCTACGTGTCATTAAAACAGGGCTCTCCAAACAAGGGCAAAAAGCCTCTGAAGAGCAGCTTTTTTGGAGTGCCGGTGTCCTAAATGTGCACGCGTGAACCAGAGAGAATAGCACAGGATGAAAAAGCATCAGACAATATTAGCCTGCTGTCAGAGAGTGTGAATGCTGAGCCAGGTATTGAGACAACGCAGACACACACTCACAAACACACACAAAATCCCCTACATATAATCTCCCTGGCTTACTGAGTGCAGGGTGGTTTGTGGATGACCTGTTCCATGACCTTCTACAGTAAAAAGAAATGGTCCCAGTGGTAATTGAAAAACACAATTAGCACCATTTAGTTCTAAATATCAAAGCTGGGAATTTTTTCTAAGTGCAGCTTTTGTGTTTTGCACTAATTATACTAACTTATTGCCTTTTAACTGCAAATCAGTTGTCTTTCTTTGCCTTGACAACAATTCTGATGGCAAAAGAACCAAACGGGACAGGCAAAAAAACAGAAAAACAAAAAAAAACTGCAAATCAGTTTCATTTTATTTTATCTAATCTGTTTTAATACTTGGTTATGGACGTCATTGCTTCGTCTCAGGCTGTGCTTATAGATTCATTTCATTGACATTTATCTAAGTAATACTGAACAGCAAACTCCCTTTAGGCCAGATTATGTCATAGCCCTTGATGACTTTGACTCTACAGACTTCACAGTAGCTTCAGTGACGTTATTTCTGACTTCTGTTGTTATTTGGCCTTAGTTGCACCGACAGTCTAGTTAATGTGTTTTATCTTTATTGTAAAAGTGATTTGTATCTTAGTGAAACTACCTGATTAAATGCAATTTAATCAGCTTGGGAGGATTGTGCAATATCGGATTATTACATATGAAAGTGTGTGTGTGTCCTTCACAATTTTATTTGACTGCTTGTTTTTTATATTTCATGCTTGACAAAACATGTATTGTGACGTGTTCAGTGTTTTTTTTAGAGCTCTAATAGACTACAACTGTACGGCACCTCTTATTACAAGCTAAAGTCTCTACAATATAAGAAGGAAAAGCCTAACAATCAAAAGATCTCCTCACTTGGCGACAGTGGGGAGGAAGAACACTCCAGCAGAAGCAGGCTCAGGGAAGGGCCTGACTCCAAGATTACTTACGATCTAACTGGATACCAGGTAATGTCATCCAGAAGCATTTCTGGTTAGATGCCATGTTTCTAGGATTTTTAGGGCCAAACAGTAATCTCACTCATTTCTTTGTACTGACTAGGTTCTGTATTTAAATATCAAGTGTCTCGTGTTCAATGCACTGTAATTGTTCAATGACAAAGTGAGACCTGACATCTTTGCTTCATACATTGTTTTCCAGCACCTCTACTCTATGACCACATACACTTCAGCTCAGCATGACTAGCTCTAATCAGTAAGTCAGGGAGAAATTAGCTTCCTCTCCTCATGGCAACATGCAATGTTAGCCATGCAGGAATGGCTTCATCAGTTTAGAGTCAGGGTAAAATGGCTAAACGGTTAGTTTTATGACCAGACCCTTTAAAATCTAAAAGCACAGGTTTACTTAGAAATGACAATAACGACACTTTCATTACAGTTTCCTAAACGATGTCAGCAATTTGTCCCAAAAACTAGGCCACCGAAATCAAATAGAGCCCGTGCTTTTTAATGGTGTCATACACGTCAGAATACCTGCTAAGACAACACTTCTGCACAGCTTTCTGGCTTCACTTCATGCCTTCACCAAACAGTGATGACACAGCAGGTGTTTAAGCAGCTGCTAAATCACTTTCCTTCAGGACTTCAAAAGACTGCACTGTTCTCCCATTCACCATTAGCAACAAAAAAAACAGAAAAAGCACTAACCCAAGAACAATGATGAGGCAAGTTAAAAGGAGTAAGTATCCGAGCGCTGATTGAAACTGCACCTCCAAGTGAATCCACCATCTTTCTTCCTGTGAATGCCAGCCAGTTGTTTCCTAATAACTTTTATTTGATAGTGCAGTATTGAAGGGTGGATAGGAGGGAGTGGAGAGAGACTTGGAGAGGACATGCCGCTAAGGAACACAGGTTGTTAATGTATATGGTCACCTTCTCAGGGAGTTTCGCAGTGAGGTAAACTGGCGCCCCACTGACTCCTTTTTTGTGTATGTAGGAAATGTTTTTTTGTGTACTTTGTTTATTGTATGTGAGATCTACAGCAATGACCGCTTCTATAATATTTTCCCAGGGGTAGGGAAGATTTCTTAAAGTTGACGTTTGGACTTATTTACTCTGCTTTGTTTCCTCTGTCAATGAGCATTGTAAATAATTTGTCTTTAATTGGAAATATGTGTTGTGATACTGAGGCATGAAGTGCAGGCAGAGTGCCTTTTCCAGGGAACTCCATCAGTTTATTTTCCACTCATCAAAGTCTGTCCCGAGTGGAGAGCTCCTGAGTGAAAGTGCTAAAGGCTACAGTACAAACTCCATCCTCCCATGCCCAGCTTTACAGCAGCAGTGCAACATCTACAACATACAGTACAGCACTTTGTTAACCAGGCTTGCCAGAAATAGGTGATAACTTAATTAGCACTCCACTATATCGTACACTACCTCATGTTATCAAATGCACTTGATTAATTGACCATAAGTGTGAGCAGAAGTTTGCAGTTTTATCTATTATCAACTGTTGAGCACGGTAGTGGTGTTGATTTTGGCTCATTGGCAATCACAGAACGTGCAAATTTGAGACATTTAAGCAAACTATTTACTCATATAAAGAATTCTAGACTGAAATGTGAGCTAACCTGACATCTAAAGCTCGTCTGAAACTGGGTCATGCAACAGGACAATGATACCAAACACAGCAGCAAATCTACAGCGACACGGTTAGAAAAGAAAAGAATCAAGATGTTGCAATGGCCCCGTCAAAGCCTGGACCTCAGTCTGATATAAAGGCGATGGCAGGAGCTGTGTGTAAACTCATTTCAAACTGGGCCATGTGAGAGACTCATAAAATGATTTACTTTCAAGCTGCTGCTGCTAAATGTTGCTGTACAAGCTATTGAATTATGCTTAGTTTTTCACAGCACTGCATGCTAGTAGTTTTTTTGTAGCTGTACAAAGAGCTGCATGAAATCTAATAAAACGACACAAGTTTGACTGAATGTGGATCTGTGTGCGACAGATGTGCCGCCATTCTCTTTTTTCTGACGAGAAATATCAATCTCATCTTTTCCCCCTTTCTTTTGAACCTCCAGCGAGCAGTGCAGCAGCAGCAGATGCAGTTTCACTCTATTCACCCATTGAAGAGCATCATAAACACTGAGCAGGAATCAGAATGCCACAAAGTGTAGGTGTAAAATGGACTTTATCACATTCACATTGCAATAAATCTCAATTTGATAACTTTATATGATACATGAGGTGGGGGGGTGACATACACATGTTCCTTCAGTACATTATTTGCATTTTAGAGTGTTCTGTATATATACTTGTTTACAACAGCTGCTAAATACTGATTAAAACTCTCCTGGAAAATAAGCTTTTAATGGTGCACTCACTTTTCAGGAAACCCCCCCCCCCGTTTAAAAGAAAATACTGTTGAGACTGCATTTGTTCTAATAACTGAATTAACGTACCGTAGAGTGGTTTATTTATTTTGGGGGGTGGGGGGGGGGGGGGGGGGGGGAAGGACAATTTGGAATATCAGTCAGTGTTTGTGATCTGAATTCCTTGCAGGTGGGTAAATCCGGCGTCATTACGAGCTGGCAAACGTCTCCTGTGATCCCGGTCATGAGCGGGAACCCTAAACACGAACACGCACCGAGACAAAACGGGCACACGGTAATGTGTCAACTCTGTCAGAGCCGTCGAATTATTTAGCACTTGTGCAGATGAAAGTGTAATGGGCTCACACTGAATGTGCAAATGTAAATATTCTCCTCAAGTGTCAAATGCGCCAAAACGACTGTAAATGAATACGGGCGAAAGTCTTAAGTAGCGCGGCGTAAACTCTAACCCACTACAAGGCAGCTGGATCGGTCATTAGTGAGTGACAAGCTGTGTAGTACTGCTGTGACGAACCTACACGAGCGCACGAGAGAGAAGTTTTCTTTAGCATTTCCAAGACACAAAACACGATAAAACTTTTAAAAACTAGAAGTCTTTTAAACATAAAAAGTGTGTATTAATATCACCAAGTACTGACTTCCATCCAATATGGACCTAAAGAAAAATAAATCTCCCAAAAGAACCCAAACAAAACACATCCGAGGCATCCAAAAAAAATAAAAATGAGACACCATAAACAGAACATATCAACCCAAATATCTGAGCATCATTTGAAGCATACATCATGTCTTAACAACATAAAACGATGGAGTGTACAGGTTATTAATAGCTATTTGTGACTCCGTATTTACACTTCATAGTGAATCTCTGAAGAACAATAAACATTTCGGCACCTGAAAAGGCGGAAGGGAAAAAAACAAGACACGGATGCCGCACTGACGTGATTCGATCAGCTGAACAAACCCACAAAAGCACAGATCGGGTCATGTGACTCTTCATCTCAATAAAAATAAGTGGATTTCTTGATCAATCATTTTCACCTATAATTCTCTAATACTATGTTGAAAAATAATGCATTCAATGAAAATGCTCCTGGTGGATAGTCATCCTTTCATCACACACACACACACACACACACACACACACACACACACACACACACACACTCTGTAAAAAATACATTTTTGAGTGGTTAACCACAGAGGAGCCAACTGATGGGGTGTAACCTCTGTAAAACAGCAGCAGCATCTCCTTTTCCCTCTTTGACGAGGAGACTTCCATCTTGGTTATCTTGGGTGGAAATTTAATTCCGTTTTGTATAAAAATCCGCACAACCCTAACAGACACACACCCAGAGCATTAGCTTAGCCTCAAAAGTGAAAGGTTGTGATAAAACAAGAAGCACTCTGTACTGGTTTTTCTTATTCAGGCAGACAGAGTGGACAGCACTCATTCTCTGTGAGGGTCTCTGCTAATCCTCACACACCAAATTCCCAGCAGTGATGAAAGCCAGGGATTGTCTATTCTTCTGTTTTTCTTTTGGTTATGGTTTCTTTTTTATGCGCTGGTGTCGTCCTCGCCCAGTCCCCAGGAGGCTCAAAAAAAGGGCAGCGAATACAGAAGTTCTACCTCTCGAAAACATGACGAGATCACAAAGAGGATGTTTTCCAGCAAGTCTGAACAGGAGCAGATCTCCCTACTGGGAGGCCGCTTTAAGGTACACCAGAACAAGATGGTGCAATTCAACACAACAGCCCTGCTTTAACACTGATCTTTAAAAAGCTGTAAATATTGGTGATGCTTTCATAAAGAAAATACTTTCATCATAAAAGGTAAGGCTCTAGAGTAAGAAGTGTTTTCCTACTTGTGTACATGAGGGGGGAAATGTCACCTTTGACCTCAGCATGGAGAAACAGAATCAAATGAACAGTGAAATGAAGTGTCATAAAAGTCGAATTTACAGCAGGACTGTTGTGCCTGGACCAGTGTACCTCATGGACTGACCGCTGAGTGCACTTAGAAATGGGGATCCAAAGGAGATTATTCAATTATGCTCCTGCTGAAAGAAAGTAAACAGAACATTTAAAAGAAAATGCAAACGAGCTGCACTGGAATCCCTCGGTCTGGTAAAAAAAGAAATGAGAATAATCCCTGTTATAGTACTGATATTCTTAAAATTCAAAAATAAATTCACAGATATTTTAAGAAAGGAAAAAAAAACAAAAAAAAAAAACAGAAAAATAATGAGTCCCAAAAATTAATGCACTGGTTGCAGGAAGTGGGCCGGTGTGTCTGATGCACCCCGACTGCTGTCATATTTGCGCTGCTTTCCTCTCTTGAAAATCTACCTTTAATAAATAGTAGAAAAATAATATTTTCCTCTTTAAAGTGTTTCTTCTTGCGTTTCTGTGAATATTGAAGCCTTTTCTTCCTACTTTGAAGTTCACAAACATTCATGGAAAAGTCCAGATATCGTGCCACACTGCTGTGTGTCAGACCAGCAGCCACTGCTTTGGATAAAGGCAGCTGCTGCTGGTCTGAGAAAACAAAGAAAAAAAGAATAAAACAAACTCCAGAGCTTCTTCATGGAGAGTAAAGTTGAAATAGAGGCTGTTTTAGAATCTCACTAGATCCAGTTCACTTTTCAAAAATGCAGTATTTTCACTCCCCTTCAGAGATGTCCCACAGTTTCCATAAATGTTCCAACCTGTGTGGAGTTCGGGATTTAGCCCTGTTTTAAAAAGGGGTCCGACATGAGTGCTTGTACTGTAAAAATCCACTGGTCCTGGAGAATAATAACAATCTTTGACCTGACCCCAAGAAGGCTTTTAGCTTCCAGTTGTGTCCCGTCCTCAGTGAAAGCCAAAAAATGGGCTCATGCAGCTTTTCTGTTTGCGTCTGAAGGCTGTTACGTGCTCTTAATCTCGAGTCCTTCAGAAAAATAACAGGAAGTCCCACTTGGTTACATCCACTGGCCCAAGTGCGGCCGCGTACACGTGTCCGCTTTTAAATGTGGTTAAATGAAAGAGGGCTCAAGACTGAGATGATGGCACAATGAGATCTTGAAGCGTCACTAAGTCTACCTGTGGCGTCTCCCTCCAACTGTGTGTGCTCTCTACTTACACACCACTGTCTTTTTTTATGTTTAATAAAAAACAAAAACAAAACAAAAGAACAGTTCCGGTCCTTTCAGGAGGATCAGCACTCTGCGTCCACGCTGTGCACCGTCACCGCTGCTTGCAGGTGATGCGTATGGGTGTGCAGCGGGTGGTGGTGCGCGTGCGAGTGCCGGTAGGGGTGGAACTTGTGGCTGAGCAATGCCGCCGTCTGCGGGGGAGTGTCCAGGTCCAGGTCGTCATCGTGGTTGCCAACGTCAACGCCGGCCGAAAGCGGGTCGTTGTTTCCAGGCGGATTCTCGCTGTCCTCCTGCGGGCTCATGGTGCTGTAGCCTGGACACAAAAAGAAGTGCAGAGGATGGAGTTATTTCACAATCCTTTCCCTCAAAACTACTGGGCAATTTTAAAATCTTAAGCAAAAAATTCTTAAATATATGTTTCAAAGTTTGAAACTAAATGAAGAAGGCAGCGTGGCAAAGCAAAACTAAACAGTCCCTGCACATGTGGACCTGTCGGTAATGACGCCTGCGCTCCGCTTTAATAGAAATGGGAAGGCACCATAAAATGTAACAACTCAGCTAACTAATGACGCTCTCCGATCGTGAATATTCAGCACAGAAACGTTCCCGTGAGCACACGGCAGCTCATAATGTTTCTGAGTGCAGTACAAGCTATTTGACGGCACTATTTGGTGGCATTTGATGGCACATTAACAAGTAAACATTCCCCAGGGGCTTTTTTTTTTACTCCTTATGTTTTCAGCTCAGTTTGAAATAATAACAATTTAAAAAAAAAAACATGCATATTTATGATCTCATTCTTACACATCTCGCACACACGTTTAGCCCGAGGAGGCAGAAAAATGGGCCGACATGGCTCCTGGTGCACAATGCTAACTGAACTTAGTAACAGGGAAGTGCAGTCACTGAGAAACCATATGAGAAGTACATGACAGGCCGAAATGCACCGACTCCAGAGGTCACTTGTTGACTGCTTTAAGCTACCATATACTGTAGCTTTGGGTTTATTCATAAAGGGTCGTCACAGCAGGCAGCTCTTCATGTTTGATTGGGCAGATTGTTTAGACCAGTTGCCCCAAAGATGATTTGCGTCTCCTCCCTGGGATCAAACCGGGGACCTTTTGGTTGTTAGGTCAATGTGTAATGATTCTCACAGATTGTGGACTGCAATTATTTGCATCCTGCCCAGCAAAGCTTCTACTTTGGGCAATTTCTATAAAATAAATTCTCTTTAGTAATTATTTCTGATTTTTCACCTAAATGGAAACGTTAGATTATAAATGGGATCTGCACCACCACCCTGAAGCCCATAAAAAAGCATCTAAAAACACAGTGTGTGACTAAAAATGCTTTTTTAGAGTCTATGTGAAAATAAATCCACATTCCTTAGTCCTTTATCTCCATCTTTTTCAGCTTCTGAAAAGACACCAGCCGTGCTGCTCTGTGGAACACCAATCTGTTATTACTGTTTGAGTAAATAACCCTGTAAGCCTGAGAGCCTCTATGATTATATTTATAGAAAAATCACTGTCATTTTGGATGATGAAACATTAAACCTCCAGAGACACGCGAACGCATCTGTGGCACGCGGGCTGCAGGCAGTGGGGTTAGAAGTATGTGTGTTTACGGGTCTGGCCCTGCGTTAAATTTATGTCAGAATAACCATTTTCTATCTGAAAAACATCTGACACTTGAACATCTAAACCATCAGAGAGCGATCAGTTTTGCAGGGCTGCTGGGTTCATATTTTCCAGCAGCAATCCAGCTTAATATTTGCTATACCAAAGCCCAGGTCCAAGCCTACAATTACTGCTGCTCACAACAGTAATGGTAACCTACTGATGCTAAAAAGCCCTTCACTCAAAACAATAAACCAGTCATGTTAGAACTCTACTAATGCAGTTTTAAAAAGTTTTTTTCATAATTTAATGTAAACGTTCATATCTTCTTATCATTACATCATTATCATTACAAATAAAGTGAAATATTTCAAGCTGTCTTTTGTTTAATGATTTTGGATTA
Organism: Mchenga conophoros; assembly: GCF_057382185.1. NCBI lineage: Eukaryota > Metazoa > Chordata > Actinopteri > Cichliformes > Cichlidae > Mchenga > Mchenga conophoros. The sequence continues at coordinate 6,549,054 of NC_140542.1, forward strand.
TAGCTCATGAAAACCAGATATCCTGAAATAACACCTGTTATCATTACTATTATAATTATTATATCTTCTTTAAAACAAATTTCAGCATCAATCCAGTGTGGCATTAAGGTGATGTTTCTCATCTTCCTCTTAACAATAACCAACAACTGGTTCAGGTAAGGGAATGACTTGTATGTAAGTTTATTTATACTGTTCTTTTCCTGATCCTCCAAAGATTAGCTGGCCTAAGACAACAGACAAAGAAGTTCCAGACATGGAAGGTGCCAACTTTGTCACAATTTTTCCCAGTTTTCCCAAAAGCAATAACCCAGTGCTTCAGGTAAATCTACCACCAACTGTGCACTGCTGACCATTTACAGCTGCACCAGGTAGAGGATATCAAATCCTACTTAATGTCATGAGATGAAGGGAGGCCGAGCTAAACTACCATGTTATTATGCCTTGAAGATAGAACTGCAATTTTTCCTCTAACAACTTTAAACAGGTGAAAAACTTGGCAAACCTGTTTGCTTTCTTGGTGAGAATTAGACAAACACATTGATACCACTCTCATATGGATGTTAAGAATAAAGCTCTAATAACCAATTAGCTTAGCATCAATATAGAGTAAAGCAACTAGCCTTCGTGTCGTCCAAAGTTTATAAAAAATAAAAATAAAAAATCCATTATGGCTGTCCTTTTTTGGTCACTGCTTCTTATAAAGCTAGTTGCAAAAATAAAATCAGATTTGTCTTATGGGGAGTTTGGTGCCAGACTTCTGTATGCAGTGATTAGCTAACTTAAGCTAAGCTACTAGCTGCTAGCTATATAATCAAAAGTTAAATTTTAGATCTTAGCTAGAAAGCAAATTCAAAATTTCAAACTATTACAAAACAATACTTTTTAATAGTTTAATCCTTACTTAAAATGCTCTATTATTATTATTAATAGTAATGTTAAGTGAAGTGTCTGACCTGTACCAACATTTTAAAACTCATGCCCTTCCCTCTTTCAGTGACCAGGTAAACATGTACTTTTAAACACTGTTCAAAATCATATTTAGTCGTAATTCATTAGTAATTAAGCTTTTTTGTCTTATAATTTATAGGTAGATTATACATAAATATCAATGTAAACAGCCGACAATTATATACGCGATACCTAATACAGGATGGGGCCACTGCCATTCTGTCTTTTCTTAAAGGTTAAACATTCCTATTCTAGTTCTAAAGGTTTGTTGGGTTACATAGCATTCAAATGTTTGAAGTACAAACAGACTGAAAATTGCCAGGTGTGTGGATTAAACTTGGAGATTATATGGCTATATGCAGCACACGTTCCTTAATGGCTGGTTTGAACTGTTGCCTGGAAGCTTATCCTTAAAGCGGACCACACAGCAAACAGAGTTTGTGCGTCATTCAGCAGATTTAATGGTCTGTTTTTGGTGATCTGTATATAGGCTTGTGTGCAAGTCTGAGTGACTGAATAATGGTGGGAAGGAACCTTTGACTGATGAGAGACAAGCAGCAACTTTGAAGCTAATAATGCTTGTGTATGTGTAAAGTTATATTCGCTAATGGACTAACACCCACTCTTTCCATTATTTCTTACTCATCTTCCTCTCTCTTCCTGTCCTCTTGCCCTTGCTTTTTACTTATTTCATCATTTTTGCATCTCCCCATCTCCCCACTTGTTCTCCATGTTTCATTTTACAAACCCTCCCCATCTTCAGCTGCACAAAATATTAAGACTGCTTGTGGTATTAGCCAGTTTACATCATTGCATTACACTCTAATCTTTACGGCAAGAGTATGATAATCAAATGTTGTATCAAATAAATACATCTAATCCTTGAAAAACTGCACGAAAGAGAGGTGGAAGTAGAGAAAAAGAACCACATTCCACTGTTCCTACAATCAATACTGTATGCAGCACACAGCAGACAAGCTCGTTCTGTTACATTTTAGCCCACTCTCCTCTCTTCATATTCATCCCTCTTCTCTCTGGCATCATCAGTTATGCAACATCTAACCGAGACACTCACTGCCAGGAAGTGGAGTGATGCTACATGTAGGTGGTAAGTGCCCATGTGGGTGAAACTGTCCATCCACATTGAGCGTCAGACTTGCGAGTTCTACAAACGTTAACAGTGAACATGAGCAGCTCTTCCAGAGCTAAAGATAAGAGAAAACACGGTTCAGAACTGTGATATAACAAAAAGAACAAGCCAGGAGATGCTCCAAAGCGCAGGAACTGAGAGCTAACTGCAGATCTGTTATGACACCCATCCATCCATCTTCATCCGCTTTGTCCGGGGCCGGGTCGCGGGGGCAGCAGCCTAAGCAAAGAGGCCCAGACCTCCCTCTCCCCAGCCACCTCCTCCAGCTTATCCGGGGGAATACCAAGGCGTTCCCAGGCCAGCCGAGAGATATAATCTCTCCAGCGTGTCCTGGGTCTGCCCCGGGGCCTCCTCCCGGTGGGACATGCCTGGAACACCTCACCCAGGAGGCGCCCAGGGGGCATCCTTGTCAGATGCCCGAACCACCTCAGCTGGCTCCTTTCGATGTGGAGCAGCAGCTGCTCTACTCTGAGCCCCTCCCGGATGGCCGAACTTCTCACCCTATCTCTAAGGGAGAGGCCAGCCACCCTTCGGAGGAAGCTCATTTCTGCCGCTTGTATCCGCGATCTCGTTCTTTCGGTCACTACCCACAGCTCGTGGCCATAGGTGAGGGTAGGGACGTAGATCGACTGGTAAATTGAGAGCTTCGCTTTTACACTCAGCTCCCTCTTCACCACGACGGACCGGTGCAGCGTCCGCATTACTGCAGCTGCAGCCCCAATCCGTCTGTCGATCTCCGGCTCCCTTCTCCCATCACTCGCGAACAAGACCCCGAGATACTTGAACTCCTCCACTTGTGGCAGGAACTCATCCCCGACCCGGAGTGGGCACTCCACCCTTTTCCGGCTGAGAACCATGGCCTCAGATTTGGAGGTGCTGATCCTCATTCCCGCTGCTTCACACTCGGCTGCGAACCGTTCCAGTGCGAGCTGGAGGCCTTCACCCGATGAAGCCAACAGAACCACATCATCTGCAAAAATCAGAGATGAGATTCTGAGGCCACCAAAGCGAAAGCCCTCCGCCACTTGGCTGCGGGTTCGACTAACGGACGAACTCTCCTTTCCAGCACCCTGGCATAGACTTTCCCAGGGAGGCTGAGGAGTGTGATCCCCCTGTAGTTGGAACACACCCTCCGGTCCCCTTTCTTAAAGATGGGGACCACCACCCCGGTCTGCCAGTCCACAGGTACTGCCCCTGATCTCCACGCAACATTGCAGAGGCGTGTCAACCAGGACAGCCCTACAACGTCCAGAGCCTTCAGGAACTCGGGGCGGACCTCATCAACACCAGGGGCTCTGCCACCAAGGAGTTGTTTAACTGCCTCAGTGACCTCGCCCCCGGAAATTGGCAGGTCATTCCCCTCATCCCCAGACTCTGCTTCCTCCTCGGAAGACGTGTCAGTGGGATTAAGGAGGTCCTCGAAGTATTCCTTCCACCGCCTGACAATTTTCTCAGTCGACGTCAGCAGCGCTCCGCCAGCACTATACACAGTGCAGGTAGAGCACCGCTTTCCCCTCCTGAGACGTCTGACGGTTTGCCAGAATCTCTTCGAGGCAGTCCGAAAGTCTTTTTCCATGGCCTCTCCGAACTCCTCCCACACCCGAGTTTTTGCTTCAGCCACTGCCCGAGCCGCATTCCGCTTGGCCTGTCGATACCTGTCGGCTGCCTCCGGAGTCCCACAGGCTAACCAAGCCCGATAGGACTCCTTCTTCAGCCTGGTGGCTCCCTTCACCTCTGGTGTCCACCATTTGGTTCGGGGATTACCACCACGGCAGGCACCCACCACCTTGCGGCCGCAGCTCAATGCAGCAGCTTCGGCAATGGAGACTCTGAACATGGTCCATTCGGACTCAATGTCCCCAGTCTCCCTCGGAATGCTGTCGAAGCTCTGCCGGAGGTGTGCGTTGAAGATCTCGCGGACTGGGGCCTCTGCTAGACGTTCCCAGCACACCCTCACTACGCATTTAGGTGCACCAGGTCTGTCCAGCGTCCTCCCCCGCCACCTGATCCAACTCACCACCAGGTGGTGATCAGTTGACAGCTCAGCCCCTCTCTTTACCCGAGTGTCCAGAACATATGGTCGCAGGTCTGCTGATACGATTACAAAATCGATCATCGACCTACGGCCTAGAGCATCCTGGTGCCACGTGCACTTATGGACACTCTTATGTTCGAACAGGGTGTTCGTTATGGCCAAACTGTGGTTAGCACAGAAGTCCAATAACAGAGCACCGCTCGGGTTCAGATCAGGGAGGCCGTTCCTCCCAATCACGCCCCTCCAGGTCTCGCTGTCGTTACCCACGTGAGCATTGAAGTCTCCCAGCAGGACAACAGAGTCTCCAGGTGGAGCACCCTCCAGCACCCCCCCCCCCCAGGGACTCTAAGAAGGCTGGGTACTCTGAACTGCCACTCGGCGCATAAGCGCAGATGACAGTCAGGACCCGTTCCCCGACCCTAAGGCGCAGGGAACAAACCCTCTCGTCCACCGGGAAAAACCCCAACGTACCGGCAGCAAGCCGAGGGGATATTAGGATACCCACCCCAGCCCGCCGCCTCTCACCAGGGGCAACTCCAGACTGAGACAGAGTCCAGCCCCTCTCCAGGAGACTGGTTCCAGAGCCCAAGCCATGTGTAGAGGTGAGCCCGACTATATCTAGCCGGTACCTCTCAACCTCACGCACTAACTCAGGCTCCTTCCCCACCAGAGAGGTGACATTCCATGTCCCTATTGCCAGTCTTGGCAGCCGGGGGTCAGTCCGCCAGGGCCTCCGCTCCTGGCCGCCACCCGGCACACAATGCACCCGACCCCTATGGCGCCTCCTGCGGGTGGTGGGCCTGCGGGAGGATGGGCCCATGTCTCCTCTTCGGGCTGTGCCCGGCCGGACCCCATGGACTAAGGCCCGGCCACCAGACGCTCGCCCTCGGGCACCCTCCCCGGGCCTGGCTCCAGGGCGGGGCCCCGGTAACCCTATCCCGGGCAGGGTAAACTGTTCCCTCGGTGTCCTTTTCATAAGGGTCTTATGAATCGCTCTTTGTCTGGTCCCTCACCTGTTATGACACCATGTAGTTAAATGAATCATTTTAAGGTTTTATATTCAATAAAGTACAAACTTGATTTCATGTTGCGTCGCTGCTTTTAGCCCAGGCCACTGTGACAGACTTTTAATGGGCAATATTTATCCAACATCTTCAAACTCTTGAGCTTTTTCCAAGTCAGCAGAGATACTGTGATCCTCTGTGACCCTGGGGGTCTTTCTCCTAGACGATTATGTTCAGCAAACCTCCTGATCGTTCCCTTAAACTCTAACCTCCTCCTTTAAGCACAAAGGAGAAGCAGCTTTAGTGGCAGATTACTCTGAAGCAGAGCTTGCATGCAGTCTGCCCTTCACTTCCTGGACAATTCATGCAAATGAATATTTATATGTTATAGCAATATTCAAAATGTACATCTATAGCAATATAAATATAATCTTTGCTGGAGGCAAACTCATGTGAGTAACACTTTATAAAGTACAGTATGGTCCACTTTTGTAACCAGTGGATGATTCATTTTCCGTAAACAACATTCATTTAGGCTGAGTTGTTATACAAGACTTATACAGAATTAAGGCAACTATTACTTAAATTATCAACACCCACTCATTACAGGCTTCCTCAGCCACCATAATGACTTGACTGGGATCGATTTAGGCTTTTTTGCGCCAACCTTCTTGAAACTGCAACTATCAATAAGAATCAGGAACTCTCGAAATAGTTAAATCAGTGGTTTTGTTTTGACACAGCATTGCTGACATTTCAGGTATGACTGACTCAGTTCCGCTTTCCATCAGCACTGACATACAGCGCTGTCACAGCTGCACACAGCTTCATCGTAAATATCCAGGTTTCTGCGTGCCCAAATGGTTCTCTTACCATGGTCACTCTCTGTCCCGGACCGCCCCCAGTACCTCCGTCTCCGCTCGGGAGTGTGAGTGTGTCTCTCGATCACTGCAGCTATGAATCGAGTATTGCTGACTGAAAATAAAAGAGAGCAAATGGGTCAAGAAGATGTGCACCTGTGCTGTCAAAAAGTAAGGTTCTACATAAATGTACAAAATGTTCATGTACAATACACTATGTAGCAAAAAGTATTTGCTCATCTGCTTTCACATTCATGTGAACCTCCCATCCCTAATTCATTGGGTTTAATATGATGATGGCCCACCCTTAACAGCTTCAACTCTTCTGGGAAGGCTTTTTACAAGGTTTAGGAATCTTTCTGAGAATTTTGACTATTCTTCCAGAAGCCCATTTGTGAGGTCAAAAAGACAGACGAGAAGGCCTGGCTCAGAGTCTCCCTTTAAATTCAACCCAAAGGTGTTCTGTTGGGTTAAGATCAGGACTCTGTGCAGGCCAGTCAAGTTCTTCCACACCAAACCCGCTCATCCATGTCTTTATGGACCTTGCTTTGTGCACTGGTGCACAGTCATGTGGGCCATCTCCATATTGGGAGCAGAGTTGGGAGCATGAAATTATCCAAAATGTGTTGGCATGTTGAAGCATTAAGAGTTCTTTTCACTAGATAATAATCCCACACCAGACGAAGAAGAGTGATTTGTCACTCCAGAGAACAAATCCTCTGGCAGTCCTGTGGTGGCGTGCTTTATACCATTTCATCTGACACTTTGCATTACGCTTGGTGATGTGAAGCTTGGATGCAGCTCCATCATGGAAGTCCATTCAATGAAGCTCTCTATGAACTAACCTTGAGCTAATCACATGAAGTTTGGAGGTCTGTAGTACCAGACTTTGCAGAAGGTTGGTGACCTCTGTGCACTATGCACCTTAGCATCTGAGGCTCTGTGATTCCACCATTTTGTGGCTGACTGTGGCTGTTGTTCCCAGCTGCTTCCGCTGTGTTATAATACCACTAACAGCTGACTGTGGAATATTTACTAGTGAGGACTGGATTTATCAAACATGTGGCATCCTATCAGTGGCACACTGGAATTCACTGAACTGCTGAGAGCAACCCATTCTTTCACTAATGTTTGTAGAAGCAGTCTGTGTGCCTAGGTGCTTAATTTTATACACCTGTGGCCATGGAAGTGACTGGAACACCTCTATTAGATGATTTGGATGGATGAGTGAATACTTTTGGCAATATAGCGTAGATCAGTACGACATCAGACAACACTCACTGATTCCTCTGTCCTCGTGACTGTCTTCATCCCTCTCATCTCTTTCATTATCAAGGTTGGACATTCTCACCGACATTTCTGAAGCGACGTGGAGAAAAAGAAGAAGAGTAAGAATGATGAAAACAAACACATGAATGTGTGTGCATGTGGGAACTGTAGATATTCAGTAGGCATTAGGCTGCACCCCCAAAAGCTGCAGCTTAAATTGCCATGTATATGTGGTTTGGTGAAAGCACTGACACCTAAGTACACAAAGCTGAGTAACTCTGAATCTATGAGCCAAATGCTCAGACTAATACCCCGTGATAACGTAGCCACACTCTCCACTATTCCAGGTTGTTTACCAAACTTCCAGACTGAAAGTGACTTGGACTGAGGAGCTTTAATGAGGTTGTAATCTTGTTTGATGTTTTTGTCAATATTTCTGTGTAATTACACAAATCATACAGAAGCAGCAGCTGCTGCTGTGCTGATGCTAATGTCAGCTGTTTAGCTCCAGCGGCACTCGCCAGTTGCTGTAGCGCTTGTTAATCACATTCCTTTAAGGCTGTGTTTTTGTCTGTTCTTTTTTTTTTTTTTAAAGAAATGACATCATTTAAACTAAAATAAACATAACAAACATTGTAGTTCTTGTAACTTTTTTTCCAGTGTTACAAATACAGGCCAACCAGATGCACTTTCACAGCTCTGAGATTCTCCACAGCTTCACAAAAGGTGTGTGACAAAACAAATATGGGAATTTATGCATTAGTCCTACCCTGCGCAGCTAGCGGAGACATGTGCTGGTGCGAGCGCCTGTGAATCTGGTGTCTGTATGCATACACAGCCAGCACCAGCACCATGATGCATCCCATAATGCCCCCAGCCACTGGACCCACAGGGGCGCTCTTGATCATGTTCAAAGAGGCTACCTCCTCATCTGCAGAAGAGAGAACAGACAGAAGGTTTTCTTTTAAAGAAGTCACAAAGGATTTCAGATGGCTCAAGTAGAGACAATACAACAAGCCAGTATCAAACAGCTCGGGCTCAGATCCTCACTCCTGCTGAGATGCTGGTACATTTTCTCCCTCGCTTCTATTCTCTCGTCAGTGTGAAGTACCACTGAAAAAGCCTTCAACTGCAGGAAGACGGCCAATTCTCTTTCCAAAGAAAATTACCAGGCAACGGAAAAGTTTCAGGGAAAAATATAAATCTAAATAAAACTGTTGTCTTAAGGACCTGAAAGAAATGATTTAACTTTGACTTCTTGTGCTGTTGCTTTTTTCATCACTATGAAGGTGCCCTACAGAGTATTCAATAAAAAGGCCTCATAATGGTTCATAATGGTGGGCTCAATCTACAACTCTAAAACATTTAATAAATATGTTGATGAAGCCAAGGGTCCAAAGAGGACATATATAATAAATTGGAAAAAAAATCTCAATTTCTTTGGGTAAAGAACTCACCCATAAGCCCCAAGCCATCTGCATAGGGACTTTTGGCACCAACAATGCCGCCGAAACACTCCTTCTGCAGGGCACAGTAAGGCTTGTCGAGGTGAGTCTTCCCATCACTGTCCACCATGCACCACTCGCAGTCCAGCACACCGAAACAGTCACTGAGGACGCAGAACGTAGATATCAAGCAGTTTATACATTATATTACAGTTTGGCAATAACATGGAAATAACAGGGACTGACAATAATGAGGTAATAAAGTAATATACACATTAGGCTACCTGATTCTGCAAGCCCTTGTGAATAAGGGAGCAGCTGAAAGTACAGTCGGTACTTGTCTGACTGCGATTCATAAAAAGCATTAATCAGATTCATGATAAGGCTGAAATTTTTTTGCAATAGTGTAGTGCGAGATAAAAAGAAAAAGTAATACTGACGAAAGATACTTCAGTAGCAATGAAGCAAAACTGTTCAGCAATAGTAGAGTAATCGATATGGTAAAACTCAGTGCTTCAGTTGTAATAAGGTTATTTTGGTGCAATAATGTATTTTTTTTATATATATAACTATTATTACCTAATAACCTGATAGTAGGTTGATTAGACCGTATTATACAACGCAAAAAAACAAAAGAATCAAACTGGTTACTACCTTCAAAATAAGATTTCTCGAAAGGCAAAATAAACAATTACTATATGACAGCTCTCAAAAGCATTCTTCCGGTTGTTTCCAAGTGAAATAAAAACAAAAGTTACAATTTATTAATTTCATCTGTTATCTGGAAAGTCATTTAATCATGTAAAAACCAGGTGCAATACCCGTTACTACTGCAGTTTTTCCATAATGCTCCAAAACAGATGACGACATAAAGTGTCATTACAAATAATTACACATAAACTGCTCACAATTTAAGGAACACTTAAAAACAAAAACAAAAAAACCCAAAAAAAACACATCAGATCTTACTGGGGGGAAGAAAATTATGCAGCAAGCTGGGCCATTTTGCTAAAATGATACCGCAGCAACTCAAAATGATACTCTGTGGTTCGCCTGACCCTTATGTGCTGGTATTCATGCCTGACAATGTAACCAATTACACCGGTGCAGGGTCTGACAATCTAGGGTTTCATTCTGATACCTAATGGCAGTCAGGGTGTCATTGTCTAGCCTGTAGAGGTCTGTGCGTCCCTCCATGGATATGCCTCCTCAGACCATCACTGACCCACCACCAAACTAGTCATGCTGAACGATGTTACAAGCATCACAACGTTCGCTGCAGTTTTTCTTCTTCACAAGTTGCCAGTGGTGGACCTGCCAATTCATGTTTTCTATGACAAACACCAATCTGGCTCCACAGTGCTGGGCAGTGAGCACAGGGCCTTCCACAGGGTTAAAGGTCTTCCACCTCCCTGTCCAGCTCTCCTGGAGTAACTCCCTGTCCAAGTCAGGAGGTTTCCACCTGTAAAACCATTCCTTCTTTTGGGGGTTGTCTCTTGTTGCCACTCTAGTGAATCTTTTGTCTATTGTATCAACACCAAAACAACTGGAACTTATTAACCCCTCTGCTACTTAAAAGTTTAACTGACTTTACGCTGAACTCTTATTAAAAGTGTTCCTTTAATTTTTTGAGCACTATAAATTGCAACCTAATGTCCACTATTACCATGGTTTTTATTTTCCTTTCAGTTGTTCTGATAGCTCCCCAATTAGACTCCTGCTTGATTGCCTTAGCGATGTTAAGTCATGGATGGCTCTAAACTTTTACAATTTTAATGAACGTAAAACGGAAGCTATTCTGTTTGGCCCGAATCGTTCCTCTGATATCCCTGATGTTGACCTTGCTGCTCTGACCCCTCACCTGAAGAGCTCGATTACCAATCTTGGGTTAAAAATCGACTGCACTTATTTTTGAGGGCCACGTGAATGGGGTGGTGAAATCATCATTTGATCAACTCAGGCGTCTGTCGAAGGTTAAGCCGTTTCTTTCAAGGCGTGATTTGGAGACTGTTATCCACGCTTTTATAACCTCACGCTTGGATTATTGCAACTACCTTTTAATAGGGGTTGGAATGGGCACTCTGACACGCCTGCAACTAGTACAGAATGCTGCAGCACGGTTTTTATCTGGTAGAAGGAAATTTGAGCACACTACTCCGGTCCTGGCCTCCCTGCACTGGCTTCCAATTGAATTTAGGATTCATTTTAAAGTTCTTTTATTGGTTTTTAAATCCTTAAATGGTCTGGCACCTGCATATTTGTCTGATTTGCTGAAGCCCTATGTCCCCACTCGTTCACTCCGGTCAGCTCCGGTCTTCACATTAGGCAATCGACATCAGTGCTGGTTTTTGTCAGGTTTTGTATTGTTTATTGTCATTTATGCTTAGAAATATTTAACCATATATGCTTAGAGGTGTATAATCGATTGTGTAGTGATAGGATGTGTGATCCTTAATAGTCTGCAGAGACGTTGTGTGCATTCCACAGTGCTCTGGCATTAAGACCCACACTCTGGGAGCATGGGAGAGGTCGTACCTTCTCTTATTGTTTTATGGTAGGATAAACGTATCTATATCTGTTTTAGTCTAAGTGCCTTTTGTTTAGATGAACTGCTGGACTTCCAGACCAGCAGGTTTAGGGAAGTCACACACTCACACACACACACACACACACACACACACACACACACACACAGGCAAGGTACTCTTTGTTTGTATGTAGACGTCATATGTTAATGAACCTATGTATATTCATGTAACCTCAATAAAAGAGCAGTGTTATGGGGGAGCGGACGAGAGCGACTGGGGTCAAGCGAAGGAACGGCGTTTGTCCGGTTCTCTCCCGTGCACGAGAAACATGAAGAACTTTGCCTACTCGTGTCTTGTTTTGCTGTGTAGCAAATTGTCCTTAACGTTTCAGCGAATAGGTTTACACTACAAACCTATCAGTTTTTAAATCCAGATTGAAAATGCATTTTTATTCGCTGGCTTTGGATTCAGTGGTTAACTGACTTGTATTTACTTATATTTTATTGTTTTTGCTATGTTTATTATTTTTATCGTATTTATTATTCTTATTGTGTCTCTTATATTTCTATTGTTCAGCACTTTGGTCACCCTTGTGTGTGTTTTTCTATGTTGTCTATGTTTGGTTTATTCATTTTAGTAACATTTGACCACAATTAATAAGCATATTAGTGACATTATAAAAGCATGTCATTTTAAAATGCTCTTTATTTATTCATCAGCTCTCTATCACTGTGCTGTTACACCTGTCAAAGTGTACCAAATGTGCAAAGTTGGTGTACGTACCTGCTGGTGTATCTCTGGCTACAGCGGGTGTTGATACACTGGGGCAGTGTGTCGTGCAGGCTGGGATCAATCACATTCAGACTGACAGGTTCTTGATGCACCTCACAGCTGGGATTCCTAAGAAAAATACACCAAAAAAAAGACAAATTTTCTTGGTCAAAACACAAATCAATTACATTAACTAGACAACCCGAATCCTACCATTAAATATGATTAAACTGGGGAAAAAAAGATCATAAAAAAATAAAAATCAAAGCACGAGCACACAAAGAAATGTCTTCACCATGTCAATCAGCTCTAAAGAGACACGTCGATGCTGCCAGACAAATACAGAGGGAAAAAAACTGACAGTGAAAAAAATTTAATTGCACGTCTTCCTGAAATAAAGGAGAAATTGGCATTTTAAACATTGACATGCTGTCAAAGACTGCTGATGGCTGATGAAAGGAGGTCAGTGTAATAAGGGAGAGAAATGTGAGAGGCACTGTGAATGATGGATTGGATGCAGAATGGCTCAAACAGTAAAGGAAAAGACCTGGAACAGACAGAGTGATGCAGCAGGAAAGCAAGAGATATAAAAGTGAGAAACACCCACAAACATTTGCACGGGAACCTTTCAAAAAGTTTGAAGCGTCACGCGCGCACGTCTGCAAAACACGTTGAGGGAAATATGACAGGAACTCTTAACTTAGAAATGAAGAAAGCAGGTTGCCTTTAAAACACCACATGCAAGCAGGAAGGCTGGAGAAATGAATTTTACAGTCAAGAACCCTTTTGTCCCATTCCTTTAAATCTAAGATCAAAGCAGTGTGATTTTCATCTGGGCTTTTAAAGACCGTTTTGAAGCACTTCTGGCATAAAGGGAACTGAGGGCTATGTCTTACACCAAGCTGCATCACTATTTGACCAAGAAGAAGAACAAAAGAGGCATCATCTGAAAGTTAAGAACCAATAAAAAAAAAAAACAAGTTCGGCCTCAAGAGTGACTGAACTTAATCCTGATAAGATGTGGGAGGATTTTCTCAACTACCTTGCAAATAGTGTGGCATAGCTCCCTCTAGAATGACTAATGCGCTCTCTGGTGGGTATCTCACTGCTCTGCAGTCACTGGGTAGTTCAGTATGCAAGCCAAGCATGTTTTCCTAATACGGTCATATAAAGGCATCTTGTGTAAACCATTGACTGTTTTCTATGACATTATTTTCAGATTCTGTAAGCGCTGAGGTCAGCTGTAATTTCTTTCTGCTGTCATTTGTAGCTCATCTTCGGTGATTATAACTTGGGACAGTATTATCGCAGATGTATGATATACCTGCAGTAATGCAAACTCGCCGGCTGCTTCATTACGTAGATCCATTGAACTGCAGTATAACACAACTATCTAATCTGCCAGTCATGTGACAGCAATTCAGTGGATTTAGCCATGTAGTCATGGTCACGATGATGGTCAAACTGAGCATCAGGATGGAGAAGAAAGGTGGTTTAAATGACTTTGAATGCAACATGGTTGTTGGTCCCAGACAGGCTAATCTACCATCTCTCTGTTTACAGAGATGATCCGAAATAAAGAGAATATCCAGCGAGTGGCAGTTCTCTGGGAGAAAAAGTCTTGTTGAGGTCAGAGGAGAATGGCCAGAAGACTTCTTCAAGCTTGTAGGAATGGAACAGTTTACTCAAATAAGGACTTGTTACAACCGAGGTATGCAGAAGAGCATCTCTGAGTTGGGCTACAGCTGCAAAAGACCACACTGAGTGCAGCTCCTGTCAGCTAGGAACAGGAAGCTGGGGATGCAATTCACACATGATCACCAAGATTGGGCAACAGAAGGTTGGAAAAATCTTTGGTGGTCTGAGGAGTCTCCATTTCTGCTGCGACATTTATGCTTGATCCATCCTCCACACCCTATCTGAATATTGTTGCTGACCAAATCGCTTTATGACTACAGTCTAAGGATCTTGGAAAACTTGGAAACTACGATAACCTGGATGACTGAGAAGCTTCACAGACATATTTATGACTACAGTGTACCAGTCGTCTAATGGCTACTTCTAGCAGGTCAACACAACATGTCACAAAGCTCAAATCATGTTGAACATGACAGTGAGTTTATTGTACACAAATGGCTTCCCAGTCACAAGATTTCAATCTTTCCAAACCCTTTCAGATATGGCCGCACGAGGGATTCACGATTCTGCATCAACCATGTGATACCATCATGTCCAAATGGACCAAAATGTCTGAAAAATATTTCCAGATTTCCAGAATATTTCCAGAACCTTGTTGTGTAGTGGCATGAGCAGTTCTGAAGGCAGAAGGGGTAAAGTGTATGTGCTTTAGACAATGTACCCACCTGTTCTCAGCATTGGTGAGGTTGCCTGTACACTCATTGACCTCCAGAGGGCACTCACAGGGACACTCGCACTCATTCTGCTCCATTCTGAACAGCAAACAGTTAAACAGCAGATCAGTGAGAAACTTGTATTCACAGTTTGATTCAGACTTAATGTTTGCTTAATCTTTAAGCAAATTCCTTGACTGAAAAAGTCACTGTGTGACTCCTGAACCTGTGCAAGCTGCAGCATCACTGCTGCATCAAACTATCAAACTCTGGGTGTTGGATTCGTGCAAAATCAGACCCATTCTTATTTTTCAACAGGAGCATTACTTTATGTTAACAAAGCATTAATGTGTCAGAGAGCTAAACGGTAAAGAGAATTCGGTACTGACCTGTGGCAGTTGAGACACAGCCGGTCTACCGTGCTGCAGGCACAGAACGCCAAGGAGTCGCACGTCTCGTTCACAATGCCGGCAAAGGCGTTGGTGCCGGGGATTCTGGTAAGGCGGTATTTAGAACAATGGCTACCATGGACCAGGTTGGTGAGGTCCCCCTAAAGGAGAAAGAGTTGGAGAGGTCACTCTAACCTCTACATCGCTACACAAATCCATGGAAAATCAATATGCTTTTTAATCTTCTTTAAAAAAAAAAAAAAAAGGTGAGAGAAACTTCAAAACTGCACACACTAAACAGAAACTTTGAAACAGAAAGAGCTGCAGAAGTTTCTAACACCAGCCTCAAAGTGCTTTTTACCCATGTAAGGATGGGCAAGATGAAGACAGAGACTGTTTCATTTCCAACCACACACAGACTCAACAGAGTCACAAATAGCAAACAGAAGTTTGCAACAGCACGTATGACCACGAGATGGCAGTGTTACACTACAAGATTTTTCCATATTGCTATGCGGGGCCCAGAGGAGTGTGTCTGTTTTTGCTACTACAGTATGAATGCTATGAAAGTACACATTCATACCTCTAGTTATGCTACATTTTTATGCGACTCACCACAATGCTGGTGTTGAATTTGTAGAAGCGCTGGACTGTGCGGTCACTGAAGCTGTTGCAGAGGTTTTTCTTGACAAAGTTGGGGTGGTTTAGGATGTCATTGGCCACCAGTGGCTCCTACCAAAGGAAAGAAAATAGATTTCATTAGAATTATGACAATATCATACTCCTAAAGGTTTCTATCCATTCCTATTTCCATGTTAACTTGTGTTTGTGCATTTACCTTGTGTGTGATGTGCTGTTGCTCTGCTGGGGCATGACCTTTGGGGTCAATGAGAGTCGGGTGAGCAACCAGGTACCCTCTGTCCTCCATTATGAAGCACCTAAAATAAAAATGAATAAAACTGGCAGTCAGGATCAACTTAATGAATTCATCAATTTAGTCGGTACTTCGTCAGAACATTGCCATTACTGAGGTTTTCCTTCAGAACATTTAATTGCTATTTCTATATTGTATTCCTAGTCTATATAACACAGCTCTGTTCTTCTCCCCACTGTCCCTTGTGTGTTTTTCCAAATCATGCCCTCTTGGTTCCAGGGGCTGATCCTGTTTTTTATGACCCATAAACACCAACAGAGTGAGCATGACAGAAGAAGCAAGAGAAAGTGGAGAAAGACAGAACGAAGAAGTGAGGGTTGGTGGGGGAGGCAGGTGTGGAAGAAGATAGATGAAGAAAAGAACAGACATAAAAGCTGGGGAAAGTATGTAGAACAGAGGCAGGAGCAACACTACAACTCCAGCAGGAATGTTGTGATAATCAGCTTATGTCTTCCTCTGGCTTTCTTTATTCTTCACGCACAGCCGGCGAGTTTAATTCTTGCTCAGCCGAACAGAAATTTAGCTCCCTCACACAGAAACTGACACTGAAAAGAGAAAGGAAAAACTTGCATAGAGAAGAGAAAAGAAGGGAGCCGCACAATCCATCCTCTTTTTACCTGATCTTATTGCCTTTGTCCTGGTTGCAGATGGGCACCAGGTCCAGGAGGACCTTGTAGAAGTAGCGAAGGGTGAAGTCTATACCCATCACTGCAACAGCGTAGCCAGGTGCCATTTGAGAGCTACGAATAGACAAAAATACACAGAGAAAAAAGGCATTTAGTGGGGTTTGAAATTCTGTGGAAAGGGAAAACAAAATCTGGAAAAAGTCCGTCTTCAGGATACTTGGCTTCCTACTAAGGATCCCTACTTTTCTATAGACCTTTTAAACACACAAAACAAGAAAAAAACATAACGCACTGCTTGATCTCCTGAAATCAGTGTTTACTGTAGACTGTATATTATGCTTACTGAGGCGAGAGTACAACAGCACTAATCCGGCCTTATCTCGCACACACTGACGAGGAATGTTTGTGTATGCACGGACTGTGGTAAACAGCTCTTTTACTGCTGCAAGCGGCACTGTGGCTATCGCGGTGATTTGCATTTGAAGCTCACTGAACTCGAAACAAATACTTTGAGTTCAACCACCGCTGCAGCCCTTTGAAGTCTCTAAGCCTAGGCCTGATTCTACAAAATATTCTGCAGTCAGTTCTGTGATAACTGGCCAAAGGAAATGGTGGAACACTCGATATATTATTTGGCTTTTCCTTTTTTTGTACCACCGGAAGTTGGTTGCACTATGCTGACTTGGCTGAGGGCACTCTGAAAGAAAAGACACTTGAAGACAATTGTGACTAAGCCCAGACCATTTGGTTACAGGATGTCATCTCGCTTGGAAAACAACCCTATAGCACAGAATGGTCAATGGGCTCCTTAAGTTTCCCTCAGATTACTTCCTGCCTTCAGAGATAGTGCAGTCTGGCTAAGCTGACTTCTGGGCCGAGAGCCTAGCTGCCCACAATGATTGTTCTGACTCATACCAACAGTGAGTCTGCTCTCCAATATCTAATAAAAAGAGCTGGCAATTTTTACTTGACTTTTGCTCTGGTGCAGTAAAATATAACACATTCTGCGTTTAACCCCCCACCCAACCACACCCCTGAAAAAAAACAAACAAACAAACAAAAAAAACCCAAACATAACCAGTGCTCCCACCTGGAGGCATGGATGGTGTGGCTGATTGTGACAACGTATCCGGCCCCGCCCACATCCAGGTACGGCCCCGTGAAGGTGATGAGGCCAGGGTTAGCCACAGCATGCTGGTACCTACGCAAAACAGCACACAGTCATTGGGATACAACATGAAGTGATTCTTTTGCAGTTCCCAACGATAACTCAACTCAACTGTGGCCATTGAAGGAAATGCTACAGGAAACACTGTTCTTATGGGTTCTAAGGGGAAAAGTCATCAACACAAGATCTGCTGCAGTGATTGTGAGATTCAAATAGCTTCAGAATCCCTAAACTTACATCATCTGGGAGCTGGGAGAGACATTTGCAGTCTCTTTGGTCTCTCAGTCAGATGCAAGCAAGTACATTTTGTTTTAGGCCTGTTTTTCACTAATGGAGAACCAATTAACATCACTGTTGACAGGAAATGCACCTTTCTAATAGCAAAACCTAATCTTTCAATGTCCAAACTAACTGAATAAAAAACAAAAAAGGTTAAGACACGAAAAGACAATACTCAAGACTTCAAAAAGAAAATCCAAACAAAAAAAACAAAAAACAAGGACATCAACACAGGGAATGTCCATCTTTTATGTACAGTCTGATACATAAATGGCCTGATTTGGGGAAAAGAAAACACTTGACCTTTTTTTTCATAGATCTTACTTTAATGTTTCAATAATGAAAAAAAACCCTAAAATTCTACATTTTGTAAACGTACTAGGCTTATTAATATTGGAAAACATTATCTGACACACACACACACACACACACACACACACACACACACACACACACACACACACACACACACACACAAACTTCTATCTCATACTTCCTTTCTGCTCCCTAAAAACACATGCACACACATGCCTTAAGCTCTTTTCTCCTCCTCTTCACACCCTCCAAAGTAACCCTCACCATTGTCTGCGGGTTGGGTCGAAGGCTTTGTCCATCAGAGATCCTGGGTAAATCCGGAGCACCCCACTGGGCGTTGCTATGTAACGGCGCACAATGTAGCAGTTGAGGCTACTCATTTCCATTAGTGTCATCCACTCATCCGTAACATGACTAGTTGCCATAACCTCGTTCCTGACAGAGGACTATAGAGAGGAAAGTATAAAGGAAGAGAGAGATGGACAGTGAGGGGCAGGCAAGGAGAGGAGGAAAAAGTGCTGGACTGGTGAAAATTTCATTTGGGTTCGTCTTGAATGCAAAGTGAATAAAAACTCTTGGCAATTTGGATTTCAGTCAGCCCATAAGGAAAACAGAACTACAGCTAATTTTAAAGGCACCCTCCTATGATGTGCCTAAACCTGAAAATATTCATCCCATCTCTGCTCAGGAGTGTTAGAATAGTGGTCACAAGGCCAGAACAAAGCTTAGAAAACCACCATTTAGTGATTAATGCAACTTGATTAGGCCTGAAGCCCTGAAAAATCACATCCCACTTTCAGACAAGCTTCTAAGTTTGAAAGGGGTGATGAGGTCACTGGAGGGGGTCTTTAAGACTAGCCTGGGAATCAGCGTTGGGACTGGGGCCTGGGAGTTCAAACTCAAACTCCCCCCAGGACAGGAATGCACACAGAATGCCAAAATCCATGCGGGAGTTTTGTCCCCTGTTTTGAAGATGCAGCACATCGATTTACATGTTTTAGTTATAGTCCCAGTGTAAGAAGCCTGACAATATGTTTAAGAGTGTGCGTACTGGCAGGTATGGCACTTTGTGAATGCGTGTCACTCGACTGCAAGGCTGGCTGTTTGTAACAGTAAATGACCGACTGAGAACCTTCACAGACACAGCGGTAAATGACATTCAGTCCGTCCTTCAGTATGAACTGTCTGTGTGTTCTCAGGCTTTTTGTCCTCAGGTACCTTGAGGCCTGGGTTGGCTATGAGCCTGGTGTTATCACTCAGGTAGGCAGTGTAGTGCTCCACCATACGCTTTGTTTCTGGCTGACTGAGATGCTCATAGGGTGAAGAAAAACTACCAGCTGCCAACATCACAGTTGGGGACTCTGAGAAAGAAACAGAAAGAGGGACAATCAGAGATGATAATCAGTGTTTTTACTTGAATTATCACATTAGTCCAGCTCTGTGCTCTTCCTACCAACGGTGGCAAGCTGTTTAAAGTGCAGACAGGAGCTGGGCTGACCCAACAGGTCCAAACGATGATAGAGCAGCTTGGAGCTGGGAGCTGTGTTCAGGTTTTTCAGCTGCTTCACTGGAATCTCGGGCTGAATGTACACAATGCACAGGATGAACGACGTGTCCTGAACCTAGAGAACAAGCCAAGGAGAGAAGGGAGCTTAACTTTAAATTAAAAAAAAAAAAAACAGATTAAGGCAACAGTATTCCAAATAATTCTTTTAAAATCATATTTTCAAACTTCCCTAAGCTTTCTCTGGCTTTCAGTCCTAAGCTTCTTCATCCCGCCCAAGAATTAAATTGTCATTGTTCCCAAATATGAAGTTTAAAGCAATGCAGTTTTAATAAGTACTAAATAAATAGGAGTAAATAGGAAATGTGTCTGCTACTACTGTCAGCCTTTAATTAAAATTAATACTAACTGGAAGTGCTTATTTTTGTTAAACTGTGCAACAAGTGCTCGCTAATGTGTTGGTAAGAGTGGGCAAAAAAATGAATGCCTGATTGCACTTAAGATGATCCATTCACTGTTGTTTTTCATGGGGCTGAAAGGAAAATCCGGAGTATTTGATGCTCCAAGCTCCAAACAATGCCACAGACTGCAGAGAGAAGGATGTACTCACTGCACTTTCTCGAATCGGACATAATATCCGACGCTCGTCTTTTGCGGCCTCGTGAGCTGACCAAAGGGAATATGGTGTCACATCTTTAATAGACTGAAGTCTAGCAGTGGTTGAGATTCTGACAGCACCCATATATACCAGCTCTGTTTTCTGTGTTTCCCATCAGTTGCCACTGCCAGAGATTTATGGGCAGCACACAAACAAATGCGCCCGCTTTAGCAACCGGCTCTAAAGGAATCCCACACAAGGCTAAGCCTGCTCTCATGATCCCCTCCCCTCCCTCCCAAATAAATGATGCAGCACACTCAAATGTACAGTAGACAGTTTTCAGAACCACCCAGGAGATTTATGATTCAAATTAGAGCAAACATGAATAATGATACAATCCAAAAAGGGGCCCTCGTGGACATATTATTTGCACAGCAAAAAACAGATTGTTTGGAGGGAAGAGACAAAAATAAATATATTAAAAAAATATTTTCTGTTTTCCTTTTTTCTGCCTCTGGAAAGCTCGTTTAGAAAAAAATGGAGACTGCTGCCAAACTCATGGCAAAGGTGACGTGTTGGAGCTCTAATGCCTGAAGAAAAATAAATAAATGTCAAAACCTTTTTAAAAAGCCTAAAGTGAAATGTCTAAAATTAAGTGTGATATTTCTGCTCCTGCCAAAAAAATAATAATAAACAAATTGACATGTCAAAAAGCAAAAAGACTCGCGTGAGGCATGATATTATTGCTGTGCAGTTCCCCATCTGTTCTTTTAACATGACACTTAAGGGCCTTGTGGGAAACGTGGATCCGAGGGGACAAACGAATTTCCCAGAGGAACCCACCCGAGGGATTAATAAAGTTCTATCTAATCTAATCTAATCTAATCTAATCTAAACAGTTTCTGAGAGCTCTTGGTTTCATTCAGACGAGCTCGTTTAAGGTGGGGCCGGTGGAGGTTTGGTGAAGACATAAAGGCTGGGAGCATAATTTCTATGCTGCTTTAACACAATGAGAATGATAAAGAGCTTTGGACCGCAACGGGAGAGACGGGGAGAAAGTAAATGAAATCTTCAGTGCACCAACCATAATAATGGCTCATTGGCCCAGAGCACTGACTGACTGTGTAAGCTTCCCTTTTGGGAGGCACAATCATTTTGCCTACACTCACTCTGTCCTACTGCCATTGCTCTGAAAGTACTATCCTCTTGTTCAATGTTGCATTTACATATTTCTTTCCCCTCTGGCAAGGTTCGAATATACACAGAGAGTAAAATGAAAGGGTCTGAAAAATAACAAGACTTCTTCTATATTTGGATGAAATAGCATTTAAACATAAACACGTCTTTTTTTGGGTGTGTGGTTGCAGATGTAAAAGAGTGAGCTGAAGTTTATTGTGGAAACTAAATGTCACCAGTGACCAGGGGGCATTTGTTTAGCGTTTTTTTTACCTTATCCTTTGGGGAACCTACCAGTTTCCAGGCATAGCTGACATTGTACGCATCCTTGCTGTTATCCCTGAGACGGTTGGTGTGCCAGGACAGAGAGGAGTTAAGGGGCACTTCAATGATCTGACTGCCCAAAGGGAGACTGCAAAAACAAAAAGCCACATAGTATAGTGCATATCTATCCACCCATGGCTTTGTTTTGTTTTTAAATTCATGCAATTGTCCTTTCTTACCTGAGGATGTTCTGCCGGACGGCAGGGAACCCTGGGATGTTCTCATAATGGATAATATCTGTGTGCAGAGGAGGCTCTGTCATCAGGTAGGGCCGTGTCAGAGAGGGGTGCATGAGGGTGTAGCCTGAGAAATTAAACAACCAGTTTGCAGTTACATTACACAAAAGCACAGACCAACACAGTAAAGCAGGATCTGAATATATAATTAGAAATAAATACTGCAGCGTTAGTAACGATACTGTTATTACTCAGCGTTAAGTCATACTTTTTGCCAAATTAATGTGCAAATCATAGCCTAGATTTTCTTTCCATTTCACAAAACAATGGATGCTTAGACTTTACAGCAGGGATCAAACGAGGGTTGATTCTAAAGATGCGGCCTTCCTGGAAGTAGCTATGTTAATTTCCTTGACTAATAATTTTTATCACAGATGTCGTCAACAACCAATTTTCTCCTGATGAAAACAAGACGACAGCTAAATAAAAACTCATGCACGAGCACAAAAACGATGACGCAATGGACTGACACGGTCTTCAAGGAATAAAATCTAGATGAAAATGTTCTGGAGCGACGAGATCCAATCAGAATTAATTAAGCTGTGTAAAGAGGCAGGACAGGTTTGGATGCGATCCAATCAGAAGTTATCTCTTTCTGCAGCAAGGTCAGACGCACATAATTTAATCAGATGCTGACAAACGGACTGGGTGAAGGGGACACTCCCATGCTCCCAGTTTCTCATGAAAATGTGACAAAATGTGAACGCTTGAGAGAAAGAGAAAAGTCCACATATGGACACATTTTGCATTTGATGTCAAGGAAAATAAGATGCTTTGCAAACCGTGTGGTACAACTTTCACAGGTAAAAACACGTCAAACCTCAACTAGAATTAAAAGAATTTTGATGTCTAAATTATGACTAAACTAAATGACATTTTAGTCAAAAGTTTGCTGTCAACATTAACACTGGTATTTAGCTGTCAATGCATGAGGGAAACATGATTTATAAAAGGCTATTAAATGCCAGGAAGACTGAAGTCCTCGCCTGTGCCCCTGATATTTATAAACCAGTAAAAATGCTACAGTTTGGGATTCCAGGTGAATCTGGAAACTTGTTTCCATTTATAAAGTAAATACACTCTGAATAAATAAATTATGATATCAAGTAAACTATAGTAAGGTCACCTCCTCCGAGGCTTAATAGAGGAACAATCCAAGACTTTAAAGTTAGGAAAGGATCATTTCTGCTGGTTAGGAGAAGGAGACGTCTTTAGTTACTTGTCACACTTTAAAACTTGAAGCACAGCCTTTACCAACATCTTAAATTTCCCTTGTGCAAAATTACAGCATCTAGCCTTGAAAATTGCCCTAGTGGCAAACAGTACTTTGTGGTACTGTGATAAACGGCTCTTAAGAAGCAGTAATCATTCTGGGAGAGACAATAAGCCGTTTTATATGTGCTGGTGCGAAAGGCCTAAAAAAAACAAAATCTTGGAGTTTTGTGTTTGTGAGTATTGTATATTTACTGAAAGAGAGTGCAGTGCGTAATTTTAAGATTCACAATTGTGCACTGCGACAACTACAGTGCATACAGTATATACGCACTTCTATTAAATCCATTTTAGAAGCAGACTTGTATACTGGTAAACACATTCTCCCATATGAGAACGTGTAGCAATATTTTAAATGTACTAATCTGTTTTCAGCTCTGTACTCCTGGAGCTTTTTGTCAGCTGCATGTTTACTTTAAACGTATTTACCTAAACTCTAATTGGCAGCAGATGATTTGAATGCCAGCTAATAACTTTAATGGGACTCATTTGTCAGCGTTTACAGAGTTGGAGCACTAATAACCACGGCACAGTAATAACTTGTAATTTGATGGCATATTTATTACAATAACAGACATTTTAGATGAGGGGGGCAAAAAAGAGACTCACTGAAAAGCACTCAATTCCCAGAACTGCCAAAAAGCTAATTATTGCTAGCTAATTAATAGTAATAGTAAGAAATATGCTGAACATGTTCACATGCTTTCCCTCAGCTCTCTCGAATTATTACTCTGCCTACGACTCACTCTTTTTAAGCTCCTGAAGCAAAAAAACAAACAAAAAAACCACACAAAAAACAACACTTAAGCTATTTTTATTTCTAATAAAAGTGCCTCCACACCCACTTCTATAGGTTAAGAGTTTAGGTTAAATTCAGTTGTACTTGGGCATATTCATGTTATTTATTTATTGCCACCAACATATTTAAAACATATTAAAAACAAATTTTTCTAAAGCCTGATTTTTATTCTTCATGTTTTCAGCTTGTCAGGAAGACAAACTCTTCATCAAATATTCCTTGGTGTAAGTAAAAGGTATCACTTCTAATGCCATTTTGCCATCTAGCAAAACGGTGACTGTTAAATGTCATTTCTGTCCAGGCCCACAGAGCACAACCTAGCCATTTCACAGCACCAGTAATTGAGTCAGAACCCCCTCAGCCAAGGCCAAGACAAACCAAGACCGGACATGAGCGCTATTTGTAATTTGGCGTGGCAATCCACTGAGGCATGGTTCGACAAAGTGAAATGCCAAAGGAATGCCAGTGCTACCTACAAGACGCCAGCTAGCCTAATAAAGCGTAATGCCTGTGGAGGAAGCTGAGACACAAAATGAAGTGTAATTCCATTTAGAAGCAAATAAACAACAAAGTGTGCTTATTTAAAAAACTGACTAGTTTCCTGATTGATATTTGCTGTGCAGGCGAGGCCAAGCAAAAGTGGCAATGTGACACTTGGATTTGCTCCGCTGCGTTTAGCACTACCTGGGAAAACTGTTATTACTGCACACGAAGAGAAAATGAGTCGAGAAGAGATTTGAGGCGGACCACAACAAAAAAGTCTGGCTGTAGGTAATCCTGCCGATTCTTCTGCGATCATGAAAAGACACGTGTGTGTGTGTGTGTGTGTGTGTGTGTGTGTGTGTGTGAGTGAGTGAGTGAGTGAGTGAGAGAGTGACAGAAAGAGACTGGTTTCTGATGAAAAGGTTTGCACTAAGCTGATTACCACCTCTGTGTGACTCACCTTTGTTGTCAATAAGGAAGGTGTATGACGCGAGCGAGTCTTGATAGTATGTAACATCCTCCAAGATGTACGCCAAGTTCACATCCACCCCAACCACTCCCAGGAGCTGGTTACCAAAATAACACGGCCGGCTCACAGTCATAATAAACCCTGTGGAAAGTACAGGCAACTATGTAAGGTTCACTTCAGGTTTAAGCTTACCACACTAAGCGCTTTTATGAATGGGTGTAAATAGGTGAATGAGGCGTGTTGTATAAAGCACCTATAAAGTCCTCCAGGAGAGCAGAAAAGCTCTGTATAAGAACCAGTCCACTTATCATTTATATAGTGTGTCAAATCACAGCTGCCTCAAGGCGCTTTATATTGTACTTTATATAGTAAATAACATTAAATAATACAGAGCGTACAATAATACAAGATGATCAACGTCTGTAGAGTTTAGCTAGCTGCTCGGCACTGTATTGGCACACGGCACTGAATTGGATAACAACTTAAACTTAGTTATAGCACTTACAGAAAGACATCTACTGCATTTGCATTTTTTACCCACTGCTTTTTAATCCATTATTGCACATTTAAATATGCCATATGACAGAACAAAATCTAGAGTGTGATTAAAGTGGTGGCTGGACTGTTTTACATTTTGAGAAGTTGAGGCTAATAAAAGATTAAATGTGGTGTTGATGCCGTCAAAAAGGTCTCAACTGACCTAAATGTGAGGATTTCAAAGCTAATCAGGAATTAGAGTAACTCAACATGATATTACTTCCTCGTGATAAGTATGGTATCACAATGCAGGGATTTTGTAATAATCCGCACAATGCATTTATCTTTTAATTATATTTACTCACTGCACTGTCATATTAATTTTGTTGCAATAGTGTGTGCCCATATAATGACGTGTTCCTTTTTTTGCCTTATTTACTTATTTACCACTACCATGAGGGTTGACAAAGCAATGGCTGCCAGTTGTGGTTCAGCATCAGTTCAGTATGAAGTTTCCTTTGGTGCAGTTCGGGCCACACTACTCACCATCTCCCATCGGGTCGGTGTAGGGTAGGCTGAAGCGAGCCAGGTCAATCATGCGATTGGGCAGATTGATGTAAAAACGCCCCACTGTCGTTTCCAGGTTGCTCAGTTGGTTCAGCACCATCATGCTGCCCTTCACCACCGGCATTACTGAAGCTCCTGCTGACCCAGACGAGCGGTCTCGGTCAGATGTTCGGTCAACGCCGTACTTCAATGAGTTCTGCTCGGCGAGGTCCCTCAGGAAGGCCAGCTCCTTCAGGCCTGTAATTCCCTCTGCAAGAGGAGGGAGCGGTGTAGAATATGAGCGTAAAAAAAAAAAAAGAGTAGACTCGATGACGGAATTTGTTTGATTTAATCAAGCAGGGATATTAGGAACAAATCCATAGCAGATGGTTTGGCTACAGGACTGTTGGACAGGGTAATTGTGCAAATCAAAAGAGCAGGGAGTGGTTGAAGCGGAGCTAAAAAGAGTAAATAGTTCTTCACTAAAGAGTGCATGACTCAAATTCCTATTATAAAAAGGCAACCCACTCTTCTTCATGTCCCTACGAGCAACAAGACAATTCCTTGAAGGAGTAGGAGAAGAAGTCACATCCTTTCCACCAAACGGTCAGTTAATTCAAAACAATTTCAAGTTCAATTTTTAGCGCAATGAATCTTCTGGTCATCAGCAATGAGCTTGCGTCATCTGGATCATAACTAACACTGCCATCAAAATTTCAAACTGATTTGCCATCACCAGCGAGCCCCAACTTGTGATCCTGCATCATGATCTCTATAAGCTTTTACCTGTACAGTCCCATGCATCTGCCAAGCCCAGCTGTCATCTGTCAAGCTCAGAGATTGTGACATAAACGAATCCCTCATCGCTTTAAAGAAAATATACAATTGAGACCTTAATGCACACTTCAGACCATCTTTCCAAGCCTCATAAGGTCATTTAGACGAGGACGAATAACTGTGGCTGGCCCTGACAGCTGTGACATGGAACATTTGGCATCTGACAACCTATTGGGAAGGATAGAGCAAGTATCCAATCGCTGAATGGATTACAGCAGAATTCCTTTTTAATGCCAGGGCTCTGCTCCTGTGATCATTACACTGGGCCTGACAAGGGAGCCAATGCAGCCACGGGTGGCAGTTTCAACCAGAGTGGATTTTTTATCCACTTGTATCTGTTCACTTTAACCTGTGAGGGAAAAATGTTTGCAATCCATCATTCTTTTCACCTCCTTTGTTTGGTGTGACTGCTATGACCTGACATTAACAAGCTTTTTCATTCAATCTGACACAGGCCTGCACGAGAAAAAAAAAATGAAATGGTAGATGTGCACCATATACCAACTTGCAAAATCAATGCTCCTTTATGTTTCTACCACTACCAAGAGTACCTTTAAACAGCCTAATATTAGAAGAAATTGAGTTTACTGCAAGATAATTCTGTGAAATCAACACTAATGTGCAACAGTAATGTCCCCCTCAGTTCCCATTTCTTTATAGCTTGGTTTCTTGTAATAATCCTTTGAAAGTTATCTTGACCAATAGTTCCAGTAGGTTTCCAGGCCAGATTCCCTTGTTTTGTTTTTTTTAAATGCCAAAGATACCACATTTTGACAAGCATAAAATAATACTTTTGAAGAGCAAAGTGACTCCTGACTACAACTCAAGAACTGTCATATCATATGGAAAGCATCTGAATGGGAATGGCTTCATTTTTTTAGTATGACAATGATCCATAACAGCAATAAAAGCATACTGGGATAGAAAAAAAAAGAAAAAAAAGAATGGAACCAGTAATAGTAATATCAGTAATCAGTCATGGGTTGGCCTCTCCAGACTCCAAAGAGCAATAAATGTCCTTCAAAAAGCCTGGAGAACTTCTCCTGAAGAGTACTTCTCAGGAATAGAACAATAATAAATGATTATATGATGTATTTTCATGTATGTTTGCACGTGTCAATGAACTGGTTTTCACAGCAAAACAAACAAATGAGGGGTGACTCAAGACTTGCATGGTACTGTACTGTGAACTCACTTGTGGGTCTAAAATCAGGTAATGGCTAAAAATATCTCATATATCAGTGTATTAGTTGGTTAGTAAAGAAGAAAAAGAAGTGTATTCTCTGTTTTGCATGACTAAGGTTTACTTCCCCCCCCCGATCAGAAAATATGGCGAGCGGTTTATTTTTAAATAGTGCAACTGTTAGATAGCATCAACATGTCCAGTGGAGATTCGAAACCATATTCTAGCTGACAAGACAGTGTTTTGGTCAGAGTATCAGACATTGTTTTGGTAACAGAGGTGGACAACAGAGACAAACACAGGAGACTGCTAATCTCCTTGAACAATCAGCACTTCACATTTGGCAGGGGATGCAGGGAATCAGACTCCCACAGCAGGCCTTTCAGCTGTGTGCAGCAGCATCAGCAACAATACAAATGTTTTTTCGGAATATGCAATGCTAATAAACTCAGAGGAGGATAGATTTCTGCATCCTTTTCATCATCTCCCTTTAAAGAGCCAAGGTCCTCTGTCAGTCACACAGAGAGTGAGCAGCACGCTCTTTGAAGTCTCACTCTCTCTGCTCTTAGATGTACCTCATTTCCATTTCTCGATGCAAAAATAATTTGTATTAATGGTGGACTAAAGCAAGCGCAGCAGACACGGGTGTACGTGTGATGCAGAGGGAGACGGGAATTAGGAGGCAGATGGAAGGACAAGGACAAATTTAGAGGAAAAGGAAGCGTACTTACTGCACAGGCAGGCACAAACACAGAAAACAAAAAGCCTTTGAGGTTTTAAAAGCACCTCTCTAACCTTCAGTCCCAGCAGAGCCAAAAGGAATGAAGCACCAGATCAAGAAGTGTAGAGAAAAAAAATACACGTCCAGAGGTACGGTAAATAGAAAAACTGAATTTCATTAACTGTGTCGAATAGTTCCTTATAACAGAAAACCTGACTAAATTAAATGTAAACATTCAGGTGAAAAATAATAAAGTTTTCACCCACCATTCATGAGAGCGTACGTGAGGATCATGACAGAGTTGTTGAGGTGCCGGTTCTCCTGCCGGACCACACTGAGCGTGGCTCTCTTCACCAGCTCCGATGATTCTCGAGACGTGACGCCAGATGACAGGTAAATGATCACCATGTCTGTGGCTGATACACAAACGCACGTTTGCTACTATCAAACTCAGTGATGAAAACATGCTAAATCTACATTAGTGTCTTCTTATCTGAGACTTACTGCTCTGTTTGTTGTGACTGGTGGTGTTTCGAAGCAGCTGGAAGGCCTTCTCGAAGCCAGCTGCATGCTGCGTGGCTCCATCAGACGCCTTGACGTTCGACACAAAGGTGCTCATCTTCCTTTTCGTCTCGCTGGTGGCTGGAGACAGCAGACTTTTGTAACACTGGTCTAGAGAGCAGGAGCGAACGGTCTCTGCCACCGAAAGTACGGAGATCTGGGAAGGAGCAAAAGGGCCATCAAACCAAGAATGATAAGAGATGTAAATACAGATGCCTGATAATGAAGAAAAGCGTCCCCTTTCACAAACCTTGTCATGCTCATCTATGGCATTCAGGATAACAAGCGCTGAGTCCTTGGCGATCTGAAGCTGGGTGTCAGTTATGGAGGCTCCGTGGTCGATCATAACCACAATGTGTTTAGACTGTGGACGCACTGCAGAAACGTACACAGGCCTGCGCAGGTACACACACAGATACACAAACGGGATATGGACAGATATATGTTTTAAATTATAAACATACTCTGTTGCCTAGCAGTTTCATAGTTTTAGAGGAAGTCTGGCACCTTCTTCACTCTATGCTGTCATTACAGAGTTGGTAACACTTTATAATACAGTCTGCAACTGTGACATAACTCCCCTGTAATTAAATGAAATTTCAATGAATTTTATTCAAAATTACAATTTAATGATATTCACCTACAAATAGTTAAAGGTAGATACACAGAAATAATAATACTGTAAGTAAATTTAGGCAGTACATAATTAATTGTAAGTAATGTGTAAGTAATTTTACATAGTGCATAACCTCTGGGTGCTTTACAGGAAAAGATACTGCAAGTAATTTTAAGTACTACGTTACTTTTGGGTAATTTTGCAGAAATGCAATAAGACATCCATCATACACATCACAGAATGAATAGTTTATGAAGATGTTAAAAAAATTAATGCCATAATACAGCCTGCAAGCCAAAATGCACATTGTATTAACATGTGAAATGGGATAATATTTATTTTCCTTCAAAATTAGGGTGAAATTGCACAGTACTTGTATCATTTCTGTGTCCTTGCCTGTAAAATACCTAAACTTAGGCAACATTCTATATTACTCATGTACTATATGAAATTACTTATACATTACATACAAATTATGAAAACTAATTATAGTATAATTATTTTTTGTTTCTTGCACACACCTGATTCGTTACCCTCTTACTCTAGTGTACATATTTTTAAGTATTTGTAATTTGCAATTTAAAATAAAATGCATCGAAAGTCTATTTAAATATAGGTGACTCACACTGTTAGTTGTGGACCATATTATTCAATTTTCAATTTTGTTATTTATATAGCACCAAATCACAACAACAGTTGCCAAAAGCACTCTATATTGTAAGGGAAAGACCCTTCAATAATACAAAGCAAACAGAGAATAGCCCAACAATCATGACCCCCTATGAGCAAGCCCTTTGGCAACAGTGGGAAAGAAAAACTCCCTTTTAACAGGAAGAAACCTCCAGCTGAACCAGGCTCAGGGAGGGGCGGCCATCCTCTGCGAGCGGTTGGAGATGAGGGGATTACACAGTGTTACCCAACCTGCAGCTATATAAAAAAGAATCATCCAAAAGTAAGGATGTTTGGTTAATAATGCTTGATTGTGGTTGGGGTTTGAAGAAATATGACAATATTTTGAAATCCAGCAATATGACCTGTCATCAACCTTCTCAAAACAAAAACACTTCATGTTTTTAAACTCAGTGAATAAGGACTAAGAGTCTAAGTCTCAACAAAACAAAATAGGATTTATTGTTTACATCTTACTTCCCCCCCTCTCCACACACCAACTGAATTTGTTTTGGAAAAGTGAGGCTACAGTTGTCTGACGACCTGCAGCATTTGCTATGGAAAATTGCACCTCTAAAGAACAACTACCACCGTGTGTGGCTGTTGTCGAGTAATGACATGTTTCTTTCAGAAGCAACTCAAGCAACATAGCGTGAAAGCATTGGTTTGGTCTTAAAATACTGCTTACTGCAGCTAAGTTTCCTAAAAAGTTGGGATACTGTGTCAAGTAAAGAAAAGAAAAGAAAAAGAAAGAAAAAAAGAACTAAATGTTTAATTAAAAATAGTACAAACACAGTATATCAAATGTTGAAGATTCGGCTGCATACCGCTCATTGATTTGGTGAGACTTGTCATTTGAGGTATCACTGTATGTGTTATGCTTGTATTATAAGCAGGTGGAGCTGCAGAACGGTGCAGACTGTAGGGGGTCAGTGGCTCTTTGTGTGTGGTCTGCTGGACAAAGCGACACTAACACGAGTGATGTACTCACAAAGCCTCATTCATACTTGAAGCAAGCCAAGCAACGTCATTTCTCCCATGGCTGCACGCCAAACTCACTGACTTGAACAGCAATGGGAGAAATAAACAACAACAACTCAAAAGGAATATTAAAAAGAAAACAGAGGCCAATGCGAAATGCACAAGGGAGCATGAGAGAGATGGCTTTCAGCAATGGGGTGGGGTGGGGGGCGGGGAGAAGGAGAAAAAAAACCCCATAACATTGGAGGTGTGAAATTCCAGTAGGCTTTAGTGGTAAAGAGCCACATTCCTACCAATGGCATGTGTGGTCGGGGTGTATGAGGGCAGGATGCCATCAACATGCCCTCTAGGCCACCCCACAGCAACTGGCAGAGGAGGAGGGACGGAAGGCGGGGAGGGGGGTGGAAGAGGGTGAGGAAGATGAAGGCAGGAATGAGCTGCCGAAGCATCACACTTGAACAATCTTTTCCATTATTATGTGTGACATTTGCTGACAAAGTGCAAGTTGTACCTATAATCTTATTTATTTACATTGAAAACAGCTGAAGTACAACAACACGTGTTATAAGCGACAGTGGCTGTTCTATACCTGCTGCGGTGCTCGTAGTTTCCTTTACAGTGGAACTTGTGGGCGGGGAAGACTGTGAAAATGCCCTCCTCCGAGCTGAAGTACTGCCACTTTATACCCGGGTTGGACTTCAGGTTGTCTGCCAACACTGCAATAGGGAGAGAGCGAGTGAGAACAAGGAAAAAGAAAAATACATTACTAAAGCTGAATGGGGCAAATGGGAAAATATGTAGTCAGAAAATTCAGCATACTTGGAAGCTTTTCTTGTTTGGATTTGGCGTGCAAGTTGTGAGAAACACTACATATTTCAGGAGTGAGACTGCAAGTGAGTGACAAAGCATCTACATGAGAGATCAGCCCTAAAGAAATATGCTACATGATATGTTCATGCATCATTGCAGTGATGTTTTACATTTCAATAACACCTCAACGCCTGATGGCGATGATCATAAAGTGTTGCTGGTCATATTGTCCTGTCCATAGTTCATAAGACTGTATAGCTCTTCCAGGCACTGCATTAAAAACTGAGCATTAAAAATACATCTGACCTGATTTGACTTATAGTATCTCGCATGTTTAACACAATGAGACAGACATGTGCAGCTGCTACAACACAGGACAACATATCTAACAATGCCAGCGCTGTACAGGAGGGAGAGTAGACAGGAAATACTCTCCAGAGAACAACCCTGGATAATCTAAACCGCTGTTGCACGCCACTACCTCTCTCTCTCTCTCTCTCTCTCTCTCTCTCTCTCTATTACAGGCCTCATTAGATATATACATAACAGACAGAGAAATTCATAACAGATCAATAGGCAGGCTTGCTTACATCTTAACATATGACAAGGACAAATACATCTGTTTAGGCCTGGCTATACCATACACAACTGTGCCAGCATAAATTAATGAAGAACAATTTCAAATTGTTAAACTACTGGTTAAATTTCTTGTATTTGAACTCTGGCTTTTGTCTGAAATTAGAACTCTACTTATGTGATACAGTCTGCTAAACATAACCAAGAATCCTGGGACCGGTCACGTCAGATGGCTCCGCCCCTCCCTGAGCCTGGTTCTGCCGGAGGTTTCTTCCTGTTAAAAGGGAGTTTTTCCTTGTCACTGTCGCCAAAGTGCTTGCTCA
This sequence comes from Mchenga conophoros, assembly GCF_057382185.1. Taxonomy (NCBI): domain Eukaryota; kingdom Metazoa; phylum Chordata; class Actinopteri; order Cichliformes; family Cichlidae; genus Mchenga; species Mchenga conophoros. The sequence continues at coordinate 6,582,287 of NC_140542.1, forward strand.
TAGGGGGTCATATGATTGTCGGGTTTTTCTCTGTATGTATTATTGTAGGGTGTACCTTACAATGTAAAGCGCCTTGAGGCGACGGTTGTTGTGATTTGGCGCTGTATAAATAAAACTGATTTGAATTGAATAGAAAAACAGCTAAATTTGCCCCCTTTAGTCACGATTATACTCAATTATACTTACAGGGACAGCTGGAGTCATAATGTTCAAGGAGTCAATCCTGTTATGCTTCTTTTATACTTCTTGGGCACATGTGTACTCGATTCATTGTAATGTAAATTCTCAAAGGACGAGCCCGCGTTGTCAGGCAGACATGTGGACGCCTACAATTCCAATCGCACTCACTGTCGAACAGCAAACATTTATGCCACCCTGACCCAAGCGGAGCCTCACAGGCCTGTAAAGCATAGCTAAGGCTTCAGAGGCACTACTGACCTATTCACCAGCCTACTGTGATAACACTGTGTGAACTGTGATTATATTTTTAATCAGAAGAAATTAATACAAAATACTTTTTTTTTTTAAGAACATGCTAAAATTGGCTATTTGCATCATTACTAACCCACAATAATTATAAGGTTTTGGGGGGTGGGGGTGGGGGAAGTAAAAAGATACACATACTATTTTATATTTTATATATTTTATGTGAGCATATAAATAATATTAGCTGTTATTATACGTTAGCGGATATATTGTTAGCAAAATATTTTACTTCCTTAATGTCCTCACCAACCCTGAGAACTCCAGTATTGGACAGACTCTAGAAATAACAGCCAAATACAACCTCTGCAGAGGCCTGAAGCCTATTTGCTTAAAACTAACAGAGTGATTTTTTTTAAACTGGGTCACAAAGTCAACAGTATCTTCACAGAGACCCCATCACAAAGCCAACAACTTCCTTTCCACTGACTGCAACACAAAACGGCCTTTCACAATGAGGCGTGGGGTGGGGGGTGGGATGAAGCTAGTGAGACACAAATAGAAACTTTGGGTCCTTCGCAAGGCAAAAAACAGAGACAGAGAAGAAATAGACCGTAACCATCAAAGTAGGCTTCATTAAAATAATACAATGCAGCTGTTAAAACAGCCTTTGATTGATTAAAATACAGGAATGCAGACCAGCCGTGGTGAATCCAATCAGCCTCAGTGTGCCAAAGGAACTAACAATACTATTATAAATGAACAGTCCTCCTAGTGTACATCTACATTTGGCAGCAGACTGAAGGAAGTAAGTAACACAAATGGCCATTTTGAACAACTACTTTGGTTTTATTAGCCACGCAAGACTACAATCCTTTTTTTCTTTGTAAAGACTTTAGTCTTACTGGAGTGTTTACTTTTTTAGCAAGAAATAAAAAAAAATGATTGTGGTTTTGTTAGCAGCTCTACTTTCTCACCAGCCATTTTGCTGACTAATTCTTGTTATTTGTAAGATTTTTTCCATTACCTCAAATTGGATTTAAAATTACTTGCTAATTATAGCTACAGTCTTTCCCAGACATGCTAACTACCAGCCATTGCATGTCAGCTGGGTTTCTATGATCCCCAAAATGTGGTTCTTGGCTTGTGATCACATTAAATTAATCACCTGCTAAAGAGAACCTGTTTTGACCTTCTCCAACCTTCCAGATACATTACAAACCACAGTTGTTTTCCCTCCTCTAAGGGTGGGACGGAAAAAAAACCCCAAGCCAAATGTTCAACTAACGCTTAAACAAGTTACAGAAAACAGATAAATCAGAGAGCTGCTGTGAAACTGTCCAAGGGTCAAACATTATAAACTTCAACGCCAGGCTACATTTACTTTGCGAGGAACGTCATTTTGGAGACATAGCAGGTTTACCAATCATACATCATCCCTGCCCAGCCACTCCATCCGTCTCTCCGGGCTTCACATAAACAGGAACCACTCAGTTGTGTTGACAGTGGAAGAAGGGTTCTGTATACATCTGTCAGGCTACAGTACTCCATTCTGCCACAAATGTTTAGATCTTCCTATTGAGACAAGCTAAGAAACTGGAACTAAATGAAAGCCATTTCCTCCAATCTTAAGATAAGATAAGATAAGATAACCTTTATTAGTCCCACACGTGGGAAATTTGTTTTGTCACAGCAGGAAGTGGACAGTGCAAAAGTTATGACGCTTACTACTCTTGACTATCAGCAAATGACCTCACTTACTATGATCCAGATATTACACTTCCAGTGGCACTCTCCAAAGTGTATCCTCATTCTAGCCCCACTTTAATATATTTCTTTTTGAGGAGATTGTAGGAGAACTTTTTAAAATGCTTTCACAGCAGCATTTATTTCCTGTGAATTTCTGTTTTCTTTACTTACTTTTCTACCAAATAACTTTTGTATGTAAGAATGCAAATGTTTGCCTATAGCACACATTAAATGGTCTGTAGCCTGCCAGTTTGAGTCAATGAGGTCTGAGTGCAAAATCAGCTCCAGCTAATCCAGAAGTCAAGTGATTTCACAACTAGTGACTGCTCCTGCTCAGCTTCCTGTGCTTTTCTCAGGCAGCACACTCCCCTTAACCACACAGACACTTTCTCATTATTGTATATACTAGAATGCAAACCATGCAAACTATGGAAAATGTTTAGATTTCTCCTGTTTAGTAAATATTATATGTACTATGTGTTTTGTGTGAGAATTAAAGTATTTCCTAAAGGTGGGAACAATGACATACAACTGCTGCAAGCAGAGGTGGGTAGTAACGAGTTACATTTACTTACGTTTTAGAAGAACATATTGTTTTACCTTCATTGCACCATACTTTTTACTTTTACTTGAGTACATTTGTGAAGAACAAACACTACTTTTACTAAGTTATATTTGACAATATTTGACTTACTACTTTTTAAAAATAATTAATTTCACACATTGGATAATACTACTAATAATGGATCATGCCGCCTGGAGGCTACCTGTAACTCTTTCACCAATCAGACGTAGCCATGCAGTCTCATGACCAGATATAAAAGGCAGGCCGAGCAGCCCAAGCCTTTCAAACTAGTGGACACAGACTGAAGAAACACATCAAGAAATGGCAGAGGCAACTGTCTGCACCAAAACTGAAGAGGATAAACACCCTTGGCCACATATACAAAGCATGTTTCGCTTTAAAGGAGTACAAAAGAACAGCTATATAATGCGATGTCTTCTGTGTGAGCCAAAACAAACAGACATTTCAGCGTACAAAAACTCAACATCTAACCTGAGGAAACATGTCGCGGTAAGTTTGGTCTAAATGTCTTTTTAGCTATGCTTAAGTGGTTAACACATGAATTAAATGGCTAAATTTAATGACCTAATAATTTCATTCTGGTGTGTTGCGGTGAGGACACTGGTCCCCGAGGACTGGAGCTTTGCACCCATGGGTTATAGGATCACAGTCTTAGGCCTTGTCCACATTAAAAATTAAATTTTAAAAATTGTGCATATCCAGAATCACTCCCTTTCTCTCCTAGAAAAACATTAGAATAGTAATTAAGCTGGTTTAATATTTTTCTTTTCTCCACAAGTGACTTTTGTCTTGACTCTTTCTTCAAAGAACTACAGTTATTAAGGTGTAGAAGTTTATAAAGATTATAAAGGTTCTAAACATTTTTTGAAGCAGAATCTATTGACTTGCACTGCTTAGCCTTGCATATGTTCTTATTTTTAACTTAAACTGGAATTATTTGTGTGTGTGTGTGTGTGTGTGTGTGTGTGTGTGTGTGTGTGTGTGTGTGTGTGTGTGTGTGTGTGTGTGTGTGTGTGTGTGTGTGTGGAAACTCACTTAATGTAGGCACGACTTTGGTTTCTCTTCCCTTTCTGTCGTGTTTGGATCAAATCTGACTGATTTACAACTTAAAACACACAAATATTGTGTTTTACATCTGATTGCCTCATGATACCTTCCACACTATGCACTTGAACATATAAAAGTGATGATCACCTCTTTGAATTTTGAGTGTTTTAATGAACATCTGTTAGGACTTCTATTAGCACACGTAGTGTTCCCGTTCAAAAGTGACCAACATAGAAAATGAATGGGAATCCACCCACTGAACTGAATTTGGTGGTGAAAAATGGTTTTTATGCTAGTTGAACTCTCCAGTTTCATTCATCCCCCACCCCTTACTGTAGCACTCCCAGACAAAATTGAGTGGTCTGTTTTAACAGCTCTTAAATTAGCATAACAAACATTTTTCACCACCAAATTCAGTTCAGTGGGTCGTTAGTGGGCCATTCAGTAGGTCGTTCAGTGTGTCTTTCATTTGGTCATTCAGTGGGCCGTTCAGTCAATGGCGGTGGGGAGGTGAACACGACAGGAGGGCTAAAAATATGGGAACATTGTTTTTTAAAAAGTGTATAGAAATTGCTTAGTCACATGTAGTTTCATGGTCTATTTTTTCTGCCAACAGAGGGTTCACGCCACCAAAATGAAGATGTATACAGAATTAATGGACCACCACAGAAAACGAAAGTCGTCCTCTTCCACCGAGCCACCTATGAAGAATGCAAAACTTACAGATTCTTTCACTGGCTCTAGGCGGGTAACACAAGCAACGTTTGACAAGCTTCTGCTTACGTTTGTATGTGAAGCCAACCAACCATTTTCTATAGTTGAGACATCGTCCTTCAAGACTATGATGGAAACCTTGCAAACTCAGTGTACAGTAATGACAAGGAAAACATTGTGCTCAAAAATACAAGAAGCTGCGAAGAACATGAAAAGCATAATCATCAAAAAACTGAGCACTGTGAACTATGTTGCTACCGCAACAGACTGCTGGTCTGCCAGACAGCATAGCTACTTGGGAGTGACTTGTCACTGGATAGATGACATCTCTTTTGAAAGGCATTCTGCTGCACTAGCTTGTAGACCTCTTAAAGGTTTGCATACATTTGATGTTCTTGCTGCAGCATTAGAAGAAATCCATTCAGAGTATCACATCAGAGAAAAAGTGACCAGGACGACAGTGGTTCAAATTTCTTGAAGGCCTTTCAATTATATGGTGAGGAGAAAGAGGAAGAAACAACCAAATGGCAGGAGGATGGTGGGTCTATCCTTGATGATGCAGAAGACAGTGAGTTAGAGGTGGAGTGTCAAGATGTCTTTGCTGTTTTGAATGACAACACAGGTCTGGAGTACCAGCTTCCAAGGCACCAAAAGTGTGCGTGTCATCTACTCAATCTTATATCAACAGTTGATGCCACTGCTGCAGAAGCTACCAATAATACATACAAGAGGCTGTCTCAGAAGAAGCTGAGGAGGCTGGAGTCATCTTGCAAAATGTGTAGACCTCTTGTTGATGCGCTGCGGGACGGGATCCAGAAACGTTTTGGAGAAATAATGAAAGACCCTGAGATGACTGCAGCTGCAATACTTCTACCAAGATTCAGAACATCCTGGTCCACAGAGGGAAGCATCTTAAAAGCTGGTATATTTATCCATTAAATTGTGAGCCACTAGATATTGACTTATAATGACTTTCCTTGTTACTGTAACTTGGGATTATAGTGTTAGTTAGAAACAAACATCTCCGGTGTGATAAAAATCTTTCACCAGTAGCTCGGCAGTCTATACAGCACAGTAATGCACAGACCTAACCATACATCTTTCCACAGGTCTGAACTTTATCAGAAATCAACTAGACACAGAGCTGGATGAGGCCAGCACAAACAGCAGCCTATCTGACGAAGATGTCTTCTTTGGATCCATGGGGTCAGGAAAGCCAGAAGCAGGGGAGCTGGAGAGGTACCTTTCATGTCCATTCACTGGAGTGGATCTATTGCAGAGCTTTCCTCACATCAAGAAGCTGTCAATCAAAGTCAATACAGCTCTTCCTGCATCTGAAGCCTGTGAGAGACTTTTTAGTCAGGCAGGACTCCTGTTCACTGCCAAACAGTCACAGCTTCACAGCAAGAACCTTGAGAGCCAACTGCTGCTGAAGCTTAACCATCATTTCACTGAGTGAAGAAACTATTTATGGGAAAGTGAGCCCTCTTGTATGTACGTCACATCGTGGAAGTTTGTATTTGTCTTTTATAATTGGTTTTAATCTGATTTTAGTGTAGTTTTTATTTGCATCATTTTATTCTGTTTGTATTGCATGTTTTTAGTGTTGTTATATGACATTGTGTTAATCCACTGTGTATATTGAGGTATTTTAGTATACAAAGAACATTTTATAGTTTTGTTAGAATTGCGTTTATCTATTCCTGGTGAATTTTACTGCAGATGTTTGTTTTGTTTCTTGTTTTTAGAATTATTGTTTTATTCCTGCTGTCCACATTGGGGAATAAACTTTTCCTGATTATACCTGTCGCATCTCTGTGCTCTGTGTTTCTGATTCGCTTGCTCCCTCTTTGTATTTAAAAGAACCACCCCTAGTCTGACATTCTTTAGCTTTAGTGTCTACACACATATGTTGAAGTTGCCTCGTTCTAATGTTTTCTGTAGGTACTGGTTAAAAAAGCTTTGTTGTTAAAAACTAATCTGGAAATTAGAATTGTTGTGCCTTATTTTGTTAATGGTTTTACATATATTCTATTTGAAAATACTAAAAATTTGTGCATTTCTTTAAACAAACTAAAAAAAAACAGACATTACAACCAGTTACTCAGTACTTGAGTAGTCTTTTCCGATCCAATCAGCTTTAGATGGCGACTTTTCACTTTTACTTGAGTATCATACTACATGCCGTAATTAGTGTCATAATTAGTTTAGCTAAAGTCATATGAATGCTGTGTAAGTAGAAGAAAACTGTTATTTGCCAGCTTGTCAAAGATGGCAGATTGCCTCTGGCATGCTAAATATGAGTCAGTATATACAGTGGCACTTAAGTTTAAAGAGAGTTAAAGGTGCTGAAAGAATATCGGTATGTACAAGTGTGCATATACTTCAGATTGATGGATGAATTGTTGTCACATAGCATCTTTAACCTAGACAGTGGCTATAACTTCTTAAAAGACAGCCTACAAAAAAACAATTCAGACAAAGGGCCGAAAATGGATTACTCCAACTTGTTGGTACTGATATCTCCAAATCCATCCACCATCTTTCCCTTCAATTCAACAGAAAATGGAAGGTAGGAGGAGAGAGAATGGACAAAATACAATAAACTCTCCAATCAGCCCTCACTCCTCCTTCCTCTAACTTCATTTATCATTCTCTCCCTCTCAATTATCCCTTGCTCTCACCCACACGGGCCCTCCCTCCCCTCTGTGGCTGCTTGTTTAGACTGGGCCGAGACAAATGGAAGGGAATGAATACACTGAGAGTGTGGGGGTCAATGAGGGCTGAATGTGGTGGTGGTGGGGGGGAGGGGTAACATGAACTTGTCGTGACTGACTCGTAAGGAAAATAAAACCCTGACGATGGTGACGTGTTATGAATGGCAGTCATTATGAATGGTTTACAGAAAAAGTACCAGGGTGGGATATTTGGGGAGGGAAAAAGCAATTGGGTGAAGGCAGCAATGAGATGACGGAGATGGGTTATATCCATGGTTTGACTCAGATATGTGGCTAAGTAAGTTAAGAAGTCCTCAGAAAATTTTTGGGATTTTGCAGCAAACATTAGATTAGAAAATATCAATTTGTAGAGCCAAATCTAGGAAGCTTTGAGTAGTAATAATTATTACTCTCAATTCCGCACGATACTGGCTCCACAGAGTTGTTGCTAACACAGTCGCCTAACAAATAAAAGATCTCTGCTTCAGTTAGGGGAGGAGACCCAAAGCCTTTTGGGGTTGTGTCAGGAAGGACTAGCTACTAGGGCAACCCGTGACTAAGGGGCATTATGTGGACATAATAAATGAATGCATTTTTAATTGTTTTTTTTTTTTAAATTGGAAGTTAAATTGATCATTACAACTGGTCAACACAACGTTGGATGGCAATATTTTTAAAATACTTGTAAAAATGTCTCTCACTGATCAGTGAGATTTACCTCTAAGGCCAGCAAAAAATGAAAGTGCAGCTCACTGAATAGCTGGAAGTGATTTTAACAAGTGACTGAGTAAAACTGTAAAGTTAATAGACATCAGGAAACAGGTTCAATATTCTGGAGTCTGTGCATATACTTCTTTTCTGGAAATAGAGAGCGCATGCTAGGGAGCAGAACTGGGGAAAACAAAGCAGCAGGAGGAAAGTTGCCTTTGCCTGCCTTTAGTCAATTTTGTCCATTTTATTCTTAATCAAATACAGAAAGACATGCAGTGCAGACACATATGGGAGTTTTATGTGGTAGTATTCTGCAATGTGCTTATGCAATTTGGAACAAGGCAGGGAGAACGCCATAAAACTACTTTCCATCACTTCTAATAGCTACAAGGGGAGTTTCGAGGTTGCGTACAGCATGTGTGCAATTGCATACGATTGCACCCGATTTATGTGAGCTGATGAAAACAAAACTGAGAAGCCTTTTTTCAACAGGATGATAACACATAAAGTGCGAGTACAACTGCAGATGAGAGATCAAAGTCGAACAGAGTACTTTGGACACAGACAGCTTATTATTTTAATCTGACATCAATTATATATTTTTTAAAAACACTGCAGAGGCAAAGAACACACATTCTTAATTTAAAAACTGGGTGCCATGGCAACTGCTGGCAAATGATTGCCTGCTTCAAATAAAGTCAAAGAATGGCTTTTAAAAGTTTGAATGCTTTAAAAGTTGTGTGTGTCTGTGTGTAATTTGTAGAGATGGCACGATACCACTTTTTTATGTCCGATACCGATACCGATATCATAAATTTGGATATCTGCCGATACCGATATGAATCCGATATAGTGTTTTTTAATCAACAAAACTGTTTTTTTTTTTAAATATCTTGCTGCATTTTGTATAAGTTCATACTCAAGTTTAAAACAACTACACTAAAGCTATTCTGTTATACCTATATGCAAAAAAAAAATATTTCATAGTTCAGCAATACTGATCAATCTAATAAACTTAAACCTACACCATCCTCCCTATTCTGGTATTTTAAAGAGTACTTAGCGTAAATATTAAGCAACCTAACTAATAGGGTTCCAACTCCCAGCAACAACAAAAATAAATAAATAAAAAATAGGGAACCACCCCTCACGCTCCACCTCATGATGCTTAATCGACGTAATCAACCTTAATTTGATGCAGTGTGAAAAAAAAATGCACAGAAATCAATTATTTTTCAAGAAATATTAAATAGATTCAACATCTTTCTTCAACAAAATTGCAGACTGCACAGATGGTACCTTCCCAAAGGAAAAAGTACTATAGCTTACTAGGGTATATATATTAGACTTAATAGTTACTATATACAGTAATTGACTTCTATTCATTTTACATCAGATTAAAACTTTGGGTGTAAGATTCGGATAATTATTTATTAAAAGCTAGACATTTTAAATGAGAATAAGAAAGAAAAGTATGTCTTTGTGCCCCCTTTTCCCTGTTAATGCCCTATCGGCCCCCCTGGCTAAACTTTGCTAGATCCGCCCTTGCACAGTTACCAGCCGTCAGCTACGTAGAAAAAGATCCTCGAGTAGAAAGTAATAATAAATAAATTCTAACAACAGCTGATCAAGCTTAAACGTGCTGCTGTTGTTCAGCCGCTGGTTTCCTCTTTCTGGTGCAAAGTGGGCCAAAAACAAACCAGAGACACGGACTCACGACAGAAAAGCCGATCAGCTGATCATTAAGCAGTTTCATGATTGAAGTAGCAGCCAGAAGAGGCAGTCGCTCCATATATCGTTTGGTAAGCTTAACGCAGGAATGCTTTACAAACATTCAGAGATGGACTTACACACTTGCTTTACTTCTCTCGGGATAACTTTGTCGGAGATGAAATGCCGGGTTGCCATCGAAGCTCCACGTGCTATCCAGACCACCGACAGGTCCCGCATGCCACAGCCGCTCTATCACGTGATGCATACTGCTCCAACGTGCTAACGTTCTGAGGTGAGTTACGGCGTGTTGCAAGTTTTGTGAGGTGCTTTCGTGATATTTAATGGATCGGATTACATTTTTTATTTTTCTCCGATATCCGATCCAGTAATTTAGGTCAGTATCGGACCGATACCGATACGTAATATCGGATCGGTCCATCTCTAGTAATTTGTTAAAGCAGGCCAGCTCATGGACTACCAAATGATAGTTCCCTCATTGGATCTGTATGTACCGTGTGTGTGTGTGTGTGTGTGTGTGTGTGTGTGTGTGTGTGTGTGTGTGTGTCAACAGACCTGAGTTGAGGTCCCGTCCGGGGTTGAAAGCTCGGTTGTTGACGGTGGGGGAAAGTCTGTCACAGCAGATGGTCTTGGAGACATTGATATTGAAGTTTCCATCAAACCTAAATGCACACAAACAGGCAACATTTGAGAATTTATAGAGCGTGTGTCCAACTCATTTGTTGTTGGAGCTGCTCTGGCTTTTCTCTCAGCACAGATTTACAACTGCTCCACCACTTTACTTCCTATAAAACGAAAACCTGCAGATGTGCACACAGAGCTCATCAGACTTTAGAGAATTGCTTGTCGGCCTGCTAAATATTGATATTTACCAAGATCTACATAAATTGCACAATTAATAAAAGATATATGGCATGTGGAGACATAAGATCAATGAACATGAAACGTCAGCTGAAACTAATAGATTATGCTTTCTTATATTTGAGCTACACTACATCACTAACTGAATCATTTGTTGCTCAGACCTCTAAAGCTGAAGTTTCAGCTAGTGAACAATACTTTCCATGGAAAACTGCTTGATTCCCGCTTTTTCCTCTAACAAAGCTAATGCCCAGTTCCCTGAATACATATGAATGTGATTCTAAGAAGGGCCGTCGGCCTAATTGGATGATTCAAAGCATCTGTTAAAGCGTCCCAACGTCTGCTGTTTGTCTCCATGTCAGACGTTTCATTTTTCCCCTCATTCCCCCCCCAGTGTCATTTTGAACAAAACACTACAGTGACCACAGTGAAAATGCAGCTTTTCTGTGGTTGTGGAATACACACTTACCAGCCACTTTGTTAGTTACACCTGTTCAACTGCTTGTTACTGCAAACATCTAATTAGCCAATCACACAGCAGCAACTCAACATGTTTAGGCAAGTAGACATGGTCAAGGCGACTTAATGAAGTCCAAATCAACCATCAGAATGGAGAAGAAAGGTGATTTAAGTAACTACAAAAAAAGACATGGTTGTTGGTGCCAGACCCACTGTCCTGGGTATTTTAGAAACTGCTGATCCACTGGGATTTTCCCCACACTGCCACCCTACGGTTTACAGAGAATAATCTGAATAAGAAAAAAATCCAGAGTGTGCCAGTTTGCTGAGCGAAAATGCCATGGTGACATCAGAGTAGAATGGTCAGACTACTTTGAGCTGATAGGAAGCCAAAAGCAAGCTACAACTTAAGCTGCATGCTGAACCTTGAAGCAGATGAGCTACGGCTGCAGAAGACCACACAGATTGCTACTCCTGTCAGCTAAGAACAGGAAACTGACGCTGCAGCTTGCATAAGCTCACAAAAATTGGACAGAAAAGTGTGAAAACATTGCCTGTTCGGATGAGTCTCGCTTTCTACTGTGACATTCAGATGGCAGGGTCAGAATTTGACATAAACCACACAAAAACACGAATCTATGCTGCCAGGCTAATGATAGTGGTCGTGTAATTGTGTGGGGGATATTTTCTTGGCACACTTTGAAGCACTGAGCACCAACTGAGCATCATTTAAACACCACATTCTACCTACATATTGTTCCTGACCGTCAAACCCCTTATGAGCACAGTGTACCCATCATCTGATGGTTACTGCACTTAAACATGCCAAGTCACAGAGCTCAAAGCATCTCAGTCTGGTTTCTTGAACACATGAGCGCCGTTGGGATGTGGCATAAAGGGAGATTCACAATATGGATGTGCAGCCAACAACTCCGCAGCAACTGTGTGATTCTATCGACTCAATATGGATCAAAATCCATGAGGAATGTTTCCAGCATCGTGTGGCATCTGTGTGAGGAAGAAAGGAAGGCAGTTCTGAAAGCAAAAAATGTGTGAATTGGGGGGGGGTGTAACAGTACTAGCCAGGGGTATCTAATAAAATGTCTATGGGAGCACAGTTGGTAAATTTATGTGCATGTACAATGATAAGGTTGGAGCAAAGTAGAGTTTTTACAGCCTGACAGGGTACAACGTTGACTGCTCAAGCAACATGTTTGTTTAAGTCAAATACTACCTAAGATGAAGTAACACTATGCAGAAATTGAGAAATGAACAGGAATCACTTCTTTTCTTTTTTTTGGCAGAGTTAGTTATCGCTATGCATCAGTGCAGTTTAACAAAAACACAAATATGACACAAATGTGAAAATTCAAATGTAAATAGGCTTTAAACATATATATACAATTACAATGGGTGCACGCTAACAAAACAGTAACGACAGTCGAGCCAATTAATACCAGTGTCTGACATTCCGAGTTCAGCTTAAGGTTATGCTCAACATGTGAAGAGATTAAAGTGGAAAAGAATGGTGGGTGGGCTCAGAGAAGAAATGCTGACAATAACCGCCTCCATCATTTACATCAACAAAGCAAACTTCCAAACAAACAGAACCGCAGAAATGTTTGGTCACCGTATTGTTCTCAAGCCCTTGTGACACTTTGTGATACATGTCAACATTTAATGAGGCCACAGATTTGAACTTTCTCCGCCCAAACCAGACCAAGTAGCCGATAAAGAAGGATGCAATTAACCAGGAAATGTAAGCAGATATGTGGGCCAGACCATCTTCAGTATTTATAGTGTCTGCTCCTTATCTTTTTTGAGGGCCTTAAAAAAAAGAAAGCGCTCTAGATGGTGGTGGTGAAAACGGAGCAAGGCTTCGGGGTCTGACTGATCTAACACAGTGGAAAAATGAGTGGGAAAAGGGGAAATTTTGGCAAAATTGTGATAAGAGTGCACTAGTGTTCCCAAAATGCAGATTCTTGACTGTTAGCAATCAGGGATAAGACTGATGTCATCAGTCCAAAAAAGGATAAGCAGCATTCTTTTATCTCAAATCACAATGAGCTTTTAAAAAGCCAATTAAAAATAAAAACTCTTGGAATTCATCATTTCCTACACAGCTGCTTGCTTTTTCTTCCTCATTAGGCCTAGCTCTTTAACAAGTCCCCACTGGAACCTGGTGTGATGCGGCTCTACGACGGCACTGTCCTTGAGCGCACAAAAGCCCAAAAGTATTAAAGATGTCAAAAAATGAAACGTCGCACATGACCTATCAGTTCTTTCTCACCTGTTTCAGCGCCCAGCGACAGCCTAAAATGAGCTACATGTACTGTTCACTCTAAATGCTGGTTTCTGCCATACCCACAAAACGGGGGTGGGGGGTATGCAGAGTAGCAGGCTGTTCTGCACCGCACCAAGCTTTGGTGCTTTGATCCATGCCTCCAAGTGGACCTTGCCAACCCCCCCACCCTCATCTGGGTTAGCAACATACAACCACACGTGTGCACACATGTAAACACACACTGTGCACACTTTTTGGCTCCCTCTGCTTGCAGACCTGGCACTGGCCGTTGCTGATTGACGGGTCCTGTGATGTACAGGCTGCATTTGAACTCCGCTCATTTAGAGTCCCACAAGGCCAAAGTCATTACTATTCTCCTTCAACGCACTCTGCATAGAAGGGGTGGGCAGAGACGCTCGGCGAAATGTGTGCCAGATAAAAAATACATTTGCAGCTGCTTTGAATTCCACATCAAAAAACATGCGAAAAAGAGAGAGGGAGAGCTGGGAGGAGAGCTCCGAGTCTGATCAGACATCTTAATGAGGGCAGAGAAATCCGTTTTCCAAAAAGGTCGGACACGCACACACATTTTTTATATTTCATATATATTTTAATATGCATGTATACATATACACACACAAAAACCGACAGTGATAATCTATCAAACTATCACCCAATATTGTTACAAGGCCTCTGCACAATCCTTTACATTATTCTTACATTTAATAAGCTTATTAACAAATGCAGAGGTGTGTTCTACAGTTACAAAATCATCAGTAACAATCACCTTTTTTCTTACTGGGGCTGAGTTTGTACCAAAACCAACCCTCCCATTTCCCTCCTTCACAGACTAAAATGGGCAGACTCTTCTAAATAAGGCAGCACCTGCCGTTTTCCAGCCATTTTTAAAATCTATTATATTAAGTTGCCCCCTGCTGCAAGAGCCACGTATATCCGCAAAGCAGGCAGTCCCAAGCCATTCAAAACGCCCAGTGAGAATAATTACCTTGAAGGGGCTTGCTGTTGCGCGAGCCCCAACGTCAAGAGTAATACCACTCCTAATGTGTTTGCAGTCCCTCGGCGGTAGCAGCGGTAAAGCTGGCAACATGCTAGCAGGAGAATTGAGAGCGCTTGAAGACACGTTCGTGTATCTGGCTCTCAATGGCAGCTCTACCGAAACGGATTCAAATGAAATATCAATAGACAGAATTGATTTTGGAGGAAAGTGTGGTGTATAGAAACTACTCTACAACAGGGGACACAGCCTGAAGTGAATTTTTGATGCTATGCATTTGCATTGCATAGACTGCACTAAAGCAAGATGTGTCTCTGGTGTCCCCCGTGTATGAAAATGAGTGTGGACAAGTATTACCAACACCTCAAAACACACGTGCCTTTACCAAGAACTTCAAAAATAAAAAAATCCCTAAAGCAATGACAAGAAAAACATGAATCTTTTACTACAAAAACTTTGATTTACTGTAGGGTACTACACTGAACTGTATTAGTCTATACAGCTGTATATGATCAATTCATAATTCGGTACAAAAAACTATGAATGTGGGAGAAATGTTGCTTGCAATAATGCCAAAATAGCAGGTTGCTACTAAGTGTAGGCTTATAAAAAGCAGAGATCACTTTTTCAGTCCAGGGAAATTCTGTGTCCAAATGTGGCCTGTTCAGTAAGTAATAGGGTATGACTCGATGAATCCGTTGCCAGTTTGTAATGATTGTCATGCTCCTCTGCTACGCTGCTCACAAGAGCAACTGCTGAGAAATGTAAGCGCAGGGTTATTGTCAATCAGAGCTACATCAGAATTCACATGTTTACAGTTTGCAGCCACCAAGTGAGTCACATCACATACAGGAAGAACCAAAGAGTGGCAGGGGTAAAAAAATAAATAAAATAAAGTTTCATTTTGCTCATGAATAAGTTAAATACACTCACCAGCTTACAAGCTTATTTTCCAGCGTGTACTGCGGAACAAGTCAGGACAACTGCCAGACTTAGATGTACTAATATTTATCATGTGTACAGGGGTGTGTCCCACAGAATACATATGATCAAAATAGGGATGGGCCGAATAACTGGGATACTGGGGTGTTGATTTAGACACACAGAGTTGGATAACTGAATTTGTTGTCAAAGACTTTTCCTTACACTTCACAAGTGCTTCTAGTAAAATCCTCAAAGCCCAAACGCTCTATTCAACATTTAACGGGAGTGTTTTTTAGGCTGACTGCATAGCTGTGCACCTTCACGCATAGTAACTGTTTTTTGTTTGTTTGGTGAAGAGAAAAAAATCTAACCACCACGCCTCTAGTTATTATATGCAGTGATAACAAGGGAAACAGGGTTGTGTCTTTTAGTCATATTAGTTGCCAATTTTCAGTCAACTTGCACGCTAATTGGCTTCAAGGTGGACATGGAAAGCTTTACTAGGCTGTTTGATTTGCTATTGTAAATGAGCTGCTGGCTACAGCTTGGCGCACTACTCCAAAAATGATGTCACATGTGGTCTTTAATAAGCACCAACGTTTAGGAGATTTCACTGCACTACTTTTCAAGTGCTCGGGAATAGCAACACTGACTAAAAACACATTCATATTAGGGATCTAATGGAAAAAGTACTTTAATGATGAAAATATGCACACACACAACACACACAAATTGGGGGGTTCTATTCTAGTTCTTGGATTATTCTTTTGGTTGGGAGACTTGACGAGAAATGTGAGATCTTGGAGAAAAAGAAGAAAATGATTGCATCTAAGTAGTTTGTCCATAACACCTTTTAATGGTTTAAATCAGGTTTGTCAAACATGGGGTCCAGGGGACAGAAATCAGCCAGGCAAAGACTCAAATATGGGCCACTGGACATCTTTGGAAAATGTGAAGGAGTACATAGATTTTAAATTTTAACTGTAGTTTCATGGGTTTTACAGTTTTTATTATCAATAAAGACACAAAACATACACACACGCGTCAGGTTTTCATATCTTATGGGGACATCTAATTGACATGCTTTCCCTAGCCACTTACCCTAACCATCAAAAATGTATGCCTAACCTTAACCCTTAGCATAAGCCTAACCATAACCAATTGTAACCCTGACACTAAAAATACATTTTGAGTCTCAAAAATGTCTTCAAACTCGTGGGGACCGGGATTTTGGTCCCCACAAATATAGTAAACCCCCCACAAAGATATGAAACCCCCCCATTAACGGGGTGGGGTGGTGGAGATAGAAGAAAGTTATGACAGCGGCCCAGCATTTACACCTGTTAGGGTCACTTAAACAACCCCCTCCTCCTAACCTGCCTGGTGTTTAGCCCTCTCCTTCTCTAACGTGCAAAGAGATATTATGATCTCAGTGAAAACACGAGACTACAAGATAAGCTTGATGTCATGTCCCAGTAGCTGATCACCGGCGCAATGTATCCTCTTGAACTGAACTGTAAATCTGCCGACAGCTCGGATAGTGAGAATTCTCCTTCAGAAAGAGGAGCTCGGTATTAACACCATGCTACCATTGATCCGTATGTTTAATTTATGAGTGCAGGTATTAGAAATTCTGCAGGATCCCCACCCAGCCCCACATGATACGACTACACAGTGTAAAGCTATCCTGCGGAGTGGCCTTAAGAAAGACTTTTGGCATCGTTTTCAGCAATTCTGCAACACAAGAAAAATAAATAATAAATAAATATTAAATAGTAGTGATTCTGCCCTCCAATTTAGACACAATCAGTTGCATATGCCAGTAGAATTAAATATTAAGTCATCATTAATGAAAATGGAGCACCCTCAGCGTTGAAGGTAACAATAGCCTTCATAAAACAGCACCATGAGGGTTACGGAGAAAACTGTCTCCTCTAGAAATTAAATTTGTTACAATCTTTGTTTCCATCAAGTGTCATCATCACCTCAGAGTTTTACTTCTCCGAATACTTTGGTGTATACCAAAAAGTGCCAGCTTTGTGTTGTTATACTACAGGCGCTGCTTAAGCTCTGCTCACTGATGTTTGACACACTGCTGTGATGTGGGCATGCCTGAAGGCAGCAGCAGTCTTTAGGGACACACTGCCAATTTTTTATTTATTTATTTTTCATTGTTTTACCTCATAAAAGTACGTTTGAGGATCACATCCGTGGCATTTTCTTTGAACGGCTCACTTGCAGCTCATCTTTTCAAGGACTACTGGTGAAATGACACCATTAAGTGCCATGCATGAGATGCTCCCGTGCACACTTCTCACTTTTACATCTGCATAGCAGTGAAACTGTTGAAATGAGCACCTGGAGATTGGATGTTAAAAATACAAACATACAGGGGCTCATGCGCACCATTCCAAACAAGCAACATACATTTGCTATTTTCAGGCCGGGCTCGTCGCTGAGACCCAGCGGTGATTAAAGCATACCACTGGCTGCTAAGCGCTGCCCTTGGTGGCCTCCCTCCGCAAAACGATAGCCTGCCAGCCTGATGACTAGCAGACACCCTGTGAACCAC
The DNA here is from genome assembly GCF_057382185.1 of Mchenga conophoros. Taxonomy (NCBI): domain Eukaryota; kingdom Metazoa; phylum Chordata; class Actinopteri; order Cichliformes; family Cichlidae; genus Mchenga; species Mchenga conophoros. The sequence continues at coordinate 6,600,080 of NC_140542.1, forward strand.
CTGATCCCCCACTACTAAACTGGCTGACCTGACTGGAACCCCGAGAAGCAGCTGATGCCCAAGACTAGTGAAGGACACACTGAACTGGACCAATTCTGGGCTAACTCCTCTCCGCACATATTCCACAATGTATTTTTGGCAGCAATACGTGTTTTTTGTGTGATTTGTTTTGTTTGTTCTTTTACATTCAAGATAAACAAGTTTGAGAGTTTGGGAAGTACATTTATCTGTGGCAACATTCTAAAAACAAAAGCTGGAGAGCTCCAGGTATTTAACCCCTATTCGGTATCGTTCCCTTTGGAGGTGGTCGTTGACCCACTTGTAGGTCATGTGTGTCATCACATGAGCCAAGGTGTGAAAAAAGGTGTGGGTCATTATCATGTTATCAACTCAGGTCACCCTAGGCAAGTTGTGACAGGGGTTTGACGTGCCTGGGAAAGGATATAAAACTGCACTGTAGGCGGCTGAAATACCCAGGTTTAGAGGAAGTAGATGTTTTTGTCAAGAAACGGTTACACCAAAAACTTTGAAGTGAAACTGCACAGTGTTGCTTTTTCCTCCCAGTTTGCGCTTGTATCAGATACGACATGTTATGCTGCATAAAAAGAGCCAGTCTAGGCCGTGGCCATTTCCAGCGTTGAGCTATTTGCCTGCAGGCTTTTGCCGTAACGCTCAATATATCAGGAAATGCACAACATTGTATCGCAGAGACTTCAGTGAGAAGATTGTTAGATCCACGAGCGAGCACCCAGTTAGGTTAGATAAGCATAAAGTCTGTAAACAGACATAAGCAGCTATCTGCTACTGGTATGACTGAAGCCTATTAAAGTACACATACGCTGTTTGTTGAGCAAGTACACAAAGGGAATTGTAGACGAGCCGCAGTTTCGCCGGAGGTCATAAGCCAAGACGCTTTTCCTCACAACCAAGCAGAGAAACCAGATTTCCCCAAACCTCTTAATTCTTTCTAGAAGTTTTTAAAGAAAACTTTCATCAGCGAATAATTATTTTCCCCGCATTCAACAAACAGAGCACCCGCTATCTTTTAGAAGATAAGGCATAAGCCGTTTTAGATATTTTATTAAACTGCGAGCGCTCAAATATATGAAAGCAAAACAGCTCTCTGCTTCCCCCCCCCTCCCCCGAGGAAGAGGCTTTGAAGTTAGGGATCCATCAGATTCGGCTTCAGTTTGGTATGTCCACAACCAACACCACAACCCCCCCTTGCGAACTCCCGCTGCATCATTCTATTATTCTCGTCCAGGTCTTGCATAATAATTTTTCCTCAGCATTTTTTCTTTCCTGTGTCCACAGTTTTAGAGCTGCATTTTAAGCACGCATAATGGGCTGATAATGCAGCACATTTGCGTGAACGACGGTTACATGTAAGTACAACATGTTACACACATGTTTCATCCTGAATTCAGCTACAGGTGGCAAATGGCCCTGAGCCAGGTACAACCCGCCTCCCCTCCCTCTGCATCACAGGTGGACAGACAGGTGACCTTGCAGTCTGTGGAGTCTGCGGTGCAAAGACTTCAGAGAGCAGTAACCTGTAGCGTCGGCTGATAAAGGGGAGGGAGGCGGACAAAAATGGAGAAAGGAGGGCGGACGGGAAGAGACAGCTGCTGCTCTGTAGATTAGAACTGAAAGCGGCACTTTCTCCCTTTTTCTCCGAGCTCGGCTTTGAACAGTGTTTTCCCCCTGCTCGAGCCGATGATTGGCCAAAAATCTGATTCTACTGTACGCTGGGCCAATTTGAACCCGTCTCAGTGTAGGACTTAACTCTGACAGATTTAATCCAAAGCTCAGCTTTAAATATATATGTAGGCATTTTCCCCAAAAAACTTCTCTTATTTGTGCTATATATATTATATTAACCCAGTAGAGCCCGACTGGATTTTTTTGGTCATTACTGCTGTTATCATCAAAGCGATTTAAAAAAAAAAAAAAAAAAAAAAAAAAACAAGCAAAAATTGAAATTGCCATTCAACCTCCACGTTTTTTTCTATAGATAACTCCATGCCGTCCTTGGCTCCAGGTCCCATAAAACTTGTAGTTGGGGTGCAGTGCAGAAGAGGTAAAACCAACCTTTTAATTTGTTCCATCTTATGGTTAGAGTTTTAAAAAGCTCCCATGTAATCAGAGCATGACGCTAGCTCAAGGCAGCAAATGATGCGATTTAAATACGGCTATAACTAATCCAAGGATGATCAAAACAAGGGAGAAATGGGGATTTGTGTGTAGCTGGCCCATAAAACAATGCATAGAGAGCTTGAGTGCAGGTGCTAACAGTGGGAGGTGAGTTTACAGGCACAGAGTGAACCCTCCTGCAGAGACTTTGGTGTGCGTGTTACGAGAGACACACAAAGGAAACGAGGAAAAGTGGTAAAGTGATTGTAAAGAGAAAGCTACTCACTCCATCATTGATGCTGGTATGGCGCAGCAGTCCTGTATGGCAGTAAGCGGAGAGGTGAGGTGGGCGGTGTACGAGGCTTCCACCACCTGCTTGTTCCTGTTCACCACATCCAGGTATCTGTTAAACTTCTCCCGAATCTTCTTGGCCAGCTGCACAAAGGAAAAATGAAAACTGTGTCAATAAGACAAAAACTAATGGTGACACATAAATAACCCCCGCCCCATTCCCACATGCCTAATCCAACAGACAACTTTGCATTTAAAACTACCAGCTACTTGGTCTGCGTGATTCCAAGTGGCAGTGCAAGGAGAGGCGAATTCATATTAACAGCACGTTTGTGTGGCTCAAGTTTCCCACTTAGATCTAAATCAGGGGCCAAATATGGCGCCAAAGACGGGAATGTAGTTCAGGAGTATGGTGGGATCCCATTTGCTAAAAATTCAGTCACACATTTCCTCCCCCTGGGATTACAACCCACAGATGTGAGACAATGACATAAGTTTTGATAGCACTCTTTTTGCTGATAGTTGAAAGAATTCCTTATTTAAAAAGAGCTGCTCCACAAGGTAGAACCACATGTTTGATTAGGGAGACTTTTTACACCAGGCGCCCTTCCTGATCCCCAAAGGGGATCTTTAGCTTGTGTAAACCACTACATTTTTGTTGATAGTACGAAACATGATTAATGGTGCTAGTTCTCGGATCGCACACATTTGTTTCTTATAACCACTTCACTTTGCAACAACAGAGTGAAAATTGATTGGTCAGAAAAGCTATTCATCAGCCTGATAACAACAATTCACCATTGCAGCAAATGTGTGGTTTCATACTGCAATGCAAAAGTGTACTTCAAACAGTTTGTACACCTGTGAACGTTTACCTGAAATTGTTCACATTCTCAAGTGAAACAGTCAAACAGAACTTTGCAGTCAATAACACAGATTGCGGAGCTTTTACAAAGACACAAATACAAGCAATGCCTTTTAATATTTTAAATAGTTTATCCGTGTTTAACAGTTTGTGGGAGGTCCAAACAGTTTACTTCCATGTGTGTTTACTTCCATGACTGATTGACTATTTCCTTTTCCCCCTGCAGTGGCATATGTAAGTAAATGCTGCTAATCAAAAGGAGCCATGAGTTTTTGTGGCTTCTTTCTCACTGAATCTTGTTATCTTTTCTCTCTCTTTGTCTTTTTGCTGCTTTGTCCTTAAAGAAGTTTGTTTGACAATCACCTCAGCTTTCCTCTCAGCCTTCTTTTAATATAAATGGATAACGTCTATGTTTGGCGCTCCTACAATTTATATATATAAAAATAAAAGAAACATCAGAAAAAGGACTGTTCTAAGGCACAAGAAAAGTACTACAAACAATGTCACCCATGTCCTCAGCTTGACACAGCTCATTTGCTTCATTCAGCCCTATTTTTACGAAACTCCAAATATGTCGGTTGGGGGTGTGGCTGTACGCTGTTGTATAAACGTGTAAACAGGGAATGACACCTCCAAGAATCCTGACATAAAGTGAGCCCCTAAATACACATGCGCGCAGACGTACACAACTTAATATTCATAAAAGGAAGCTGAGTGATATCAAAGCAGCACAGATCTGGACCTGCTTAAACCATAGCAGAATGATGGGGATTTAAGAACTCAAACGCACTCCACTTCCACTAATCACATCTTGCATAATTTAAGAAAATCCACCTAAAAATACAACAGGTGTGCAACTAGAGTGAAACGTAGGAGCTTGTGGCAGCTGCATGCAAGTATTTGTGGTAAAGAACAACTGCAACATGCATGCATTTTATTGCAACACATTTTACGTAGCACGTTTTTTTTCTCTCTCTCATCTCCTTATGCTGACAACTTTGCACAATCAAAATCAAATGTTTTACCATATTAAATGTTTTTGAAATATGCATATAAAGATCCCCACAAATTTCCAGTCAGTTGGAATTCTGTTTTAGGGTATAATTTACTTTTAAACCAATGCACAGAAACTGAGAAGCAGAGGAGAAACATGGGGTTTCCAGACAAAGGCAGCAACAACAGCTAATTCAGCTGTGTTTACTGGAGCCCTTCATGCTGCCCCCCTGAACAAGCATACATTATACTTTTTCTTTGAAGGACTAGGCTCTGGTTGAGCACACAAATCACAGTGCTCTTTCAAAACAGGGATCCAGCTCTTTGGGGAAACTAATAACCAGCTCTGTAGCAGCCTCCTGGGGGACATTAATAACCAGCACACCAGCAGCTCTTCACCAGTCACTCCTATTCTTGCTTTTGTTTGCCCCAAAAAAAAAAAAAAAAACCTTGAAAAGATGGGGAATTGTTTGGAACTTCCATCTAACTAATGTGAGGCAAGACATGTATGTAATCTGTTATAAATTGCCCTGTTAACAAGCCTTTTTCTTTTCCTCACTCCCCCTTCAGATCGTCCATAAACCTTTTTCCCTATTCTGATTGGCTGAATTTGAATGATTGTACATTTATAAACAGTAACTGCGGCTTTTAGTCCCAGGCCAAGGTGAACTGATAGTCTTATGATGCTGGTGGTCATAATTTGGCATAGGATAATTTGGAATCATGTTATTAAAGAGGAACTATTGTGCTTTGTTATTGTTTTTACAGCATTTCTAGTGCACTGGTAGGTGTGGATGTTGAACCTGGTGAAACTTTCCAAAAAATAATGTCAGAGTATGTGCAAGCAATTTCTGTGAGCCAAAAGCTCAGGTTTAAGACCAATCTAATTCCTCATTTTCAGTTTCTTGGGTCCATATGATGCTGAAGGAAGGGGATATCCTGAATGTGTCATCTAAGACACAGAGCCTTGGCTAAGAGAGCACAAACCTGACATTCAAACCTTTCGTTAATCAGGAGCAGCCAATCAGAAGAAAGCTGTCTTGTGGCTCAGTCACAGTAAAGTAAAAGTAGGATGGCAATCCCCTTGTGACTAGGAGAGAAAAATTAAATTCAGTGATCAATTGCAAATAGCTGTAACAACCAACTAGTCACCCAAAGGTTTACCAGGCAACAACCTCAACCTCTCAGTGAGCACTTTTGTTCACAAACAGTTTGGCTGGCGGTTGGCAACCCGTCTCCAAACATTTGTGTTTGGTTAAGGTTTACAAATAATTGCCGTCTACTCAAATTTACAAGAAGAGAGAGATTTCCAACACTCTGCAGTAGGTCTGCACAAATTCAATTGCAACACTTCTCTCTACAATAGGTGACTCGACTCAATGGGTCCTCAACTCCTTGTGGTTATATTTTTCTATACTATTGTTTTATATATGTTACAGTAAGGTTGTTAAGCACTCATATTGCAGTCACTGTCTTGTAGCAACTATGTCAGTATTTGGCAACAGATTTACGCTTTTCCCTATTTGTCACAGTAAACCACCCTATTATCACAAAGCACTTCACCCCATTAAGTTGCAAACGTATAGCAGACTGACTTCCAAAGTCACTTCTGAGAGCAGTTGCAGGGCTGGTCAGAGTCTTCACATGCAACAAGTTGATTGTATACGCCATAATATTTCTGATTGTACCGAAGTCTCCAACCACTGTTTGCTCCAAGTGTTACGGAAGCATTAAAGGACGGCAGAGAGGGATCTACTTAATCGAATTCTTTCATCAATGGCTTGCTGCACAAAGGCCGAGCATGGGATAAATAAGGATCATTTTTAACAGTTTTGGAGAATGCCATGCAAAGTTATAAATAAAAATAATTTTACAATTACTTTCAAATCTTTTGGCTTGTCAAAAGATTTCCTTCAAAATATGAGCTTTTTAAATCTTAAAAGCTTAACATTTTAAATTATGGTGATATACTGGTGCAAAATTGATATCAAAAAGAAAAAAGTCTAACTGTCCAAAACCTTATAGATCGAACTAATCCACAAGTGGCATCTAATTATTTTAGAGAAAATAAAGATAAAATAAAGTAACAAAATCTTCAGATAATGTATAGTTTTCTATTATATGTAAATTTTAAGAATGAAAAACAAATCAGTAAATACTTTCCAAAGTCACTTTGAGTCACCTCAGCCTTGTTAAAAACAGAAAAAGGCTTATTCCCCACAGTACGTGGATCCCTTTGTTCCCGTAATTACAGCTGCCTGAAAAATGGCTGAGATTGAATCCAGGAAAAGGGAAATACACCACGACCCACTGACCGCTTGTATGCCTAATCAGCTGGCCGCTATTCCAAGGGTTTTAGGAGGGGCCTGAGGCACAGCCCGCAATTATTGACCTTCCACCGCAAGGAACACGAACACCAGCGTGACCACTCATACAGGGGCAAGAATTTAAATGCACACATGGACACACTCACAGTGAAAATCAGTTGAAGTGAACTTTGCAAGAAAAGGAAAAATAGGCCAGTGTTCCGCTAAGAAGTGTTTCCATAGCTGGAGGAGGGAAAGTCACTCAGAAACCAAAGCTCGAGTTTTAACAGAGCGACTTAAAAGAAACCAGAACCTTCTAGCTGTGCAAGTTCAAGCTCATGTTACAGTCTGCCCGGTGCAGCCAAAACCAACCTGTGCTCTGCAGATTAACCACTCTCCCCAAAACATACAACTCCTCTCTCCCATCTCTGACCCATCCAACCAGCATATGGAGGGTTTGCAGCACCCAGTGGGGCTGGTTGCGCCACAAAAGCAGACTGAGTGGAACGGATGTTCGTTGAAGTCTCGTGTTGGACCTAATGAGGTTTGCCAGTCAGCCTTCAACCACAGTCGCTGGCAGCGGCATTTGTGGCAAACCAAAACTTACTTCGGAATGTTGGGGTAAAGGACTTGGTAAAAGCGGGATGCAGGTCTATTCTGCAAACCTCAGCCATTATATAGAAAGTTAACAGTGCATGGGTCGCCTCTGCTTGGATAAACGAACCTCTCATAAAGGACTTGTTGCTTATAATGAGGGTGAGAAGTTTTCCAAGGCTATTAGAGTGCTGACTCGTTCCTTCTGGACATAATGATGTAGGTATTCAGCATGACTGGAGAAAGTACATTTTAATGTGTGGTTAACAGGTCGATTGTAAAAACGTTAAAGTCGCAGCACGTTTCAGAGATGAAGTACAAAACATTTGACGGCTCAAATCTGTTAACGTGGCGGCGTGGGTGTGGTTCAGTTTTATGCTAATGTTCCGCTCAGCTTCACTCATACATTTCCATAACACTAAAACCAGCCACACACAACATGTGCAATAATATGTACTAATATGCACTGCAATAGCCCTGCCATAATCTGGACTTTAGCATAGACTGAGATGCCGTGTGACAGATCACCTGTCTTAGAGAAGTACACAATGTTAGGGTTGTTAGAACCTGACCGATCTTGTCTGGGATAAATTACATTGAAAAAGGTCATGGATGGGTTTTGCTGCTGATTCATCAGACTAAAGAGAAGCTTTGAGGCTTCTGCCAGATTAGGTTAGGCATAGTGAGACAGTGAAACAGAAACTGAAAGGGAAGATTTACATTTTAAAAAAAATCTTATTGACATTTAAGGCATTCTCCAAAACAATCATCTTTTAGTAAGCTGGGCACAACTAAAGATATTGAAGATGTGCATTACAGTCATAGTAAACTTGCCCTGATGACTTTTAAAGAACAATCACCAACACAGTTAGCGTGAAATTAACCAATAGGGTTGCACATTAGGAACGGGTTCACAACAGTATTGCAGACTATAACTATGTACTATAAATACCATCTGATGTCAAGCTAAAGTTGTTTACATTTATCCTTATATGCCAACAGAAACCCAATCTAACTTTTCTTCTCAGTGTAGGACTATAGTGGCAAGCCAATAAAATGTTAGCAGTTCGCACCTGAAATGAGGGAATAATCCAAACCTAATTTCTCGACTTGAACAGAACCATTTTTAGCTGTCCTTTTACTTTCATTTCTTAAATGTCACATCGCGAAAAGGGCTCTGCCTGGGCTGAGTGACAGCTCCAATGCGTTCCCGAAGCCAGAGTGGCTCACTGAACGGCAATAACATTGGAAAATGTAGTGTGCACACACACTACCCATTTGAGTTCAGATATGCAGATTTAAGGTCATGAATATAGGATAAAGTACTGATCACATACTTTAAGGGATCTGGTACAATTTCATTTTTCTCATTTTCAGAAAATCCAACAGACTTTTGAGCCTTTACTTACTTAAGCCAACAGCTACAATCTGAATCATGATCACAAAAAAACTGATTAAAGAAATTGAGGAAAACAGAAAAGGCTATGAGACACCCCACCTCAAACTTCTGCTGGTCCCCTTTTGACTGCCAAAAAGCCCTGACCTGTCGAGGCATGGACTCCACTACACGTCTGAAGGTGTACTGTGGTATCTAGCAACAGCTCCTCCCTTGTGTTGTCCTCGGGTCAAAAATGACCCGTAGGTGTATGGCAAACAAGTGTATGGGAATCCCGAGGATATTACAAGGGTTAAGACCTGCAAGTTATAGGGCGGGACCTCCCTGGATCTGAATTGTCTACCCAGCACATCCAACAGATGCTCGCCAGGTGTTCCCCAGGTAAGCAAGACACACATCACAGCCATCCACATTATGTTTAAAAGAAAAAGTGACCCATTATTGCAGGCCACCTGATGCTCATATGCACGTTGTTGGCACTTTATGCAGTGGACAAGGATCAGCATGGGCTGATGGGCAGCTCACGACCCTGTCGCTGGTACACTACTGTTCCTTTCTCGGATCTCTTTTGATAGTGGTTCAGGGGGTTGGGAAGCTCATCTGTAACCGGAAGGTCGCCGGTTCGATCCCCGGGTTCTCTGTCCTGGTTGTTGTGTCCTTGGGCAAGACACTTTACCCTACCGCCTACTGGTGATGGCCAGAGGGGCCGATGGCACAATATGGCAGCCTCGCTTCTGTCAGTCTGCCCCAGGGCAGCTGTGGCTACAACCGTAGCTGCCTCCACCAGTGTGTGAATGTGAGAGTGAATGAATAGTGGTATTGTAAAGCACTTTGGGTGCCTTGAAAAGTGCTAATAAATGCAATCCATTATTATTACTGAGCACTGTTGACCAGGAACACCCCACAAAAGATGCAGGTTTGGAGATGCTTGGACACAGTTGTGTAGCCATCACAATTCAGTCGCTGTCAAACAAATTCTTACGCATGCCCATTTTTCCCTGCTTTGAGGACTAAATTTGCACTTGCTCCCCAATATGTCCCCCCCACGACCACGTGCCATGATGCAGAGATAATAAGTGTTATTCACTGTGTATTTTGTAGTTTGTATTGTGTGTGCTGTACTTATTAGTATACCACAATGTTTCGGCCCTGACCTCACCACTCACTGCTGTGACGTCATCAAGGGAGGGAAAAGCAAATATGAATGAGATTTTTTTTCCTTAGGGAATCTCACGAATGAGCCCTACAGCATAAACAGCTTCCCTCAGTGAAATTTACAAGCACAGACAATAAGCTAAATATAATATAATATGAACTCGATGGTAGTGGTTAATCTGCTACCTCATCAATGCGTTCTTATTCTATAGTATAACATATTTATAGACATTTTTTTAATTTTAGAGCCACCATTAGACAATGTTACATTTTATAGCAAATTTCAGACAACATAATTTTTATACCACGTTTTATATTAACAACTTTTTGTGTGTGATGGGCATTTTTTCTGTTTTTCTTTTTTTGTTGTTTAAAGAAACACATAAAATAAGCACATAAATAAGCAAACAAACAGAGAATAAACATGTATTCATATAAAACAAACAAGGGACCTCTTTGTTTTACTCAGGTTGCCCTGCTGTATATTAAAAAGTAAGAATGAGAGCTCTCTGGAGGAGAAAAATCGCTTTGGGGTTGTGTGAGGAAGGGCATCCAGCATACATAAAAATCTGCCAAATCAAACACGCAGTACAACCCACTGCTGTGACCCACTGTGAATAAGACCAAAATCAACTTTTTAGGGCAACTAGAAAAATGTGTCATTTCTTTTGTTAAGAAAAAAAAACAAACATTTAGCCTCCTTTTTAGGCAGCATCTGCCACATCTGGCATAGGATAAAACATTAATGGTTGCCAGCATTTTTAATTATTGACAACCACTCTGACAGCATGTGTTCAACATGGAGAACACACTCACAGGAAAGACTGAAAGAAAGCCAGACAGGAAGAGGGAGAACCTGTGTCATCAGAAAGGGACAGACATCTGTGTGCCTGTCTAAATAATACATTTCCAGAGGAGAAACTCGAAGCTGTTAGAGGGGACCCCTTTGCAGCTCCTTGCCTTCTGTCTTTCTTCTCGCTCTCTTCCTCTGTAGATACCATCCTAATTGAGCCCTAGCTTGGCTCGGGGACACGGACACACACAGCTATGCCAGAGCTGTCATCTGGATTAGCTGGGGCCCGACTCAAAAGGGTTTCAGTGAGAATTTTTGCCCACTCTCTTAGCCAGACACAGACATACAGCAGCTACAAATGAGCCCACATTGAGGACCTTTTGTTCTGCGATCGCTTCTTGTTATAGCACACCACACGCAACGCAAGTTGGAAAGCTAAGATTTATTGTTTTTTGTTGGACTTTCTGGAAACACAGAGGTTGGAATTGTTCAACTGAAATTAGCGAGACATGTGTTAAAGATCATAATCGCGACTATCCTTAGCAAGAGGCACTCAAAGATGAGAGACTGCCGTTGGCTTGCAAGCTGTTCAGAAAGGCGGCTTTTCTATGGAGACGAAGGACGAAGAGCGCTTTAAAGCCAGTTTTAGCTGCCTGTGGAATCGTAAATACCTGCAAGGTGAGATAGTATATATTTCGCAAACACATGCATGAGATGACACACTGGAGCACAGACAGAAATAGTCGCGGGAGAAATGCAAACAAACATCAACCTGTCTGTTCTTGCTGGTGGCTGTTTACCAGTCTGGTGTTTACTGTCACTCTTCCAAGATCCCTCGTGCAGTAGTAAAATACGCACACACACACAAAATCAAATCGTGCCTGATGTGACATAGGATGCCAGGGATTCTGTGCATACTGTTTTTTTTAATTCACGACCAAAAAAAGCTCTTGGATTGGGGGATGGTGGGTTCTTTTTTTTTTTTTTTAAACAAATCATTCATTTTCTTTTTTTATTATTCTGTCTGACTGAAAGCTATGTGCTCACATTGTGAGCAGAGGGAGATGGGAAGACAGAGGGGGGGGGGGGGGGGGGGGAATGAGAGAGGGAGCACAGACAAGTGGAAAAACAGGCAGAGAACTTCAAAGCCAATGAGACAGCAGCCACAGAATTTTAATACACCCCCTTTTTCCTCTGATGGCTGGTGCATGTGTTCAGCGCTGCTGGGCTCAACTCTGCACATGACAGGCACAGTCCATGGCGCGCACAGGCACGCCACGCATGGCCAGGAAGGCACGCACACACACACACACACACACACACACACACGCACGCACGCACGCACGACAGAGGAAGCTTTTGTTACTCACCTGCTGAACTTCTGTCTCTCCGTTTGATGTCTTCTCGGTGTAAACGAACGAGCTGAAAATCCTCTGTAAAGAGAGGGAACCAAGCAGAGAGAGTGACGTTAGATCACGAGGAACGCTGATCGAGATCCAATAACTCAAATCCATCACTTTAAAGGAAACCTTTTTCATTAACAAACTGTAAAACTCAGTCAAACCAGGACCTGTTCCTGCGTACATGGCATTAAAGCTAATTAAGTTCTCTAGCTCTAATAAAGCCATCACCGCGGCTGGGTGAAGAACTACAGGGAGTGCAGAATTATTAGGCAAGTTGTATTTTTGAGGAATAATTTTATTATAGAACAACAACCATGTTCTCAATGAACCCAAAAAACTCATTAATATCAAAGCTGAATGTTTTTGGAAGTAGTTTTTAGTTTTAGCTATTTTAGGGGGATATCTGTGTGTGCAGGTGACTATTACTGTGCATAATTATTAGGCAACTTAACAAAAAACAAATATATACCCATTTCAATTATTTATTTTTACCAGTGAAACCAATATAACATCTCCACATTCACAAATATACATTTCTGACATTCAAAAACAAAACAAAAACAAATCAGCGACCAATATAGCCACCTTTCTTTGCAAGGACACTCAAAAGCCTGCCATCCATGGATCCTGTCAGTGTTTTGATCTGTTCACCATCAACATTGCGTGCAGCAGCAACCACAGCCTCCCAGACACTGTTCAGAGAGGTGTACTGTTTTCCCTCCTTGTAAATCTCACATTTGATGATGGACCACAGGTTCTCAATGGGGTTCAGATCAGGTGAACAAGGTGGCCATGTCATTAGTTTTTCTTCTTTTATACCCTTTCTTGCCAGCCACGCTGTGGAGTACTTGGACGCGTGTGATGGAGCATTGTCCTGCATGAAAATCATGTTTTTCTTGAAGGATGCAGACTTCTTCCTGTACCACTGCTTGAAGAAGGTGTCTTCCAGAAACTGGCAGTAGGACTGGGAGTTGAGCTTGACTCCATCCTCAACCCGAAAAGGCCCCACAAGCTCATCTTTGATGATACCAGCCCAAACCAGTACTCCACCTCCACCTTGCTGGCGTCTGAGTCGGACTGGAGCTCTCTGCCCTTTACCAATCCAGCCACGGGCCCATCCATCTGGCCCATCAAGACTCACTCTCATTTCATCAGTCCATAAAACCTTAGAAGAATCAGTCCTGAGATATTTCTTGGCCCAGTCTTGACGTTTCAGCTTGTGTGTCTTGTTCAGTGGTGGTCGTCTTTCAGCCTTTCTTACCTTGGCCATGTCTCTGAGTATTGCACACCTTGTGCTTTTGGGCACTCCAGTGATGTTGCAGCTCTGAAATATGGCCAAACTGGTGGCAAATGGCATCTTGGCAGCTGCACGCTTGACTTTTCTCAGTTCATGGGCAGTTATTTGGCGCCTTGGTTTTTCCACACGCTTCTTGCGACCCTGTTGACTATTTTGAATGAAACGCTTGATTGTTCGATGATCACGCTTCAGAAGCTTTGCAATTTTGAGACTGCTGCATCCCTCTGCAAGATATCTCACTATTTTTGACTTTTCTGAGCCTGTCAAGTCCTTCTTTTGACCCATTTTGCCAAAGGAAAGGAAGTTGCCTAATAATTATGCACACCTGATATAGGGTGTTGATGTTATTAGACCACACCCCTTCTCATTACAGAGATGCACATCACCTAATATGCTTAATTGGTAGTAGGCTTTCAAGCCTATACAGCTTGGAGTAAGACAACATGCATGAAGAGGATGATGTGGACAAAATACTCATTTGCCTAATAATTCTGCACTCCCTGTAAATGTGTCCGCTGCAGCCAGAACTGGAAAAAGTCTCAAAAGAATTTGAGGCCAATTCTTCAATCGGAACCTCATTCCCTTTATTTTTTATAATACTTTAAATTACAGTGAGGTGAATGTTAGTCTGCATTTTCTTGCCGCCTGTATTTAGTGCTCCTTGATTGGCTGTTTGTGTTTAAAACTGAAATCAAGAAAGTACACTCTAGAGCAGAATATGCTAGCACAATTACAAAACAAAAAAAAGCCACGTGAGAAGATTTTTTTAAGACCAGATATTTGGATTTGTCAAACAGTGTCAGCTAAGAATAGTTACATTCCATCCAGCGTTTAGTTGCAGGGTTCAGGCAGCCTGTTGCATATTTTGGCTCCTTGGCTCGTGTGAATATAGTGAAAGCATCATTAATGTTACTTCTCTGAGTTTTGAAACACCTACAAGTTGGATGAAGAAGAAGTTATATGGGGGGGTTCCCGTTGTTGCATGATGATGCTGTGAGACTACACTGAATTAATAGCATCCAGCTATCTTCATCAATCAAGAGATGAGGAGGAAAGAGAAAAAAAAAAGACAAGGTAAACACCGGCTGTAGTGCTGTTGCATTACTCTGTTGAGACGAGTGCGTCTGGATCCATTTTATTAGCGGCCCAGAGAGAATGATAAACCTGACTACCTGCCAAAACATAGTCCTGTCAACTGCATCAGTTTCTCAGTTGGGAGGGGAAACGCCTGCCCGAGTCTAGAAGTCAGCCGTAGCATAAAAATGAAGGTTTTTATGAGCTCGAATTGCAAGATGATGTTAAATTTCCCTCCCTTCGCCTTCTAGGCTGAAACATTTTTAACAGTTCCTGATTTATATTGTTGAGCAGAGAGGATGTGGAGTGGTGCATTAAGGCATGGAGAAAATGAGTCCGGCTGTGACCTCAGCACTCAGAGAGCCCCAGAAAAACATTATATGAGCCGCCTAAATACGGACCTGCTCTGACACACAGAAACATGCAGACATTTATTCAGATGGTCTCTCGAGTCTTGTATATTTGCTCTCTCTCTCTTTTTCTCCTACTTATTTACACATACACACTTGTTAAACACAGGCACCGGTGCCATGTGTCAGCTACAAACAGAGTACAACTAATGTTTGTGTTGAGGCAGCAGGCGGGCAGGTGTTTCACGGTAAGCTGCCCCACCGTACACAAAGCCTTAAATTGTCTGGTTTCTACACTCCAACCATTTCCTGATGCCTGTCCACACCTTTTGTCAGACACATTCCAGAGGACACCAATTACCCAGATTGCAACTTAAATAAACTAAACCTGGATTTGTGTTACTATGGACTTATGCCATAGTTAGACATGTCTCTGTTTCAGGGTATATCTGGTGACAAAGTGAGCTCAGTTGTCAAGCAGTTTACGCTTTAAGACATTTTATTATTGGAGATATTGTGCCTCAGCATCAGAGGAACCTTTCCTTTAACACTTGGAACATACAGTACAACAAGAAAAGTATTGGGCCACCTACACACAACACCCGCATTAGCTTTTTCTAAAATTCACCCACCCTTTTGTACCTATAACAGCATTTGTTCTTCTGCTAAGGCTTTCCATAAGATTTTAGAGAGCGTGTCTATGGAAAAAATTTTGGCATTGTGACATTGAATACTCCCATTCTCCATTCTAGTTCATCCAAAAGGTGTTTGACGGGGTTGAGGTCGGGGCTTTGTGGGGGTCAGTTAAGTTCTTCCACACCAAACTCATCCAACCGTGCCTTCATGGACCATGTTTTATGCACTGGGGCAAAATCATGCTGAGACAGAACTGTTCCCACAACATTGGAAGCAGAAAATCATCCAAAAATGTCTTGGGAGGCACAAAGATTTCTTTTCACTGCAACTACAAGGCCCAGGCCAAAGTCCAGAAAGAAAATGATTACGCGGTACGGCCAAACACTTTTGCCTATATAATCTATGCATGCTTTCCTCCCTTTCTTCCCATTGTAATTGGAACTGTGCTGGAAGTTTCAAGTTAGAAACACAACAAAGGATGATTACAGGATGGGGGGAGGGCTCCAATGCTTATGTACTAATAAAGGGTGTTGGACAGAAGAAGACCAAGAGACTTGTTTTGGGATGGGGGGATTAAAGTAATAGAAAGCAGAAAATCAGCAAATATTTGCCACTCTAACTAGGAAATAATGTAATCTAATAAAAAGGACAAATATTGTCAGCCAGTGATAGAGACACACAAACAGATACAACTGTTCGCTGAAACCTCTGCACAATGCTCTCTTCTGATTCATAATGAGTCTTTTCAGCTTATACTGGTAGATTAAGTATGAAATGACATTTCTGACAATTCAATTATTTCCAATATGGCTTATAAACACTGGCTGGAATAAACACACAATTTTGAGTTTTGAGTGTGTAAATGGGAGTCAGTGGTCCTCGTTACTAGTGATTGCTTTTGTGCATATTCATTTATTTTACAGAGCAAGTCACTAACACACAAAACACTTTAATTGTGTTATTACAAACACACGAGCACATTTCACTACTGAGTTATTTGCAAAGTGCAACACCAAGCCCAGACAGTCTACAGTTCCACGCCCTTCTTGGGTGGGTGGGGGACGAAGGTCCAATACATGGAACTGTCAAATAAACACGACCAAAGTACACTCAAACAGAGCTTCCGCCACTTAGCACCAATCACTTTTAAAACTTAAAGACTGCAATAACAAAAGAGAAGGAGAAAGGGGGAGGAGTAGGCACTGTGAAGGGGAACTACGTGTTTTTCCATTTAGCAAGCAATCTTGAGAAATTGCGAACAAATCCTGAAGAGAGCAGAGCGGTTGTTGCTGATTAGCCACAGGTTAGCCGGCTTTCCCCCCAGTGCCTAGAGTGTTTGTTGTTAGAGCTGCTTTGCGGTTTTCACAGCTATGGAGCAGCTGGAGAGGAATGCTCAGCTCTGAAACCTGAGACGCCTGAGGCTGCTCAGGCCACCACGGTCCTGTGGCCTCCTGTGACCCACAATCACACATGCACAAAACTGGAGTACCAGGGGACACTCAGACTTCCCTACACACCTTGTAGCTTACTCTGTTGGGTAAACCTCAGCATCATGAAAGAAGACAAATTACAAATACCAGAAAATGACACAAATGTTCATTTTAGATGTCTGATGCACAAGGGGAAGGTTAAACAAGACCTTTTTCAAACAAAGAGCATTCTAGTGGAAACTTTGGAACTGTGTTAATGTTTAACTGTGTGTGTGTGTTTTTTATTTTAATACTTTCATTCAATTGAGTTTTATTTATAGAGTGTTAAATCACAAAAACAGATCCCTGTGTTTTAAATTGTAAGGTGAAGACACTATCATAATAGAGAGAAAAGACCAATGAAAAGATGACCCCTATGAGCAGGCACTTGGCAACAGTGGGAAGGAAAAACTCCCATTTAACAGGAAGAAACCTCTGACAGAACCAGGCTCAGGGAGGACCACCTTTTCCAAACATCCTCGTTTTATTTTGAATGCTTACACTCTTTTTTAAAATTTGCTTCAAAATTATTAGCTCCCCTGATGCCAATTTTCAGTTGGGTATCTTTTTTGCTTGATAAGTTGTTTTAAGTTTCATTCACATATCCTGACAAATTCTATCTCTATGCTTCCTTTCACCTTGAGGAGATTGATAGTTCTACACACACTAAGGCTTTCCCACAGCATAATGCTCCCACCCTTGTGTTTCACTGTTTTTTGGGCTGTACACTCCTCCATTCTTTCGCTATATCATCTCTTAGGTCAAAGAGCTCTAATTTTGTCACATTGGACCAAAGGATGTGCTTCCATTAAGTATAATCTCTCACCAGGCTGTCTTTAACATTCCTCAGTCTAACTTAAAGGGGCATCTTTTGTAGGAGTGGAGCTTTTCTTGGTCTGCAACCTCATGGTCCATTCCTGCATAGGGGTCTAATGATTTTCATCATTGAGACTACAATTCCTGACATGGCAAGTCATTCAGTAGTGTCTTGGCAGTTGTTCTGAGGTCTTTAGACACATCTCTCACTACTTCTACTTTCTTCCTCTGTCAGGCTTGTTCCGCGCTGTGTGGCTCTCTTTGATACTTCTTGATATTTCTCACTCCAGTTTGTGACACTTGGATATGCTGTGATAACTTTGTATATCAATCTCATGTTTTGTGAGCAAGCCTTAACTGATTTATCTTGCTTTGCTGAAGTTTGTCTGTGTGTAAATAACATACGCCTCAGTTTCAGCTTCATTTCACAAGCTGTGAGCACTACAAAATTAAAGCACATCATTGCACAGCAATGGTCTGTGCTATAGCTCAATAACAGTCAGTTTTGCAGGGGGCTAATATACTTCTCCTGGTCCTTTTTGGCGTTTTGTTTTCACAAAATAATTCTAATTCAAAACACTTTTTTGAATTATCCCTTGGTTAAAGTTCACACAACAGTAAATGTTTTCCCTTGCCACTAACATACCAAATTGTCTTACGTTTAAAATTTGTGATAAAAGAGTTTTTTTAAATAACATTTGCCTTTAGTGACAAAATGTCATCCATACATAACATTTAGATTTTATTGCACTGCTGCAAGGTCCAAAACGCATGTCTCTAACGACACATCAAAAAGGCTAACCCTGGCTCTACATGGGAAGCATTGCATTCAGATGACTTGTGCATTGATTGCAGAGCTCCAGCCTTCGACTCATTAGGCCAGATTTTAAAGCCATTCACCATGGGGTTAATCCTAGACACAGATGAGTGGTTCCCAGGAATGCCCAAACCTTAGTGGAAGCTCAAACTGTAAGCTTCCACTAACTAAATATAGGGACTTGGTAGCTTTTCAGAGCTATGGTACATTTACTGTGGATAATTCATGTAGGCTGAGACATACAGGGAAATACTGCCCTCACTTATGAGAATATCTGACTCCTTTAAACTTTTTCACTGCTTTATTTATTTTCTCAGTTGCAGGAAGAGAAAATGATTAACACGTCACAGCCTTTTGCAGTTCTAAAGCAGACTCCCTTAGGTTTCTCCTTAACTTTTGCATCCTCTTTGCACCCATCTCATATCAACACTGGAACCATATGTATCCATTTAATTAGCTCTACCACTTCATCTCCTCAGTCAGGCCCTCTTGGGGATGTCAAACTACCATAAGAGGCTCTTCTTACTTAAAAGTGAGTCTTCTGTTCCCAGGGATGTAGGGAAGAAAATCCAGACAGAAGACTGATGACACCAACCACATGATGGAGACTTAGAGAGTCATTCGTGTAGGTTTTTTTTTTTTCAAAAAGGAAAAACTAGTAGTAAAGAAAAAGACTGCGGAGAATAAAAATTACAGAAAGGCAAAAAATAAGGAAGATAAGAAGCAGAAGTCGTCAGATTGGGAATGAACATATTAGCAATTCATCGATCTTCAAAGAGTGGGGCTGGAATTGCACAAGCAAGCCTGTATACAAAGATGCGCACACACACACACACACACACACACTCTCTCTCTCTCTCTCTCTCTCTCTCTCTAATCCTGTCTTCAGGGCTGTCTTTAGTGGTCCGTGGTTCATCGGTGAACACACTACAGGGCAAACTGGGAGCCTCACTGAGACACAAATTCATATTCACCATGTGCCAGCTGAATCAAATAGGTATGACTGCTATAAAAAATAGAAACTGCAGAGTGCCTTTGTACATGTGTGTTGCTCAATCTACTGTAAGAAATCTCCATGAAGGTGAAGGTCACATTCATCCACAGACAATTTAAATCCAGCCTGTGTAGATGTGTTGGAGCTGTAGGGCCAGAGAGACTGGTTTCCATATAGCTGACAGATAAAGGCTTAATATTAAAGCCCAAGGGACAGTAACGGCTTCTTCCTCCATGCTGCTGGTACACAGCTTCTCTCCTTTTTTTACCCTCTCCCTTGCTTCCTCCCTGCTTCCCAGCCAACTCCCAGCTCATGGCACTACAGAGGGCTGGGGGCCGAGGATGCAGCATTAGAGTTCCTCCTCTGATGTGTGTGCACGTGTGTTTGTTTTCCCCCAGACCCTTGCCATGTGTTTATCCCCATCCTCGCCTCCCATATTCTTTTTTTTTTCTGAATGCTACAAAGTCAGGAAACAGGCAACTGGAGGAGGAAAGGCAAGGAAGAGAGAGCAGGAGCCCAATTTTTGTATTTTCCCAAGGCAGCCAAAAAGGGCTGAAATAATTATACCTGCAGTTTGCAGCTCCACAACACACAGGTCAGAAGAAGAGAAGTAGAAAGCCTAAGGACGTATGCATTTCCTTTGGGGGTAAACCTGGTGCACTAACAGCAATGTTTTACAAAATATGACGAAGCTCCTTTTAATTCTAACTATCTGCAGCTCAGTGAGAAGCCAAATATTAAAAGCACTTCTCTAGTCAGAGCCAAATGCCGCATATTAACGAAATAAAAGCACTTTTATTTTTATTCAAATCAGTAAAATAAATGTGATTAGATGGGAATTAAAAATAAAATTACACCAAAAATGATCGAACCATGCTGCAAGGAATTCACACCATTTACACAATCACCATCTCACCACGCCGGTCTGTTAATTCACAGCCAGATCAGACCAATCCAAGTCCTATAAGTAGCTCCTGACTGATAATGTCACAGCTATGGCTATCCAATCTTCTCAGGTTAAACTTTTACAAGCTGTTTACAAGGCTTGGGGTTTTTTTGTTTTGTTTTGTTTTTTGTTTAAAAGTATGTTAAGCCTGTCAAAGATCCAGTCTTACTTTTTTGATTCATTTCTATGCATCAATGTAAAAAAAAAAAAAAAAAAAAATGCCTTCAACCATGAAAGAGGAGGAGAAGAGGGAGGGAGTACAGTAAGAAAAGGCATGTCAAAGATGGATCTCTAAATGCCAGTATAATGGCCATAGAGAAACCAAACCCTCACTAATTAAGTGCGTCTCCATTTCAACCCAGTGGAGCAGGTCGGTTAATTAAATGACCGTCCGTCAGTGTCTGCCAACTGCTTGTTGCTGCATTGGGGTGGGGTTAGGGCCAAATTAATTTGTGTGAATCTAACTAACAGACAACCTGAGGCGATAGCCCCAAAGCCCAAGCCCACACACTGTGTTAGTGTGGGGAGTGCAAGCGTGCACTTTAGCTGCTTTTCAAAGGCTTCTTTGCAGTTCAGCATTTTCGGATTGACTGGGGTAGCATTTTCAATTTTCTCAACATGTAGTTATGTCCTCTGAATGTTTATGTTAGAAAAGTGTGTGTGTGTGCTGGGAGGACTGCATACACCTAGATTTTATATCTCCATAAAACAGCTTTTTTTAAGGAAAGCTTTCATTCCCAGGATGCACTTGGAACAGTCCTGATGTCCATTCTAAATTCTTCACATTTATTCAGCCCGGCAGCTCTCCAGGCCTAAGCACTGAAGGTTTATCTCAAGACCAAAGCTTCAGAAGTTAAGTTATCCTTATTAGCCCACTGTTCCTGTTCTACAAAAACTAAAACGAAACAAAACTATGACGAAGAGCAAAGGAGAGTGCAGAAACAAAGTTAATGTGGCTTTACCTGCAGAAATCCATAAATCTGGATTGCAGTAGAGATTAACTGTGATCTAGTTCTGTACTGATGAAAGTTCTTTGGAAATGGCCAAATTTTTAACTTTTAATTTATTTTATTTTATTTATTTTTTTTGGGGGGGGGGGGGGGGGGGGGGGTAATTATTGTTGATATTTTGGTAAATTATATGTAGGATTTCTGAGAAACTGAGAAAAATGCCACTTTTTTGCATTAGTGAAAACTGAAACCAAAAAGTAAAACCAGAGGTATATAAAAAAACAAATTTGTCTAAAATAAAATAAAAAAATAAATAAAAACATTATCCACTCACAAAAATAAGAAATAAGATCATTTTCTCATTTTCAGTGTTTATTTAGACTTGGAGTGTCTACATGACAATTTTAATGCTAAGCATCTGACATGTGAGTCACCCGCTTTTGCCCCGTTATTGATAACATTCAAAGAAAAACTGAAACTGACACTCAACTCATAAAAAAGGCAAAACTAAACATTTTCCATCTATAAAATCTAAGACGAAATGAGCAAATCCACAAAAATGAAAATAAAAACTACTTGGGAAACAAAAGTGTAATAAATCTGCTCTGATCTATTCCAAGAAAGGAAACAAAGGAGACATATTTTCAGCTTGAATCTTTACATATAATTCACCTGACATATGCTGGGGTGTGTGAGGGGAGCCGGTGCCTGTACTGATAAATTCTGACTGGACTTTCTCCAGTGTGTCCTCCAGTCTAATGCACTGGGAGGGTGAAGCCTGTCAGCTATAGGGTGCTGTGGTGCATTGAAAAAACAAACCCCCCTTTTTTTTATCCAAACAGCATGAGGCCTGAGAGAAAGAGAGCGAGAGTCACCACCGTATAAACCCTAACACTACCCACCACCCCTGGGCCTCCCCAAGAAGCTCTCAGTCTCAGACTGGGAAGTTTGCGCTCTCTCCCTCTCTCCACCAGACAGGATATAATGCTTTCCACATGTGAGAGAAAACAAGGGAGGGAACGGAGGGCGGAGGAGTAGAGGAGGGGGAACAAGAAAAGCTAGGAAAAAGTGGGGCTGGGTCAGACTAGAGCAGTAAAGAGAGGAGAAAGATAGAAGGGAAAGAAATGCAGATTGAAATAAGCTTCGAAAGCTAGAGGACATTTAAATAAAACTAAGGTCGCAAAAAAAAAAAAAGCTGTCAGATATTAACATTTGATCAACTTTGTTTCCTTTAACTTTGGCAGATAATAATGAAGTGGCAGTAATGAGTAACAGAAGACTGGCATGAGGACTTGTTTGTGGAACGAAATAGTTTTGCCCTCATTTAAAAACAATAGCTAAGCTGCATTTCAGTTTCATTATTTTATCCTCTCTTTCATCAACTTAATGTTGTGCTTCCCCACAAAATCTAGAGGTTGCTATTTCAACAGAACAAACTGGGAGAGTTAAATAAACAGAAAACACAACTGCGGTGCAGCCATGTGGTGGACATTGTCTTTGCTATTTCACAAAATGCTTGTAAGTACAGTAGACAAAACATGGCACGGTAAAAGGTGGAAATGTGGCCTAGCACTAGTCCACACAAGAACACTGACATAACCTAGCTACATTCAATTCAATGTGACTCATTTTTATTTATACAGCACCAAATCACAACAGCAGTCGCCTCAAGACTCTTTATATTGTAAGGTGAGACCCTACAATAATAGAGAGAAAACCCCAACAATCATATGACCCCCTTTGAGCAAGCGCTTTGGCAACAGTGGGAAGGAAAAATTCCCTTTTAACAGGAAGAAACCTCCAGCAGATCCAGGCTCAGGGAGGGGCGGCCATCTGCCCCGACCGGTTGAGGGTGAGGGAAAGAAGACAGGACAAAGACAATTATAATCTACATTATCTTAAAGGCAAGATCGGCTGTATCCATGTTTGTGGTATTCCAGGATCATTAATGTTGGTGGACACTGGCAGGTTTTTTTCCCCCCTACAAATTTTCCAACATTATGACAATATCACAATAACCAGTCACATATAACAATGTGATTGGTCACTTTCAGCTTTGAATATCTGGGACCAACATTAATTATGATTGCCCAGAAACAACACCAACACAGGGATATTGGAAACACCTATCTTAGGTCTGGCAAACAGTGTTAAAAAATTAGGACTCAGTTGTCAAGTGTATTGTGCACTAACCGCTGGCAGAAATGAGAAGGTCTCAGATACAAAAATAAATAATAATAATACTTTTTTTTTAAAAAAAAGAAAGAAACAGTTTAAGAAACTGATGCAACTACATCCTAGCACACATCACTCAAAGGTTGCAGTTTTGTCCCATTATCCGGCTTCTTCCTCGTAGCACAAACTGTGGGGTGTGCCTGTCAAAGTACATGTGGTATGAGGCTTTGGTCACAAGTCATTACCTTATGGTTTTCACCACACGAGGTCTTTGAAGTCAAGGCAATCGAGTCATTAAAACAAGGCCTCAGGCCACAGCAACCACACACTAACAGCTGACTAATTGGATATACTGAAACCTTGTGAAAAATTAATTCTTAATAAGGACGTTGCTAACTGTTAATAAAAGATTACATAGTTTTAAGGATGGTGCAAAATGTACAATCTTAGAGATTGTACATTTTGCACCCCCCACACAAACTATATTTTATTTTATATAAATATAATACGTGTCTGCAGTGGCATCGGGCCTGCAGCGGGTTATGGGAATAACATCTTGCTGCTAAAATGGAGCCAATGTGAAAATGTTCCAAAGGCTGATCAGAGCTGCATACCTGAGCACCCCCATTAAGCTGATAAAATCTATGGACTAAAAGAGGGCGAAGACAAAACCACACACACACTGTGGTCAAATTAGTTTGAACAAAGGAACACGTGATAATGAGAAAATACTGTTTTTAGAAGTGCTTTGATTTTTTTTCTTTATATCAAGACATTCAGAAATGACTTTTGTTTTTTGTTAAAACACCACTGCAGGGCTGCACAGTGCTTGTTTGTTTGTTTGAATGAACAGGCACCACGTTAAGAAGTATACTTCATGACAAAAACACTTGTCAGTTACTGTATTAATCAGGTTATTAAAGGGTTATCTGATCAATACCTTCAAATAATAGTAACGGTAGGGCTGCTCAATTAATCGAATTTTAATCACGATTACGATCTGGGCTTTCAACGATCATTAAAAATGACTGAGCCGATTATTAGCCCCTCCCTCATTTATCCGCGACACCTTAAAGGCCGGTCCGTGAAAATATTGTCGGGCATAAACCGGTCCGTGGCACAAAAAAGGTTGGAGACCGCTGATTAAGAGGACCCGAGGGAAGCTCGGAAAGCTAAGCAGAAGTTATTTGGAGAGTGACTGCCGTTGGTTGAAAAGAGAGTTTAAAAAAAAAAAACTTCAGTGGTGTTGCACACTATTTTATATTATTTTTTTAAAGTCATTGTTAACCCTTTAAAGCCGGTCAGAGCAGTAAGCTCCGTTTTGCGTAACTATTGTTAAATCCCTGTAGAACCTGAACCGTGTAAGCTAGCGCAATAATTTGTTTTGCATATGAAACCGGAGGAGTTGTACTTACATCTGATGCCATCAGCTTGTCCTCGGTCACAGTTTCCTTCCACATATAGCTTTGCAAAAATTGCATAAAAAGCGCTTGCAGGAACAAAAACATAATATTCCAGAAACACGCTTTGCCGTTCCTGTCAGCTGTTCGTAACACTTCCCACAGTGAAATGATGCACATGCTGTTTTCTTTGCAAATTTGCATCATAGGATTGTTTTTTGTTTTTCCTGCAGTATATAAAAATTGCTGTATCTCCAAAATAAAACTATGAAGACACTCAAAATAAATTTCCTGTTGTTGTAAACTATTTTTTGCAACTTTATTGTATTTAAAGTTTTGAGGGATAAACCTCTTAAATTTCTCCAAGTAGAAATATATGTAAACAAAACAAAAGCGATTTTCAATTTTTTTTGTAGTTTATTGCACTTTTTTGCAATTAATGTACTTACTATGGACTTAATGCATACATATTATTAAAATATGGGCTATAACAGTTGTATTGATGTATAGCAACTTGAAATGCTCCCACAAATGGCACTACAGCATGTAAAAATATAATATAAGCTCTGGTGGACTTGGTTCTATGGTAGGTCTTAAAGGGTTAAATAAATATCGTCAAATAATCGTGATCTCAATTTCAGTGAAAATAATCGTGATTATCATTTTTGCCATAATCGAGCAGCCCTAAGTAACGGAGCTGAAAAGTGAGGGAAAGGGCGAGTCCTTTCCTGTTAAGCATCAGCCACACTTACATTGTACTACATGTCAAGTATTTTTTATTTTTTATTTTTTTTTTAAGAAGTTCATCATAAGTCAAAAATAAGGTCTTGTAGATTATCCCTTTCAGAAACTACAGCTCCCAGCGAAATGACAAATGACCCACCTGGAGCCAAGAGGCGGCACAGAAACCAAGCAGCGTCTCCAAAACACTTCACCTGTGGACCGGGCTTCAACCACCTCAGCTTGCCAGTCTGGCACCACAAGTCCCAGTCACACCCTAGTGGTAACCCTGGCAGGGCGAAAACTTCATACCGACTCTTGAGCTGAACTTGGAGATCTCAAAAGAGTGTGTGAAAATGCTGAGATTGACAAAATGTAAGCCGCTGACCCGCATGGCTCAAAAGCCTCATCACGCAGCACTAATAAAATTTAAAACTTGGGTTTCCCACTAAGAACCATCCCCCCCATCCACCTCCCTTACAAAAAAGTGAAGGGACAATCAGATGGGGCGCCTGCGCTGTCTGCACAAACTATCTTGGATCATCTTCACATTCCTATGCTGTTCACTCATCTGCAGGCGCTTTCACTTGCAGTTTTTCAGGCATTGATGAATGCATTATTAAGGCACAAACGAGCCACAAACGTCGACTGAAATTGTCAACATCATTTGAACCAGTGCTAACTGACTCCCTAGTCACTGTACAATATAAAAACAAAACAAAAAAAAACATGAATAAACTATAGAGAGGAAATCAAATTATGCAACAGCCCTCACTTATGAGAGTGATACAGAGATTCATACGAATAAAGATACATTTCTAGATCATCATGCGTACCGTAGGCAGGTAAATGTGAGTGGGTAGGAGAGATGGTAAAGAGATAAAGAATAATAAGGGACGACGACTCCTCCTGGGGTGGTCTCCTTCTCAGGTTTCTGAGCCTGATGTGAGATCATGTCTGGACACTGTTAGAGGGTCATGGGGCTTTGTTCTAAATCATGTACTCTAAAGGCAGTTACATGGACTGATTAACCAAAGCGAGGATCGCTCTAAAGGGAAGGTTAAACAACACGACACTGGATTTGACTTTGCAAAGCAAAACTAGCACAGCTCACTGCTGCTGACTAGGGCTGCCACGATTTGTCGACTAGTCACGATTACGTCGACTATCAAAATCGTCGACGACTGATTTAATAGTCGACGCGTCGTTTGAAGCTTTGTAAGATCACAAAAGACGCAGGAATAAGTGGCAGGATTTAAGAGTGTAATAACGGACTTAAACAGAAGATGGCAGCATTGCATGTACAAGGATGTCAGCTACCGTTAAACCCCGAAGAAGAAGAAGAAGAAGAAGAAGAAGAAGCAGCTGTGTCCCAGAATTCATAGCGCGGCCCAACGCAGTTTCCAACAATGGCGGCAGCTAGTTAGTTTTAATGTTACTCTTATTATTCTTTCTGGGTCACAAAATAAACGTTTAACATATTTTCAGGCGAGAATGTAGCTGTGTAAACCTCAAATATCTGCTCAGTTTATCAGGACACCACATATTTTCAAAAGCGCTCCGACGTTTTCGGAGACATCTGTTACCCACTAGCTCGTTAGCGAGCCGGGGGCAAGGCTCACTAGCGCCGTGAGAACACCAGACTCCCCGCAAATCGTTTTCAAACCCACCGCCGTCTTTCGCTACTCAGGTTAAATATATATGAGTCACTTAGATAACTTAAAATGTTATTGTTTGGCTTTTTTTTTTAGTATTTTATTTGTTCCTGAGTAAATCAGTTTGTCTGAGATTAAAGTTATAGTTTTTACACAGCTGAATAAACGTCAAGCAGACAGCTGATTATCAGAAGTGTGAGATGCTCCAGAATATACTCCAGTGTCCTGTTATATTTTAGATAGCAAGGAGTTTATTAATCTTCACCGAAACAATCTGCAAATTTCATTAAAATTCAATAAACTATCATCTTGTCTTTATTTTTAGTTAGCACAGACCTTAAACACTTAAAGCTGTAAGCTAATGATAGTTATATAAGAGCAGATGCTGCTGGTGCAATAAGCTGTAGTTTTACGTCTAATGGATGATGATCTGATTAGTCGACTAATCGCAAAAATAATCGGTGACTAGTCGACTATCAAAATAATCGTTTGTGGCAGCCCTACTGCTGACACTTGCTGGCATGACTGAAAGTACTGATTAACCCCAACCCGTTTGACAAAAAGCAAACAAGATGTCAAATGCACAACTTTTTGCAAAAGGTATTCATGAAATTGTAGATGCAAAGCTTGATATTGTGTTAATATGGATTTTCCTGGTAACAGCAGTGTTTTAAAGTGGATCTATGTCATACCTGATGTTAAAAGAGAATACACCAAATCGCAACGACAATTGCATCAGGGTGCTTTATATTCTATGGCAAAATTCCTACAATATTAGAAACCCGAGAAATCACACAAACCACTATGAGCAAGGGAGGAAAAAAGAAATCCCTTTAAACAGGACGAAACAGTAGCATAACTAAGGGAGGTTTCAGGGTCACCTGATCTAGCCCTAACTAGAAGTTTGTTTGTTTTTAAAAAAAGTAAACATAATGTTACAATATGACTGTACTGTAAATTTAAACATATCACGACTCACCCAATTTGCAATGCGGGCCCCAGCTGTGCATGCAGGGAGCTGAGCCTGAACAGTAAAAATGTGTCATTTCAAATATAGATCCAGAAAGCCGCCACTAGCTACCACTTTCCGCACATTTTGAACCACAAAATGTTTTCAATCTTTGCCTACATAAAGCTTCATAACATGTAAGAGGTCTCTGTTCTGTCAATGCATTGATCTTAAATTGAATGTCGTCTGTGTTAAGCAGACTTGGACAAAATAAATCACCACACACACCTTCCTAAAGATTCAGTGCATGTTAAACTAAATGTACAAAACACATTTTCCTGATAAAGCAACAGGTATCAACCATAACATACAAATGACAACGCGGCGAATGGATTTTTCATAAATGCACTGTTATTAAGACTGGAGGTCATTACAGCCTGAATAATGAGTGCTGCAGTGTAACACAACATTCGTCTTTATGGCATGAGATGATTAACTGGATGCAGGATTTGTGTTGGCTACTTTTGCGTGCCAAGGGAGGTAACCTGGGAGCTGTGGTGAGGAAGAAAAACAGCGAACCCATGCTTGGCCAAATTACAGAAATATATAAGGACATTTATGCACAGTCATATAGACGTACACATGAGGATGGAACAAATAACACAGCTTGAGACATCACACGTTGAGAAGTTTGTTCATTCTTGTTTGACACCTGAACGGTTTAAATTGGCAAACGCTCTGTGTCTGTACACGAGCGGATTATATAAAAAGGAGGACAGTTTTTGAGTTGTGACCCTCATTTGCGGCAGGAAACCTCACTGCCAAAGTACACACATAAAATGCACAAACACACAAATTTCCTCTTTTACCTGTTCAATTTGTAGGAAAACTATCTCACAGGATAGCGACCCTGCCTGACAGAAAACGGTGAAGATTAGTCTAGGCCAGGGGTTGGCAACCTGCGGCTCTTTAGTCGTTATAGTGCGGCTCCGTGTGGTTTGGGAAAATAAATTTGTCTGTTTTTTTAAGTAATTAGCTGAAGTGTATTTTATTTATGTTAATTCTTTTTTTTAACTTGTACTTCTAAATTGGAAGATTATTGTGATATTGAAACACAAACATAAAATTATATTCTATTATTTTTTGATTGCTCAAAATAAGCGTCGCACTTGCGGGAAACCGGTATACCCGCCGAAACGCCGTGCCTTTATCGAGACTTTCAACCCCAGGTAGGCCAATTATGGATCTTCGGATCCACATTATGTCGGCAGCTGTTCTCCACCGTGAACTATGTTAAAAACAAACACCGCTCACGCCTCACAGATGACAGCTTACAGTCCTGCATAAAGATGAAAGTGACTTCGTACAGCCCCGATTTCCAGACGCTGTGCGCAGAGGTTCAGGAGCAGAAGTCCCATTGTAAACCTATCACGGCAGACCCGACGATGTTTGTATGAACAGGCTTTTCAGCATCTCTTTATTGACCACTTTTCACACACGGTTGCTGTACAGCCGGCTGTAGCTTTTCAGCTCACAGCCGCACAGACGTTAAAGCGGCGAGGCGTGATTGCGGGTGCCACTCAGGTGCGTCCGCCTCCACTGCAGCGCCTCTTCTTTAAGAGTTCAAAATGTGTTAATTACATAAATAAAATTTTATTTATGTCATGATAGAGAAATATAGAGAAAATTTAATTTTCTCTATAGCAGTTCATGAATTTCATAAGCAACACACCTTAGTTGTTCACACAAAGCATAAAGGTAAAAAAAACCAAAAAAAACAATATATACAGTGTTATCTTCATTTTAGATGTCAAAAAGTATTTGCGGCTCCCAGTGTTTTCTTTTGCGTGGAAATTGCTTCCAAATGGCTCTTTGGGTGCTAAAGGTTGCTGACCCCTGGTCTAGGCAGAGGAGGAAGAGAGACATAGAGAAAGAAAAAAATGGAAAGGAAGAGAGGATTAAAGTAGGAAGAGGAAGAAATGAACAGTGATCAAGCAGATGACGACACAAAAGTGACCCATGATAAAAGCAGGGAGAGCTGGTGTTTGAGGTTGAGAGTCTGAAGAGATCAAAGGCCGAGAAGGAAAAAGACAGAGGCAGAAAAAGAAATGCAAACAAAGAGAGATTAGACATGTGCACCTGTTGGTTTTGGCACGCGTGGAGTGCAGTCGATAGGCCCAGAAACTCTTATGTAGACCTTTGGTTAGGGAAAGAAATACGACTTACAGCGAGCCCAGTGATTATCTTGGACCTAACATAGACCTTGGACTTAAGATGTGATCAAGTGGTTGGCACATTGGCTTCAAATCAAACCCAAACATGCTGCAAATACTTGTATGTCATATGTTTTCACATCCATTACTCATGAGTAATTAGCAATGTTACTCACCCTTGTTTCTTCAAGTTTGTCTGCTTTTAACCAAAGTTATGTTTGTAGAGTCACTGTGTCGAAATGATTCTACCTTCATAATCACGCCTTTGAGATGCAAGCTCCTTAACTGAACACTTGCACCAACCTTAGCTAAATCAAGGCAGGTGGAAGAAAGGCTTCAAATGCAACATGAGGAGCTGCTGACGGCAGAATTAAAACAGACAAGGGGAACAAATGAGAGCCAAACCGTTTTGTTTTTCTAAAACACAATAAAATATATTTATTAGTGAAAACAAATAGTAGTAGTCAGACTTTAACAATCCTCTCTCAAACATGTCTGACTCTTCTGATTAGAGTGTATGCAGCTCCCATTTATGTCACGTAGCTCAATCTAAAGGTAGCTTAGCTAGATGGCAGGCTAACTAATAAAATAAATAAAAGAAACTGATGACGGTCCATTCCACTTATTCATCTGTGGTGAATAAATGCATTATTTGGCATTTGAGCATACATTTATTTAACTAGCACAAGTGGAATTATGCTTACAAGCTAACTAGTGCTACATGGTTACGTTAAAATGTGCTGAGTAATATTAAAGTACATTCAGGTTTATGTTTAAGTTCTGAAAGAACTTTTTCCTTTATGAAATTTCCATTACAAACGCCGCCTCTATAAGTCTGTACACACTGGTGGGAATAACAGCCATAAATTACAGTAGAAAAAACACTATTATATGAGTCATTTCATCTACAATCATAATCTATTTCACAATCTCTTATTTGCCTGAAAACCTGGATGGATGGATGGTTTGAAAGACTGCTTAAGGGCAGTAGGTCTCAAAAATGGTAGGTGGTGAAAATCTTTGAAATGAAAAATATGCATCTGTTTAACTAAACTGTTTTCTCGGTTGGAAATTTGGATTAGATTACCTACTGATATTTTTGTTTTTGTTGTACTTGTCATGTTGTTTCAATCCAACATGCAAGCTGAATAAAAATAGAACATTCTTAATTTTTTGTCTACAAAAATACTCAACATATTTTATTCAGAAATTGTCGGTACTAGTTTTTGCCAGGTCAGGTTTTTTTGTTTTTGTTTTTTTAGTGTGGGCTCAAATGTGGGACTTTACAGGGCCGATTATCTAGGTAATAAGATTTGAGATGCAGCTTCATGAGAAGAAAGGGCAGTGATATGTACTATTTATTTTTCTCCCTATAGCACTTCTTACCAGCAGCCAACTATGTGTTTTGTTTTGAATAGACACACATATGAGATTCTCTTTAGCTCAGAATTGAAACAACTAAATTCCCGGAGGATAGGCAGAATGAGTGAGCACAGATGTCGGAAAGGGCTAATACAAAAAAAAAAAAAAAAAAAGGAAAACAAAGCAAGCCATCTCCCTTATTAGCCATAAATGAATGAATGAATGAATCATCTGGAACTGGCTGAATAAAGAGAAAATTTAGCCTCTGGCAGATTCTCCTGTCTTTTGTCAAGTCTGTGAAGCAAAGTGTTCTCACCCCAGCAAGTACAGGCCTATTTCCTGTATGGTAATTTAAAGAAACATGACTGCCAAGGTGTTTATTTGTATTTTTTAAATACCTGCAGATACAGATTACTCACATTAAATTGAGGAAAAGGAATTAAACCAATGCATCAATGTCAGTTTCAACATCATAGGACCTACAAGCCTGCAGCAACTTAAAGTACTATTAAGTAAGGGTCCAACCTAGTTCACCTGAAATTTGTGCAAATACAGAATTTGAGTTAAAAACCAATATGAACTCTCCTATATGCAAAGGATATAGATATATAGTAAATCCAAGGCGCGCGCGCACACACACACACACACACACACACACACACACACACACACACACAGTTTCATCAACATGTCAACTGTTGGGGGGGTGTCAGGGTTTTTTTTGTTTTGTTTTTTTCCCTGAGCTGTCTAAACATCGAAAACCTCTCCTATTCAGATTCATGAGTCGATCGCTGGTGTGTGCAGAAGCTTGAGCATGAGTGCTTTCAAAAGGGAGAGAGAGGGAGAGAGTTCCCCAAGGACATTCACAAGTTTCTAGTATGTAAATGGAAAATGGCTTTGCTGCTGTAAAAGCCAGGAGGGGGAGAGACGTGCTTCTTTGATGATGTATGCAGGAGACATATGACGACTCCTCTCGAAGAAGATTCACCCATTTGGCATTCCTGCTGCGGCGGTCAACGTGCTCGGTTTGGCACCTCATTAAACACCGAAATAATATTCACATTCTAAGAATGGGTAGGTAGATTATATGAGTCCATGATTTTACACTTACTATAAAAGTCGGTCTCATTTTTTATTTGACTGCCTTACTTTTTTTTTTTTTAAGTCAAAATTAGATCCACTGAGTAAGTTAATCATTTTATTTGTTCCTTCATTATCTCATACTTTACAATATACAGTCACATCACTAAAACTAACCCAGTGCAGAGGAGTGTAAATCAGCACGCCACTACAAATGTGGGCACAAACGCACGCAGACGCAGACTACACCACCAGTGAACACAGATACCTGTTCCCACAGAGCTCAGTATCAGCCTAACAGTGCTTTCACACATAGACCAGGTAACGCAGACAGACTAACGTTTCCGGGAAAGGTAAGAGGTGTTGGCTGCACTCCTGTGACTGAGCAGGATTAAAAACTCCTACTTGCTTCAGATCAAGGACAAAACACCATCAAAGACTTTCTTTATTTTGCATTTGTGTGTGTGGTTAGTGTTACAATTATTCTTCAATTTTGCTAAACTCGAGCTTTGCAACGGACTATTTCCATCTTTTATATACAGCCTATGTTTTGACTCTAAAACAGGAAGTTCCATGTGGGAAAATGGCTAAAGGAACTCGCATTTGGCAGAGAGCCGTGAAAATGCAAGCCAAAGACAGACGCCTGTATGCAAATTAGTCATGACGCTCTCAATTCAGCTTCACTGAAATCATCAATGGGAGCACGCGGGCACATTTGCATAGACTTGCAAGCATTCGAAAGCAGCAAAACCTGTGAAAAATCTCACGTTTTTGATTGGGGTAGCACGGGCAAGGCTATTTGTAAATCTGAAAGGGATGGACCTCAGACACATTCTGCCAGAGCAAATGAAACATGAGCTCTCAGCTTTGTCCAATTCCCAGGCTACACAGCCTGAGCACATTTTCTGAAAACATGCATTATTATATCACAATTGTTTAAAAAAAAAACTAAGTCCATAACAAGTGAAGAAAAGCTGCACATTGTCACCCTGTTCGCTTGCCAGCAAGATACCAGCAGAAAACCTGGCCAGCTGACGTACTGATGCCTGGGCTGGAGTATTTGAGAATAATTGGCATGACACCAGCCAACCAAGCCTAAAACAAACCTGGTCTACTGAAAAGTAAAGATCTGGGAAACAGAAGTGTGGAAGTCAAGAGAGGATGAGGAGGAGTGGATGAGACCGGATAAAATGAGACTGTAGTGTTCTTGTAGAAAGCGTTATAACTGGGCTTCTGCCAGAAAAAAACAAAAACTTTAAAAAGAAAGAAATAAAGGAGACAGACCAGCTTGCTTGGCTATTGACTCAACATTAAGACCTCTCAGCTAGAATGCCAGGACTGATTTCAAAAACACGCCGTCTGTCTGTTGGATGAGAGACGTTTTCTTTGTGAACCACAGATTTTCTAAATTCAGGAAGTAACGGGGGACACGATCTATACTGAAAAGCAGTAAAATCATTTAAAGGGATTCTCCACAGGTTACGTCACAGAAAGGATCATGACATTAAGGACTGGCTTGCAGGTTTTGGGTGAGTACATATAAGTGACGGTATAGTCAGAAGAGATTCAGGCTGTAAATTGTACAGAAAAACATGTCAGAAACCTAAAAACAGTCTATTCATACTACACCAATACACATCAACAGTAACAGGTTTGTTGAGCCTGACCACAAGTTGACACACTCAGAAAGCAGGACATGCCAACTGTTTGTTACAACCAAGTCAAACAGGAGGAGATCACATAGAGAACCTGGACAGACGCACTTAAGACAGTGTAAACAAGCATAGGATAACTGGTAAGTTTCTTAAACTCAACGCCTACAAGTGAAATGTGCTGCAAGAACATCTTAAGATGGTCCCCGTGCAACAAGAGCAATATGACTTTATGAGTCAGACCTCACGTGAGACATTATTGGTCATCAAATCCCGACTTGACTAAAAAAACCATTATATTGTACTGGCGCAATCTATGCGAAGTGTACACAGTACGCCTGGATTTTTCATTGTTTATCCAGGGAACAAATATCATTTTGCAGTCTTTATTTCAGAGAGCTGCACTGTTTGGCGATCTTGAGTAAAGCTGGCCATCTCCGTGTCAAACACTGAGGCCTGTTTGGCCTAATGCTCATGTTCCATTACTTTTGAGTCAGCCTAAACCAAATAAACCACTCGTTTAGTAGACACATATCTGAGCTCAGAGACACTGATAGCTAAACACAGTTGTGCATGTAGCTTTTTATGAGTCTCCATGTTTATAAGACTTGTGTATGTGTGTGTATAGGCAGACATAAAGATATGGATAGCACCAGAGCGCGACAGTAGGGATTCACACGCATTTGGAACAGTTAAAGTGGTGTTTCGGAGTCTACCAGCATTTCATCTCATGCTCAAAGCTGTGACACTCCTCCTTGCTTCCTAATTAGCGAGCTGTAGCACATTTTCCCCCTTTGCCATTTTCTGTGCAAGAAAAACAACAACGCATTTCTTTTCATCTTCCAACCAGCCTTGTCTTACAGAGACAGACGGAGGCAGAGAGTCCAGAGTTCAACTCATTAGTCCAGGTCACTTCCTGATTCATCTTCAAAGCCAGCAAGCCAGCAGCGTACAAAAGGCAAAGGACATGGTTTCACATGCCACCACCCACAGACACAATTACACCATGAATCAAGAGAAGATGAAGATGTTCGAGAAGATAGGCAAAGAAGTAGAAACAGTGAAAGCATTTTTAATCCACTGAAACCTGAAGGCATAAAGATCATACTTTTCTTTTTTTTCCTGAGGTATTCCAGCAATGCTGAAACCAGTGCCACAAAAACCCAAATGTCAAAGTATCTCTAGCATTTACAGCATTATAACCATGGACTTTACTGTCTTTTAGCTCATTATTTTTGCTTTAAAGACCAATTGTTTTCATGTTTAAAGGTCAGTCATTGAAACAAAAGGGTGTTGAGACCAAAACAGAGCCAGAGGCCCAACGTTGCTAACATTGCTCTGTGTTTGATGTATGGGGATGGATTGCAGACAGACTCCAATGACAAATATTTGTGTTCTATGATCGTACTACATATTACTAGATATGTACCACATTTTAGTTCACGTTGAGGCATTGTAGTGCAATGGCTTAAGTGGACAAAACTGTGTGGTTACTACCTGGACATCTTTAAATGGAGCTGGAGGCTTGTTGCCTCCAATTGCCCAAAAATGTAATCACTGCTGCTTTTCACAAAATAAAATCAAAGGTTTACTCGGCTACAGTACACCTTCTTCATATTGTGTTTTAGTCAAATTTAAGGTTGCTTACCTGTGAATTCACACATGCACACACTATACACGCTACCACAGCTTTACATCGGTGCACTGATGGGCCTTGGGCCTGTAAATTTACACAAGGTTTCCATGTTTTACTGTCTCGCAGTATGTGAATAAAGAAGTTAGACCACGTCCATGACCCTGCGACCCTAGAGTTTGGGAGGCGTCTTACAAATCCTCAGAAACTGAGAGAAGACTGCTGCCACTGTGCTTTTGTGTGTTTGTGAGTGTGTGTGAGACTCCACAATATGAAAGCCTGCCATTTCTTGGCTGCGACCGATTCACACGATCTTTTCTACTCTAGTTTTCATTCCAACCCCCAGCACCTACTTTAGCATTTTCTGTCTATGCTCTGAACTGCACGCTGCCTTAAAGCGTGCTGTTACTTATGCGCAGTCAGATCTCCACCCCCCCCTCCCAAAGAAAATGCACTTACCATATACAAAAAAACCCCAACAAAAACAAAAAACTGCAACTAGGCATAAAAACATGGGTGAAAATTTGAGACACCCTCGGAATAAGCGCTCCTTAACAAAAGTAAAAGTTGGGCGATTATATATGCGACTCAGAGCACCGAGAAAGAGGCGTAAGCAGAGAAAGAGAAACGAGGGAAAAAAGGCATGCAAAACAGTCTGATCTGCTTCTCCACAGTTGGAGCTCCAACGCTCCTCATCAAGAATGTAAAGCCTCTTCTGCAGGAGTGTGCGCATGCATCCGTGAGTGTGTGTGTGTGTGTGTGTGTGTGTGTGTGTGTGTGTGTGTGTGTGTGTGTGTGTGTGTGTGTGTGCGCATTTTGAGGGGGATGGGGACCATGTTGTCTGGGGGGCAGGGGGAGTGGGAGCTGGTCCCCGTATTCTCTTTGCCCTCCCAAATGGGCATTTTGTTCACTGCCCCCCTTTGCCTTCACCACAACCCCCGCCCCTTTCCTTTCCCCTCTCTCTCTCTTATTCAGGCGGAGTTCATTTTGAGTCTCGCCCATTGTGGCGAATGAAGGGACTGACTTGCTAAAGGGTGGCCTGGGGTCCCCTGGCTCACACTGCCAGGTCATCTCCTGTTGGAGCTAACTAAGTAACACTGGCTGGAATCTAGAAAAAGAAAACACAAAGCTTGGATCACCAATAAAGATCCTCTCTCTCTTTCACACATGCACACACATTCATTGTGGCTTATGTGTGTGTGAGAGAATTAGTGTGTAGAAAAGAGAGGGCAGAGGGAGGGTGACGGCGAATGGGACATGAAGAGTGAGAGGGGTAACAGAGAAAGAGAGAATCATTAAGAAAAAGTGAGAATGAGCCGATTAAGCACAGCCTGTTAATTAGTTCTTATCACTAATAAGCAGAGGGCCGAGTTAGCTACTTTTGCTAAAAACCTGGAGCGCTGCGCAACAACAGGATTTAGCTCAACACACAGGAGATAACTGCATGGATAATTTCAGTTGTCAGGAAAGTTGATGATGAAACTATACAAATATTATATACATTTGGACCAAAAGTTACTGCTGGATTATTGTGGTCTCAATATCTTATGTATATCTCAGTGTTTTGTCACACGTACTGTGGTTAAATCAGAATAAAAGGTTACGCAATATTGTTACTATTTTCACTCAGTTTGGGAAAGCTCAGCTTTTTTAAGTGTTGCTTTAAAAAAAATATAAGCCCAGTCGATGCGTTTCCTACAGTAGATGTCAGTCTGCAATCCCTCCTAACAGAAAAAAGCGCTGACTGGCACAGAAGCCAAGCACTATAGACAGGATCAGCTCCAACAATTGAATCTTAGCCAACCAAAAGAAATACAGATTGAGTGCGTTCTCTGCTTAGAGATCCTTCTTTCTAACATGGGCCCAAAGCCGTTGCAAACTTGTGTACGCTAGAAAGCTTCGCTGACGAAAATAGTAGTTTTATCTTGCACAACACATGAGTTTCTGGTCTACCGCTGCCTCGACTGAGTGATACATTTGTGTTATTGTGTGCCTCAGATGTTTAGTGGGTTAGCTAGGATCCAAACTTACATTTGAAAAACACAAAAGTATGTAGCTTTAGACCTACGAGGTAAAAATTGCGAGTGCGATGGATTTGAAAAGAGTTCTTTGTTTGTTTGTAGTTTGCACAAATCAACAAAGTGTGTTAACTGTTGCCACGTGTCATTGTAGCACTAAGTTCACGTATACCCTAGGGTTGTCATGACACTAGAATTGCAAAATCCGTGCTAATACCCAGTAAAGCAGTCCATACCATCTGATACCACGGGATAGAGTTTGAACCCATCCTCCAACAACAGAAGGAACGGCAAAGAAGTTGTTTCTTGAAAAAGCCAAGTTGTTCATTTTTAACAAATTTTCCCAAATTATAAGATAGATTTAACAAAATACGCACTTAAGATCAAGTTTAAAGGTTTTATTCATTTCTATAATTTTTTTTGATAAATTCACTTTAGATCATGAAGGTCAAATGTAGGTCAAATGATAGAACTTATTAATAAACAGAGTACAACAAACAAGACCATACCTAACATCACTGTGAAAGATTGAACTGGTCACTCCCTGCACTTTAAAACAGACCTCACAGCAAAAGAAGAAACAGATTTTAAGAAATTATTGTAAACGTAGAAAAGTTAAAGTTCATCATCTTGTCCACATCTGCCGGCAGCCTCTCTCTCATCCACTGGTCACACTGCTCTGCCTCAGTCTGCAGCTCTTTAGGTGTGAAAACCCCATCTGATTTGGCTGCTCTGCTCCGGACAAGTTTTCAAAACTCAGGACCATCTTCTCGGTTCAGCAACGTTCCTTCGCTGCTCTGCACAGCCAGTAACATGTCCAGTTGTCCCCATGTCCATAATCTGCTCCGTCACAGCTCAATATTCCACCTGTTATTCATGTTTTATCCATCTACACTGAGCTCAGCTGCTATATTAATGGTAACAGATGGCTATTGTGTCCAATGTGACTATTGGGCAATTGCTAATAGATAAATAGTGAAACTAGTTGACATTCATATTTCAGGGCTATACTTCTTTATTTAAGAACATTTAGTTCATTGTTCTGTGAATAATGCCAGATGCTAGCTCTACCTGCAAGTGGCCCACTTAGCTTTATATCAGGTTAAACCGATAAGGACAGTATGTTTACAGCTTCCTAATCTAACTGCTTAACTTCAAAGCACTGCGACAGCAGCCAAGGAAACATTCCATCAAGATTCTTAACAGGAGCTTGGCATTTTAGGAGCAGGTCAGGAGGAAAAAGGAAAAAAAAAAAAAAAAAAAAAAAGAGTGTGCAACCAAAACAGTTACAAAAATGTACAGGCTTAAGAGGCTGTGGGGGAAAAAAACAAAACAAAACAAAAAAAACACAGCAAAACCAATTTCAGTCAAAGCCAAACTGAGAGGCCCTCCTTTAACTAAGAAATGTGGAAAACGGATCAAAAAGCAGTGAGTTAAATGATCTGGCCACGACAGTACAGACAGATTTAAACCACAACAGCTGGTGCAGAAGGAGAAGAACATCAGTTTCATGCTTTGTCCTGACCGCTGTCCAACGGGAGCCAAGAGGCAGTGCAGCAGGCTGTACTTAAACTGGCTGAAAATGTAAAGGGATCTGACCGAAATGATGGAAAGCTGTATCATGTAAACGCTCTGGAAAAAAATATATTTCTTTCCATAAAGCTCTTCCAACAGCCTTGCAGTCCAAAACGACTCAAACACAAAACAATCTACAATTTGTATTTACAAGTCAAATTTTACAACCTGACATGGATAACTTAGAAAATGTCACTTAAAACATGTGGAAAATTTCTCTTTTATCTGCTGAAGGAAGAAAGTTTTCTATGCTCAACTTTTTGATACGCCAAGTACTCTGGTAGCCAATCATTGTCTAGTATGCAACTTACGCAAGTGTGATGTGGAAATGTGATGTACTAAAGCCTTTAGTGCATACACACTGAGAACAGACAGAAGATAAACTTTTGAAACCAAGAAATGTGCAAATCAGACTGTGGACACCTTTTTTTCTTTTGAGAAAAAAAAAGTGTGAATGGGAGTTTGTATGAATCTCAAGTTTCATCAGTGATCTTTCAGCCTGGTGCTGTTATGAAGACATTTTCTTAAAACTACCACACAGTCAAATTAGCACTGATCCAAAACCACAGGCTTTCATATTTGAGCACCATGCATATCTGCACAAATGTAACAACAGTCCACCCAACAATAGCTAGACAATAGGCATTAATTTAAAAGTCTGAACTAATAAAGTAAAGTCAACATTCCCACCTCTGGAGCCACGTCAAAAAATAAAAATAAAAGAAGATGGCCTCCTTGGTCATAATCATATTAAACAGTAGACTCTAATAAGACCAATAGATGCCCTACCCAAGCTAAGAAACAATAAGAAAAAAAAAAAAAGAGACAAAATTATTAAAAATGACCTCCTTAAATCCAGACAGCTTCTATCTGACAGTAATACCCAACTCCTAGTTTGATCCAAGAATTCTAGGGACCTCGCAGCGTTTGGTGTGTGCTCGGTTTAGAAGCCAGACACACTGTTCTCAAAGGCAGTTTGGTTATAAAGGGTGCCTGAACCCCTCAGTGGCTGGAATTAGGCCCAAACACACAAGCAGCCATTGATTTAATAAAAACTCTTTACTCTATTCTCTCCTGCATTGTAACAGAAGTAACAATCGACAGAGCTGGGCTGCTTCCCAGGATTTTGGACAGCCCAAG
Source organism: Mchenga conophoros (assembly GCF_057382185.1). Classification (NCBI taxonomy): domain Eukaryota; kingdom Metazoa; phylum Chordata; class Actinopteri; order Cichliformes; family Cichlidae; genus Mchenga; species Mchenga conophoros. The sequence continues at coordinate 6,640,930 of NC_140542.1, forward strand.
AATTTTGAAGACCAATGTGAAAGTCATCCCAAGTTTAAAACACTACAGACGTTGCTGTGGGACCTTGCAGCTGTTGGCAGAGAGCCCTGTTTTTTTCCAGCAAAATGAACAAAGGAAAACAAATTCTCAGTTTCGACTGAACAGTGCAACTTTCAAATTATAGAAGAAAAAAAAAAACTCTTGCCAATAAATGTAGACAGCGTATAGCCTCGAATGTGCACGATGCTCATTTGCAATTCAGCAAGGATAAAAACAATAAAGAACAAAAAAAGAAAACATTAAAGCTGCACACACTGCAAAACATTGCAGCTTGAAGTTATGAAGTATTCATGCATCTTCAGCAACTTGGGAGCAAGAATCTAACAACTATGTTTTAAAAGCAGGTAGTTTTAAAGCAACAGAAACTTTTCTATGCAATAAAAGCTGGGGGGGAAAAAAGACACTGTTAAAATGGAAAAAGAACAGACAGTCCAGCACAGCCTCAGGGGGCTCATATACCAATGAGATGCATCACAATTTATGGTCAGAATGAAAAAAGAAGAAAAACTTCTGGCCTTGCTATTCAATTCAAGGTCGACTAATTCACAGCACTCCTGGTTCTATTAACCAAACACATAAAAAGAGATCAGAGGGAAAGGCAAACAGTGCATACTAGGGCTGAACGATATATCGCATTTGCGATAATATCGCGACATGATCAAGTGCAATTTTCTAACCGCAAAGGCTGCGATTATACTGCGATTATATTATACAATTCATGGGCTGCATCCTCCTGAGGCCGCATTTGTAGACCGATTACGTCACAGCGACGCGCCGAAGGCTGTCCAAATTACTACCATATCCCAGAATTCATAGCGCGGCCCAGCCAAACTCCAGTTTCCAGCAATGGCGGCCGCTACTGAGTTTTAAAATTACTCATACTAATCTTTCAGGGTCACAAAATAAACTTTTAACATATTTTCAGGCGAGAAAGTAGTTGTGTAAACATCAAATATCTGCTCGGTTTATCAAGATATCCTATATTTGCAAAAGTGCTTCGACGTTTTCAGAGGCGTCTGCTACCCACCAGCTCGACAGCTAGCCGGGAGCTCGAGGGTTACTGATGCGGCCGAGAACGGCACAACTCCCGGCACATCATTTTCAGATCACCGCGGAGTTTCGCTGCTCGGGTTAAACGTAATATATAAGTCACTTAGACAACCTAAAAATGTTATTGTTGGGCTTTTTTCAGTGTTTTGTTTGTTCGTGAGTAAATCGGTTTGGCTGAGATTAAAGTTATTAGATTAGATAAAATAAAACTTTATTAATCCCCCGGGTGGGTTCCTCCTTGGTTTTCACACAGCTGACTAAACGTCAAACAGAAAACTTATTAAACAGAAGTATGAGACAGTCGAGAATTTACGCCTGTGTCTGGTTATATTTTAGATAGCAAGAAGCAGACGGCCAAGTTTATTAAACTCCACCGAGACAGCGGTGACGCTAATCAGAAGGCTAGACCGTCCAATTTCACGCCTTTAAACTTTAAAGGCGTGTTTGTGTGTGTGTTTATACAATTGCTATTATGTTTGCACTTTATGTGTAATGTTACTGACTGCAGAGATCAGTAAGATGTGTGTATTTTTTATTTATTAGTTTTATTTATTTAATATTATTTTTTAATTGAATGACAGTCTAGTAGTTCACAGATGTCGAAAAACTGAGTGTGGTAAAGCCACTGATTTTTTTTTATGTATATTTCTGCAATCTGCACATTGTACTGACTTTCATTTTAATGTTTACACCAGGGTTCCTTGTCAGCACTTTATGCTCAGATGTTTGTAAGCTAAAAATAAACTATTGTGTATGTTCAAATATACTGTTGTGATTGAAGAAGTTAAATAAAAATGTCAGTCATCAATTCATGCATCACCTCATGTCATCATAACAGAGGTCTGTCTTCCAGGAAAGAACAGTTTAAAATTAATGTAATATAGTATTGGCCATACTATATGATGTATTGCTTGTCTTTGTTTAATAATACAGAAGACAAAGACCTTAAAAAATAATCGCATCGCAATCGCAATATTGGGGCAAAAAAATCGCAATTAGATTATTTTCCATAATCGTTCAGCCCTAGTGCATACCATTAATGGGATGAGGTTAGAATCCAATCAAGGTTAAACAAAGTAACCACATGTCACATTAACAGAGATCGTTAAAAACCAGACAGGAAGACTTTTAACCCATTCCCCCATAAATCCTATGGTTGAGCCGCAAACACCCAAGAATTTTACTTTGCTTTTAACATTTGATCTTGTGCTTGTTGTTTCAATGTGGATACTTTCTTTCTGTAAAGTGTGGGAAAGCTTAAAGTTGTGGTCTTTAGATAATAAGGATATAGAACAATCTGAAGATTAGGCTGCAACAGTCCATCAATTCTTCTGAGCACTTTTCCAGTTCCACGGCCACAGGGGAACTGCAACTTATCCCAGTTGTCATGGGGCAAAAGGCAAAGCCCATCACTAGGCTAACACAAAATGACAACCATTCAAATTTACTCTGCTTCCACTACTTGAAATTCTGTCATTCGTATTTAGACCTTGGCCTACTAGGGTAGCAACAAGGCAAGACTCAATCCAAATTAGTATTCACTGTCTAGGAACCAAGAATGTACGTACCAACTCACGAGCCAGTCTACATACAAGGTTAGAGCTGAGCCAACGAAAGATTTTCCTAGTTGTTCCTAGTAAAATTAATTCGTTTATACATTGGTTCACCTCTGCTGGCACAAAATAAAATATTAATTACAGAATATCGGTTTAAATATGTGAACTGCATTTTAATTAAGTGAGACAACTGGGTTAGTTCACATTTGCTGTGACGACTTTACGATCTAACCCTGCTCAGACTCACTCATTTAAATGCCAGATAAAAAGAACAACAAGAATGCTCAAGAGTTCATCAGAATAAAATTTTACTGCAACATCATGCAGAGCTTCTGTTTGAATACTTGCATAATAAACATAGTAAAGATGGAGGAATGAATGAGACTGTTTCCATCAGTGAAACAGTCTCATATTTTGTCATTTGCAGAAGTACACTTACTGAAAGAGAAAACTTGGTCGCATTACATAACCTCTGTGCCCCGAAGAAAGGGAACTAAAAACAGCCCCATTATAGCTGGAACAAGGCAAGAGCAGAGACGTGCTGAAAAGACACTGAAAAGCTCATATTCCCATTAGATGAGGACTATTGAAAATAAAAAGTTCTATAAGACACCTCTTCTTTCATATAATCTGGGTTATAATCAGCTGAAAATGCTCTCAGACTACCAGGTTCCAATCTGAGCAGACAGGCTGCACAGTGGCTCACAAATAAATCGTAATCATGTTGTTAATTGAATGAACTGCTTCAACATGCACACTTAGAGAAGGCTCAAAGTCAAAAGAGAGAGAGTGTGGATGGGGAATAGTAACAGTCCCAGATGAAGCGGTGGGCCTGTGAGGCTCATAGTAACCTTGACTGAGCACAGAGCCATGCAGGCAACGCAGTAAGAGGCAAGAAGGCTTTGAAGCTGTACTGCAGAGAGCCTAGCAGGAATTCTGATGTCCTGCTGTATATCCTCAAACCTTCCTCCTCCCCCACCCTGTCTCTGCAACTGATTCAATATAAAGTGAGGGAACGGGAACACAGGCCAATAAAAGAGAAAGAAGAGAAATGGGAGCAAGAAGATTAGAATAAAGGTAGATGGAGACCGAGAGAGACAGAGGAGTGCATGTTAAATCAAATCAAGCCAAGTCTAGGTTAAAGAAACCAACAAAGTGTCAATCTCAGCTCTGTTACCATTGGACTGATCCCAAACCAGAAAATAGCAGAGTGAAGACATTGTCAGAGCTACCCCAACACAAACCTTCACTACGCTATCAATATTCAATTAGGGGGCCAGGGATAAATGGACGAGCCAGCCTCAGGGGTTCAGCCTCAAACCATACTGTTGTATGAGGATTGAGGCCCTTGAAACTAACACAGTGAAACTTTCTTTATAAATAAGCAGCCAATAGTGCATACATGCTTCTCAACGTTAAAAGCAATCAGGCTATGTACGTTTAACATCTCTCTTTACTGCATGTTTACAAGTGATCAAGCCTGTTGCTCCACTTACTGGTCAGTTTCTTCCCCTCTGCTGTTGGACACATGAACAATAACCGTATGACTGTTCCCACCACTAACACATGACCCTACGCTGTGTTCACTGCATCACCCCATGTTTGGCACTGATCACCACCTGCACTCATGTATATATCATGTATATATCTATCTACTTAGCACTTTTAATTCTTATTCTTATATTTTTTTATGACAGTATGTTTGCACTGAAGCACCGCAGCAATTTCCTAATGTTGTAAACCTGCTCAACATTTGGCAATAAACCCCTTTCTGATTCTGATTCTGAAAAGTAGCTGCAGTCGTGTGTTTTGTAAGAAAAGAGATTGAATTTCCTATCGAGATCCAAAACTAAACTTGCCATCTTCAGCCTTCTGCTTAAGCCTGCAGGAAATCGAACATGAAAAGCTCTATGGGTATCTAAGACCTTCTCCTTTCACAATAAGCAGTCGTAATGTAGAAATCTTCATCATAAATTATTCAGGAAGATATGAAACGTCTCAAAAGGGAAGACTGTCATCAAGTTTCTGATTGATACGTCGCAAACCTGCAAAGTCTGACCCTACCTACAGTAGGGTTTCACCACTAAATCAAATACATATATATTTATATTAAGAGCAGACCTGTCAGCGTAAAAGCATCAGCTGTAAGCCCTCAAGTCCCCTGATGACTAAGTCAATGACAGAGTGAACAAGGCTAACCCAGTGACTCAGAAACACCGATGAGAGGCGAGCCTCAAATTACACATCTGCCAGAGAATGAGGGGTGGGGTGCAGAGGGGTACAATTACATTTTAAATGGGCATGCTGGGATGCTCACTTGATGGCAAAATCCTCAGATCTCATCTGAAAAGGCAGCGCGTGAACTCGGCACATAGCTCAGTGGACAAAGAAACCTGAAGAACTCCTTTAAGAGATAATGAGGGCCAGCTGTGACTCAAGAAATTAAAGACTTTTAATGAAAATCAGTGATTCTGTTTGGATACAAACATATGTGGAAAAGATTGTTTTTCTTTTAAAGAGAGAAAGGGACAAAAAAAATTAGCTGAACTGGCACATCTCTGAATTTCAATCAGGCACGATATGAGCACCACAGCCGATGTCCTTTCGTGGCCTGAAACAGACCCTTGCAGTTGTGTTTTCACTGGAAAACCACTCTGGCAAATCTGTGAAATGTGCCACTTCAATTGAAGTAAGTAAAAAAACAAAAAAAAAAGCTTCACGCCAAGTCAGATTTTCAGAGCTCTGCAACATCTTCATAGCTCAAAACCGTTTTCCCCTGACACGGGGGAAGGATGCCGACTGCTGAACACTTCATTTTGTACGCTTCTGTATGAATGCGAAATTAGTCACGAGAATCTAAGTGAGGCCGACAATAAGCTGAGATCATTTCATATTAATTACATCTTTGTCACTGATGGAGGCATTTTACTCTCGTTTGAGGGGAAAACAGCTATTAATTCAAAGTATTCACACCAACAGGAGCTGAAAACAAGAATTGCACAGGGAGAGGGAAAAAAGTCAGAGAAAGGGAGAGCGATAATGATGGAAAGAACCAGAAACGGGGCGGCGAGAGCACAAACTGGAGCTCAGGGAGGGGATGAGCGGTGACAACAGCAGATCCGGTGGGATCAGAGGAAGCCCTCAAAGCCGACTCCCAAAGCTGGGATGAAGGCGGCTCAGTGTGGAAGCAGAGAAGATGAAACACCATTTGGGGCCGAGGCCCCCCCGCTGCTGCGCCTCTGTGTTCGGGGCCTGCGAGCTCCTCTGCCTCTGAAGTGCTAAACACCTCCTTCACACCCCTGGCACTGCACCCTCCTGCCATTTGGTGATTTAATGCAGCACTGCACGGATGGATGATTATCATATAGTGCATTTACTCGTCTACTGGGGCTGCAACAATGCAGTCATTCTCACTGATGACTCTGGCTTCTTTTTAGAGTCGAAGCATTTTTTGTTTGGTCACTACAATACTAAGAATGAGTCCCCAAAAATGCTCACTTCAGTATCACACAAGATGAACACAAATCTGCTTGCAAGATGGAGTGATTGAGTTTGGAATTTTTGAATGAAATGACTTCCACTCTCCAAAGAAAGATCTGTCTCTCATGTCCACCGACTCGCTGTTGAATGGGTTCATTTCGGCTGGTATCTCATGAGATCAAAACTCCAAAACATCTGCATCTTTATTTTGACTGTGACGCTTGCTTGGCGGACAACAAACACTGATCACGACCAAACTAATCCCTTATCTTGAAAGCAGTCGGCGGGGTGTCTTTAGAAGGCAATGAAGCACACAGCTAGAAGCACAAAATTGTGACAATTGCAGATTTCCTCCTTTTGGACCTGAATATTTTTGGTGTTTTGGGGCTTTTAAATAGACAGAAGGACTAAGAAGATGTGACCACAGAAATTTCAATTTTGTGGAGTTTTATTAATTAAATTATTAGACAAATCTACAAAAACAAATTCTAAAATTGCTAAAAACATTGCTCATGAAGAAAACATGTATCAGTGGCAGCTTTAGGTGCAATCATTTGTGCTAGAACTGATGCTGAGAGAGTGTGTTTCTATCCACGTGAAATCCAGGCTGTTTGCGTTTAATCATAAACCATCACCAGCTCTTTCTGGGGGAAATATGATTTTCTGGATGAGCCCATATGCTGCAGCAGATTGACTTGCGGGAGATTATTTATCAACCAGGTAAAAGATAAACTCGAGTATGTGCACAATGACATGTGCTCAGGAGCACACAGCGGGACAGAGGGCACTCATTTTTAAGAAATTATGACGTGCATTATGAAGGACACTTTGTCCCGCTTTTTGTTGGCATTTTCAGGTAGCGCGCACAAAAAACAAACACAGACAGAGAGTGTAGTAATAATTGAAGGTATTGGAATTTAAATAAATTTCATTATTACTGGGACTACTTAAGAGCTTAAAAAAAGAATAAAAGGGTAAAACGCCAGCCTTTCAGAACCTCAAACCTCCGGCGTGTTCATGTCCCAGATAAACGCGTCCCAACTTCAAAGAGCCTGTTGTTACACTGCAACATAGAAGCTTATTGTTTCGCAACACTTTTAACATCTCTGTCGACAAACTATCTTTTCTGCGGTTATGAGAGTATTGTTGTTATTATTTTAGTTTTGCGCTGTGCAGGCCTGTTTTAGAGCTCCTGTTTGCGCCAGAAAAAAACCCATTAAAACCCGCTCCAACTCGCTCGACGTGACACGAGCGGAGGTTATCTGCTTTGCACCCAAACACATTCAGCGGTTCTTCAAACAACTTGGTGTCTTTTATTTGTTTTATTTAATTACCTGCATAGTGAAGACTCCCAGCTCCTGAGAGGACAGCTTTTTCATTTGTTCGGCCAAGACTTGCGCTTCTTCCAGGATGGAAAACTCCGTCTCGGCTCCGCAATATCCACTAGAAAGAGCCAAGCAGATTAACACGAAGCTCCGCGAAAAAGCCATGAAGCCTCCGCGCGAGCCAATGTGTTTATCCCGAAAAGCAGCGCGCGCGTTCAGTCTCAAAAACAGAGGTTTCTCCGCTGACCGCCTCGCCATGATGGTTGAGGGGGTTTACAAACTGGAGAAGCACGGAGTCAGAACGGGTGGTTTTGAGGGGGGGAACTTCAAGGGAAACTACTTTTACAACTTTGCAGCGTAGAGTACGTGTGCCCTTTCTCTCCGGTACAAGTCTCCAGAATTCCCAGCGACACAAATCATTGCACCTCCTTGAAATCCCTCCAGAGAAGAAAGCAAATCCATGCGGGGCAGGGAATATGTTTATTCTTTCTTTTCTTCCCCCTTACGTTGTCGGTGTTCCCTCTTCGATCAGTGGCTCCAACTCCTGGAAGTCTGGCAAAGTGTGTGTGAGCCGGAGAGTCACCACAAAGGGGGTGAAAGTAGTAGGCGTGGAAACACCGAGGAGTCCTGCCGGCGCCTGGATCTGACGATCAATGGATCAGGCTTTCGCGATGCCTTCAGTAGCTCCGTGAAAAAGAACACCGCCGATATGAAATAACCCTGTTTTATAGATAAATACGATGGGAAGAGTTTTTATTTCTCAGTCCCAATTCTTCAACGTGTGACAAAACAGGTTTATATTCATATATGAGTGGTGCATATAAATTACTGCTCAAAAACAGAGAAATCTCTTTAATTCGAGGTTCATCGAAAGCACCATCACGCCTTCAAAGATTTCTTACCAGTCACCAAAAAGGGAAGCGCCTCTGGGGAGTTTCACAATGATTTATTATTTTTAACTCTGTATTTTATTTATAGACTTGAAAAAATAATTAATCTTTTAATGGTTTAATTTCAGCTAAAAGCTAATTTTATCGAAATAACCCAAATCACTGATTTAGGTTGAAAGGCCCTGCAGTGCAGTGTGAGACAGCGACCTTGTATCCATAGGGATGAAGCAGCTTGGATAACGTGCGTTTCTCTCTCTCTCTCTCTCTCTCTCTCTCTCTCTCTCTCTCTCTCTCGTGTGTGTGTGTGTGTGTGTGTGTGTGTGTGTGTGTGTGTGTGTTATTGAGAGTTTAAACTGTCAAAATCTGCAATGCAGGTTTGAGTTAATAAGATACTGTCTGACCAATAATCCCTCAAATTGTAGGTATTATGTATTTACTTTTATCTTCAGTCTAATATCCACCACAATAGTTTTTTTAAAAGGTTAATATTCTTATTATCTTGCATTTAAAACACGATAATCGTGATGAATTAATAAAACTCATGGACTGTTTGTCTTGCTCAGATTTGCTCCTTTGTGAAACAGGGTCTTGTGATAATTTTGAAACAAAGGTACCATTAATGCAATATATATACTATCATAGGGAGGCTGAGACCTGCTTCCAAATGAGTGTTAACCTCTTGAGCAAGCAAACATAGTAAATTGGTTCCATATAATGGATTGTGCTTTTACATCTCTGTGAATGAACTGGGTACTATAACCGCGGGAGCCTCCACTCCTACAAGAATCCAGTTCCTGTTTTCAGCACAGCTTCAACTGTACTTGGAGCTGAGTTGAATTGAGAAAAAGCAGAAGCCTGGTGTATTTGGGCAATTCATATTTTGATTGCTGACTGCAAAATAAAGTGTGACAGATAGATCATTCGTTAAAGAATGTTGTGATCGGGTCTGATAATTTGAGGCTTTTGAAGTATAACAGCGCTCCGACTCGTTCAACAGCTGACCTCTAATCATTGCTCTCTCCCTCTTTCTCTGTCTGTCTGCCTGCCGCTCAGCTTCCTTGGACTGCAGAGCCTATTTGATTTGCAGCTGCACAACTGGCCTTTTCCCAGCCATCTCATGGCTGCTTGTAACTTTTCAGAGATTTTCTGGTTAACCAGCATTGCACTCAGGCACAAAATGCCTGCTACATGTCTTTTTGATGAAAAACAACTTCGGCTTACATTGGCTTAATCTCATTTATGGGCTTATTCCAAAGGTCAATTTATATATTTTCCCATGTAAATTTGAATTCAGGGGTGTTAGTGATATTTTAAAAAAAATGGCCTCAGTGTGACATTTCACTTAAGCATGCCTTTCTGTGAGGTGTTTGCATGTTCTCCCTGTGCCTGTATGGTTTCTCTATGCCCCTCTCTGTCTTGGCTCATGCAACATGTCCAGGGTGTACTCTGCCTCTCACCCTATGAGAGCTGGGATAGGCTCAAGCCTCACTGCAACCCTAAATTGGATAAGCGGTTAAGAAAATGCATGCTTTTTACATCAGTTTAAGTGTAATGTCGCTCTGGTAACACTGGCTTGGCAGCCTCTTACTGAACAGGCCTGCTGTAAGACAATAAAGTCCAGGAATCACTTCAAAGTGATCACTAGCCCTGTAATATTAGCAATTGCTGTGTGTCATTTTCAGTTAGACAACTGACTGAGGTTTTGGGTGGGTGAGATGTTCATTGGTGTTTGATGGGATTATTTGATGAAGGAAGATTGCGTGTGTAGATACAACATGTTCATTTTTATATTTCCTCCAGGAACAATTAGGCACTTTCTGTCAAATCAGTCCATAATTTTTAGACTGGGTGCAGAGTAAGCTCGGACAGCATAAAAACATTACATCCAGCTCTCGTGGTCACGTAATAAGGTCCTCAGTGGCAGTGTACCACTTTATAACTCATTCACAAAAAGATTTTTAAAAAATCATCTCTTCTGCCTTTTTTCCTATACAGACTCCATTTTTCATTACTGTGTGTTATGACCTAACAAGAAAAAGGGGTTACAAGAATAAGCAATGACATCAGTTCTGTTACCCAAGAGTATTGAATAGAGGTGTGCAGATTGCTATGGGACTGATACTAGCACAATAGGATCGTTACTTTGTTTCTATCTTCTAAGTTTAGTATACAAGGACACTTTTACATTCCAGCACTCCAAAAAACCCAGTTTCAAAATATATTAGAAGCTGAAAGGCTTGTTTTGCTGTATTAACTAAATATTTTAAAAAGAGAAAATCATAGTGATTTAGTAGTCCTTAAAGTGTGTTCAGAATTTGCAAATTAATGATGATTCAGCTGCTCTTCCCAATGTAAGCTTGCTTTTATAGGTTAAAAGTATCGATATTGGTGTGGCCAATACTGGTCCTGTTTTCATCACTGGCGAGAGTTTAGTTCTTTCTTTAGTGTTTTTTTTTAGATGCGTCACTTTCTAGACAGCTGGCATCTTTAGGTGTGTGCATGCATTTTAGGTTTCAGTCACTCACTCAAACGTGTTTAGTCATGGTTTTGATCACAGTGTAGAATAGACGCGCTGCCAGATGATTTCACAGGGAAGCCAAAATAACTTCAGCGCCTGTCCGCATCTGTCAAGCTAAGAAGTATTTTTAGTTTGGGCTTATTTGAAGAAGCAAAATCAAGACACATTCTTACACCAAATGAAGCGAATGAAAAAGTAAAATTATTTAGGGGGTTAAAGGCAAAATGTTGACACTGTGGTTACTGATGATGCTTCTGTTTGATGACTTAAGTCAAATGGGTTGCACTGCTTATCAGATGCAAGTGTGATTGATTCATTGGCTGAACACACAGCTTTGCAGGCTGTAGTCTGCGTTAGAAAGGTCCTCGACTCCGGACTCGGTTGCCGTGCTCCTGAATAGGTCGTCTGTCTGTATCTTTGGCTGAGGACTCCGTCAGATGTTTGTGTGGCTGTCAGATGCTTTTGGATACTTACAAACACAAGGAAGTTTGTTGAGAGGTTGTAGTGTGTGCATCGCATACATTATCACTTCCCCAGAAAATCCCAGTGTTCCAGGCTCTGTGTTTTTTCACCTTCATCAGGCAAGAGTTTTAGTTGTTCTTTGCTAGGGAGAAAATATTTAAAGATCCTTGCACAAATACTGGAAAGAATGTCAAAATTAACATAATTTGAAGCAGAACTCAGTGGCTCAGGGTAAAATAAAAAAAATGCCCAAACTATTTAAAATTATTTGGTCAGTGTCACAGGCTGGGTCTCTGACCCAGCGCTCTGAGTTCATGTTTGTATTTGTCTCATTTTGTTATGTGATTCGTTTTGTGTCATTTCCTCTCTGTCTTTAGTTTGGGCAGCTTTTGTTTATTGTTCCTCTGGTTTTCTATGTTTTGGGTTCTTGTATTTATTCATTATGTATTAGGTCTGTTAGTTTGTGCTGTCATGTCTAGTTTTAGTGTTTCCTGTTTTATTCTGACAGTGTCATGTGTTCTTTGTTTATTGTATTTAGCTTTCCTCTCCTGGTCCTGTCATTAGGTTTATGTTAGTCAGCTGTTCCCCTCATGTGTCTCTACTTCCCCTGATCACCTCTTGTATGTATTTAAGCCCTTTGTTTTCTGCATGCCATTGTCGGTTCGTCTGTTTACCTCACCTCAGTCATAGGTCTAGTTTTCGTCTGTTATTTCCACGTTAGTCATAGTCTTAGCCTGTTTATTTCCACCTCAGTCATAGTTATAGTTTAGGTTTTGGTCTCAGTACCGTTTAGTATTTTGTTTCTTAGTGTCTTGTCAGTTTACTTTGGTTTCCTGGTTTACTCCTGCAATCATCCAAATAAAGGATCGCTTTCTGTTTAAACCTGCAACACCTCGTCCACATCTGCTTTTGGGTCCTGTTTCAAAAACACACCGGCGCACCCCGCCGTGACAGTCAGTTCTGTGCTTCTTCTTCTTCTTTTTTAAAGCCACCAGCAGGGCTAACCTCATCAAAGCTCTAGCGGTGGTGAGAGAAGTGTTTGAATACCATGTGTGTGCATGTGTGTGCGTGCGTGTGCGCGCATGTTTTCATGTATGTACATAAGTGCACTGCTGTGGCAGGCGCATTTACTGCAGTGATGTAGAAATGAAGTTTGTTTGACAACTTGACTTTTATTTTTTCTTAAAAAAAAGGAAGTGATGTCAGGTGTCTGAGCCAGCAGTTATTCAGTTGTACTGATCAGTCCTGTCACAGATTGTACACATTGTCTAGGAAGAATGCTGCAGTTTGTAGTTTGGTAGTGTGGTAATGCACTAGCTGTGTGCAGAGGTCACTCAAACAGCAATATTTTATATTATCAAACAATTTTGGTCTGCTGCACAGGATTCAGTAGCAGACAAGTTTAGCAAACATTCATAGGAGGAAAGAGCAATATGACCACATTTTAGTAGTTAATCTTTAATACAACATAGACAGTGAACATCTCGTCACCTGCCAGATAACAAAGTTCCATCTTGAAGCCTTAAGTGGACCATTTTGGCCATCATCATTTTGGTGCTTTGAAGCTGGCCATGATCAGTGAAAGGTGGATCTGACTGATGCTACGTCCACACTAGCCCGGATAAATTTGAAAACGGCGTTTTCATCTGAAAACGCTCTGCGTCCACACTATTGTTTTCAGTCGTTTTTACAGAGTTGTACGCAGTGGCGGTCCTAACCTGTTTGGCGTCCTGGGCGAACACACCCTCTGGCACCCACCACCACACACACACACACACACACACACACACACACACACACACACACATATGAAGAGAGAGAGAGAGGCATAGTATGCAAATAGCTACCAAACAGCCATCATAATTCGTCATACAATGAGAACAGAACAAATCAACAATTGACAATGACTAATTAATATTAAAATCTGTAAAATAATGTATTGTTTGGAGTTTAGTCTGTTACTGTTGCTATTTTTACCATTTCTTCTTGGAGCAACTGTAACCCACATAATTTCTTTAGGCATTAATAAAGTATTCTGATTCTGATTGTTTCAGGATGACCTGCCATTATCCAATGACACATTTGCTTACCTGCATCTTCTCCTCCTCTTCTTTTCTATTTTTTCTAAACTGAGCACCTGATGGATTTGAACTTTTCTTGTCCATCTTCCATTGGTTTTAATTTTGCACTCCAGTATGAACACCCATCCCCCATATCGAGGATCACCACAACATAACCTAGCACACCTACACCTTAGTTCACAGATTCACTTTGTCTAAGGTTTATTTCTGGGATTTCAGACAACCCAGGATTCAGATCATGAATACATAATGGGCTTGGATTTACATCATTATGAATGAAATGTGCTCTATTTGGAAGCAGCAGGGCCCCTCCCCTTTCGACGGGCTGTGTGTGAGACTTTAAATCATCAAACTGTAAAATATAAATTTTAAATTGTTATTGATCCCTTTATCCCTGGTCCTAAAGTGCATATTTATTTTCTTACTCTTCTTATATATATTGTTTGTTTACTTGCACTGCTGTAACTGGAGCCTCGTCGTCTCGTCTCTCTATATTCTGTACTGTAGCGGAGTTGACAATAAAGTTTTACTTTGACTTCAGCAGCGAGCAGGCGCACCGAGGGCTCTCGCGCTCACTTTTCGCGTACAGAATTTCGAAAAACATCGGTGCAAATTATAAGTCTGTATCATAATGTCTGGTGTTTTCGTGTTTGTTGGTTTGTTTTTATTTTGTGAGTTGGTTATTGGATGCTGCTCCAGCCAGCCAGAGAATCCCCCGCCGCCCCGCCCTCTCCTCCCTGTGCTGCAAGCAGCAGGCGCACCTCGCAAATGGAGGGCGCCCTTACTCCCAGCAAATGGGCGATAGAAAACCAATCAGTGCCTATGCCATTCCCAATATGCGCTGGCATGACGTCGGGGCAGCATGAATACGAGCTATTTTTATTTATTTATTTATTTTTGCCGAGGCCCGTGATGCCGCCCCCCACCACGAAAATTTGAGAGCAAAGAAAACCACTGCTGTTTAATGCCCTCCGCTACCTTAGTTTAATTGGTCACATGACTGCATCACATGACTAAAATGTGTCATCGTTTTCAAGGCTCCGGTTCGATGTCCACAATGTGACACAAAAACTGTGTTTTCAAATCTATCCGCTTTGGAGAGCGTTTTCAAAACGCTGCGTTTTCCTTGACCGAAAACACCGTCTCAGCGTGGACGGGAGGCCAAAACGGAGAGAAAACGATGTGTTTTCAAACAAAACTGTATTAGTGTGGACATGGCCTGACTCTGACTCAGGCATCCTTTCCTTTAATGTTGGTTTAATGGCCAACATGAACAATAATGATGTTGCCAATGAGATAGCATGAACTCATTAAAAAAGCATGTACTGAGGTCACAGTGTAGGTCAAGTGAGAAGTATGGTCATTTTCCTGCGAGACAATCAAACTTCTTTTTGAATCCAGAGGAGGCACCAATGCTCTCCTTGGCTTGAGTTCAATAAAGACTAAATATTAAAAGGGCCACAAATGCAGTGTCTACTGTGGAGCAGTTGCACTGGATTGCACGAGCTGTAGTTACAGGTGTGGAATGAATCGGCAATGCATTGTCAAAAGAAGAAGCCTAAGGGGATGGATTACTCTGAATCTATTTAATCTGGGTTTTGTCAAGCCTATCCCAAGCCCTTTCACCAACCACAACATTTTTCAATTAAAGCAAGGAAAGAAAGTTTGTATGTAACTGTAGCTGTGTCCATTTTGATGGGATGGGACACTTAACAAATATTTGTTTTCTCTTGATTCTGGTCGCTGGGGTTTGGATCTTTTGTGTCTCTAATGGTCAGTGTTTGATTTTTCAACAGGTAAAATTAAATATATGTTACAGATAGTTTTCTGCCTTTAAATATGGCAGCATTTTGGAGCTATTACAACAAATTGCAACCACAACTCCAGCTTGACATACTTACATTGTTTCTCTTTTTTTTAAACATTTATCTCTTGGATCGTTTTCAGACTGCAGCTCAGCCAAAAGTGGCCCAGTCTGTCCGTGAAACTGCTAATCCTGACTGGCTGTCTGACTGGCATGTCTCTTTGGAGAGAGCAATGCTGGTTTACTCACAGACAAATATTTCATTACACAAAAAAGCAGTTAGGGGGTCTTCATTAACAGAGACAGAAGGATTTGTTTTACAGGATTACCCCATTTGCACTTTTTTAATTACAGCACAGGCCCACAGAACCACCTGGTTTGGGATGATAAAGGAGGCGAAGAGGAGAAACTGAGGCTGATTAGACCAGGATTCAGGATTTGTGAATATATTAAATTACATTTGGGGTGAGATCCAGCAAAGTCCTAATCACAACAGGAAGACTGTAGGGTTCCACATCTGGCTTCAAAGACTTTGACTGAAATTTCTGTTGGCATATAAACAGAAGGAAACATGGCTATTACCCGTGGAAGGGTTAAACCAAAACCATCTTTGAATCCTTCTTCTGTGAGCTTACACAGCTACATATATACAGAATGGTGTTCTGGTAGAGTAGGTGCCTCGGTGCGTGGGAACTAGAAGATACAACAAATGGATTTTGTCATGCTGTGTAAATAAAGCCAAAGCCAGATTCAGTTAATGGAGCATACACTGCAATCACTAAGCATGGGTGTTGGTAACACAAAGATATTTACAGTGAAAGACTGAAAACAATAAAAGCTTCATATAACACTGGAGTCGTGGTCCACCAGTACAGGACGACAGCTGGACATATAAACAGATCCTTCCTCAAGCGATACTCAGGCTTCCATAAGGTTATAAGGAAATCTGCTCATGTATGATGCAGAATGATTGTAGTTCATTCTTTAAGTGTAGGATGTGGATACAAGTAGAAAGGACTTGTTTGCTGGGTGACAGATGAAAGGGGAAAAGCTTTGATAGCATGGCAAAGAGTTAAGGTTGCTCCTTTTTCCCACTGAAAAACAACACCGAGCGCCTCACCCTTCGAAGGAGACTGATTTCAGCTGCTTGGATCTGTGACGTGACACTAACTAGAGCTCGTGACCATAGTTGAGAGTAGGAATGTTGATAACTTTTATCCTTTCTATCTAACATTGTAATCCTGGCCGGAGTATTCTCTTTCAGGATGGGACTGACCCCAAATACAGGACGCAGGGTGTTGCTGGATGATTTGATGAGTATTAAAAAAATGATCTGAATAAAATGCTCTTTAAAGTCACCAGATCTGAACCCATTTGAAAACACAGCTCAACCAGAGATACATATCAGATGCTGGGCTGACATGTCAGTTGGTGCAAGGGCAAAGCAAAAGGATCAGCAGGCAAGAAGATTACACATCGATGCTGGTCTCCTGTAATCTGTGAGTTTCCTGGCAAATCACAGACAACTCTAGAAATCCACAAACTGCATTTTGTACTTTGTTTTTTTTGTATAATCTACTTTAGCGTTCCTGTTTTTGAAGATTTTTACTTTAAAAGAGGCAAATATGTCTCTTCTGCTTGCAGTACATCTGCTTAGTAAAGCCAACCCGCTTCTATCTGTGGGTTAAGTGGTGTTAATCTTTTCATCTTATTCTCCATAGGAAAGCTAATATGTATTTCCTAATATACTCCAATATTTTTGCCAGTGTTGCAGTTTTTGTTCATCTGAAGGCGGAGTCCCATTAAACTAACCAGATGACTGAAACGCAGAAGACATTAGGTCATTAGGTAATAAATTGAATAAAATGAATTTGCATCACGATTTTTCATTTTTGCTCCGGATGGAGCAGCAGGAGACGCCTCCACAAAGATCT
Source organism: Mchenga conophoros (assembly GCF_057382185.1). Taxonomy (NCBI): domain Eukaryota; kingdom Metazoa; phylum Chordata; class Actinopteri; order Cichliformes; family Cichlidae; genus Mchenga; species Mchenga conophoros. The sequence continues at coordinate 6,658,069 of NC_140542.1, forward strand.
CTTTGATGAAGAAAGTCTAATTTCATTTTGACAGTAATTTGGCTGTAATAACAATCAGTCACTGCTGTAAGATATAAAAAAAAATGTAATCATGAAATATGTAAATTAACACTGATGCAGCATCAACCTTAGTTTACTAGTCATGGTAAGGTGACTTATGGGAGGTATGAGGCTGCATGTCAGTGGTTGTGTTACATTGCATGAGTGTCCTTACCGCAGCACTCTTCCCAGCTGGCCCTGGGTCGCCTCAAACCACTTGGAGGGAATGTTTTGGGTACAGCTGCTCCTCATACTCCTCTTTGCCTCAGACAACAGCATCATCGTGTTAAGGAAAAAAGACATCATCATTTATCTGATGTTTAGGTCTCATCAGAAAGATGAAGGGAGCAGCAATGTTTCAGGGTTGGTGCTAACTTCCAGTTCAACTTATGACACACTGTGGCTCATATTTAGGCTCATAATTTAACTGTGGAAACAGTAATTAGCACAACAGGACCATTGTAAGACAAAATGTGACACTTGATACCACTTTCTCAAGAACTCTAAGCACCAATTACATTTGATAACATGGAAGTGCAGAGGAGAGATCCTCCACGACTAACCTGATTTTCTGTCTCGATGACCATGGCGCCGAGGTGATTACTCAATTGTAAAACCAGAAGGAATTTTAGACATAAATAACCTCTGAGTTCCAGCTGACATGAACTCATTGGCAGCTTCTGAGCTTGAGCCTCGGAGTCTCTGGGCAGCCATCCATCAGCAGACAGGAAACGCTCCAGGGACAAACTAGCTGGACCCAGTTCTTTTTTAATGCATGACAGACCCCTGCACTTCGCGAGGCCACGAAAGGAGGCCGGAGCAGAGAGAAACGAGTCAAACAAGCAGAAAGGATCACATTGTTCTGGGGGGTCTTAGAAAGACATTATGTTTGTATGACCTCGAAACCTGGGTGTATTATAACCATTGACCTTTATGATAGAAACGCTGATCCCCCCCTCACCTTTAAGATATCTATTTAGAAAAACCCTCTGACAAGACAACAAGAACCACAGAACAAAAAAAGAAAAGAAAAAAAGAGAAATTGTCACGGTCTGGAGGGCAGACCGTGGGGATGTGGGGAAAGGAGGACCCAAAACGCAGACTCTGCGATGCAAACAGTGCTCTTTATTTACAGTGGAAAGCTGTAAACACAATAACTCCCCGTTGCTCCCTCGAACCCCATGTGCGTGCTTCCCTCCGACGTCTGTGCTCGTGCTCGTGCTCCCCGCTGTTGTGTTACTGCACACCCTGTGCGTGCTGCACTTCTGGTCCCTCGTTTCACCTGCAGGACAATACAGAAGCAGCCGTTAAACACTGAACCCACGCGCACACACACACGATCCGCACTTCCTAATGCTACACACTGACTTGGAGTCTTAGCTTAATGATCCCGCGCCGGTGGGAGCTCCAACTCTCTCCTAAGTAGCTCCCCCGACGAGCCCTGATCACCAACAGGTGTGGCATGAACTTCAGGTGTGGCCAGTCCTTCCGCAGGGCCACACCCCTCAGGCCTGCAGGTGGCTGAGCTCCATCCTCCAGCCACACCCGCAGACATACACACCCATACCCTACCTATACATATGAGTGGGACACAGACTAACACAGCACAGTGCAGAAAAACACACACATCACCAAAATAATAATAACAACAATATCAACGGGAGGTGAGTCAAAACTGCTCACGGACCCCGAGTCCTCCAGAGCTGGGTCCGTGACAGAAATCGCTACTGTTGGATAATTTTCATATTGAACTGAGAATATAAACAGCAAGTGAAACATGATTAAAAGCTCATATGAACAATGCCTGGCACACCTTTTTTTTTTCCTCAAAAAAAAGACCCAATGTAAATGTCTAGCTCAGGAAATCTTTATTTGATTGTAGTTTATAGCTCTTGACAGATGGATTCAAACAAGTTTTGGTTTGCACAATCTAGGGTCATAACTTTGATTAAACTGCAATAAAACTGCAGTTTAAAGTGATCAACAATCACTATTTCTAAACATTCCAAAATTTAAAAACAAAAGTGGAACTACTGAAGACCTGAATGAAGGTTGTGGGTTTGAATCCACTGGCTTCCAGGGGCTTTTTTTGTGTGAAGGTGAGCATGACTGGTTGCCTGTCCCTCTGAGTTAGACTGGTGGACCGCCTCTCGCCCCATGAAAGCTGGGATGGGCTCCAGCCACCATGTGATCCTCAGTTGGATAAGTGGAAGCAAACTGACAGATGGCCAAGTCTGCTTTTACCTTGAGCCTTACATCTTTGATCGACTGCACCAGAGCTGGCCAGAGGTGGTTAGATGGTTAGATTTGCACAAAGATATGAAAAGTTGTTGCCATAGTACTTGTTTTTAGGTACCACAAATACTATTGATAAAGGAAATACTGGACAATAACTACAATATTAGGTATGTGCGGGTGAAAACAGCCTGCTGTGACTTGTGAAAATAAAAAGTAAATGTAGATATTCTTTGTGCTTGAGTCAGAGAAGCAGGGAAAAGTTGGAAGACAACAAAAACACCCATTTAAATGGGACATTTAGAGGTGAGCAAGTTTTCACTTCATACCAACAATATCATGACGAAATCCCAAGATAGCAATAATATTACCATTATTGTAATATGTTACTTACTGTTGCAAAGCTGTATATTAGTTGGGTGGGGGGTTAGTTGTATATTACTGCAGTTGCTTTGATAAAAGGTGTATTTGATTAAAAGCTAAATTACTGGAGAAATCAAGTGCTTGTGACTGCTTTGCAAGAAAATTCATGGCAGTTTAATCCGTTCAAATATTGCTATCTGAATCAATAAGTCGGACCAACTATTTCACAGAGCAACAAATAAAAATCCAGATAGTACAAATTTATAAAACACTAGTATGTGAAAATAACATCATCAAAGCAGATCACATAAACAGAAATTAAAATGGAAGGTCTCGTAGCGCTTTATCCGTGAAAGGATGAAGATGTAGCCTGTGCCTAAAAACTGCCTGACAGTCGATGGAAAACCAGCAAGACCACAAAACTTCATCTGACAAACACGAAAAAGGAAAACAGCCCGACTGGGAGATGGATCTGATTATGAATGGAATTTAAGATCCAGCGGCTATGAAGTGATGGCACGTCAAATTATAGGGAACAAGCCCCAAACATCAATCCAGAGAGACATGAAGAGGCCAACTCCACTACCATCAGATAAGACTAAACCAATCATATCACACAGGGAAACTGAAGCGTTGGCTGCTAACCCTATCGGGTTTTAATTAGCTGCAGTGGTGCCCGTCACTGAACACGTCAATGTGATCTCGGCCGGACAGCAGCAGCGTCCACGGAAGAAAAGTGAGGGATGGAGCAGAAAGAGGAATGATTAGGATGTGAGTCTGCACCCACTCCTCCTCGGCTGACATCAATTTTTATGAATACATTTATTACATTTCTCTGTGTGTATGTATGTGTGTGCGTGTTTGAGGATGGGGGCGCTGGGTGGGTGGGGTTGGGCTTTAAAGCAGGCACCATGCTGTTACCATGGCAACATGAGTCTTTGAAGTTTTTGCCCCCCCTCTTTTTTTCTTTTTTTTTTCACAGCTGGATATAACAACCAGATCTGCTCTGTTCTCCTCTCAGCTTCTATCCCCTCGCTCACCCCTCTCCCACCGTCACTCCTATTGCAGCATCAAAATTTTTTCTCTTTGAAGACTTAAGCCGATTCCAAGTCAAACCCAATGCTATTTCTGGCTCTATTCAAGACTGAGGCTGTGGCTTTGTGCAGTGCAGTTTTTGACATGTGAGTGCGCGAAAGATGGCAAAAAAAAGGAAAAGGAAAAAAAAGAAAAGAAAGACAAACATGACTCGGTGTGCTGGTGTAAGAGAGAAAATCCTGAAGAGAGAGACGTATGAATGTGTGCAGAACAACAAACAAAAACAAATAGTTTAATTACAAAGCTGCCAGCTGGTCGGGACCGATAATGAGACATGTTGTTTCACTGAATGTATGACTGTGAGTGTGCGTGCTGCATGCGAGTACAGACACAGACCTTTAAAAAAAAAGATATCAAAAGAAAAGGAGGGGAGAGAGAGAGCAGGGAATGGAAAGAAGACGGCGGGAGCAGAGGGAGAGGAGAAGAGATGAAAGGAGGACAGGAAGAGGCGAGAGACAGGAAGAGGAAGACAGGAGGAGGCAGTAAAAACATGGCATGTTGCCTCATCATTATTTCAGATCTGTGTCGTACATAGGTAAGGATAAAATATTAATTATAACTTTTACTTTCTACTTATACCAAACTCCATGCATGCAAGTCAGTATTCACTCCTGGATCAGTTTTATGCTAAAAACAGCTTTTTGTGGGTTTTGAGGCTTGAGTGGCCAGTGAGAAAAAAAGCCCATATGGCTTTGATTTAACAGACTTTGTTCCATTTTTTTTTTCAAAACATGCTCTTATGTAGATTATTACACAAGAATTTTTGTTAAATATAAACGCTGACATCAGTGGATATCAGTGCAGATGTACAGTGTATAACAAATTTATTAGATCACCTGTTACAAGAACAGGAAAACAAATATTTTTTAAATATGTCAAAAGCTTGTTTAAAATTACAAAAATATGTTGTGAGGGAATACATAATAATACATTTAGCACAAGCAAAAAGTATTTTAAGGACATAAAATTTGGGCAAACAGCTGGGGTGCAGGGTATCTCCCGCAAAAAAGCAAGTCCCAAATAAATTCAGCAAATAAACTGCAGTCTTGTTTTCATACCTATACTTGAGCTGGCACACTCGACCTGTCTGTTAGAAATTAATATTCAAATTAACATTTGAAATAACATCAAATGCCATTGATAATAAAATATCATTCAACCAATGAAATTAATTTATCTGTTAATGAATGCATGTAAATAGCTAATTTGGCATATTCATGGAAAAATAATAATTTGTGTTATTATTTAGTTTTAGTGTTTTTTTAAAATAGCAAATTAATAACAGAAATCTATCTATCTATCTATCTATCTATCTATCTATCTATCTATCTATCTATCTATCTATCTATCTATCTATCTATCTATCTATCTATCTATCTATCTATCTATCTATCTATCTATCTATCTATCTATCTAATCCGTGGATTAACTATTAAAGAAACATGATTTCTAAAAAAAAATGATTTAAACATGAATGGATGGGGATTGGGTAGAAGTCTTTAAATTTGTTAGGCTCTGTGGTTTTCATATATTTATTTAAACATTCAAAAATTAATTAAAATTAATTAAAAAAAATACATGTAAAATTTCCTTGTAATTTTGTTACACAAGTACATATACAAGATTAAGTCTGCTCAAATCACATTTACTTGTTTTTTCTTTTGTACATTCAGTTCATAGCAAGCACATTGTAAGTAAAAATGAATTACTTGAATTAATCAGCCTTTGATTTTATATATATTAGTTGCATTTTACTCAAAATAATTTCTTTATTTTTTGAGGGGACAGGAATCTTTTTTAAATGACATTGTATGAAACAAAAACATGGAAACAATTGCTGTTTTCACTGCTGCCTGCATCTACATGATAAATTTACAGATTGGTGGCCAGCTTACAAAATGCATTAACGATGTTAATGATAAATATATATTTCACTGTGATGCAGTGGTTAGAACTGTCACACCACAGCAAGAAAATCCTGGGTTTGAATCTAGTGGCCGCCTGTGGTCCCTCTGTGTGAAGCGTGCATGTTCTCCCTGTGTCTGCACAGCCTCTCACTGGATTCAAACACTTGTATGTTCGATTAACTGGTGATTCAGGATGAAACCTGCCTCTTATCCTATGCTAGATTTTAATTTTGACCTTTTAATGTTAAGTTTATCATAGCTTTTTCAGGCTTCATGAACTGTAGGTCTAAGTAAACTGCATATATTTACTTACAGAATTACACTATGACTTTATGGTCGCTGCCAAATATGATCATATCCAGTTTAAAAGACAAATCCCCCCCAAAATTGTTTAGCATTTTGACCAAAATGCCAAACTAGAGGCTTTAAACTTCCATCATTTATATACAGTATGCGGTACAGCCATCCCATCACTTACATAACTCGGGTTGCGGGGGAGCCTATTCCCCTATTCATCGCTAACAGGCCCCTACTGTGCAGACACAATTTCCCAAAATGTCAAACTGTTTCTTTTAGAATCAAGAAAAAAAGAGGACAGACATCCATTCAAGCCTTTATCTCCAGGAAAAGGGAGACCTATCATAATCACACATCTGATCTCCACGGTGATCCTGCACATTCGGCTCAAGGTCCCTTTCAAGTCCATGTACCCAAAACGCACTCGTTGCTTTTAATCCAAACCAAGGCTTTTCCACAAAAGCGGTTTTGTTGGGACTGCAGTAATGCGTTTGTCACTGATGCAAGAACAGATAAAAAAAGGAGCGTTTTCCAGAACACTGAGCTGTACAGTTGTATCACACCCAGACATGCTAACCATACAAACATGCATATTTTTTGTTGCCACACATTTTCACCTGACATAAAAACACCTGCTGCCCACTGTTTGTCTTTTGAAATGAAGGCTAATGTTGCAGCCCAGACAATGTTGTTGCAAATAACACATTTACAGTCTCTGACTGAAGTTTTGCTACACAGCTAGAAATCTGAGGAACAGCTAAAACTGCTTTGAGTATTATGGTGAGTGTTCCCTTTTATGGCACTTGCATTGCTCCACCATGATTACATGCTGCTGAAGCATTAACTATCCCCACAGAGAGTGGGTTGATTTCTGTGCAATCAGACTTTAAGAAAAATACTGGGTGGTCTATCCCATGGTCAAATGATTCATTGCACATGTCAGGGGTATCACACATAAGAATCGGAATCAGCCTGGCAAAGACTCTAATCCGGCTCACTGGTTGGCTTTGGAAAATAGGAAGGAAGACATGAATTTTGGACATTTAACTGTATTTTCAAAACAGGTTTTACAGTTTTTCTTACTGATAAAGACCTCCTCTATAGCCATCTTTACTACACCAAAGTAATTAAAGTAATAGATACACAATTAACGACAGAACTGTTCATGGCTATTAATTGTATACTATAGAAATTTCTGTTTTGTTTAGTTTTTTTACAAAGTAGTATATTTTCTGTGAATATAATCAAAACTTTGTGTTGTGTAGGATTTCTTTATCATGTTGACAAACTGAAATGTACTGCAGAAATTGTGCTCCTTTATCGCCGAGATAACATGCGTAGTTAAACTTCTTTGTGCCGACAAAAATTGGAAATTTCACTGGTCCAGCCCACTAGAGATCAAAGTGCGCGGTGTCTGGACCTACGATGTCAAACGGGTTTTACATCCCTGGTATGTGTCAATTTAGTCCAGATATAAATGAACATTAAAAAGTGGTTTTCAGCTGGTCCCTGTGATAGATGGCTCACCCATGCAGGGCTTAACCTGCTTTTTTTCTTTGAATGACAGCGGGATGAGTCGATGAGGAAACAATGGTGGAATGGGTTTTCAGATGCTGTTCATTGTATTATAAATCATTCATTTTTTTTATTCTAACATTATGGCTAACTGAGGGACTATTTAATCAGTAAAACGTCATATAATAGAAGAAAGAAATCTCATCACATCTCTCAAAGTCTATGCTGACATCTTCAAATTGTCTAACCAAAATGTCAGAGGTCCTATAGTGAAAACTCATGACTATGATACAAAATGGCAGCAGATCAGTACCTTTTGAAGTGCTGGAAATAGAGTTTGTTTAAAATTTGTACTTTTTACAGTAAACCCTTTCATGCATGAATTATGACAACCTCAATCAAGATTTTCTCGTACTCATACTCAAGTATTCTTACTCATCTTTAGGCATGAAAAAAAGATTTCTGAACTTCATTTTTTTAAACATGTGCTTTTCAAAGAGTTTGTTACAACAGACATTTTAACTTATGAATTTGACACACAAATAAATAATATACGCAGTGTAAAAACTATAAAATAACAAAAATATATATATATTTAAATATGACAATATAATAGTCTCTGACTATATAAACTATCACACACTGATGTTATAGTTTAACATCAGTCACTGCCACCCACTGGCTGTCCAGTGGGTGGCAGTACAACAACTGATTAATTATTTTGTTCATGCACGTTTGTAAAAATATTCTGAGAACACAACATTCTGTTCCCTCAATAAGAGCACAGTCAAAATAACATCTGACACATTCACAATCACAGAGACACGAAGCCCCAGAAGAAGACAGAAAAAGTGTGATTTAGACAAAAAACGCTGTCATTTCTTCCTGTAGACATACAGCACCTGTGGACAGTATTGTTTTTGGATCATCTGTTTTACACATTTTACATATATGTATAAAATACGTTTTATATATAGAATTTTATGCCCAGCAAAATGCATTTTTTCTTTTCCTATTAGGGTGATTTAAAACAAGTTGGAAAATCTCTTTACCAAATTAACCTCTATGCCTTTGCCTTATGTAAATATGTAAATATGTAAATATTTAAATATGTAAATGTTATTTTGTTTTTTTTTCCAGTCTGCAAAAGCAGAAAAGGTGCAGCATTAAGTTGAATATGTAGCTTGTGCTCTACAGATAGTTTTTTTTTTTTAAAAAAGCTCTTATTTTGCTTCTCATCAGCATATTAATAGTCGTGTATGTTTATGCATGTTTGGAAAGAAATGAATCGTTTCACAGTGACTCAGAATCTGCAGGATCCAGGGGCCCGACCAGCCTCCCCCTGCTGCCTCAGGCCAGGAGGGGCCCCAGCGTGGAGTGGGATCTTAGACTTCAGGGCTGAGTGGAACCAGACAGGGTTTTGTCAGAAAGGAGTTGAAGTGGAGATGGGAGGGGTGGGCGGGGTGAATAGGCAAAGAGTGGCAGGCCTTGCCCTTGGAGCCCCACAACTGATACACACAGATGGAAAGCATTAGCCCTCCATTCGAGCACAAAGATGGATGGATTATTAGATAGAAAGTCTGAGTGGAGTTGGAGAGGAGAGAAGGAGAAGAAGAAGGAAAAGGGGTGTGAGTGTAGGCCAAGAGACTGAGAGGAGATGAGACGTGCATTCACATGTAAAAATGTCGAAGAACTTTGACATGTAAACAGTACATGATAATTAAAAAAAACCCAACACATATGAGGAGGAAGGAGGAAGACCATATAGAGACCGGATCTTAGTAGAAACAGTTTGTGCTGATTCAGTTTAGACATGCTTTGATCAAGTCAACATATACATATACATATACATTTGTCCAGGATATTTATTCAGTAATCAAAGTCCACATATGTAACACAGGTGATGGAGTGCTTTTCCACTGATACTGAATTTTTATAGGTGAGGCGTCTTTCCCCACCAAAGTGGATCAGTTTTATTCCAGCCTTTCTTGCAGTGTCACCTACAATCTGGAATCTGTATCACCCTTTTCCAACTTTTTATTAAAGCTACGGCCAGCTACGAGATATTCAAGACTGATGATTTTTTTATATGAACGTAACTTTCTAAAATATCTCTTAGTTATAAATGCTTTGTTGATTGAAGTCTTTACCATCACTTTCATCACTGAGGACTTACAGCCAGATCTTCTAAGCAGGTACAGTATGTGGCTTAAAAAAGATCTTTCACAGAAACATGCATGCATGAATCTGTCTTTGTGTGCATTTGTATACATTATAAGTGAGTCACTCGCTAAAGGCTGTGACCTTAATCCCAGAGCTATTTATGCACGCTGTCTCTGCACATAAACATAAGCGTTCTCTTTACTTTTACATGCTGTGTGTGAAGATACCTATCTCTTAACCTCTAACAGATGTTTCTTCACTAAATCTAAGCGTAGCATTTAATACACACCTAGTTTAATTATCCACTTGGTCTACCTTAGTCATTTAAATCTCATTATTTATTCATTTTATTTTTGGTTTGACCAAACAATCATACTTACTCAAAACATTTTAAGTGTAAACTAAAGGTGTAGAGATGATTATCATGTCATTACTAGAACAAATAAGTGGAAAAACAGCATGAATTTTTTTTTGCTACAATAAATAAATAAATAACCTGGGAAAGGTAATTGCATGCTCTCAAAGTCCTGTGCCGTAAGTCCTGCCTCAATCATTGTCTTGATTACCAAGGAGGGACATAGCAAGATTGTGTGATTAAAACTAAATAACATTACATTTTAAGGGGCAGCACGGTGGCACGGTGGTTAGCACTGTTGCCGCACAGCAAGAAGGTCCTGAGTTCTGTGTGGAGTTTGCATGTTCTCCCCGTGTTTGCGTGGGTTCACTCCGGCTTCCTCCCACCGTCCAAAGACATGCAACTTGTGGGGATAGGTTAATTGGATAATCCAAATTGCCACTAGGTTTGAATGTGCGAGTGAATGTGTGCGCGAATGGTTGTCTGTCCCTGTGTGTTGGCCCTGCGACAGACTGGCGACCTGTCCAGGGTGTACCCCGCCCCTCGCCCTATGACAGCTGGGATAGGCTCCAGCGCCCCCCGCGACCCTGAAAAGGATAAGCGGAAGCGAATGAATGGATGGAACATTACATTTGGACTGTGAACAATCAATGATATAAGTACACACGATGGGGAGGACCCAAGCCCTAAAATGCTAAGGCAGGCGAGGTAATAAACTTTAAACAGGAATCCAGAAACCAAGCATGAGGAACAACACACAGGGAGCACAAACAAAAAAACAGCTTGGAGCAGGGCAAAGGTGACGAGACAACAAAGATTGAATAAAAAGGAGGGGTAAAAACCAGAAGTGAAACTAAAACAAGGCACAGGAGGAAAAAGTAAAGCGGGACTAGTACGCCAAGACTAGTACTAAACCGGACAGGGGAACATGGATTGACAAATCTACTTATGCACAGAGGAACTCAAGACAGGGAATAACGAGGAGAGCAGAAACACCAGAAGCATCATCAGAAGAGGAACCAACATTTAAAAAAGGAAAACACACTTTAAAGCAGAAAACAGTATCTGGAGACTGGCTGATTTATTTAAGTGCCCAGTCACCCAGACTGCATCAATGACCAGACTATTATGTTTATAACTCAAGATACAGTTAGTTGTTTCTTGAGATTATATGAGAGATGAAAGGGTGTTGTACCTACAGATATACTTCATCCTACAGATTGATTAGTGTGTAATTATATTACATAACAAAATATTAATTATATATTCTCATAAACTTAGAGTTTAACCAATAAAATTACATAGCGGGAGGTTTCTGTAAGCTCCCACATTGCTCCCATCTTTGTCCCAACTGACAAAGATGGACTTCTCCATTCTGCCTAATCACACTTTATGTATGTGGCTAAAGATCAAACACAGACATAGCACGCCAAAGGCGGAGGATATAAAAAGTCTTTGGCATTCATGTGCAGCAGAGGCAAATTTTAATTAATGCCTGCACCTTCAATCTCAAGATACAGTCCTGATCAAAATGTTTTGTCTCACTCCCATTTCTTCTTGTGGCATGTTGAAGCTCTACTTGGAACCTTGTTAAGATCCAACAATGCAAAATATGATTTTTTTTTTACCATTTTTCAAGTGGTCTTAAACTTTTGATCAGGACTGTATATGAGTATCTGTATCACAATAAGGACTGTTTATTTTTAAAATGACTGAATCATTTTAACCTGAACAGTGAGTGCTTCAGATGATGTTACTAACAGCAAGGTAGATAGCTTCATGGACATACAATTGCAGTGGTGGTTAAATGAGTAGTTTGAACACACCTATCCCTTTACTCTCTCATCTTGACCCTCCCAGTGCGATGAGATGATGCTAGATTCCATCCTGGAAAACCAAAAGAAAACCAAAAGGCCCTCTTGACTCACTGTTTACATGCTGTCTCCATAGGAATCTTATGGTAAAGCAGATACACCTTGATCTCTCTGCTCAAATGCTGTTAAGCCAGACATTACCTCAAGAGCCATTCACTGCACTTTGCCTGTATCCCTTGCTTCCCTACCCCTTCTATTCATCTTGCTTTTCTTATACACACCTCTGCTCTTCTTTATCTTCAAAGCCCATTGCAGCCCATTTCATTCTGAAATAAAGGGGCTAAATGAGGCTTCTTTAGCAGAAAACACCCTCAGGGCTCACCTTTCTTTGGTAACGAAGGGAGTGGTCATCCTTAGTTATGCAGGAAGCTGCTTCTCTGGCTTTGAACCAAAGAGATTTAAGCATCAGGGCGAGTCGCACGCATCAGCTAGACTTGTTTGTGTTTATTTAGACATGTTCTTGTCTGCATAGCTGTGGCAGATAATAGCTATAAGTACTGTTTTTTTAACTGAATTATTTCGGTTGCACTTCTACTCTGCTACATGTCAGATAAAAATATTATACTCTTTATATTGTCTTTTAGATCTATCGCCATACTGGATTTACTTGTCGCTTTTAAGATTCTGATTACATTAAACTATGGGAAAAAAAGATGTTGAAATAAAATAAAATAAAAGTTTAAAACTATTTCCCTAAACCATTCAAAATATTTTCGTCTTCACTTCAACAGAAACCATAGTTCCTAGAAAAGCCACTTGAGGCTGGCTCCAATCTCACTTCCCAGAGATTCCAAAGGAACCTCCAGAGCTGAAAACTTAAGCCAGTACAGAAGGGCCAAAAATGGCAGTTTCCCTACAGTCGGTGCCATTACAGCAGTTTTGCACCAAATAGGTGTCAGTCCCAGTTCATACAATAGATTAGAGCCCTGCACTGGGACCAGACGGTTAAAATAAGACAGCATGTCCCGAGATTGTCAGCTGGGTGGAGAGTATAACTGATCTTACTAATTATGTGATATTACTATGTGTTAATATGCAAGAGGTCCGCCCCCTAGTGTCAGATCTCTCATATGACTCTGCGGCTCAGTTCATCTTATAGCAGTGTTTTTGCCAAAGCACGCTGCTGTTTGCAATTAAAATGCTTCTTACGTTCACCAAACAGCAGCTTCTTTCTAGAAAAGCTAATGAAGATGTGGAATATTTAGCACCTAAATATCCAGATGTTTTCCTCAAGAATCACAAAGAAGCTTAAAAAATAGTGAATAATAGACTGAATTCAACAGATGGCCAGAAATCTGGCTGCAGATTTCTCATATTTTGATATTGTTTTGCCTTCCCACAAATGGCCAAAATAAAGTTCATTCAGACACAATATTAAACAGCTTTTTAGAATTTAAGGAAAGAAAAGACGGTGAAAAGATTCAAATTGAAGGTTGACTGATTAGGGTTTTTTTTTCCTAATCAGCTTGTGAGGTAAAATTCAACACTCCATAAGAAGGTTACATTTGAGTATTAGGTAGGAAAAGTCTGCCCAATAGAACATTATTTTCATTTTGATATTTTATGTTTCTGAACCATGATTCTAAATCACCCATGAATGTTAGCAAGAACGGTCACATGTCCACATGGTACTCTGCCCTACGGCAAATGTTGATTGAACTTCCTGACAATTAGCTGCAAACTTCCCCAAAAAACTAATGGATGGAAAATAACCATTGCTTGCACCTATAATATAGTCACCCAGAAGCTAGTAAACAGGATTTTATTAAAGGACTAGGAATTAAAAAGGGTGCATTTGATAGCAACATCAGTTGCTCAGTCAGCAAGCACATGGTGTACCAGTACTGGATGTACAAATTGGTTTTCTGGATGACACGATGCTGGCATCTCCCATCAGCGCAGATGTTGGTTTCTATCAAATACAGATGCCTCCTTTCTTCTCTTCTGTTTCCTGTGCACTCCTCTCTTTGGTTGCACTTGCATGCGTAGCAAATGGTTTTGGTTGATGCCTTGGGAGAAATTACATTAAATGGTGTCAGAGCGCGGAGTGTCTGATGTAGGAGTCGTGAGGGTTTACTGCTGTGCTACCGCTGCTCACAGAACACAATCACAAAACAAACTGTTCCAGACCGGCAGCAGAAAATGTTTTGAGCAGTCTGAAAGTCTGCATTGCTGCTAATGACCGACTGTCTTCTCTTTTCCTGCGAACACTCGCAGGCTCATGCTTGACAGGGGGAAGAAAGGACACCTGCACTGCAAAATGGAGCTTCAGTTTTGGTTTGTTTTTTGCATGACTAGTTCATTCAAATGACAGAATACTTATTTAGTTTGTTGGTAATTATATTTTATCTCTGCAAAAGGGAAGAACATTACTAAATATTCTGATAGCATTTTCTGGTCCATGAGTTCATTAACCCTTTCAGGCCTTTAAAGGCAATGAAGCAAAACACCTAGATCAGAGCTGAGCTCTCAGGTTGAACCTGGCAGCGTTGAATGGACAGAAACATAACGTCCTAGAGGTGTTCTAGAACATTTAGGTTAGGTAAGTGTGAAGTGTCAATGATATCAATTGATCCTGGTACCTAATGGCATTCAGAGTCCTGTTGTCTAGGTTGAGCCTGTTGAGGTCATGAATATGCCTCCACAGACCATCACTGACCCACCAGCAAACCGGTTATGCTGAACAATGTTACAGGCAGCATAACATCCTCCACAACTTCTCCAAGCTCTTTCATGTATGTCACATGTGCTCAGGGTGAACCTGCTCTCATCTGTAAAAAGCAATAGATGTGGACCTGCTAATTCAGGTATTCTGAGGCAAATGCTAATCAGACTCCTCTGTGCCAGCAGTGAGCAAAGGGCCCACTAGATGATGTCTGGCCTTCATAAGTCTGTTTCTGATTATCTGGTCAGAGACATCAACACCAGCAGCCTGCTGGAGGTCAGTTTGTAGCTCTGGCAGATACTGCTCCTGCTGATGGAATAACGATCTTGTGCTGTTCTCATAGAGTAGCCTCCTTTCTCCTGGAATGTCCTCCATGCTCGTATGACTTTACTGGCAGACACAGTCTGTATGTCTGTATATGTAGAACATTACATCTGTTATGACATTCATATGCTGGATGACAGTCACTCTGGTTCACTTATTTTTTTTTCCCAATTCAAGGTGAAAGATCTGAATTTGAGTCTGAAAGAAATGAAGTGAAGCAGACAAACACACACCCGGAAAGGCTACACAGGAGCCATTTTTTCATCTTTGACTATTATTTCCAACTGTTTCCAGTTGTGACTACAGTAATCAAACAGCTAAAGGGCCCCACCACTTGGCCAACAGTGGTCACTGCAATTACAAGGCAAAGACATTCAAAACTGTTCTCAGAAATGGTGATTTGGTGGCCCCCAGAGGATTCACATTGCTATTACAAGTCTGTATTCTTAAAACGGATCGATCATACAACAGAAGCAGCGGGATTTACCAAACATTTAATAAATGATTTTGCAATACAAAACATCTGTGCAAAAATATTCAGACAAAATACAAAGCCAAGGCCTCTCTTGATCAATATGCATGTAAACCTGTTATGGGTACACTGGCATTGAAATATACATATACTTTTGTTTCTTCTTACCAATAAAAGACAAAAAAAGGCACTATAATGAATTTTTGCCAAATACAAAAATACCTAAACTTGATTAAGATTCACAGTCTTGTGTACAAGTGGTTTGTGCACTGCTATATTAGTACATAGACTACATAAAAAAAGATGACTGTAGCCACAATGACGGCACCCAATGGTTGAAACCTTCACTTGAGCATTTTCACTTTTATTATTTTATTCTATTAGACTCTGTACACTCATACGGTAGCCATGCCTTATACTATTCTCTGCCTTATTAGCAATTGTCAGTGACAGCATCCTTAACAAAATGAGAAACGTCCTGTATTAAATAAGGCTTCACTGATGTCAAAAATCAAGTGAGAAGTGGACTGGACTGGGGGAGTCGCCCCCTGTTGGCCATCAGTGCAGACTGCGTTGGCCTTGCTTTTTTAAATCTGGAAGCAAAGTCCAGCTTATATATACAGTCTATGTTAGTATTCGTACATCATTTACATTGCTGGGGCTCATGGGTAAAGATGCTTAGGTAGCTCACTCTGCTTTAGAAAAATAGAATTACAAAAACACACAGAGAGGAAAGGCATTTGAAAAATACACTCTCAAATGATTTCAAATAGCATGGAAACAAGAGCACACCCTTCATGCTGCTAATAACAGCCAACCAGCTTCACTACTGACCTCTACTCACTTGAATGCTGAGGAAAACTAAAGAGCAGTAGGATTTATAAAGACAACTGAATTTGATTGTGATGCCATTTTTGCAGCTACTTTTTTCTTGTTGCTACATTTCACATGTGTCCACTTACTTTACAACTCAGAAATGCACTTTATTCTCTGCATGTCCTCAGTAAAAACAACCCGGATGTGTTATTGCTGTAGTTAAAACATGCACTCAGGAACATTCGCACCCATTGATTGTTGACTTGACACATTACTGCTGGTTTTCTGACTTTTGTTTTGAGGGAATGAAAGAAGCTTCATATTTGGCCTCTCATAAACCATCGTGGATGGCTGAGGCATAGTTTGTGCGGCTACGAAACTGAGACTCACCAAACACACACTTCATCATCCTTCACTGGGAAACAGACAAAACGGTCAGACTTTTTTTTCAGGTTGTACTTTTTCTGTTAAAAGCTGCACGTGCTGAGCTCCTTGTCAGAATCCTGTACATGTTAATACAGTCGCCACTTGGTGTGTTAAAAACAAGTTGCAATAATATCGGTGTATTATTTGGAATATTATTTAATCTCAAAAAAAACAAAATTAAAAAAAATTGGAGATTTCCCGTATCACATAACATGTGCAGGTACACTGGTACAACACATGTGAGTGAATTTCTTATGTGTGTGCAACAGAGGTGTGCAAAATACAATAAACCCCAGAGGGTTACTAAATACATTTACATGTCTTGGTGACTGCAGCTGGAACCTTGGCAAAAAGTGTATGTGTGTGTGTGGAATGCTAGCTACCAGCATTCATAATATAATAGTTACAATAGCAACAGTAACCAGGGGGTGGGGCTTAAATGACAGAACAAAGACAGGCTACCATGATGTCACATGCCAGGCCACCATGATGTCACATGCCAGGCCACCATGATGTCACATGCCAGGCCATAAAAATCTATAAATAGGGGTGCCTCGACACACAGTTGTAGAATTCCCTTGCAGGTGATTTTAAGCTAGCGATTGAATTGTGTTTTCAGATGAAAGCGCTTATAACCTTCTCCCAAAGTAGAGTACTCTTCCTCCACCCAAACCTAAAATGTATATTTCTAAATACAGGGAAGCAATTGTATTAGAAAATAAATATAAAAATGAACACAGGACCATGGTGCCAAGAACAGTTAAGGCCCCATCTCATCGCGAAATGTGCCCACAGAGGCCAGAAGGCGAAAAACCTGAACACACATTCAGGAAAAAACCAGAACACACAGGCATGAAGAAAGTCATGGCTCAACCTGCTTGTGTGGATACACGCAAAGGGGACAAGCAGCTCCTTGAGAAATCTGGACTTGTCCCCTTTTATTTACAGAAAAACGATTACGGAATCGTTCCAGGCTACCTGCGTAGAAGAAAGGCAGAGAAAGAAAAGGCTAAGCAGGACAATGATGCCTGGTTAACAAAACAACAGGAAACAGTTAAACCACTGGCCGAACAGGAGAAACAAAACATTCTCCAGGGCCTAAAGAGGAGGTTTAATGAGCTAAACTTTGAATATCAATCCCTCCCTTTTACTATCTCCCCTTCACAGCACAAAAAATACAATTACAAAATGTTTCTTGAAGAGGCAATGAGTCAAGTTGAAAAAGACATTGCCCTTTTTGAGGAACATAAATACATTTACGTAGGCAGGGAAGATGCATCTGACGAACAACAGTTACAGCGGACTCCACTGCCACCCATTAGACCGAAAAACACAAAGTTGACACCCGCTCCTCAAGTCACACAACCAACGAAAAAGGAAACTTTCTCGACCGACAACCTACCACCTTTTCGTAGGATGTGTGTTCCACCTATATCCAGAAGTGGAAAGCAACCGATTCCCACCCAATCAGTTATAATTCCACAACCTAGTCCTGTCCCTCTGCCACCTATTTGTAAAAAAGCTGAATCTACACCCCGACCACCTGTAAGACCTCCAATGAAACGAGGTGTAACACCCATCCTTCCACCCATTTCCACCAAAAAGCTGTAGTGCTGTACCGTTAGAGTAGTTTTTTAACTACCTAACCCCCAACCGGTCTTGACAGAAGCCGCACCATCTGAGCCTGGTTCTGTCGAAGGTTTCTTCTTTTTAAGACAAAGGAGTTTTTCCTTCCCACCGTCGCCCAGTGCTTGCTCAGATGGGATCATTTGATTGTTTGTTGGGGTTTTCTTAAACATAAATTGGCCTATTGAAAAAATGTAGTGTTTCTTACTACATTTTATTTTCAATAGACCAATTTATGTTCAAAAAAAAAAAAATTACAGCAGAAAAGAAAGCATGGGAGACATCTGATGCATTTTATTGCTTTTTAAAAAATAATTTATAATTTACCTGGAACAAATAAAAGAAAGTAAAACTAATCTTTTGTGGATTCTTTTCTTCAATAAGTAGTAGAATAGGCAGTTCTTTATACATAAAGCGTAGTGTTTTGTTAAAAAATAAAGTGGCACAGCGGCACTGTGGTAAAGGCCTGTGTTTTTACCATCAGCGTGACAGCACCGTGCCGCCTTTGCAGTTTTAAGGCCCAGGGAAACAAGCCTGCCAGCGCTCTGTAGCGGCTGTGACCGCTGCCGATAAGGAAAGGCTGCTCTTCATAGAGGACTCAAGCTCGGGGAAACCTTTTCTGGTCGACTCTGGCTCCCAGAAGAGCCTCTGGAACTCTTGTGTCGTCTTTACAATGGTATATTATTTAATCTCAAAAAAAACAAAATTAAAAAAAATTGGAGATTTCCCGTATCACATAACATGTGCAGGTACACTGGTACAGCACATGTGAGCGAAATTCTTATGTGTGTGCAACAGAGGTGTGCAAAATACAATAACATAAGAACAAGCAAAATATACGAATGGGTAAATCTGAGAATTATAAGAATAAATATATGTACTGTCAGAGTATTTTTGCTCTTAAAGATTTTATTATTCATATAATAATCAGCTAAGAGTGTTTATATTTCTGTTCTGTACTCAACCAGCTGCATATTTTAATTGCTGGCTCCCTACTTTATAACGGAAACTGCTTGCCTTCACATTATCAGTCTTTGCCTTCACATTGTCACTGTTTGCCTTCACACTAGCAGGAAACCGCCACCCACGAGTAAGAAACAACCTTGTAGAGAACACGAAGTTTTTTGATAAACCACACCTGTTTTCTTGACAAGATAAGGATGATATTTCCTTTTTTGTATGCTTCATGATGTGTATAAATAAAGCCAGACTGCACCAAGGAGGTGTGTGAGTCTCTCCCTGAGTCTCTCACCCGTGCACGTTTAAAACTGCTCTAAGTGTCTGAGTGATATTTCATTGCATCTGAGTACTTTGATAATAGAATATCTTTAACATTTAATTGGTCCTTCGAGCCGGAGTGGACATTGATATTTTTTTCAGTGCTCCAATAGGAGACCTTCGTCAAGTCCTGACGTCGTGAGAAGCCCACGCTGTCGACTCCTCTCCAGGCAGAGGATAAAGTCCAGAGACGTGACGTTCGGGTTCTGGCCAGCGTTCTTATAAGAGGTCCACGACTTCAGGGGTTGATGAAGGAAACCAAAGCAACCACACAATAACTCAGGTGAATATTTAGCACTCACTCACATCTTGCGCAAAACGACTGAGGCAACCTGTGGTCTATACATTAAATAGTTTCCCGTCAATGTATGACAGATTAATTAAGTAACATTTTCGTCTGAAAAAGGACTGGTAGAGGTTACAGCTCGCCTGAAAGAGGGCTTGGAGCAAGTTTAATGTCAAAATACGACAGGATAGTAACATTCTCGTCTGAAAAAGGACTCGTAGAGGTTACGAAGCAGCTCGCCTGAAAGAGGGCTTGGAGCAATGTAGAAAGACACAGTGTTGCCCAGAATAAAAAACTCATTACGCGTATAATCTGTTGTTTTACTGTTTTGTTGGTGGAGTAAGTTGATTTTACAGCACATTAAGGAGGCTGAACTACTCCACCGAATTGTTTACCGTTGGTTGCTCGAGTTCTGGTGGAACGGGAAAAGGTTGTGTTTCATCACATAAAATTGACACCGCTTTCAAGGCTAGCTTGAAAGTAGAAGGCCGTGTCAATAGCCTCTCCCATTCCTCGTGCCAGAGAAAGCACCACGGGTGTGTATGTGTGTGTGTAAACGCAAATATATTTATAAATAAATAAATAATAATAACAAGAGGAAAAAGAAAAATGGGTAATAAATCAACAAAACTCACTGCTGACGAGCAGTGGCTAGAGAAAAATGTCCAGGCGCCGGACAAACTGCAGTGACTGATAAAACCCTTATTAAGTGAAAACTAGAGATCAAAGTAGTTTAAAAAGGTTGGAAACAGACCTCAACGAATAGATATAAATATAAGAAGTACAAAAATAAAATAAATAAAGACAAAATTACATTAGAACTTATTTTTAATGTATTGAAACTAATAATAGGAAGGATAACAACCTGTAAACTTATATTAACAATGAAACATAGTTGGCAAGACGTTCATGCCCAGAATGTATAAAATAAATAAAAGGAAATAATTCACACGAAAACCTTTTAAATAAAATAGAGAGATGCATAAGGTACATTAAGGCTGTGTCATTGGTCAGCCAAGGAAAGTGTGTGAAAAGGTAAATGTCTCCAGCTTGGGAAAAGGTGAAGCTGCAGATCACCCGAAGCCCTTGATGGACACAAAATAAAATATAAAATATATAATAATAAATTGCTTGGTTAGACATGCAACAGAAAGAATGAAAGTGACCGAAGGTTGGATCTGAGATGAGGCAAACAGAAGACCAGTCTAAAAAGTAGGCACAAACCTGTTCAGAGAAGAAGCAAATTTGTACAGATTGGATGAATTCTAAGTTATCTGTTTGCTGAGTAAGATGATCCCAACTATTAAATTGGCTCAGTAGTAGTATAGTAATATACACTTTTATATACACTGATAAAATGTTGTAATATACTGTTGTTATTATATGGAAAGAAAAAGATGATAATAATAAGAAGTAACCTAGTCAGTATGATGTGAGATGGACAATTGTTATGAAGTAGTCTGCATCAAGCTTAAGGTTTGCTCAAACTCAGTATAATGACATAGGAGATGAAGAAAATAAAGGAAATATCTAAACTACTTAGGTGCATAGAGGCACTTGACATGCTTGAAAACCTGGATAAAATATTACTGAGATATAGAGCACATCTATAGTAACAACTAATAAGCCAAACCCTGTAGACAACAGCTAAAGTTACAGGATTGTGAAGCTGAATTAAATATGTGGACACCGCTAAGTTGATGAGCATGTTACACATTTTCTTTTATTTTTTATTTATTTGTTTTTAGAGCAGAAGCTGCATAAAAGCCAACACATGCAGCTGTCTGTGAGCTCAGTTTTCCCTCACATGTCTGCTCTGTTTCAGTAGCAGCATTTTTCTTTTTGGGTCCTGACTCATGTATGTTTTCGGTTTTGTTTGATTATTTTATTTTGTTGATTTGGAAACAAATTCGTGACAATACTTGTTTAAAATATGTAAGATGTGTGAGATGTGTGAATTCTTTGAAAAACTAGAAATTATCTAAAAATGCCTCAAGTGAGAATGTAATGTTCCATCTATAGAGAAGAAAAAAAAATCTTGCTGGAAGTGATCACCTTGCCAAAACAATTGGCACTGTGCACATGTGGAGCACATCAAAAAGACAATTATATTGTCACAAAAGGAAATAATTTTGCAGAACAAGCAGCAAAACAGGCTGCAAACAATCGGCAGAGCTACTAGAAACCAACTACTGCCTACAAATACCACTTGATGTACTAAAAACCGAACAACAAGCTGCAACAATCACTGAACAAAACAAGTGGCTGAAATGTGGAGTAAACTGAAAGATGACTTAATGGTCTGTGATGGAAAACCTATATTAACAGAGTCATTACACAGGACAGCGGTTGTAGTGACACATGAGGTAAACACCTGTGTCAACAGGAGGGAGATATAGTATAGATAAACAATGCAATACACACTATAAATTTTGAAACTTTAGCGAATAATTCGTAAGAACATGCCTATTCTGTCAAAAAACAAAAAACAAAAAAAACAACACAACTCACAAGGAAACCCACATGGATTTTATTGAACTTAACGAATGCCAAGCATCAAGATATGCTCTAGTAATTATAGATGTATTTTCAAAATGGCCAGAAATCTATCCAGTAAAAAAGAGCAGATGCAATATCAGTGGCAAAGTGTTTATGCAATCACTTCATCCCCACATATGGCATTCCCAGTCTGATAAGGTCAGACAATGGAACACATTTTGTTAATGACATCATCAGCAAAGTCTCTGAAGCTCTAGGATTTAGCATCAAACATCACTGTGCATATCACCCACAAAGCGCAGGATTAGTGGAAAGAACTAACGGCACAATAAAACAGAGATTAAGAAAATGCATGGAAGAAACAGGAAGACCATGGCCTGAATGTCTAGGCCTAGTAAAGATGTGGATGAGAATAACACAAGGTTCTCAGAAACTTACACCTTTTGAAATCATCCACGGGAGAGCGTTTCCATTGCCAATTACCAGTGAACCTATTAATAAATCAATAAGGGAAACTACCCTAGCAGAATGGATGACTAAACTGTTTGAAAATAAAGAGATTGTGTTAAACAACCAACTGCCGAGTGATTTCTCTCCAGTGTCTTGCAGGTTACAACCAGGTGATTGGATCCTGATCAAAGTACTCCAGAGAAAGAATTGGAGTTCACCAAGGTGGGAGGGCCCATACCAAGTCCTACTTACCACACCCACCGCCTGCAAAATAGCAGAAAGACCATCTTGGATCCACCAAAGCCACTGTAAAAAAGTGAGTGACAATCCAGACGCTTAGACGCCGGCTCCCCTGGCTTCTAGGTGATCTATTGGTGAAGGGAAGGGCTGATTGGGTATATCCCGCCCTTTTTTACTTCTCGCCAATAGTCTACTCACCAGAAGTCTAGGTGTGCCTGGTCATCATGAAGACACTTGTCCTCCTAGTGGCCAGCATTGCGCTCCTAGTGAGCCTACTAACACTCACCCAGATGAGAGGAAATAAACAACACCACCTGCAAAAAAGATGGACACATGATAATTCGCATCTGCGTGACCTGAACCAAGACCATAACCACCCATGGATGAACAACGCGTGGTATAGATATGTGTATGATAGAACACGCACCGACAACAGCACGGAATGCTATGTATGTTCACATATGCCAACAACAGCCGTACACGCAACAATATATGGAAAGGCACCTGAACTTGACGAAGCGATGTGTGTGTTCAACAAAGCAACAACTGGCAATTGCACACGCAGAGATTTGATGGCAACAGGACTGACCCTAAAAGGTCAAAGCACAAAGAAAGAAGACCTAATTCCATGGTGTAGTGACACAGACGTCAAACGTGTCACGAAACCACTTTCACAACGACGTATCCTAATTGAACAGACAACCCCTTGTGCCTACAATCTGACGAACTGGAACTACACCTGCAACGAAAAACATTGGGTAAACGTCAAAGCCAACAACACAAAAAACAAATCATTCGCCATAGTTTTGCCGCCGGACATACAGCACCCAATGTGTTTCAACTTCTCCGATGGAAACAGGAAACTTGGACGAAACCGCAACTGCACACAGACACTTGACCTGACCCAATCCAAAGGAATACACACCTTCAAAAATGGAACTTTCTGGGTCCAGGGAGTCGCTTGGGCCTGCGGGCCTAAAACCTACTTCATGCTCCCACCGAACTCCACCGGTCTATGTGCACCAGTACTAATTTCAGACCACACCTTCAAGATCACAGCAGAGACACACACGTCAAGAGCAAAACGTGAAGTTGCTGAAGTCACTGAAGTAATGCCACATGACTCAATCTATGGATCAGATGTGCCCAAGAACTTCAAACTATGGACTGATGGTCAGAAAGTCCTCCACTCCTTGTTCCCTTGGGTAGGAGTTGGGAAAAACATGCTGAGGATCGAGACACTTGACTATCGATTTGGACTGTTCCTAAATGCTTCAATGAAAATCAACAAAGCGCAAAATGAAGAAATCGACGCAATACGCATTGTAGTGATGCAACACAGAGTCGCACTAGACATGATTCTAGCTGAAAAAGGAGGTTTGTGTGTATTGTTTGACACTACATGTTGTACATACATCCCAGACAAAATACACTCACAAAACATGACCGACGCTTTGAACACCTTGAGAAAGATTAAAGATGCTGAACAACAAGACTATGTCACAAGCAGTGATGATTGGTTGACATGGTTACTAGGTGGTTCATGGAAGTCCCTACTGATTAAAGGACTTGTTGGAATAGCATTTTTGCTTTTACTGTTATGTGTTTTCACAACATGTGTAGTACCCTGTCTGAAGAAAATGGTATCAAACATGGTGACAACTTCTATCAATGCTTATGTGATGATGTCTCAAATGGAAGAAATTTTGAAAGATGATCCATACAGTAATGTTTAGTTTAATTGAACACAGGACTGTTTTATGACGTTCAAACCGAAAATGTTTAGACAAGAGGTTATGAACTGACAAAAATAACAGTACTGTCATGTGAGAAATCTAAACAACAGGAGGGAATGTCAGAGTATTTTTGCTCTTAAAGATTTTATTATTCATATAATAATCAGCTAAGAGTGTTTATATTTCTGTTCTGTACTCAACCAGCTGCATATTTTAATTGCTGGCTCCCTACTTTATAACGGAAACTGCTTGCCTTCACATTATCAGTCTTTGCCTTCACATTGTCACTGTTTGCCTTCACACTAGCAGGAAACCGCCACCCACGAGTAAGAAACAACCTTGTAGAGAACACGAAGTTTTTTGATAAACCACACCTGTTTTCTTGACAAGATAAGGATGATATTTCCTTTTTTGTATGCTTCATGATGTGTATAAATAAAGCCAGACTGCACCAAGGAGGTGTGTGAGTCTCTCCCTGAGTATCTCACCCGTGCACGTTTAAAACTGCTCTAAGTGTCTGAGTGATATTTCATTGCATCTGAGTACTTTGATAATAGAATATCTTTAACATGTACAAATATAAGAGTGTATGTTAGGGCTGTTCGATATAACGATATATATCAAATGAAGATATAAAAATGTCTATCGTTTCCTATTACGCTATCGTTTGTTTCGCGATGTCGTAAAATAAACTGTTTACAGCAGTATTTTTCATCGTTTTGACGGTCACCTTAGTGGCTATATTAATTTCTTAAAGTTCTCTCTTTCTCTTATATTTAATATAACCACACTATGGGCGGGCAAGTGCCTGTTTTTACGTGTTTTCGTTAGCAACAATGACGGTAAAACCATCGCGTGGTTCCGCTGTACGCTTGTTTGTTTTCCACGTAAACCTTTCACAATAAAGCTCAAGATCCTGTTGAGACTTTTCAAAACAAACTGAATCACATAAGAGAGTATGCAGAGTTTACAGATGAGAAGCAAACAAAGAGCCGTCAGACTCAAACTATATGTATACACCTGCCCGCCTTCGTAAACAACTAAATGCTATGTTGCCCTATCATTTTTTGATTGGTCCACATGGTATATTTTTTCACCAATAGGAAAGGCTGGGGGAGTTGGGAGGGGGACTGAGTGCTTTCTAGTGTTTTTCCTTATAAAAACCGTTTCTTCCCGCAGTAAATATAAACAACGATAGTATTCAGGAAGAAAACCTGCATATATTATACTGAACATAAAGTTGTTTGCAAAACTTGTGCATAATTTTTACAAATGTACAACTTCTATTCGCATTTCAAGTTATGAAAACAATTCCTTAAACATGTTTGTGGCTTTTACAGTAAAAATGACAAGTATTTTCTACTCGGATTTTGAATTTTTTTTTGTCTGAATTTAGATCTATTGTGCAAATATAGTATAAATGAAAAATTAACTCAAATTTCAGATATTTGAGGTTGTGCCAAAAAAAAAAAAAAAGAAGAAGATTTTTTTAAAGGTGAAATATAGAGGTAAAATCAAAAGTAGTCAAAAACGGCCAATTATACTCTGGACCCCAGAGGGTTACTAAATACATTTACATGTCTTGGTGACTGCAGCTGGAACCTTGGCAAAAAGTGTATGTGTGTGTGTGGAATGCTAGCTACCAGCATTCATAATATAATAGTTACAATAGCAACAGTAACCAGGGGGGTGGGGCTTAAATGACAGAACAAAGACAGGCTACCATGATGTCACATGCCAGGCCACCATGATGTCACATGCCAGGCCACCATGATGTCACATGCCAGGCCATAAAAATCTATAAATAGGGGTGCCTCGACACACAGTTGTAGAATTCCCTTGCAGGTGATTTTAAGCTAGCGATTGAATTGTGTTTTCAGATGAAAGCGCTTATAACCTTCTCCCAAAGTAGAGTACTCTTCCTCCACCCAAACCTAAAATGTATATTTCTAAATACAGGGAAGCAATTGTATTAGAAAATAAATATAAAAATGAACACAGGACCATGGTGCCAAGAACAGTTAAGGCCCCATCTCATCGCGAAATGTGCCCACAGAGGCCAGAAGGCGAAAAACCTGAACACACATTCAGGAAAAAACCAGAACACACAGGCATGAAGAAAGTCATGGCTCAACCTGCTTGTGTGGATACACGCAAAGGGGACAAGCAGCTCCTTGAGAAATCTGGACTTGTCCCCTTTTATTTACAGAAAAACGATTACGGAATCGTTCCAGGCTACCTGCGTAGAAGAAAGGCAGAGAAAGAAAAGGCTAAGCAGGACAATGATGCCTGGTTAACAAAACAACAGGAAACAGTTAAACCACTGGCCGAACAGGAGAAACAAAACATTCTCCAGGGCCTAAAGAGGAGGTTTAATGAGCTAAACTTTGAATATCAATCCCTCCCTTTTACTATCTCCCCTTCACAGCACAAAAAATACAATTACAAAATGTTTCTTGAAGAGGCAATGAGTCAAGTTGAAAAAGACATTGCCCTTTTTGAGGAACATAAATACATTTACGTAGGCAGGGAAGATGCATCTGACGAACAACAGTTACAGCGGACTCCACTGCCACCCATTAGACCGAAAAACACAAAGTTGACACCCGCTCCTCAAGTCACACAACCAACGAAAAAGGAAACTTTCTCGACCGACAACCTACCACCTTTTCGTAGGATGTGTGTTCCACCTATATCCAGAAGTGGAAAGCAACCGATTCCCACCCAATCAGTTATAATTCCACAACCTAGTCCTGTCCCTCTGCCACCTATTTGTAAAAAAGCTGAATCTACACCCCGACCACCTGTAAGACCTCCAATGAAACGAGGTGTAACACCCATCCTTCCACCCATTTCCACCAAAAAGCTGTAGTGCTGTACCGTTAGAGTAGTTTTTTAACTACCTAACCCCCAACCGGTCTTGACAGAAGCCGCACCATCTGAGCCTGGTTCTGTCGAAGGTTTCTTCTTTTTAAGACAAAGGAGTTTTTCCTTCCCACCGTCGCCCAGTGCTTGCTCAGATGGGATCATTTGATTGTTTGTTGGGGTTTTCTTAAACATAAATTGGCCTATTGAAAAAATGTAGTGTTTCTTACTACATTTTATTTTCAATAGACCAATTTATGTTCAAAAAAAAAAATTACAGCAGAAAAGAAAGCATGGGAGACATCTGATGCATTTCATTGCTTTTTAAAAAATAATTTATAATTTATCTGGAACAAATAAAAGAAAGTAAAACTAATCTTTTGTGGATTCTTTTCTTCAATAAGTAGTAGAATAGGCAGTTCTTTATACATAAAGCGTAGTGTTTTGTTAAAAAATAAAGTGGCACAGCGGCACTGTGGTAAAGGCCTGTGTTTTTACCATCAGCGTGACAGCACCGTGCCGCCTTTGCAGTTTTAAGGCCCAGGGAAACAAGCCTGCCAGCGCTCTGTAGCGGCTGTGACCGCTGCTGATAAGGAAAGGCTGCTCTTCATAGAGGACTCAAGCTCGGGGAAACCTTTTCTGGTCGACTCTGGCTCCCAGAAGAGCCTCTGGAACTCTTGTGTCGTCTTTACAATGGTATATTATTTAATCTCAAAAAAAACAAAATTAAAAAAAATTGGAGATTTCCCGTATCACATAACATGTGCAGGTACACTGGTACAGCACATGTGAGCGAAATTCTTATGTGTGTGCAACAGAGGTGTGCAAAATACAATAACATAAGAACAAGCAAAATATACGAATGGGTAAATCTGAGAATTATAAGAATAAATATATGTACAAATATAAGAGTGTATGTTAGGGCTGTTCGATATAACGATATATATCAAATGACGATATAAAAATGTCTATCGTTTCCTATTACGCTATCGTTTGTTTCGCGATGTCGTAAAATAAACTGTTTACAGCAGTATTTTTCATCGTTTTGACGGTCACCTTAGTGGCTATATTAATTTCTTAAAGTTCTCTCTTTCTCTTATATTTAATATAACCACACTATGGGCGGGCAAGTGCCTGTTTTTACGTGTTTTCGTTAGCAACAATGACGGTAAAACCATCGCGTGGTTCCGCTGTACGCTTGTTTGTTTTCCACGTAAACCTTTCACAATAAAGCTCAAGATCCTGTTGAGACTTTTCAAAACAAACTGAATCACATGAGAGAGTATGCAGAGTTTACAGATGAGAAGCAAACAAAGAGCCGTCAGACTCAAACTATATGTATACACCTGCCCGCCTTCGTAAACAACTAAATGCTATGTTGCCCTATCATTTTTTGATTGGTCCACATGGTATATTTTTTCACCAATAGGAAAGGCTGGGGGAGTTGGGAGGGGGACTGAGTGCTTTCTAGTGTTTTTCCTTATAAAAACCGTTTCTTCCCGCAGTAAATATAAACAACGATAGTATTCAGGAAGAAAACCTGCATATATCAGAATCAGAATCAGAATCAGAATACTTTATTCATCCCGAGGGAAATTAGGGGTTACAGCAGGCAGCACGCTAATGGCGCATGCGCACTCACAAAGGAACCTTCTGACCAACTTTACACAAACATCACATTGGGCAGACATGTCAGAAGGTAGGCTGATAGGAAAAAAACAACGAAAATACACTACATGAGGTAAGAGGAGGAGAAAAAAAAAACTCCACTCAGACTGAGCTCCTAGTGGGAGAACAGTTTGATAAAAGAAAAAACACCTCAGCACAAAAGCACATGACTATCAATACACCATAGAAACACGAGACAAGCAACAGGGGCGGGTAAAGGGTAAGAGAGAGCCGGCGTAGACAGCGCATCCGGTCCTGCAGCATCTGTGCTGGTCCAGTTGACTGCTATCATCCCCGGTAGGGCACAAGCATCGAAGGCGTTGGAAAGGGAGGGGGATGAGTGAGTGCTTATCAGTGTAAGTGTGTGTGTGTGCGTGTCCATAGTTTAGCTGAGACAGTGTCCTTCGGCCTATCAGGCTAAGTAAACAGTCCTCCAGCCAATCCAGGTGTCCTTCATGGGGCGGGAAGAATAGTCATCACACAGTCGTTATCAGGGAGTTGTTTTGGTGGGCTCCAGCCTTGGGCCTGCAGCTGGGGCCGTGGTGTCCAAATGTTGAATATTGTTGATTTCTCCTTTGTGAGCAGCTCGAATTCTAGCACTCCGAGGCTGGTCTCTCGATCTCCCGTTGAAGAGCTGCGAGCCTCCCCATGATGGTATCAAACTTCTGTTCCGTGGTGTTGTCAGTCTTTTGATTCTGAGACCTCACAACTGCAGTGATCCGTTCCGCGATGTTTTCCAACTGTCGCTCAAGGGTCTCATTTTGAGCAGGCCTCTCTCTGATGTTTCCCCTCATACGCTCAATGGTGTTGTTTTGAGCCTTCACAGCAGCTGTAAGCGTCTCCAAGGTGTTGACCATATTACGTTCGTTGTGAGAGGTCGCACCTCGTCCCGTCGCTTCGAATCCAGCGGGCAGCCTTGTGGGGGTTTGAACAGCCGGTTCCGCTTTCTTATTTCTCTGATAAACCAGGGCTAAGCCAACGCCGATCAGCATGAACCCTGTTATCATGGTTCCGAATAGGTAGATATCTTCAGCGTCCTCGATCGACAGTCCCGCCAGGCACACGGTCCTCCAGTTCTCCACCCGTCCATCGTGTAACCGGCAGGGAAAGTCCCTCCAGGGCACTCAGGCTCTCCCGAGCCCCGACTTCTCGTTAAGGGTGTCAATAGCACTCAGAGACCAGTTGATCAAATCCATAATTCTCTTTTAGGTTTAGAGAACGACAGTATTATACTGAACATAAAGTTGTTTGCAAAACTTGTGCATAATTTTTACAAATGTACAACTTCTATTCGCATTTCAAGTTATGAAAACAATTCCTTAAACATGTTTGTGGCTTTTACAGTAAAAATGACAAGTATTTTCTACTCGGATTTTGAATTTTTTTTGTCTGAATTTAGATCTATTGTGCAAATATAGTATAAATGAAAAATTAACTCAAATTTCAGATATTTGAGGTTGTGCCAAAAAAAAAAAAAAGAAGAAGATTTTTTTAAAGGTGAAATATAGAGGTAAAATCAAAAGTAGTCAAAAACGGCCAATTATACTCTGGACCCCAGAGGGTTACTAAATACATTTACATGTCTTGGTGACTGCAGCTGGAACCTTGGCAAAAAGTGTATGTGTGTGTGTGGAATGCTAGCTACCAGCATTCATAATATAATAGTTACAATAGCAACAGTAACCAGGGGGGTGGGGCTTAAATGACAGAACAAAGACAGGCTACCATGATGTCACATGCCAGGCCACCATGATGTCACATGCCAGGCCACCATGATGTCACATGCCAGGCCATAAAAATCTATAAATAGGGGTGCCTCGACACACAGTTGTAGAATTCCCTTGCAGGTGATTTTAAGCTAGCGATTGAATTGTGTTTTCAGATGAAAGCGCTTATAACCTTCTCCCAAAGTAGAGTACTCTTCCTCCACCCAAACCTAAAATGTATATTTCTAAATACAGGGAAGCAATTGTATTAGAAAATAAATATAAAAATGAACACAGGACCATGGTGCCAAGAACAGTTAAGGCCCCATCTCATCGCGAAATGTGCCCACAGAGGCCAGAAGGCGAAAAACCTGAACACACATTCAGGAAAAAACCAGAACACACAGGCATGAAGAAAGTCATGGCTCAACCTGCTTGTGTGGATACACGCAAAGGGGACAAGCAGCTCCTTGAGAAATCTGGACTTGTCCCCTTTTATTTACAGAAAAACGATTACGGAATCGTTCCAGGCTACCTGCGTAGAAGAAAGGCAGAGAAAGAAAAGGCTAAGCAGGACAATGATGCCTGGTTAACAAAACAACAGGAAACAGTTAAACCACTGGCCGAACAGGAGAAACAAAACATTCTCCAGGGCCTAAAGAGGAGGTTTAATGAGCTAAACTTTGAATATCAATCCCTCCCTTTTACTATCTCCCCTTCACAGCACAAAAAATACAATTACAAAATGTTTCTTGAAGAGGCAATGAGTCAAGTTGAAAAAGACATTGCCCTTTTTGAGGAACATAAATACATTTACGTAGGCAGGGAAGATGCATCTGACGAACAACAGTTACAGCGGACTCCACTGCCACCCATTAGACCGAAAAACACAAAGTTGACACCCGCTCCTCAAGTCACACAACCAACGAAAAAGGAAACTTTCTCGACCGACAACCTACCACCTTTTCGTAGGATGTGTGTTCCACCTATATCCAGAAGTGGAAAGCAACCTATTCCCACCCAACTAGGTATAATTCCACAACCTAGTCCTGTCCCTCTGCCACCTATTTGTAAAAAAGCTGAATCTACACCCCGACCACCTGTAAGACCTCCAATGAAACGAGGTGTAACACCCATCCTTCCACCCATTTCCACCAAAAAGCTGTAGTGCTGTACCGTTAGAGTAGTTTTTTAACTACCTAACCCCCAACCGGTCTTGACAGAAGCCGCACCATCTGAGCCTGGTTCTGTCGAAGGTTTCTTCTTTTTAAGACAAAGGAGTTTTTCCTTCCCACCGTCGCCCAGTGCTTGCTCAGATGGGATCATTTGATTGTTTGTTGGGGTTTTCTTAAACATAAATTGGCCTATTGAAAAAATGTAGTGTTTCTTACTACATTTTATTTTCAATAGACCAATTTATGTTCAAAAAAAAAAAATTACAGCAGAAAAGAAAGCATGGGAGACATCTGATGCATTTCATTGCTTTTTAAAAAATAATTTATAATTTACCTGGAACAAATAAAAGAAAGTAAAACTAATCTTTTGTGGATTCTTTTCTTCAATAAGTAGTAGAATAGGCAGTTCTTTATACATAAAGCGTAGTGTTTTGTTAAAAAATAAAGTGGCACAGCGGCACTGTGGTAAAGGCCTGTGTTTTTACCATCAGCGTGACAGCACCGTGCCGCCTTTGCAGTTTTAAGGCCCAGGGAAACAAGCCTGCCAGCGCTCTGTAGCGGCTGTGACCGCTGCCGATAAGGAAAGGCTGCTCTTCATAGAGGACTCAAGCTCGGGGAAACCTTTTCTGGTCGACTCTGGCTCCCAGAAGAGCCTCTGGAACTCTTGTGTCGTCTTTACAATGGTATATTATTTAATCTAAAAAAAAATTTAAAAATTTAAAAAATTGGAGATTTCCCGTATCACATAACATGTGCAGGTACACTGGTACAGCACATGTGAGCGAAATTCTTATGTGTGTGCAACAGAGGTGTGCAAAATACAATAAGAGGAGGAAGAGGAGAAGTCTATCTTATGGCCAACCTCTGACTGTATCTTGGTCACATTACCCAGCAAAACCCAGTATGCAGGTTCACCTGTAACAGTCCTTGTGCCACAGATCAACACTGTTGCTTCTACATTAAACAGAAGAGCAGTGACGTGGGTGCAGGTCTCCGTGACTCCGGCCTTACAGCTGGAGTGGGCGGCTTCAACCTTCCCTGTGATGCTCACAGTGACCCATGGCTGCAATGCTGGTTCATTCAGTCTTTGAGAGTGCAGGACCTGAAACACACACACAAAGTTCTTGTCTTTAAATGAACTATGAGCCAAGGCTGACATAAATGTTTTATCTACTTAATCATTAATGTAACAGTGTTTAGAAAGTTAGCACATACATGTAATTTTTCATTTCTTTATGTGTCCATCTATAGAACGCTGCATGTTATATTCTAAATCTGCCTGTTCTGTCAGAAACCTGCCTGCAGAAAATGAACCTAAAGGATGTAATCACTTTCAAGATGGAGAAAGCATAAAGTGACAATTATGAATCACTTAATATGATAAGGAGATTCTGCAGGTCATTAATCAATGTATAAAATTAAAATAAAATGCATTTTTAGTGACACAAGATACAAATATGGAAGCAAGATGTATAATCGCTCAGTTTGGGGAAATTGTGGGTAGCCTGCAAGAGCCTCAACTTCTCCATACCCACAATGTGCAACAAATGGGCACAGCTGATCTTCAACAGTGGAACATCGGCCAGTTACTTCCAACTTTAACGCAGCTTGTAGTCTTGGAGAGCAGCACACCAAAACTGCATGCACAACTTCTGCTAACAGTGGAAACGGATTAAGAAATCCATGCAAACAGATTCATAAACCGAAAGAATATTATTTTACAGGATTAATGATCATATCAGCCGCTGGCTGATCACAAACCCTGAGGGTGTATCCACAGTATTTCTGATTTCGCGCCATTACCCCGATTCATAGCGGAAGCCGGTTTTTTACTTCCGCTTGCGCTGTTGTTGACAGTTGCGGGGTTACACCTTCACTGTTGATAAAGATTTCTCTCACTGCAGTTTGTTTTACCTGGAGTAAATGGCAACACATCGAAGGTGGATACACAGTAAAGATGTTTTAAAAAGCAGCGAGGACAGTTCAGTTGCAGTGCCTCACCCGTCACTTCTCACGGAGTGGGTAGATGACATGAAACTATGGCCCGATGTTAGCTACATCGACATTATTAATTACCTTGTATTTTCCGAAGGCGTTGATGGCGAGGAATTACGTAATTACAAGAGCACCGAGGCGTATAATTACCTGCACAGCAACAAAATTGATAAAGTACTGCTCAACAAACAAGGCGACTTTATTTTTCTTAAAGCAGCTGTAGAGCCGAGCCAGAGTATTAATCAAGCGAAACACTTAGCATGGGCAATGCTAAGAGAAAGTGGAGTAGTGGAGACAGTCGGCTGTTCCTGTATCGCCGGATTAGGGAGATCATGTAGCCATGCGGCTGCTATTCTGTGGAAGGTATATCACTTATCTGGATATCACAATGTTTAAATCACTGAAACAGAAACACTGGACTGGTCAAAGGCTGTGATTAAGGAGTCACGCTACTGCCATCTAGCCAAGTATTACGTGGAGCACTGTTTACATGTGAAAGACACTCGTTAACTTTGTGTGGGCTGTATGCTGTACAATCACATGAAGATAAAATATAAAAAAAATAAAAGACTGAACATTAAGGTCAAATTTACAAGACAAGAAAAACTATAGTTATAAGAAGTGACACAGAGTAGTATAATACATGTTTGTTTATATATATGTATATTTGTACACACACACTACTTTGAAAAAAATTAGACTGTGGATGTATATTTCTGCATCAAAAAGTAACTGACTATTAATATGAAATGGATAATATGGGTGACTTTGCCAGTGTTTATATCTGTTTTGGATATGATTCAGGTGTATTGACCCAGGGTCATATCTATAACATGCAGGACACCAACCGTGTACTGCTTTTGTTAGTGTAAACTTCCTCGTTATGTTAAATCTTGAGTATTGACAGTGAGAAAAAACTATTAATGTTTGTTACAGGTGCAGAATGCTGCGATCAGTGGAAAGACAGGGCTTGCGTGTACAGACGAGCAGCGCAGGTGGAATGCAGGGACAGCAAAGAACCTTGAACCTAAACGTCTAAGCCAGATAAACTTCAGACATCACAGGGCAGAGCAGCAGTACGATGTGAACTCCCGGACTGCAGTGACACAATCTCTCCCTAACACACCATATCACCTTACACATCAAGACTTTGAAGAGTTTATTTGAAGAGTTTCAGTCAGGTTTCAGAGCTCAGCACAGCACAGAAACAGCTTTAGTGAAGGTTACAAATGATCTTCTTATGGCCTCTGACAGTGGACTCATCTCTGTGCTTGTCCTGCTAGACCTTAGTGCAGCGTTCGATACTGTTGATCATAATATCCTATTAGAGCGATTAGAACATGCTGTAGGTATTACAGGTGCTGCGCTGCAGTGGTTTGTATCATATCTATCTAATAGACTCCAATTTGTGCATGTAAATGGAGAGTCCTCTTCACACACTGAGGTTAATTATGGAGTTCCACAGGGTTCAGTGCTAGGACCAATTCTGTTTACATTATACATGCTTCCCTTAGGCAGCATCATTAGAAGACATAGCATACATTTTCACTGCTATGCAGATGACACCCAGCTCTATCTGTCCATGAAGCCAGATAACACACACCAATTAGTTAAACTGCAGGAATGTCTTAAAGACATAAAGACCTGGATGGCCGCTAACTTTCTGCTTCTTAATTCAGATAAAACTGAGGTTATTGTACTCGGCCCTGAAAATCTTAGAAATATGGTATCTAATCAGATTCTTACTCTGGATGGCATTACCTTGGCCTCCAGTAACGCTGTGAGGAACCTTGGAGTCATTTTTGACCAGGACATGTCCTTCAACGCACATATTAAACAAATATGTAAGACTGCTTTCTTCCATTTGCGCAACATCTCTAAAATTAGAAATATCCTGTCTCAGAGTGACGCTGAAAAACTAGTTCATGCATTTATTACTTCCAGGCTGGACTACTGTAATTCATTATTATCAGGATGTCCAAAAAACTCACTGAAAAGCCTTCAGCTAATCCAAAATGCTGCAGCAAGAGTCCTGACAGGGACTAGAAAGAGAGAGCATATTTCTCCTGTTTTGGCTTCCCTTCATTGGCTTCCTGTTAAATCCAGAATTGAATTCAAAATCCTGCTCCTCACATACAAGGTCTTAAATAATCAGGCCCCATCTTATCTTAATGACCTTGTAGTACCATATCACCCTATTAGAGCGCTCCGCTCTCGCTCTGCAGGCCTACTTGTTGTTCCTAGAGTATTTAAAAGTAGAATGGGAGGGAGAGCCTTCAGTTTTCAGGCCCCTCTTCTGTGGAACCAGCTTCCAGTTTGGATTCGGGAGACAGACACTATCTCTACTTTTAAGATTAGGCTTAAAACTTTCCTTTTTTCTAAAGCATATAGTTAGGGCTGGACCAGGTGACCCTGAATCCTCCCTTTGTTATGCTGCAATAGATGTAGGCTGCCGGGGGATTCCCATGATGCATTGAGTTTTTCCTTTCCAGTCACCTTTCTCACTCACTATGTATTAATAGACCTCTCTGCATTGAATCATATCTGTTATTAACCTCTGTCTCTCTTCCACAGCATGTCTTTATCCTGTCTTCCTTCTCTCACCCCAACCGGTCGCAGCAGATGGCCGCCCCTCCCTGAGCCTGGTTCTGCCGGAGGTTTCTTCCTGTTAAAAGGGAGTTTTTCCTTCCCACTGTCGCCAAAGTGCTTGCTCATAGGGGGTCATATGATTGTTGGGTTTTTCTCTGTATCTATGAAGCGCCTTGAGGCGACTTTTGTTGTGATTTGGCGCTATATAAATAAAATTGAATTGAATTGAATTGACTTTATTGACAGTGTTAGCAAAGCACCAGTGAAGCCACTTTTCCTCCTCAAGAACACATTAATTGGAAAGTGTTACAATGCCTCGCCATCTGCAGGTCCTCACCGCAACAGTAAAGTTGATGAGCAATTTTTTCAGCCACACCAAGCACACAGTTACAAACTAAGCTGTAATCCATGCAGGGCATTCTACCAGGCATACATTCAAGTTTCTGAAGAGCAAGCAGAACAATTACAAGAAGAAACAAAAGAGCAAAGTGCATCTGATTTGTGGCACAACTGCAGGAAAATCAGACTTACAGCAAGCTCTGCTAAAAAAGTTCCAGTACGTGCCACCACAAAAAATGACAAATTTTTATCTGAGCACATGTACCCTTCCTTTCGTGGGAATTATGAAACAAACTATGGTAAAGAAAATGAAGTTAAAGCTTGTCATCAGCTGAAAGAACAGGGTATGAACATCCTTCACATGGGTAGTGTTATCAGCATCCAGGAGCCATGGCTCTCTGCGAGTCCTGACGGGGTCATTGACTCAGATGTGCTTCTAGAAATAAAATGTCCTGTGCAGACTTATCCTTCACTCACGGAGCAGCTTACCCAGAAATGCAGCGATATCAAACTGGTAGATGGAGAACTGCAGCTGCAGAAAACTGGCAGCAGAGGCTATTACATGCAAGTGCAACTTACAATGTTTTGCACAGGGCTCAAGACTGCCACACTTGTGATCTGGACACCTACTGAGCATGTTTCATTTACAGTGCAATATGATGAAGCATTTGTAAAGGAACAAGTAAAACGCTTGAGAGGGTTTTACTTCTCATATTTCTTACCTCGACTTGTAGAGGAGTATGCAGCAGGACGGTTTCAGTTAAATGAGAGATACTTGAAGATAATGGGCAAGCTTTAATACATGTTACAACTATAAATGGGACAGTCAGACACCAACATGTCTGCAGAGTTTGGTCTCTGTCTTGTGAATGAAAGGAGACATTCAATATGAAATCTGTTAAATATTTCAATACAACTAAAATGTACGTAGTTGTAACATATGGTGGGAAATGAATGACAAACTGACAACATTAAATGTTGTGAATAGTTCTGTATTTCTGTAATCTTCCAACACAAAAAAATGTCAAGAATGCACAACTAATTATTGTAGATTTGAGAAAAACATTTTTTTTTCATTTAAGAAATTTATCACATTGTGGTTGAATAAAAAAGTAATAATTGTTCAATTGATTGATTGCAATTGTTTTATATATACACATACATACATACATACATACATACGCACACACACACTGTATCACATAACCTTTCATCTAGAACACAAGATAAAAAAGTGAGACCTGGAATTATTTACTCTCTACATATATGTACATCAAATTTTAAAATAATTACATTACACTACGCAACTTTATGTCCTGAGTAACCATCTTAATATCCCCGAGTCCACAATTGTTCATAACATACACAATTATTGTGTATCACGAATGAGATCCTCTCTTAAGTTCACTAGAGCAGCACATATTCTCAGTATCTTGTCTACTTTAGGAGCCATGCTTATAGGAACAATTTGTGAAAGTATTTTGTAGACTTTCAAGCGTCTGATTGCTCTTTCAACATGGATTCTTACATTTGCAATCCGACGTGTGTATGTTACCTGTTCCTCAGTTAGCTGTCTACGTTTTTTTGTGAAAGCGGGTATTACTAATCTAACTTTTCTCTCAAAGAGTAAGTCTTTAATTGTAAAACCTCTATCTGCCATGACTTCATCACCAGGTTTTAGGTATGTTAATATTCCAGAGTCCATTGTGATGAATTTGTCACTACATCGGCCGCCATATGCCGCAGACACAAACATGATTAGTCCACATGGTGCAACAGCAACCAAATATTTGACTGTGTTGTGTGAATAATAATGGCTGTATGATTCCCCTCTTGAGCCCAGATTTCTGGGTTTCTGTAAAAGGGTCTCACTGCAGTCTATAATGCATGTACTATTTGGAAAGTTCTTCTTGAAGGCTTCAGGCATAGTTGCTTGAATAGTTTCTTTTGGCAGCCATGGAATTAATGGTCGGAGAACTTCCTCCAGCTTGTCTAACCAGTGTGAGATGATCTTGCTGGCCATGCTTTGTGATATATGAAACTGGCGGCTTAGGTCACCTATTACACGGTTACTCTTTAATTTCATAAGTGTCATGAGGACTTGATCTCGGACAGGCATGGTAAATTCATTGTTGTCATATCCTTCCAGTGTCGACACAAGTGTGTTAAATGTTTCTAAGGCTATCCCAGTGAACAGCAAAGCGTCTGCATCATTTTGAAGAATGAAATATGCAACTTCATCACACTGAGTCATCTTATCCTGCACATCTTTTCTGCGAGACCTGTTGCAGTATTGATGGTCTTGTTGCGAAGGATCCTCCCACTGTGTGTGGACTGAGTGCAGATGTGGCTCAGGGGGTTGTGTGGAGATGCTGGCCTGGTCTAATTCCACTGAACGTAACACTGTGGAGTCTGAATAAGACAAAAATATGATCAGATGTACAGTCTGTCATGGCAGCCTACGTACGCTCTTACAGAAACCTGTGGATACGAGAAGCAGAAGAAGCAGAGGGAATATCCCGTTTAAGTTTAGATAGTATTTGTAAAGATATTGACCATATCCTTTTCTGAAAGTGTGGATATAATGGATGGGGTAAGGTACTGACATGCTACAACTTTATAGTTGTTAAATTCTGGCTACAAGTATACATACCCATCTTGTACATGTTTTTTTTTAGTTTTTTTTAATTATTATTATTATTGTTATTATTATTATTATTATTATCCTACCCAATTATGTGTTTCTTTTAATCAGAGTATGCTGTTTTAATGACTTTACAATATCATTTACATTGTGTTCCTTACATTTTCCCTAATTGTATGTTATATTAATCCTATATTTCCATCCATCCATCTTCATCCGCTTTATCCGAGGCCGGGTCGCGGGGGCAGCAGCCTAAGCAAAGAGGCCCAGACCTCCCTCTCCCCAGCCACCTCCTCCAGCTTATCCGGGGGAATACCAAGGCGTTCCCAGGCCAGCCGAGAGATATAATCTCTCCAGCGTGTCCTGGGTCTGCCCCGGGGCCTCCTCCCGGTGGGACATGCCTGGAACACCTCACCCAGGAGGCGCCCAGGGGGCATCCTTGTCAGATGCCCGAACCACCTCAGCTGGCTCCTTTCGATGTGGAGCAGCAGCTGCTCTACTCTGAGCCCCTCCCGGATGGCCGAACTTCTCACCCTATCTGTAAGGGAGAGGCCAGCCACCCTTTGGAGGAAGCTAATTTCTGCCGCTTGTATCCGCGATCTCGTTCTTTCGGTCACTACCCACAGCTCGTGGCCATAGGTGAGGGTAGGGACGTAGATCGACCGGTAAATTGAGAGCTTCGCTTTTACACTCAGCTCCCTCTTCACCACGACGGACCGGTGCAGCGTCCGCATTACTGCAGCTGCAGCCCCAATCCGTCTGTCGATCTCCGGCTCCCTTCTCCCATCACTCGCGAACAAGACCCCGAGATACTTGAACTCCTCCACTTGGGGCAGGAACTCATCCCCGACTCATCCTATATTTCCGTTTTTATATTTCTAATGTTTGCCTTGTTTTCTTCACTGTCTAGTCTGCCTCTGTCTTGCCTGTATGGATGCATTTACACCGAAATGTCCCCAACAAAGGATGTTTTAATTCACCACTATTCCAGTGAAACACGAGTCTCCCATCTTCCTGCTACCAGTCTGGAGTTTTTGTTCACCAAAGCACACACCAACTTCATACTGACGGACAGATCACTGCCCTTTTGCCGCCTTGTCTGACCGTGTTTTGTGGCTGTGGTTCACTTCACCTCACTCTTCCCCATTCTTGTCATTAAATCAGGCTGTTCTGCAACCATGGCAGCCATTCACTCTATGGCTTTATTCATGGTGTATTTTACCCCTTCACCAAAGGCCGTTCTCGTTTCCAACATTATATTTGCAGTGTTCGTCTATTTATCAATATCTGCGGAGTATTTTTTTTAACGAGTATCCTATTTTCTAAAGCACAGCATGTAAAGGGTAGCTC
This sequence comes from Mchenga conophoros, assembly GCF_057382185.1. Taxonomy (NCBI): domain Eukaryota; kingdom Metazoa; phylum Chordata; class Actinopteri; order Cichliformes; family Cichlidae; genus Mchenga; species Mchenga conophoros. Next base: position 6,699,061 of record NC_140542.1, read on the forward strand.
GGTTAGCAGGATGCTAGCATGTAGCGCTTAGTGAGACACGCCTCAGACGAGTTGAGCAAAGACCCCGTCTGTGTACTTTATACGTGAGCAACGGATTTAAATAAAATTAAGGTTTCAAAAGACAAACTTGAAGATAAAAAAATATATATATACTCACCGGAGAGCCGCCAGGGTTTGCCGCTGCCATCTTGGCGCTCCTAAATTCAAAACTGCCTCTGCAGTCAGGCAGGGGAGGCGTGGAAATTGTCTTTGAGTTAGTCAAACGTTTTCCTTAGTTCGAGTAGATGATAAAAAAAAATAATAATAAATGGGATTTTAAGTCGGACTAGGCGTTCTGTAATGATCTCTATTTAGGAGAAAAACTTAATCACTCACCTTTAAACAGCTCTCTTTTAGGAGACACACTGCTGGCTAACGGTGTCATGTGATCAAACAGCGTAATTTAATTGGCTGAGAGCCACTCGACTCGATCTGGTGCTGATTGCTCTGGCTTGGGTCATTAAAGTTCATCACTTTTGCAGTTGAATTTTTGCAGGTGAATTTTTGCAGGTGAATTTTTTTCAGGTGAATTTTTGCAGGTGAATTTTTTTCAGGTGAATTTTTTGCAGGTGAATTTTTTGCAGGTGAATTTTTTTCAGGTGAATTTTTGCAGGTGAATTTTTTGCAGGTGAATTTTTGCAGGTGAATTTTTGCAGGTGAATATTTTTGCAGGGAAATTTGGAGGATAAAAATTCAGTGTCATAAATTCAATGTCTAAAAATACTTGAATTCTGATGATACTATATTTCTTCCATACCGCAGTATGTCATGGAAATTTGGACGACGAAATATCACATAGGGTCGCTCAGCGTTGCCGAAGAGGACCGGGAGAAAATGCAAGCTTGACAAACGGGACTGTAGTTTTTCCATCATCTATTAGTGTTTGTTTTCCACGCTACGCTATTTGGAAAGGTTATTGATATGCTGCGGCCTGCATCCGCGCCGCTGGAGTTCACGCACATCGTCCCCACGTATGTACAAACAACCTCACGTCGCTAGTGTTAATAGTGTGGATAGTGTACGTGAGTGCAGTGTAAACGGAGAAAAAAGGGAAGAAGATAACTAGCACAACAGCTAACCTTGGACTGTGGCTAATGAGCTAATCAAGAAGCCATCGGTAGTCTCGGAGCTAAAGACTCTGGACTACCCCTGACAATGCCACCCAAGAAAAACTCAGCCTTGGAGGAGGCGGAAGATATCAAAAGATCACTGGACTTCCTATCACAGGATGTAAATGACATTAAAATTAAACAAGACAAAATACTTAACCTAGTGCAGGAAGTGACAGAGTTGCGTGTACGCCTTGCTGAGCGGGACAAAAAAATAAACAGCGCTAGAGAAGAAAGTCGAGGATTTGGAGCAATACTCAAGGATAAACGATGTTATTGTGACTGGGATTAAGATCAAACCCCGCTCTTATGCTCATGCTGTGACCTCCGGTAACAATGAAGAAACCGGCTTACGGGAGGAGAATTCGATGGAGCAACAGGTGGTGTCTTTTTTTGCGTCTAAAAAGATACACTTGGATGTAAATACCATTGATGCCTGTCATCCTCTTCCCACGAAGAACAACATGCCAGCGGTGTTCCTGAGGTTTGTCAGCAGAAAAAACAAAGTTGCACTAATGAAGCAAGGGAAAAAGCTAAAAGGTACTAACGTCTATCTGAATGATCATTTGATTAAAAGAAATGCGGACATTGCTAAAAAAGCCAGAATCATGAGGAAGCAGGACAAGATACAGAATACTTGGGTCATGAACTGTAAGGTATACATCAAACTGAAAGGAACGCCTGAGGAAGCTAAAGTGGTGATTATCAGAGATATAGAGGAATTGAATAAATATGAATGAATACTACTGAGGGTCTGCACAATCTGTGTCAGTTAAGGGAGCGTAAACTCATACAATGACATCTAAATACTCCTTAAAACGGAAAAAAGATGAACTAGAAACACATGAACGGAGTTTAAATCTTGAGGATTTGGAACTGAAGCATTTCAAATATACTGATCATAATGCTTTAGATCAAGAAGATCATCTAGACCCTGACAACCATTTCCTATTAGCTAACCCAAATGACTGTAAATATTATTCTGAAAAAGAATATAATTCCTCAATTAAAACTGATAAGAAATTCTCAAACATTCACTTTAACAGTAGAAGTTTGTATGCAAATTTCAGTTCAATCGAGGAATATTTACAACAATTTCAAGACCCATTTAGTATTATAGCAGTATCAGAAACATGGATTAAAGAAGAAAAAGGTGTTGATTTTGAATTAAAGGATTATAATCTGAACTATGTTAATAGAACAAACAAAGCAGGAGGAGGTGTTGCTATATATGTCCATAGGAAATTTAAATTTCGAATATTGGAAAGTATGACATTGACAATAAATGACTTATTTGAATGCTTAACCATAGAAATTATCAATGAAAAAGTGAAAAACATTATTGTTAGTTGTCTTTATAGATCACCTGGTTCGAGTCTAGAAGTATTCACTGGATTGGATTGAAAAAATATTTTCAGTTGCAAGTAATAAAATATTATTCATCTGTGGAGATTTCAACATCGATTTGATAAATCCAAACAATCACAAGATCACCGAGAATTATATTAATAGGATGATTGGTATGAGTTTATATCCCACAATTTTAAGACCAAGTCGTATAACATCTCATAGTGCTACCCTTATTGATAACATCTTTACAAATAACTTAGAGTTAATAATTGCTAGCGGATTAATGGTATGTGATATAACTTATCACCTGCCAATATTTGTAGTGTATGACGTTAAGAGTGTATGTGAGAAAGTACCTCAGAAATATATCTACAAACGAGTAAGAACAGAAAATGCAATTAACCTCTTTTATCAGGACTTGATGACTCAGGATTGGAATGCAGTGTATGCCGGAGATGATGTGGATGGTGCTTTTGAAATATTTTTGGATATCTTCAACTCTCTGTATGATAAAAACTGCCCAGTCGGGCAAATCAGTATCAACAATAAATTTATTAAATGCCCGTGGCTAACAAAAGGATTACACAAGGCCTGTAAGAAGAAAAATTCTTTATATAGACAATTCACTAAGCTAAGAACTGAAGAAGCAGAGTATAGATATAAAAAATATAAAAATAAACTAACGGAAATATTAAGAACTAGTAAGAAATTATACTATACTAAATTAATACATAAAAATAAAAACAACACTAAAGAGATATGGGGAATACTTAACACTATTATTAAAGGTAACACAAAAAAGGGCTCATATCCAGATTATTTCACTAATAATAACAGTGACAATTACAATTTAAATGAGATGGTGGAGTGTTTTAACAGCTTTTTTGTAAATGTGGGACCGGAGCTGACTACAACAATTCCAAAATGTAATAGCAGTGAAATGTCATTGATAGAAACAAATTCAAAATTCAAATTCAAAGACTATGTTCTTGTCGGGAGTTACAGAATTAGATATTTTAGATGTAGTTAACAACTGTAAGAACAAGACATCTACTGATTGTTTTGGTATAGATATGACATTAGTCAAACGAATCATACATAGCATTGTTAGACCTCTAGCTTATATATGCAATTTATCATTTCAAACGGGAAATGCCCAAAGAAAATGAAAATAGCTAAAGTTATACCCATATATAAAAATGGAAACAAACACATCCTCACGAACTATCGACCAGTGTCCCTGCTCCCTCAGTTTTCTAAAATATTAGAAAAACTTTATAATAATAGATTAGGTAAATTTATTGACAAACATAAATTAATTAATTAATGTCAGTACGGATTTAGGATAGGAAGGTCAACTTCAATGGCTATCATTGATGCAATAGAAGAGATAACCAACAGTTTGGATAGAAAAAAACATGCAGCAGGGATATTTATTGACTTGAAGAAAGCATTTGATATGATTAACCATAGTAGATTACTTAAAAAATTAGACAGATATGGTATTAGGGGAGTGACTTTGAAATGGATCCAAAGTTACTTGACTGAGAGACAGCAGTATGTGAAGATGGGCGAGTTTGAATCGGGGTATTTGGGCATTAGCTGTGGAGTGCTACAAGTAGGGCTGGGCCATATTATACCGTTCACGGTAATACCGGTATAATGTTAGGCAACGATAGGAAAATGAAATATCGCGATAGAATGGGAGTAAAACGCGCATGCGCAGTGCCTTTGTTTTCATACGCACATGGCCAATTGTTGAGTGAAACAGATGAACCAGAATTGGTTTGTAAAAATGGTGCAACTTCAGTGATGTGGAACTGGTTTGGTGTTTGTCCGTCAGATACACAACAAAGCACTTTTTTTTTGCAGAACATGCAAGCGGCCGTCGTTATTGTCGTATTTGTCGGACTAAGATGCTCTTAAATCTGGGAGTAATCTGGGTCCTAAACTCCGTCTTTTTCAGGTCAAACAACACTGCAGCATTACTGAGAGTTAAAAACTGTCTAAATTCTTTCATCTTTAATAAAACGATCAGCATTGCTGCTTTACCAGGTGTAACTATGAAGTTTAACTTCCAGGCATCCATGAAAACAAAATTTATTACATTTAACGGAGTTAGACGTTAGCAGGAAGCTAGCGGAAGTTAGCTCGCTAGTTTCGCTAGTTACCTAAGCATGATATTGCATGTTCTGACTGAGAGATTTCTGAAAAAAAAAATCAAACGTACAGCTCTGCTATCACTTCCAACATAAATGAAGACAGGAAACTAAACAGCAGTGACGTTTGTAGGGTTACTGAAGTTGGGCTAGCTGGTATAAAATGATGTGCTACGTGATCGCTAGCGACACAACTATGTTAGCATAACATAAACAGTGAAGCTGGAGGACGATCACTAACACTTTTCCACATATAAAAGTTAACGTGAAGGTTCCTCATGGTTAGAGACAAATGCAATCGCATGGCAGGATGCTGTAAACGGACCAAACTTCAGTCAGGAGAACAACTGAGATAATTCATCCACAATACAAGGTTAGTCATTAATATACTGCAACAACATGGGAATAGAGCAGCTGCCAGAGAATTCAACATTAATGAATCAATGGTACAGAAGAGGAGGAAGCAAGAAGAATGAGTTTAATAAAGTTTGATTTATCTGACTGCTTTGTTTCGCTTAATGTGCCTTATAATCCCGTGCACCTTATGGTCCAAAAAATACGTACTGCACACTGCAGTTTAATGTTGCAAAGCACCTCTTTTTAACTTCAGTGGACATGGTTATGCTCAGGATATGTCAGCCCATTTCTACTGGAAATGCCTTTTGGTTAAACTTTCAGCAAGGAATTTGCATTTGCACTGTTACATTTTTATAAAGCTTTAATGTACATAAAAAACAGCTTCTTGTTTAAGTGAAAATAAATGGAAGGTTGTCTTTTTGCGCTAGTAATGTTGTAGAGTTGTATTTTGTCTCGCATCAATTATATCGTCAGTTATATCGTTATCGCAAATTTTCAAGTATATATCGTGATAAATATTTTTGGCCATATCGCCCTGCTCTAGCCACAAGGATCAATTCTGGGACCAACTCTATTTAACCTTTATATAAATGACATATTTAATGTATTAAAGTTATTAAAACTAGTCATATTTGCTGACGACACCAATATTTTTTATTCTAACGACGATCATAGTGACCTAGTACTTAACATTAACAATGAATTAAGGAAACTAAAAATATGGATGGATGTTAACAAATTATCTATAAATTTGAGCAAAACCAAGGTAATGTTCTTTGGGAATTACAATGTAAATGTAGATATTGCAATAAAATTAGATGGTGTAGACATAGATGTAGTATCAGAAATAAAATTCTTGGGAGTAACGATTGATAGCAAATTATGCTGGAAATCACACATTAGACATATACAAAATAAAGTGTCTAAAAGTATCTCAATCATAAACAGAGCCAAGTTCTTCTTAAACTACCATGCATTGTTTTTGTTATACTGTGTACTAGTCCTACCATACTTGACTTATTGCGTAGAGGTGTGGGGCAATAATTATAAAAGTTCTCTGCACCATCTGGTCACACTACAAAAATGTGCTATAAGAGTAATGTATAAGGTAGGATATCATAGTCACACTAATATATTGTTTTGGCAGTCAAAACTATTAAAATTAACTGAGTTAGTTGAATACACGACTGCTCAACTTCTATATAAGGCAAATAAGGGTATACTGCCAGAAAATATCCAAAAGCTCTTTACACATAAAGAAGGAGGTTACAATTTGAGGGGATGTAGTAACTTTAAAAGGCAGAGAGTTAGAACTACCAGGAAAAGTTTGTGTGTGTCTGTGTGTGGAGTGAAACTTTGGAACAGATTGGATGTCGAGCTCAAACAATGTCCAAATATTCATCTGTTTAAATTGAGGTACAAAAAATGTATATTGTCAAGGTACAAAGAGGAATCGAGGGTGTGATTTTCCTTGTTTATATATAGAATGTTAACAACAAATTTTTTTCATAATTCGTACAGTTCAAAGTGTTCAACAGCAGCATAAAAAAATATTTATTTATTTTTTAACGTAGGTCAGTTTGTTTCATTTAAATTGACCGTTAATCAACTAGCTGGTGTCAAACAAATTTGGAGATTTTAAGGCTATTAGCCTTCAAAAGAAGCTACGGCACTCTTTCGTTAATCGCCTCTTTATTCATGATGTCTGAAGATGTTCATCTTCCAGAAAGTGCCTTCAATCTCCTTCCAGTGGAAGACAAAAAGAAGGAAAAAGCTCCAAGATATATATCAAAATTCAGGCCTGCAGTTATGTTGGAGAGAAAACTGGTGAAGGAGCCGATAAGGACGATGGGACCTGCCAGATTGGAGTTGCCATCTCCAGAGAATTTCCTCAAGAAGCATTCGAAAGAGCCCAAACTGCCTGAACAGACACAGAGCTCCAAAGATGTTCATAAAACCTGCTCTTTCACTGAGAGGAAACCTCCAGTCCCCAGAAGGAATGACAAACCACTGATGGGAATTCACACCAAGAGGGACTTTTTAAAGGAAACACCTGAACTGGTGCCAATGAAACCACAGCCTGCATGCGTAGACACCAGCAAGGGGCACAAACAGGTGCTGGAAAACTCAGGGCTTGTCCCAAAGTTCATCACACGAAAGGACTTTGGTAGAGTACCAGCGTACCTCCAGCAGCGCAGCGAAGCAGAGAGGAGGGCTCGAGAGGAGTATGAAAACTTTGTAAAAGCAGAGCGGGAGCAGAGGGCCATGAAACACATAACAGAGGAGGAGAGACAAGCCATCCTGAAGCGCCTGAAGGAGACCTGGGATAAGCTGCATCACGAGTACCAGGCCCTTCCCCTCATCATCGACACTATGTCACAGAGGGCCACCAAGGACTGCCTCGAAAGGCAAATGAAGCAGCTGGAGGACGACATCAACTTATTCGAGAGGTTCAAAATCATCTACATACCTAAAGATGATTAAACTCAGCAGAGATGAGATGCAGTGTAGTGAATGTTGTTATTTGCCCCATTCACGAGGAAAATAAACTGGTTGATTTACTGTAAAAAAAAACAAGAAAAAAACAACAACAAATAGCTATATAAACAATTATCTTATAGAGTTGAAATGGACACTGTTGATATTGTCTTACGCTGTTGTTATCGCTGCTATCTCAATTATTAGGAAACAGTAGACCAGAATTAATTCTTAAAAGTAAAATTAATGAAGTTACTACTATATAATGGAAGCAAACTTCATTGATATTTTTATAGCCAAAATATAAATAATAAATGGAGAGGATGTATTGATGGTGATGACTGTGATACTCAACGGTGGTAACAAAGACTGTATTATTGATGCTAAATATTTGCACTACTGTATGTTGTAATTATGACAATGTCAATTTTATAATTGTAATTGTATGTCATAAATATTTAAATGTACTGTGTAGCTATAAAATTTAAAACTCAGATAAGATTGTAGGGGTGGGAGTTAAAAAGCTTGTCTTCATTCCACTCCTTTTCGAGCTAAACTTGTTTTTTTTTGTGTGTGTATAATTAAGTGTGCCTATGCAAAAAGGCACACTTATTACTATTGCTCGGATTTATTAAGTGTGCCTATGCCAAAAGGCACACTTCTTATTCTTTCTCGGATTTATTATTCTTCTTCTTATTATTATTATTTTCCTTTTTCCGCCTGAAATTTTGGAGCGTAACTCATCCCACGGTTTTGACACAATGAATTGGATTGGACTTGTTTGAGGGTAGGAAATTTGTCTATCGCACAGATTTCTTCAGATTTCAAACTGTGGAAATGAACCACTTTTTTCTCTCGTCATAACTTTTTGTTGGATTTCCACAGAGACCTGAAGATTTCCATGACTGTTCACCAAAGCCTGCTGTCTCTTACGGTGAAAGAATGATATCGATACTCCAAATAGATTTACGGTGTGTTCACACCGAACGCGATGGACGCGAATAAAACGCCCCAAACGCCCCTAATTTGACGCGTGTACATTCGCGTCTCAACGCGTGTCCAAGAAAAATCCATCGCGAGTCAAAATATCATATTTTGACGCGCGTGAACCGGAAATGTGGGAGGAATGTGGGAGGGAGTTGTGCCAGACCGGCAAGATGGCAGCTGTCGAGCTAGCGCTTGAAGAGAGAGTCTCCCTTCTCTATGTACTGTGGAGAGCAGAGCAGCAGCGTAAAAGACGTCCTCGCCGTACCTGGGTCCATCAGGTCCTCCAGAGGCATGAGCAGTTTGGTGAGTTTCACCACTTGCTCCAGGAGCTGCGCCTGGATGACGGCCGATTCCAGCGCTATCACCGTCGGCCAGTTTGAGGACCTGCTTTCCCTCGTCGGTCCCAGCATCGCCCGCCTAGACACCAACTACAGACGCTCAATCCCACCTGCAGAGCGCCTGTCCGTCTGCCTGAGGTTAGTAAAAGTGTTTAATACGGTAGTCCTTTATTGATATCTGTGCTAATATGCTAATCCATCCAGTTATACACTGCTAACATGGATGTGCTATGCTAACAGTGAATGCTGTTGATGTTTACTGAAAGCAAACTGTGGTACAGAGACGACTCTTTATAATATTTCTAGCGATACTCAGAAGGTCTCATCAAGCCCCGATTTAATTCGATTTATGCTGTTATCAGTGTTTGCGATGATAGCATGGCTGTGGTGTCCTATCAATGTATGCGCTCGGTGTTTGCTGATATCAAACTGTAGCATTAGCACCACTGAGTTAACATTTGTAGTGATACTCACTCCTTTTTATTTAGACCTGGTTTAATTCTGGGATAGTTGAATATTTGTATATAATCCCTGCAGCTGTCAGACTCTATAGCAGGGGTCACCAGCCTTTATTAAAACAGAGTTAGATCAAACTGAACAGTTTGGTTCATCTTTAGTTACATGGTTCTATCTTGATAAGCTGTCTTATCACAGATTAATTTTTCAAAAATATTAATGATTTAAGCAAGGAAAGGGCTACATGTCAACACACAACTCTTTATTTCTATTAATGTCTTACTTCATTCCTACCTGATTGACATGTTTAGGAATTATGAGTGATTGGCTCACTGTAGTGGCAAAAGTTGCTACCAATCAAATTATGATATGTTAAAGTTAAAACAAAACACAACTGTTTTAGATATGATCTAATATACATTTTGTAATTATCCTTATAATTACAAAATGTTTTATGTAAGATTTAAGTTTTGTGATTTAAATCTGACATCACAAAAGTATTTTGGAATTTGAATAATGTATTTTGTAACTGCAGTACACATAATACTGATTTTGAACAATTTTGTCCAGGTTCCTTGTCACCGGGGACTCCTTCACGACCAAGCATTCAGTTACGGAGTCGGTGTGTCCACGGTGAGCCAGATCACCCCCCAGGCAGCGACGTCCATCTGGGACTGTCTAGTGGACGACTTCATGGCTGTGCCTTCAACTGGAGACTGGCGGTCCATCACAGAGGGATTCCAGGAGCGCTGGAACTTTCCTCTGTGCTGTGCAGCTCTGGATGGGAAGCACATCCAGACAAAGGCACCCCATATATCATATAGGAGACACACACATTGATATACACTAAATATTTATTTCATTTCTTTTTTGTGGTGCCCAAATTTATGCACCTGCTTGATTTTGTTTAAACAATTATTGCACACTTTTTGTAAATCCAGTAAACTTCTTTTCACTTCTCAAATATCACTGTGTGTCTCTCCTGTATGATATTTAACTGACATTTTTTATTGTAACAACCAACGATTTATACAGGAAAATAATGTCTATTAACAAGGTTGCCCAAACCTTTGCATCCCACTGTATTAGTATATTTTGTCATTAGTATAATATGAAATAAATTCTACATGTGTCAAGTCGTGTGCCAACATTTGCTGTGTAGTAGAACTGAGACATTAGTCATTATAAAAATTTATTTGAAATAATATTAAAAGTCTCAAACAGAAAAACATTAAACATAAATATATAAAATATAAGAATTTACAGAGAGACAGGAATAAAAAGGACCAGCTGCTCTCCAGAGCAGGAACAAGGCTGAGGAGGAAATGCTCCATTGGAGACTGGTGTGGCCTCTTCAGGGACTCCAGGATGGCCAGCTCCACCGCCGATGGACCGTCCAAAGACATTCAAAACTGTTCTCAGAAATGGTGATTTGGTGGACCCCAGTGGATTCACATTGCTATTACAAGTCTGTATTCTTAAAACTGATCGATCATACAACAGAAGCAGCGGGATTTACCAAACATTATTTAATAAATGATTTTGCAATACAAAACATCTGTGCAAAAATATTCAGACAAAATACAAAGCCAAGGCCTCTCTTGATCAATATGCATGTAAACCTGTTATGGGTACACTGGCATTGAAATATACATATACTTTTGTTTCTTCTTACCAATAAAAGACAAAAAAAAAGGCACTATAATGAATTTTTGCCAAATACAAAAATACCTCAACTTGATTAAGATTCACAGTCTTGTGTACAAGTGGTTTGTGCACTGCTATATTAGTACATAGACTACATAAAAAAAGATGACTGTAGCCACAATGACGGCACCCAATGGTTGAAACCTTCACTTGAGCATTTTCACTTTTATTATTTTATTCTATTAGACTCTGTACACTCATACGGTAGCCATGCCTTATACTATTCTCTGCCTTATTAGCAATTGTCAGTGACAGCATCCTTAACAAAATGAGAAACGTCCTGTATTAAATAAGGCTTCACTGATGTCAAAAATCAAGTGAGAAGTGGACTGGACTGGGGGAGTCGCCCCCTGTTGGCCATCAGTGCAGACTGCGTTGGCCTTGCTTTTTTAAATCTGGAAGCAAAGTCTAGCTTATATATACAGTCTATGTTAGTATTCGTACATCATTTACATGGGTAAAGATGCTTAGGTAGCTCACTCTGCTTTAGATAAATAGAATCACAAAAACACACAGAGAGGAAAGGCATTTGAAAAATACACTCTCAAATGATTTCAAATAGCATGGACACAAGAGCACACCCTTCATGCTGCTAATAACAGCCAACCAGCTTCACTACTGACCTCTACTCACTTGAATGCTGAGGAAAACTAAAGAGCAGTAGGATTTATAAAGACAACTGAATTTGATTGTGATGCCATTTTTGCAGCTACTTTTTTCTTGTTGCTACATTTCACGTGTCCACTTACTTTACAACTCAGAAATGCACTTTATTCTCTGCATGTCCTCAGTAAAAACAACCCGGATGTGTTATTGCTGTAGTTAAAACATGCACTCAGGAACATTCGCACCCATTGATTGTTGACTTGACACATTACTGCTGGTTTTCTGACTTTTGTTTTTAGGGAATGAAAGAAGCTTCATATTTGGCCTCTCATAAACCATCGTGGATGGCTGAGGCATAGTTTGTGCGGCTACGAAACTGAGACTCACCAAACACACACTTCGTCATCCTTCACTGGGAAACAGACAAAACGGTCAGACTTTTTTTTCAGGTTGTACTTTTTCTGTTAAAAGCTGCACGTGCTGAGCTTTTTTTTTCCCATCTCCAAAATGAAATCCGTAAAAACTTTCGGAAAAAACATAAAAGACTGTATCCAATCAATTATGCGGCGAATGAAGTGTTTGCCCTGAGAACGGTGTGGGTTAGCTGTGGAAGGAAGCGAGTGCTTTGTGATGTCTTTTGTTCATCTGCAGGGGGCCCTCTTGCCAGTTCTGAAGTTAGATGCGATGTCTCCCGGAGAAACAAAACTGGGGGGCGATGATGAAAAGAAATGATACTTAAAGGGAGGCCGATCAGATAAACTTCTAGCTTCACTGTGTCCGGTCTTCTTGTTGCAGACGTCTCAGATAGCGTGATGAAGTTGGAAAATAAAAAAACAAAAAAAAACAAAACACACATTCAGCTGTCATTCTCAAAGGGACTTCTTAGCACCTGCATTAGTACTTTCATAGCTGTTGGCAGCATGGGAATTATGCATGCTAACATAAATGTTACTGATTGGTTTATGAGGGCCAAGGAGGCATCATTTATTGGAGCAGGCCACTGTTGATCGTTTTTATAAAGTTACTCGCCGTTCCAATTCCCTTGGATATTTGATTTTTTTGTGTTGACAAGCAAGCCAATGAACTAGTTTAGAAAAAAAGGCACCTGAAAGTCATCACATGAATATCCATGTCTGCCTGACATCCTGTAGGAAAAAGTCCATCGAGTGGGAATTGTTTAGTTTTTTTTTGTCTGATTGGAACACAAACTGTTGAATAAGGCCACGGGAAGAATGTTTTCACCTTTAAAGTGTTTTACTTAATAAAAAGTTCATTTGAATATATATCTTTGTATTTCATTCATTCATTCAGGACCTATGTACTGTATTTACACAGAGGTTAAAATAACATTTTCAAACCATGATAGTAAGTACGCCTCCTGTAAACAGTAAGGCATGGCAGAGTCAGACAGCTGCTTATATAGCCTGCTTAGTGTTTCTTGGATACCCAGATGTGTGGCACGCTCCATCTCTGTTGGGTCTCGGTAAGACCAGAGAAGAACTGTGACGCTGCGCCACTGGCTGAAGCGCTAAACGTCTCATATCTGGGATCTAAGCTCAAAGAGGTTGAATATTTACAGGTCTGCAGTGATGACTGAGTCGTTGTACATCAGCACATCAGAGTCAGGGGTAAGCAGTGCTGACGTCTGAGACACGTGGTCCACCATCCCCTTCTGGGAGATTTGTCCGTACACCTGAGCCGACCCTCCGCCGCTCCCCGGCATGATGCAGTGGGACAGCAGCGGCGTGTTGGCGTCATGGTTGGAGCCCGTTGTGGAGGGCACGCCGCTGACATGACCCGTGCTGGTGGAGCCGCTAGCGCTGCTGGGGGAGCGGCTTTTTGGAGGGGGCAGGTGGTGCTGGATTACCCTAGTAGGCGGAGCTGGGGGTGCAAAGTGAGCTGGGAATGCTGCGTATCCTGGCGGGATTGGGTATCCGTTGACTGGGATAAAGCGCTGGTGGGTTTGGGTCACGGCCATGGGCGTCCATGCTGGAACTGCACCCATCTGTCCCGGCGCGGGAATAGCCTGGGCTGGGTAGAGGTACCCCGCGGCGGCGGCAGCAGCGGCAGCATAGCGTGGGTTGCTAAGGTTGCTGACGGGGCTGGCGCTGAGCGAGGTGGTCTGAGTGGTGGCGTTGCCTCCTCCTCCAGAGGGCGTGCTGGAGCTGGCGTGGGACGACAACCCCTCCCAAGCTCGCAGGCGGGCGTGAATATCCTTGAAGCGCGGCCGACATGCTGGTCCTTCCTGCCAGCACTCTGTCATCAGACCATAAAACCTAAAAGCCAACAGAGTTATTTCATTACCACAACAGCAACAATCAGACTGCTTCTAAAACTCTATTTGAATTGAATACACTAAACTAACCCTAATACCAGAGTCCAATAAAGACACTTGCACACTTGAGTTTCACCATTAGCTGGATGCACTATCTTCTTGTATACTTCTCATATTGCACCGGTAATTGCAACATACCTTGGTGGGCAGTCTTCGGGGCAGGGCAGCAGCTGCCTCTTTCTCGCCATCTCCATCACTTCCTGGTTCGAGAAACCATAGTAGGGCTGTAGCCCGTAGCTGAAGACCTCCCACAGCACAACTCCAAACGACCAGATGTCCGAGTCTGTGGTGAATTTTCCCGAAGCGACGGCCTCAGGGGGCATCCAGCGGATGGGCAGCACAATTTTAGGCTGGAGGCAGTAGTAGTCTGAGGAGTAGATCTCTCTGGAGAGACCCAGGTCAGAAATCTTGACGTGGAGCTGCTCGCCTACCAAAATGTTCCGAGCTGCGAGGTCCTTGTGAACGCAGAAGTGGCTGGCCAAGTACTCCATCCCAGCAGCCACCTGGTTCACAATATTTAGAAGACGTTTCAAGGAGCAGTGAAAGGTAGACATTAAAACACTGATTTTAATTCAAAGTTTCTACATGAGCGATTAAGATCATCATCAACATTTCATGTAAATGGTTCATGTTTAAATGGAAGGCACAACAGTACTTCTTCCACTACGCTTGTAGCCAACTACGAGGATGTTTTTAGATCCTACCTGTATGGCCATATGCAGAAAATCTCCATGATCCAGGCTGGATTTCACCGTGCCGTCCTCATCGCTGCTACAGCCGACGTCTGAGTGTGGCGAACGCATGATGAGGAACTCGTGGAGGTCACCTTGGGGCAGAAACTCAAACAGCATGCAGACTGGCTGCTCCTGGGTAACCACACCCACCAGGCACACCAAGTTGGGGTGCTGAAGCTCGGTCAGCACTGCGGCCTCCTTTGATGAAGTTGGATAAATAACGGTGAATTTCAAAGAAACAAACAAACAAAAAAAGGTGGCTGGCAGGTTGATTTCAACATTTACTGGAAAAGTGGATATTTACAAAAGATGTGGGAGTTTAATGGAGAAACTGAGTCTGAAACTGTGTGGCTTTGACAGGTGATTATAAGAAGATCACCCAAGCTGGTTTCACAACGGCTCATTGATCACTTTTGAAATTGAGTCGATGGCAGTACCACTTTAAAATGTGGGCACAGTTCAGGTCTGCCTCACTTTCTGTAAACGGAAAGTGAGGATTACGTCTTACACATGCCGACTGCCTCAATCCGCCGTCACATCTAAATTTATCTGGACAACCTTCCACCAAGTTACAGTTTATTTTGGGAGCTATTTCCAGAGAACTCATCTACAGTTGAGCAGTTCAGCCGTCTCCAATCTTTCACCGCGTCTACCTTCTATAGACATACAACAAGCCGTGCTTGAAATCTTGTGGGCCTAGACGCCTTTCCTCTAAGAAAGCAGCCACATGTAGTTTTTAGCAATAGGATATTTTAGTGGTACATTTCATTTTCCAACTCTACACAAAGACGACTGATGTGGCTTCATTATTGTATATATATACATTTTTTATGTGTGTTGTAAAAACGGTTAATTTAGAAACATTTCTTACTTGCTGGAAGTCAGCCCACTGCTGGGCATTGGAAATGTCTTTGAGGGTCTTTATGGCCACAAGCTGGGCCTGGTCCATGCCCGGCAGATACAGATGACCTTTGTAGATCTTCCCTAGAGTACATTCTCCGAGCTCCTCCATGAAACGGACGGCTGATAATCAGAATCAGAATCAGAATACTTTATTGATCCCTGGGGGAAATTATTTTTTGTTACAGTGCTCCATTTTAAACCAACATTAAGACAAGACAGACAATACACTAACTAAGAATAGTACAATATATACATATATATACATACATACATACATAAGTCACTTATAAATAAATATTTGGAAAAGAAACATGTGTAGTTGTAGCAGCAAACAGTGTGTTAAGTGGATGCGTTGTACAGGGAGATGGCCACAGGCAGGAATGATTTCCTGTGTCGTTCAGTGGTGCTTTTCGGTAATCTCAGGTAAGGGAAGCTCCTTGGCCTTGCTCTACAGAAAGAAGGAGGAGGAAAAAAATGGTAAGGTGACATCAACAGGTTGAAAACACATTCAACAAAAATGAAATCATTACTTTCTTTGTCGGGTCAGCAGCCTTTCATCACCGCTGTCCTTGTAGGGAAAAGAAAACATGATGTCGCTGCTTTCAATCTGATGTAGGCGAACTGCCTAATATAACACCAAATCCGTGTTTGAATTGTAGAAGAAAAATAAAACTATAGCTCAGAGCTGATAATTCACGCAATCAGACTCAGCCCATTACATCAGCCCCCAAATCGCCCCTTTCACGCCTCTGGAAAGCGATGTGGGAAAATTGCGAAATCTGGCAACATGTCGCAGCTTAAAAATGTCATCTGGCTGACAGGTTAAGCAAAATTTGGGAAGATGAGGCAATTAATTCTCTTGCCAGTAAACCCTAGAATCAGCTGCAACAATAGCAGAAAACAATGTAGCGCTCCCTGTGAGGGATGACTTTGCTTTTTCATCTTTTGGAACTCACTGAGGAGTGCTCTGACTGGAATGCTGGGTTACAGCACATCTAAATCCAACAGGAATGAGCTGGGCTGTGGGGTTAGGACAGGGTCAGGCACGTTTTGGAATTCATTTAAAGTAAATTGCAGTCAATTAAATCCATTTCCTCATTAAGATAAAGAAAACGAATGATTCAAATGGAGAAAATGCGGTTCAGCAGTTTCCCACAAACACCACAGCAGATACACTGTGTAAATGCCATCTGTTAGAAATTAGTCACCTTAATAAGTATATTTAGTGTCAGATTTCTGTGTAAAATAGTTGAGGGGAAAGCAGATCACTTGTTTAAGAATTCATGAGGACTGTTCATCAGATGCCCCCCACCTTACCATCTCTCAAAAAAAAAAACGAAATCCAGGGAAAATGGCCTTCTTCAAAGGAAAGTTTATAAGAATTTATTTTTTATATTTTATGAGTGATTATTTTTTAATTTTTTAGGGGGCAAAGTCTGTGAGCTACACTTCTGAAAGTGTGAGCACAGACTTTCAAACCTCAGCTCAAGTTAATCCAATTTGGATGTCCGATCTCCAGCAGCAGCTTGGGAGGCCAGTAGAGGAGATGGGACCCACATTTTGTTTACAGCTTCACATGTGCAAAGCACGTAATAGACTTTAAAATGGAGCAAATCAGCTGAACACTTCACAGATATTAAAGCCTGATTATGGGGGAAAAACACATTTTCATGCATCTTCAGTGCGATAAGTCCCAGGTATGATGCCATAACTTTTTTTGAGACTCTTATCCAAAATCTGTGACGGTATTTTAATTTCTCAGTATGAATTTTTTTTTTTTAACATAACGTCTTATTACAATGTGTATCTTTCCCCTGATTTTTTCTTCAGGCAAATCTGTGATGTCAGGTTTCTGTGTGTGTCTTCTTTTTTTATTTTGATCATTAAGATTAGTCTTCTTTGCAACCAGAGCATGACCACGGTTGATAATCATACCGACCATCTCATTAGAACAGCACCAACAGATGACGGTGGGGATGTTGGGGACTGAATATTTTTTATATAAAGTCGATGGTGCCAAACTGCCACTCGTATCTATGCTTGGGAAGAGATAAAAGGTGCAGAAAGGTTGGCAGAGATTTCCAGATTCCAGGAACTTTGAGATGAATAATGAAATTCCTCTGTGAGGACACATGCACTCACACACTCACACATGCACACCGTCTGTACGAGCTCTGAGGGGGGTGGTGAGTGTGTGTGTTGTGCATGATGTGAGACACAGATGTTTTTAGTTATGGGTTTTTTCCCCGCTGTCTTTCCTCCCCACACCCAAACCCTCAGAACCTCCTCACACCACCACAGATTTCTATGTGTGTGTCTAAATGGACTGTCATAGGCAGTAACCCTTGGGTGACCCCCTGCAAGCAAAGCCTGTTAGGTAGCAGCTTAATCCAAGACAAAGCTGCAGATAATGAAAACAGGAAAGAAAGACATTTGACTTAGTAAAACGTCTAAAAGTCGGAATATTTAGCCCATATAAAAAAGTTTTTAAAAGACAGAAATCACACAGCCGCTCCCTTTTATTAAAATTTTCTTGTAGATCTGTAAAATTTAGCTACAAGGCTGAATGGACGCATGAGGGCGGGGCTTTGGTAATCTTTCAGCTGATGGTTATGCAGTCTGCTATATTTCAGAACCAAGTTGGCAACAAAGACCATTTAAAATCAACTGTATAATTCCATGACTGCATGGGTGTCACTCTCCTGTAAACGTAACTCTTTGCAGACACAAGGTCTTCATGTAAACAGCAAGGAGAGACTCCCTTTTTAGGTCAGTGAAACATTTATTCCAGTCCCCCTCCCAAAAAACCCTCAGAAACAAAATAAAGCAAGGATATTAATGGATTCTGACGCATCTGTGACATCTGCAATTCTCTCCGCGGCTCTTCGCTGTAATACTATACGCCTTACCTTGAGCATCAGCTCAAGTGTGCCCAGCAATACATGCTGTCTAGATAAACCCCCAACCCTCCGCCCTCAACCACCACAATTATGTGGAAAAAAAGATGTGCTTACACGACATGACAGGGTGTGCAGCCTTGAAGGCAACATGATACTCATGCTGATGTGAGCTGTGTGTTTTACTGGGAGACCATGATATACATTACAAAAAAGAAAAAAGCTCCAGTGGTATTAGGATGGACAGAAGCATAGCAATGGAAAACTAGATCTACTTCTACTGAATCGAGAAAAGGTTCCTGAGAAGAGATTTAATTTTCAGTATATAAGAAATTTGGGGCGTTTCTGAAGGTACTGTACCATGTTAGAGCATCTTAACATAGAGTCCTTGAATACTAGGCAGTTGTAGAGGATGAGTTACTCTACTTTAAATGACTCCCACCCCTTATTGGAGGATTTCAGCTTCTTCCTTTGGGACAGAGGTTTGCAGCCCCTAAATGCAGGCGAAGCTTGAAGAAACAGCTTTGTCCAAATTGCTATTTTGTTGTCGTTGTTGTTGTTGTAGCAAATGACACACATGTTTTTTTCTGTATTTTTTTAAAACTGTATTTATTTATTTACTGTACTTATTTCTCTGTTTATGACAGTGCTTTTATCTCCTTTTTGCCGTTTTATATCAGTATAGTGTTGTCTAGTTTTAGAAGCTGTGATTAGGACGTCTATTTAAATTTGTTGATTAAAGATCATAATTAGAGATCATAAGCTGCCTTTGATTTAGACATGTCTGATATTTTTGTAAAAACACAAAATAGTGTATATATATGAATATTTTCAAAAAATGCACAGAATGCTCTGTGAGTTCATGACATCATCATAACTGATTTACTGAGCAGCTGAGTTAGAACTTGTCACTCACACACTGAGCAGCACTCACAAACTTTCTGTTTCTAAACAATTTGTTCACTTTTTATCTCAGTCATGCCTGAAAAGACATCAGGTAACTTTTTCCATCGCTTTCGAGATTTGATTCAGAGAAAACGCACAGGTGGAGATGTAAGTAACTAAACATACTCATTCTTGACTTCTCTGCTGTTCAAATGTAAACGTTTCGGAGAGATGTGTTATATTTTGCTGCTTTGCACAGTGTAATTTTTGTGTAAGTCACTGTAGACAGAGCAACTGTCAGCGCTTCACCACAGAGTCCAGGATCCTGGACTTTCACAAAGCTCTGAGCAGTAAGAGAAATGTGTTCTTTCAACAGGCAGACACATCGCATATCGCACAGAGACCCAGAGATTATGCTGTGCGACTCCCACCTTTACCTAAGCAATGCGCAGGCTCTCCACAGAGAGTCCAGAGAAGCAGGAACTTAAGTCCCTGGTTGGATGACCCCTTTTGGAATCAGGAGGACCCTAAAAGAAGTCCGTGTAGCCTCAGCTCTGTAGACACACACACACCAAGTGAGCTGAGGGCCATTCCTCTCATTGACAGTCCTGTTGAGATGACACCGCTCACTCCAGTTCCTCCACCTCCTCGAGCAGCTTGTCCATCACAATTGCCTGTTTTCTCTGCTAAACATTTAGGAGCAGGTCAGTTCAAAGGTGATGCTTTTCTTTAGTGGTTACACCTGCTGTTAATCAGTTAGTTTAGATTTTAAAATTTGACACTGTAGATTATCTATTTTAATGCTAAATTACACATATTCTTGCTGTCCATTCATTTTATATGCTTTTTTGTAGAAAAAAAAAATCAGGAAGAAAAATGTCTATTGTTGTTTTTTTTAGTAAGATGTCAATTTGTAGTTATTTATTTATTTTTTTGTCTAAACAGACACGAAGGTCATTCGTGGAATAAGAGTCTTGACAGTAAAAGACAAATTTGGGCCTATTTTGGAAAAACTGCAGCATTTCCAGGATGGGATTGTAACCTCACCTGGACACACAGTACCAACCAAAACATTTACTGCAGTAAAGCCTTTGACTCCAAAACCTCCAACAGTTCCCATACCGCAAAAACGAGGACCTCGGCTTGGGACGCTGCTGCGCCGTGCAAAAGTCGTCCCTATAGACGGTAAGTGGTTTTCCTCAGTAACTGTAGAAGATGCTGAATAATCAAACTTTAAATTAAGAGATTTTTTAAAAAGATTTTAATGAACAATTAATCACTGCATCATGTACAATGCTTCAAATTAGAAGAAATTACATTTTCTCTTTACTAACCTCGTTGATTATCAGACAAGAAAGCAGACAGTCAGTGCAGTCAGAATAATCCAAGAGAGGGCAGGGTCAAACTCCCGCCTCTAGCTACACCTGTAGAGAGCCTGTCCCACAGCTTTAGTCTGCTGTCTTCAGACGACTGGTAAGAAGCGTAGTAAGGAGACATTAAATACTGCACAGAAACAGTGCTGCATAATGTGGCTGTGTTATTTGTGGTGTTCCTGAAGTCGTGTTCAATGTTGTGTTGTGTAAATACAGGATTAAGAAAAGACAGGGGTTGCAAACTATTCAGTCTCTGGCAAAGCACCACTCGGACATCCTGAAGACTAAACTGCATGAAGTGTGTCTGGTCCTCACTGAGGAGGTATTGCACACTTTATGTTTCTTATATGTGTTTCATGCAGCTAGTTTCCCTTCAAGTGCATACTACAGCCTCAACTGATGATTTTCACTCACATTTTAGGTGAAAAACCAACGCTCAGCAGTAGCCTGTGAGGCCATACATACCATCGATGAGCTCTACATTCAGCTCCAGAAAACAATGGACCCAGAAGTTGAAACAACAGGCCGAGCTCTATTGCTGAAGCTTGCACAGACCAACAACAACTTTCTTCATCAGGAGGTCAATCTGGCACTTGATGCCATGGTGGAAAATTGCAGCCATGGACGGATTCTGAGCGCTCTGTTTAACACAGGACTGACGTAAGAGGAGAGAAGAAGCTGTAGTGATTTTATTAGAAGACATGAAAGAGAGATGATGTTCACTGAGTTGTGTGTCTAATATTGTCCTTGCTCAGCCATCGCTGTGTCGCAGTGAGGAATAGCACAGCTCAACACCTGCACCAGCTGGCTGACAAAGTTGGAGCAGCCGTCATCCTGAAAGCAGGAAGCTTCACTGAAAGGTTTCTAATTGCTGCCTCTAGAATGGCAGGGGATGCTGCACCTGAAGCCAGGTGGGTACTTTTAAATGGGTTTGAAGTGCATCAATGTTTTATTTTCTGTGAGTTTACACAATTAATGACAACTGTAATCTTCCACAGGTACCATGGGCGAACAATCATCAAGAAACTGACCCTTCACAAGGACTTTATGAATTTGTGGATGAAGATTGTCCCTGAAAAAGACAGGCGTCCTGTGGAGAAGAGCCTGAAAAAGGCTAATAATTACAGGCAGCAGGTCAGCATTCAGACTAGGCTCTCCTCTCCAGCAGGGCCTGGGATCCCCAGATGTGACAATGCAAGTCCTGACGAGTACAGAGGAGAAGAGCTACAGTAGCAGCAGCACTCTGAGGCTAAGCTGGGAAAGTGGTTGGAGGTTCAACCATCATGACCACAGACAGTCCCAGTCGCTCTGCAGGAGTAAACTTCTCCATCTTCAGGACTACAAACTATTTCTCTGAAGGACAATATTATTTAGATTTACATTAATTATTATTACATCATTCTTATTATTACATTATTTGTATTATTTCATTATTATTATCACATTTTTAAGATCCTGAATGGACAATGAATGAATAAATCCCTTTTTTTTTCATGTGAATTAAAATGGCACTTTGGTTGGCACATATACAGTTTCTGTTTTTCTGTCAACAAATATTAATACATTCTTAGTTCTCTTGTTTTCGTTTTTAACCCATGATTTTGCATTTTTATCAGGATTCAAAGTCATTTTTATAACATAAAGAAATATTAAATAAATACTAGAAAGCGAAAATTTCAGAAGAAATTTTAAGTGTGTCTATGCTAATCAGTGTAGTTTAGAATAGAATAGAATAGAATTCAACTTTATTGTCATTGCACATTTCTTGGATTCATTTGGTGATTTATTAAATCTATAACTGTTATTCTAATCTGCTGCTGAGTCTCTTACACTTTTCTTTATGCTGTATATTTTCACGTCTCTGGAATAGTTGGAAGTTAGATAGTCAGCTGGGAAACTTTGTGTTAACTCATGGAGCTGAGGATATCGTGGACATGCTGACCTCGCTGCGTGGTGTACAGAGCGAGGTCAGCATGATTAATATTCACAATAAAAATATTAGCCGAACATCATGAAGTCTGTATGTGTTTCATAGTGTCGAACAACCTTTGTACAGTTAAAGCCAGCAGTTACTACATGACAGAAACACCAACGTTATCTCTTTTATGCGTTTATACACAGGTCACGCTGATTACTGAACAAAAACCCAAAGATCAGATGTTAAACAAATTTATTTGCTCTCTCTCCTCCTTAAACATGTTTTTAATGTTAGTTATGATTCAGAATTGGCGACTGAAACACGTAAGACACATAAGAACATCAGGAAATAAAACACCGATAAATATAACCTCAGTAAAAGAAGTCAGCGGGGGTTACTACAGCTGTGCGCTTTGTCGGTGGGATTGCTTGCGAGGCGAGCGGGTCTATCCCACGCTTTGCCGTGAGACTGGGCAGACATCTCCGAAATCATCGAAACACTTTTGCAAAGAGGCTGTATCTTGACAAACCGACCAGACACATGAAGATTATAGTGATGGGATTTCCGGCTCTTTTTAGAGATCCGGCTCTTTCGGTTCGGCTCACTAAAAAGAGCCGGCTCTTTCGGCTCCGAACCGGCTCTTCAGGTTGTTTTGTTGCTTTAATTAATTTATTATTAACAATAATATAAAATTATGCACAAAAGGAATTACTAACGTAAAAACAAGTGGTTTTATTTATATATGTTTATATATAAATATATGCGGTGGCCCCTAGAGACAAAACACGTACAAACTCCAAAACACATTTCTAGCATGAACTGAACTTCCAAAGCAGAGCTACTAGATCACTTAAATTACACAATTGAAAGCATGTGTGTATTGTTTGTATATTTATACACAGGCACTCATATATATATTCAAATAATTTTAAAAAAAAGTTCATTTACCTGTTATTACCACACACCAAATCCGGTCGTTGGTACTTGCTGGCTTGTGTAGCCACAAGATAACAAAGGCTCAACACTGCGCCCAGCATCCTGGAGCACTTCTGTTGTCTTTTGTACGTGTTTTGAGTTTTTATGTGCTTCTGAGTTTTTATATGCTTCTGAGTTTTTACGTGCTTCGGAGTTTGTACGTGTTTTTACGTGTTTTTGGAGTTTTTACGTGTTTTGGAGTTTGTACATGCTTCAGAGTTCGTACGTGATTTGAAGTTTGTATGTGCTTTGTCTCTAGGGGCCACCGTAAATATACTTTTATTTATTCACTCCACATAAAATGTAATAAATAAATCATATAATACAAAAATCAACTATTCACATTTCAAGTTTTAACTATTTAAATTTTCAGCTTTTTCCTTTCACAAATTTAAAGTGAAAAGAACACAAAACACTGCAAACCACAACACAATTAAATATAAATTATAATATGAAAACTAAAAGAACATGCATATTCTCTGTCATATGGACCTGCATGAATAAACTTTCTCAATCCTTTATCATCTGCAACCGAAAATAGTTGTGGATGATTACTATCATAGCTGGACTGGCCATCGGGCATACCGGGCATTTGCCCGGTGGGCCGCTGGCGATTTTTTGTTTTTATGGGCCGATGGATATTTTTTTTTTTTTTTTTTTTTTTTAGGAAGGGTATATATAATGAAAGGTGTTGGATTGGCCAATTGGTCATGATCGACTCTGGGCTGGACCAATTACAGCCGAGGAGGCTGGATGCACCCTCCCCCTTGTTTAGCAATCACGTGATTTTCGCGCATTGCATGCCGGGAACTCGTGGCAAAACAATCCAAGTACCGCATCAAATGCAAGCATTTGCAGCACCGCAAAACGTTCATTCTCCGGTTCCAATACCTTCTTTTTTTTTCTTTGCCGCACAAAAAAGGAATGTACAAAACAAAAGGAGAACAATGCCGGTCCGTACAAAGACAGACTCGACGAAAAGACAAAGAAAAGATACGAGGAAAAAATCAAAGGAGTGAAAGGGTCAGACCCTTACGAGCACACAGAGTGGACAAAAGACGTCAGTGTGCTGCCCACTTTCACCACGCTCAGATTTATAATTACACGGTTCTTGGAGTGAGTGCACACACTCATGAAGTTTAGTAACTTCAGGTCACTGCAACAAGCCCAGGTACAGTTTACCGACGGATGGGTGCAGGACCTTGAAATGCACCGTGTAGGACGAAAGACTATTGTACGTATCATAAGTTTACCAGTCTCACAAATCGTCTTCATAAATACACATTCATTAACAGTTTATTAATAGGACCTTTGAGCTCAACGGTAATTAATTAGTAGTGGAAATAATTTCTGGTAGTGTAACAGTGTTTGTGGTATTATTCCACTTGCCACAAATATCAGTGTAATGGGGAAACAGCGCCCCCCCGCTCTCAGTGTGGCTGGTTAGGTGAGGCTGGCTGCAGTAATCGCTGCCAGTCTGCCGTAGCCATACGAGAGGTGAGTTGTATTGTTCCGCACACAATATAGCTAAGTAGTACAGACACATAAAACATGTTTGATTAGCTGACGAGCACCGAGTGTAATAAGTGCTTAGTGGACACATGTCCAACACCAGTTTTATGTACTTTTCATTTGTTTATTACAGTTTTTTACAGACGCTAGGACACATTTCTCAATACTTAGGTCACGTTTGCAAAACTCCTCACACAGTGAGCACAACAGAAGTCTATGTGGGCTAAACTGAGGACCAGTTATCATTGTTTTGGCACAAAATGCATTCAATGACTACATCTCTCAAATTACATGAATCATCTTCTCACTCAGACACAACAACTGCCAAAAACCTTTGTACGGACAGGACATTTTGCATGTGCTTACATACTGTTTTCAAAACTGTTAAACTCATGGTCAAAACAATAACACAATGCAAAACTTGAAAAGACAGCAAAATCCAACGGCAATATTTTATTGAAACATATTTTAAATCTAACAATGCAGTTTAACCAGCCACAGCTGATTCTCATTGTAGATGAACATCTACACAGTTGTTACTCCTTCAATTTTTCAACTCCTTCAGTTCTGGCATGCCAGAAGATTCTTTCCTAGGTGTGTTGCCCAAGATGACATAAGATGTGATGTGGATGAGAACCTGTGGCCAAATGGAGAAGACCGAGTAGATTAGCATTACTATTGTATGTGTATCAGTGGATGGTGTGTATACGAATTCTTGTATTTTGGGATTACTTAGTGCAAAAAAATAAAAATACATAAACATAAATACATGATGTCTGATTCATTCCAGTAACATATATTGAAATTATAAACAGAGATGTGTCCTTGTTTTACACAGGAAAACACTGTGTAATGCTACATGTTGTTAGTGTTTTTTAGGTCATTGTTTTGTGGGTGACAAAGTGTGTTTGTCGGCTGTCAACCTTTGCTAGTGTTCTGGAGGAATGTTTTTATTTGAGACCTGAATGAAGTGTTTTGGTAGTTGTAGTGCATTTTGAATGTGGAATGAACTGCTTTGCCAAGCTGAGGGTCAGTTAGGAGAATTGTGTGAAGAGTTTTGCAAAAGTGACCTAAGTATTGAGAAATGTGTCCTAGCGTCTGTAAAAAACTGTAATGTGTGAAACTGTATGCTAAAGCGGAATGCTAATGAGATGTTCTGCCGTAGTGTGCTGTGCGGAGTGGTGTGTGGCGAGCCTGTGCACTGATAATACACCGTTGTTTCCATTCAGGTACATAATTTGTTGTTGCTGTTATTTTATTGTATATTAGAAATTGTAATATTGCTGCAGTAATCGCTGCCAGTCTGCCGTAGCCATACGAGAGTGTGCTGTGCGGAGTGGTGTATGGCGAGCTTGTGCACTGATAATACACCGTTGTTTCCATTCAGGAAATAAAGTGGCAACGATCGATCAGAGACTCCTTGTCTTTTTTAAAACACTACACAACGCAGAGTCGAGGAGTCTGTTTGGGCCGAACTGTTGCAGCGGGATGAAGCAGAAACCGGTTACAGTAGCATTACAGAAATGTAGCAGTGACAATAATATTGTATGTTGTAATCGCAATGGACAATAAGTGATACAAAACAACTGTTTTATCCTGTGAATAAAAGTAT
Organism: Mchenga conophoros; assembly: GCF_057382185.1. Classification (NCBI taxonomy): domain Eukaryota; kingdom Metazoa; phylum Chordata; class Actinopteri; order Cichliformes; family Cichlidae; genus Mchenga; species Mchenga conophoros. The sequence goes on from NC_140542.1 coordinate 6,725,791, forward strand.
ATGTTTTTGTCAATGTACCATGGTAATAACAGAAGCGAAACACAATATTGTGTCAGGACAATTTACTATTTATGCACAATAAATAAAGGAGCATAGCGCGACAATTTCTGTTCAGTGCCAGACTTGCTTGTAACCTATATCACCAATTATGTTAAGAAAAATGACGTATTAACTACTAAAAAACTCTGACCTTTGTGGGAATGCTTGGAGCAGACTAACATGTGAGCTGGAGTGTTCTGAGACGTTATATTTGGTATATCCAGACCATCCGTCGGCTCTTACTTCGGAAACATGGCTTAAAAAATTTCTCTTCAACGACGTAATCCGATAAAAAAAAAAAAGATCTCTTTACCCATCGGCTTCCCGTGGCTGTCATGCGACCGGCTATTGAAGTTAATAATACAACAGCTTCTTGCCATTTTTTGGGTTTCTTTTTATCGCTGTGTAACTGAGTTCAATTGAAAGCCTGCGTGCGCTAGTACCTCTTGCCACAAGTTCCCAGAATCCTTTGCGGTTTTATCCCTGAATGATGTCACATTTTCAATCTTTATCCTGGTGGGCCGGTCTCTAGTCAAAATGCCCGGGCCGATTTTTTGTCCCAGTCCAGCCTTGATTACTATACCTTTCTAATGTTGTTGTCCCTGCCTCTCTTTCTCTCTCTCTGGCTCTGTTCCTGTGCTACTGAGTGTAACTACCGCCCCTCCCCCCTCTGCCCAGCGTAAAGCACAAGGCTCGCGTGCAGAGTGAAGCGGAAAAAAAGTGCGAGAGAGAGGCCGAGAGAAAGAAAAAAAAAAAAAAAAAACCCCACGTGACGGCTCGCGATAAGGAGCCGGCTCGCGTCGTTCACGTCAAAGAGCTGGCTCTAAGAGCCATTTCGTTCGCGAACGACCCATCACTAGAAGATTAAACCACTACATTCTCGGCTAAAAAAATATTAAAACGGTATTTGGTGACACACAAACAGGGTTTTTCAAAGCTCAGTTCTGTTAGCTTCCACATGCCGGTTGTTGTGTGCTAGAAACAATGGCCACCAGGCCAAAGCAATGGTTTTGACTCGATCAGCGTTAACCCCGCCCCCTGAGTTTGATGGGTGAGGCTGACAGATAAAATTATTTCATGATGAGAGCCAGGCGCCAGGACTGCCAAAATGAAATAAATAAATATATCATTAAATAATTAATTAAATGTGTCAATAATTAATTAAATGTGTCAATAATTAATAAAAATGTGAAATACATAAATAATTAATTAAATGTGTCAATAATTAATTAATTAAATGTGTCAATAATTAATTAAAATGTGAAATACATAAATAATTAATTAAATGTGTCAATAATTAATTACATGTGTCATAACTATTTATTTAATTAATTGATTCCAATTTTAATTAATTATTGACACATTTAATTCATTATTTAATGGTGTATTTAATTAATTCATTATGGCAGTCCTGGCGTTCCATAATGTGAGTGTTCTCGGTGGTCAGGAACAAATGTAATCGCATGGCAGGATGCTGTAAAAGGACCAAACTTCAGCCAGGAGAACAACTGAGATAATCCATCCACAATACGAGGTTAGTCATTCATATACTGCTGCATGGGCTGGGCTGTAGTTACATCCTAAGGTTTTAAAAACTGAGCTTAAATAAATGATTAGTGGTAATAAAAGCCGAGGGAGGTCAACAGTGATCACTGACTGTTTTAGGAGCTTTTTGAGATCAAATAGAAGAAAATACATAACATTAAACATGTTAACAACACAAAAGCCATATTAAACGCAGACTACTTTAGACCCGGAAGTAAGATTCGTCGCGTCATCACTGAACAACCGGATAAGAATAATAAAGCCGACGAATAGTAATAAGTGTGCCTCTTGGCATAGGCACACTTAAAAAGATGAATTAAGTGAGAGGACCAAGGATAAGGAGAAGTGTAAGGGAAGGGTGTGGAAAAAGAGACAGTGAGAAATAAACAGGAGGGAGGTGGTGGGCTGCAGTTGAACATTCCTGAACCTGCTGAGCTCTGATGACGGATCTGATGCTTTGTCTGAGACAGGTCGTTTCCACACACACTCAAGCCAGTAACCCCGGCATGCCGTGACATATCCCTAATGACACACAGAGGGCTGTGCCAGTGTTTTGACTCCTTCTGCAGTCTGTTTGCATGCCAAACGACAGCCTCTTTACAGTCATTACACAACAGCGTGATGATGCACTTAGTGTCCACTTCAAAATCGTGAAGTTTACAGTGTTTAATTTTTGCGTTGATATTACATGTAAAAAGTGTTCTATATCTGCAGAAATAAACGGTAATCTGCAGGATTACCAGGAAGGCCCTCCGTCATTTATTCCCCACCCTGAGTGCCATCTGCTGTGACTGTAACGCTCCCTACCTTAGGCTTGTATGCAGTCGCGAGCATGGACATCTCAACGTTCTGGCCGCGGACGGGTTTGGGTTGGCGCGTCACGGGAGGCCTGGAGGACTTCTGGTTGTTGCGGCACACGCAGATGAAGAAGAAGACCAATGCGATGGCTAAGGGGATTACCACGCTGGGAACCAGGATGTACAAGATCTCAATGCCAGACTCCTTATGGTCTAAACAGATGGGACATCGAGAGAGGGGAATCATCTCATTTCACACGTCACACATGTGTCACAAAGGCAACATCGCAAACTACGATTTAAAACTAGCGTCTCACCACAGAGGGGTATGTCGCAGAGCTCCATTCTGACCCCCTCATCTAGTGTGAAGCACCAGGGGGCCTCGTGTTTGTTCCCTGGGTTGCGGCAGTACGAGTGTCCTCCGTTAAGCTCCGGGTAGCGCACAGCCTGGTAGTTGTGGCTGTGAGGATACTGGGAGTTCCACGGCTGACACTGACGCCCTGACTTGGTTATGCTTACCGTCCCTCTGTAGTCTACCCCACTGTTGTTATAACATTTGTGATCTGGTGGAATATAACAGACAATGATGTTTTAGCAGCGTCAACACAGTAAATCATTACAATTGCCACATGAACATGTCTCACTCTTGTTAATAGGCTCTGTCATAGGGATCCCGATCCTCAGACAGTTGGCGGCCTCGGGGCTGTCGGAAGTAGCCAGGTCATCGCAGTTTGGCAGTTTCAGTCTCTTCAGTATTATCGGGTTGGAGCGGGCGATGATGTACTCGGTTTTACACAAGTCGTTCTCCAGGATCTCGCATTCGTCCTTACAGAGGTCACGGGGTTTGTCGGACCCCGAGCTGCGGTCGCACGTTGGGAAGGCAAAGTGGCAGAGGGAAGGGATGGCGAACTGCGAGCAGCGGTCAGACAAATGGTTGGACGTCCCGATCATGGTGAAGGCCGCTGGGAACGAGAGGATTCAATTTCAGTTGCTTGAAAGTTTCTAAATAACGAAGAATTAGGAGACTGAATAAAAACAGAGAATTTCATACTTTAAATGCACGACTCGCGCACAGCGATGCTGTTCACTTATTGCAAACATGTGCATTGCTGCGGCTGTCATTATCACTACGGCGACTACGATGAAGAGGAGACGCGAATAAAAAGCGGCCAAGTGAACCTGACAACCATCCAAATGTTTCTCCAGCACATGTTGCTTGAGTAAAAAGGAACATAGAGATCAGTAAGTGTGACATTAAATTCAAGATGCTGAATCTGGACTCTGATATGATTTACAGTCCTACTGTTGGCCTGTTACGACTCTGTGGCGCCATAAATCTCAATTATCACTCGTCCTTGATGTTTCAGATCAGGCTCTGGATTCATGGCCTGCGTCATTCCCTGAACTGTTGCACGGATATAATCAATAATGACCTCTGAGGACAAACGCATGCATACGCATAAAACAAAAAGCACACACGCTGAGACACAGACGTGTAACAACACTGGAAACAGTGTGTCGGCCACATGTGATTCATACTGAGTGGTGAACTCCCTTTGAACTCTCTAAGTGACGTTCTGCTTCCTTCCTGGAGCATATTAATTATGATTACCTTCTGAAAAATCTGAATTTACACAAAGTTTTTATTGAATTACTACATCTTTTTTATTTTTAGCAGCAAATTATATCTCTAAAAGAGTTTGGCAGTTTCAGTCTCTTCAGTATTATCAGTATTATCAGTATTATTTGTCTTTTAGAGACAAATTATGTCTCTGAAAGACATAATTTTCTCCCATTTAATTGAATCTACCAAAAATGCAGGTGCCATCTGCCATCAAGAGCAAGGACAGAAGAAGCGGCACTTATTCCAATTTTTCAAACAAAGCATAAAGAAATGACTTTTGGCTCAAGACTTTTGCACAGTACTGTATGCCCTTTGGTCATTGATTGTGTTCAGTTGTCTTTCTTGAATCTGCAGGAACTAAATATTTAGTAACATGGAATCATCTTCATCAAGTTAAGCCTGTACACACAAACTAATCAAACGTTTCTTATGAATGAATATGTATTTATGATGGATGTAGAAGTAAATTTAATCTATTCTCAAAACATTAATTCGATTTGTGTTGGCTCGAAGGAGGTTTAGCCCGCTCAAACTCACCTGTGATCTGGGTCTCAATCTCCCCCTGCATCTGCAGCGAGTCGACAAAAATGCTGCGGTTGCCGATAAAGCGGGCGCAGGCTATGCCTCTGTACGGCTGGCAGAATCCATCTTCAGGAAACCCGTTGCTGAGAGGTCAGAGGGGCGAGAAAGAGAGGGTGCTTTTAAAGTTCGTCTGAACAACATGAATCAATTTCATCGACTCTTTCACAGGAAAACCACTAGAGGTCAGTCTACATTAGCATATCCCACAAGACCAACTAGTTCCACTTCTGTGGAGGGAAAGGCTGCTCCTTGCTGCCTTTGCTTGGCTACAGATCAGGCAAACTCAAAGGCAGATATCTAATACACATAAATGTCCTTATTCACAGTAAACTGCTTTAAGAATTAATATCTCGGACTTTATTCGTGTTGCGTCAGAGAGTCGTCACTCTGAGCCACAATTTAAAACATATGAAAGGAGAAAGAGAGCAACCTTGTTTCTACAGATATGCAACTCCACTCAGTGAGCTTCTTTTGGGGCATTTCTTTTAATTTCCTCGTTAATGTAACGATTCTTATCCCGCTTAACACAGTCATCATCATCCTCTCCCCTTCCTGTCTCACTCTCTGTGCTTTTTTATTCTTTCTCCATACACACACACACACACACACACACACACACACACACACACACACACACACACACACACACACACAAAGCCCACGCTCACCGGCAGACCACTCGCTCAGTGTGAGATCACTTTGTCATGCGCTTTAAGTCATACCATATGGGACGTTAAGACCAGGCACAACTGCAATATGTGGATGCCACTGCATATATGAAGTATATCCTCATGGTGCAGACCTGCTGCCTGAGTAATGGCGAACAGAAGCAGCTAGACTATGACATTTTTAATATATTTAACTTAAAGTGCAGCCAATCACAGCTAAGACACAGGCCTCAGCTGTGATTGGCTGAACAATAACACCAATAGTCAAACATTTCGACTCTGATAGGTAAGGTGGCCCCGAGAGGTCGATCGGACCGCAGCTTATGAAAACACCAGCAAATAGAAAAATGCTGAAAAAGCACACAAAATAAAACTGAATAAAAACCCCAATAGAAATAGAAAAAAAGTTGCTAATAATCACAAAACAACACACAAATGTTTTTGGGGAGACAATAATGTGACGGAAGAGTTGCACAAATGACAAGCCAACAGTAGATGGCCAATAGCAAACTACCTACAGTATTATATGAAAGTGTGCAATTAAAACAACAATATAACACATAACATTGATGAATCCTCAACTGCTTTTAATGACGCCTCCGTATTTTTTGATTTCTGTCCGTTCTGTGGCTGGTCCATCACATTATTGTGTCCCCAGAAACATTTCTGGATTTTGTTTTTTCTACTTCTGTTTTATTCAACTTCTGTTGTGTTTTCTACGCTTTTGCTGCATTTTTCTATTTACTTAGTGTTTCCTTAACTTGCAGTCTGTTTGACCTTTCAGGGCCACCATATATGGGGGTTTAAAAAACACTATTGTGTAGCAGCCTAGTGAGAATTTAACTGCTTCTCTACTTCTTTTGCACATCATTCTTTTATTACAGCTTTACAGAAACGTCACTTTTGCTAATGAGAGTTGGATGGTTTACAAGAGATGGTACAAAGCACTAATTTTACTCCACAAGCTGTAAAAATTGCACACACATTCCCCCATCCTGGTTTGGTGTGAGTGTGAGGTCAGTAGGTTACCTCTCTCTGTGGAGTGTTAAGTGACTGAAGGGCCAAGGTCAGTTAACCCCCTTTCCCTGTCTGTGCAGATCTTAAATGGGCTTTCCAGACATGGACACACACTCACACACACACTCATGCACACACACACCCACACTCACACACATGACTACCAGGGCAGCGGTCTGCATACTGCCGATTCCTCAGAGATAGGGTAACTTTACAACTTAATGCAGGTTTAAACAGATTTTATCCCCGGAATATGTAATTTCCTACTAAAATATGCAGTAATAATGACTTCATGTTGCGGTGGGCCTGCAGAGGGCTTAGCACCCCTTCAACAAGCCGCAAATGCATAAACTGATACTCCTTTGGATGTTTTTCACCCTTTTGGGGAAGAGCCGCCTGTGTTTAGGTGAAAGCAATAAAGGGAGTGTCTGGTAATTGTAAGCAGTAATAATTGAATAATTTGAGAGACTTACAATTGGTTAGGTTCCTGCCATTTTTGAACGTAATGAAGCGGAACATAAAAAAAGGTAGCTCTGGCATGAGAAAACATACACAAACGGGATAAAGAGCGAGGGCTGGAGTGTGTCCAGGCAACCCAGAGGTTAGTTTGGTTGTGCGTCACAGAGAACGGTGGACACAAACATCCACACTAGCATGAAGCCACACACAGACAAGCAAATGACAAGGGAGAGGAGACGATCCACCGCAGTGCAGCCAGATCCCCGCGGGCAAATTATAACTACTGCAAGTCAGAACGCCCTAAACCAAAGCGGCTCAGCTTGAATCCCAAGTCGCCCTCACTGGGCTTCCTGTATTTTAGCTTCTTTCACTGGTTTCCAAATCAACGGAGCTTCCAAGACCATGTCTAAGAAGATGATTAAAGCATCTCGTCTGGTAGGGAAGGAATGGATAACAGCATGTTCGAAGAGCGATAGACACATCTACGAAAACCTAATCACTGTGAGACATCTGAGGTTTTCCGAAAACCTCTCTCGGTGTTTTCTTGTCCATTTATTTTCTCATGTGTTTGTGTGTGTCAGTGTAAGCTATCCCGAGCAGGGGAAAGCTAAGCGCGGTTGCTATTTGTGTAAACAGTGAATAACTGTTCAGGCCTTTGATTTTACACACTAACGCCACGGGCCCTCTGTATAATGTTTTATAACAGTTAATTACAAAGGGAGCCTTCTCCGTTCCAGACTCGATCTATAATCCAGATATAAACAGAAAGACGAGCCTCACCACAGAGCCTAAACAAGGTGCTGAAGACACTGATGCATTGTCCAATTACATTTTTTCCGACCTCATTATTTATTCAGGGAAGTGCTTGCTGAGCAGCCATGGTCTTTTTCCACCCAACACCCAGGTTAACATCCACAGTATTAAATAGAGACTAGTATTTACCAGACCTGTGTGGTAAATACATTTGCACAATAGGTGTGTAGAAAAGATATAGAGTTCAACTCATTCGATTCATATGTAATTCAAGTATTTATTTACTTTTTTCACGCTCGAAATAAATAAATAGGGAGATGGATATAAATGGAACATCTAGCTCATGTGAGCCACATGAAGCAACCCTGAATTGGACAAATGGAAGACGTTGGATGGGTGGATGGTTGTTGAAGAATGGAAGTACAAAAACACCTACGTACATGTTGTTATTACCTGGTTGGACCCCATTATAACCGTCCTTTCAAAACAGCTTTAATTCTTGGTGGCACAAGATTTTATCCATACTAGCGTGAGAGCATGAAGCAGTTGGTGCACATTTTTCTCCCCTTCCACCGCATGCCAAATTGGACTGAGATCTGACAGTGTTGTGTGTCAAAATCCCAGTATATCAGCAGTTTCAGCACATCTAGCACCAACAATCATGCCACAGTCTTTGTTCAGCTTTCTTTTCCATTCCAATGCTTGGTTTGAATTTCTGCAGCTCATCTTGACCATGTCTGCATGGCTAAAGGGTTACTGTCATGTCATTAGCTGATTAGTTATTTGTTAATGACCGGTTGAGCAAGTGTACCTAATAAAGTGGGAGGTGAGTTTTATATAAATTTGAAAGCATCCAATAAGAGAACAAGACTGATCCTATCCATACTAACTATTTTGGCACTGTTATAAAAACCAAGCTAACACTGCTTTATGTTTTCAGTCTCACTCGAAATCCCAAATGTAAATCCACACGGTGGTGCTAGGAGATTGTCAAATACATAAGGTAACATAATCCAACATCTGCATATTATTGCATGGTAATCCATCTAATAGGTGTTGAGATGTTTTAATTTGAACCAATGTGGTAAACCATCAGACTCAAACAGCAGCTCTGGAGTCATTCTGTAAACTAAAATTAGGATTACAAGGAAAAGAACATGGACATATTTACAATATTGTGTCTTGAGCCACTTCAAATTTCTTTATGTTTTGCTAGCAAAATTGGAAATAGGTGCAGGGATATATTAAAACATGTGCAAGCCTACATGGAAATAAAGTATAGAAAGCAAAAACAGAGTTTGTACAATTGTAGTGTGAGAGTCAGTATTTGGTATTTGGCCACCTTTATTTTTCATCACTGCCTGAATTCCCTTTGGCATCTTTCTTATAATTTCTTTAAGTAGTCTTCAGGAATAGTTTTCCTTGAAGGCCATTTAAGTTTTTTGTTTGATGTTGCTTCAGCTAGATAAATGGGAACAATTGCTACAGGCTGCTAGCCCAAAGTTGCAATTTCAAATTGGTACCTTGCGAAGTTTTCGATTATGTTTTGACACAACACTGATTCATCATTTGAGTAAGGTGCCTTTTTATGCTTGAACAAGCCATAGGTCAGCAGTCAGTTGCTTGAACTGGTCAGGTGCACGGACTACACTGTGAAAAAGCAGCCAATGTCCAAACAACTGTGAAAAAGCACCGAGAATCGTTGCTCAAGACCATTTTAATAAACATCACAAGAAAGTCTGGCTCCTAGAAGCAAATTCTAAAGAAATTAGGAGTGGCTCAAAACCTTTGCACTGTACATTTTCAGTTTTTCATAGGCAGAAACACACGTGCTTGGACAATGAAACATATAAACCACAAACTGATGATAGGATGGAGTGGGCTCGTTTTGATGTCTTCTCTCTGATCTCTTGACTAATACTGTGTCAGAACATCAGTACAATGACACAGACACGTTCCGGGATTTAAGGGCTGTGGTTTAACACAAACATAGAATTATCAGGAAAGGGAGAGTTTTCAGTTAAGGAAGAATGTTAAAAAATGTTGAGTCAACTCTGAATATCTCTAATAAGTTGTTCAATCTGGATTTTTTAAACCATATTCATCAAAACGTCCAAAGTTCTCAGGATTTCCACAGATTCCGCAAACTCTCCCAGTTCCACTTTCCAATGTGATGACTCGTCTTCACTCTTATCTGCTTTAACTTTTCCGTGACGATTTTTATTCATTAGTGGGACACATGGCAGTGAAGATAACTGTCCGACCAATGAACACAGAACATGAACACAGCTCAAAAAGGCTGTGACACGAATGAGCACACACTTTCTTTACTCCAGAATCAGAATCAGAATCAGAAAGGGGTTTATTGCCAAATGTTGAGCAGGTTTACAACATTAGGAAATTGCTGCGGTGCTTCAGTGCAAACATGCTGTCATAAATAGCACTTAAATAGACATGGAAAAAAATAAAAGTAGGGATAAGAATTAAAAGTGCTACGTGGAAAGATATGTGCATGAGATATACATGAGATATATACATGAGAATAAGAATTAAGAGTGCTACGTTGAAAGATATATACATGAGTGCAGGTGGTGATCAGTGCCAAACATAGAATGATGCAGTGAACACAGCATAGGGTCATGTGTTAGTGGCGGGTACAGTCATATGGTTATTGTTCATGTGTCCAACAGCAGAGGGGAAGAAACTGTTCTTATGGCGAGAGGTTCTGGTGCGAATGGACCGGAGCCTTCTGCCTGAGGGGAGCAGGTCAAACAGACTGTGTCCAGGGTGAGAAGGGTCAGCTGAGATCCGAGCTGCACGCCGCAATGTCCTGGAGGTGTACAGGTCCTGCAAAGATGGGAGTCTGCAGCCAATCACCTTCTCAGCAGAGCGCACAACACGCTGCAGTCTCTGTTTGTCCCTGATAGTGGCTCCAGCGTACCACACGGTGATGGAGGAGGTGAGGATGGACTCGATGATTGCAGTGTAGAACTGCATCATCGTCCGTGTTGGCAGGTTGAATTTCTTCAGCTGCCTCAGGAAGTACATCCTCTGCTGGGCTTTCTTGATGACGGAGGTGATGGTGGGCTCCCACTTCAGGTCCTGGGTGATGGTGGTACCCAGGAAGCGGAATGAGTCCACAGAGGTGATGGGGGTGTCAGACAGGATGATGGGGGGGAATGGGGCTGTGTGCTTCCTGAAGTCCACAATAATCTCCACTGTCTTCTGGGCATTCAGCACCAGGTTGTTGTGGCTGCACCAGGACACCAGACGTTCAACCTCCCTCCTGTAGGCAGACTCGTCCCCGTCCGAGATGAGTCCAATAACGGTGGTGTCATCTGCAAACTTGATTAGCTTGACAGACTGGTGGGTGGAGGTGCAGCAGTTGGTGTACAGGGAGAAGAGCAGAGGAGAAAGAACACAGCCCTGAGGGGAGCCGGTGCTGATGGTCCGGGAGTCCGAGACATTCTTTCCCAGCCTCACATGCTGTCAGTGATCCACCGGCAGATGGGATCAGGCACATTCATCTGGGAAAGCTTGTCTCGGAGATGGTCTGGAAGGATGGTGTTGAAGGCAGAGCTGAAGTCCACAAACAGGATCCTGGCGTACACTGCAAAAAACGATTTTCAAGAAAATAAAAAAAACCTTGTTTATGGACATTTTTTCTTATTTTTTGCCTAAAAAGAAAATGTATTCTTAACAAGCAAGTTTTGGACAAGAAAATAAAGCTTATTCTAGGAAAATATGTCTAACTTTTCCTTAAAAGGATATTTCAGCTCATCTTGAGCTTTATTTACCAGTTACAAGGCATGACAATGGTTTGGTTGAATTTCCAGAATAAAAATAAGATTATTTTTCTCATTTCAAGAGTAAGGGCATTTAAACAGCTGCTCAGTTTAAGAAATTTATTTATTGACACTAAAGTTTAATATAATTGCTGTCAAGTTTGACACAATATGCAGTATATGAACAAAGGCAGGAACTAAAAGCACATGGTAAACATGAAATACAGGCCCATTTGAAAAACAGAAACAGCACAACTCATTCACTTTAGGCCATGTCAAACAGAATAATAGATCAGCATCAGTATATCTATACTATGGCAATGCTAAAATCGCATTCAACTGTCAGAATTTATAGGAAAACAACAACTTCATTTTAAAAATTGTCACAAAACTGTCCAAAACAATAACCTGAAAATACAGTTCATGCATGTAAAGCAGTGTACCTTTTATAAAACATATGTTGAGCTCACGTGTAGTCCAATTACATCACCCAGGTAATATTTCATGACCGCACATGTCATATCTTTGTGTGTGAAACTGTAATATGGAATGGAATCTCATATCATATCATTGTTGGCTGGCTTTCCACCACTGAATCAGTCCTGTATGCCCACATGTTACTCAGATTTCTGTTCACTGCTGATGAGGGTTCCCTCCTAGAACTGCAATTGAGATTGGTTGATTAATTGACTAGTTGCGGATAAGGAAATTAAATACAAGGTACACTGATAATTTCTAAAAAATTTTAATGTCAGAAATATACTGCATTTTATAATTTACTCTAAAATATGCATGTTTTCAAGCTGAGTTTAATAAATGGATATTCATTTAATGCTCATTGCTATTTGGCAGCTTAACTGTAGTTTAAAAGCCTTGAAAAATCCTCAAAAACCTAAAATGGGAAAGCTAAACTAAAGAACACAGGAAACATGGAAAATGTTGCAAAAACCTTACAACCTTGAACAAGGAACATAAGACATGAAAACATCAGGGAGGGAACACAGATGATAACACAGGAGAGAATACAGACGATCCGACAAAGAACACACTAAATATACACACACAAAAGGAAACGAGGAATTGGCAGACAGGCACGAAACACAGCTGACACTAATCAGATGAGAAGAGACCAGGAGGAAGCAAAACAGAATACACCGATGCAGGGCAGGGACTATCAAAGTAAAACAGGAATAAACACGAATATCGAACCAGGGACAATACACTGAAGACAAGGGAGGTACAGAGAACACCTAAACACTGGAAATAATTAACAAATAACTAGGAAACTAACTGACACAATGAATATTAATAAACACAAACAACCAAGGAGACTGCGGACCATGACAATCGGTTTATTTAAAACAAAAGTTTAAAAAAATACAAAATGTTGTTTTCTCTAGTAGAAGAAATTAAACACTATCAGAATATTCTTTATAAATAGATAGCATTGTTGTGGATTATAAGGAATAAGCATTAACATATCTACTGTTAAGCTGTAAAAACAAGTAGACATCTAACATGAATATTTCATATGATTATTTTCAAAGATATTAAAGTATATAGTCAGTCTCACCTTACAGATTTTTGTGTCCTAATCGATCCGCTGCATCGTCCATTGGCAAGGTGGTCGGAGTGTGTTCGAAGAATGTGATACCAAAATTAGCTGTAAACACGATATTCTTTGACACATCCATCTATGCCACAATCTTCACGGAAATCTGGACTATGGCTATGTGCAGAATTAATATGACTCAGTAGGGATTTGAGGGTCAGACCTACAAAAACGATGTAGATAACACAGCGCCAAATCATTTTGTTTTACTGGTCTGTGAACTACTTTTCCCATAAAGTCAAGATAACCAGGATTATTCCATTATGGGGTAGGAATGGCTATCCTAATTCAGTGCCTTATAACAGCTGTAGTAAGTAACAGCACCCACACGTCAGTATTTACAGAACATAATCTAACTAAATAGTCAAATATTTAAATATATATCATTTTATAGGTATAAAAGAGCGAACTAAACTATTTCCGTACACAACCCCATACTCCTGAGTTGGTACAGCCCACCTTCCCGCCTCTAGCTCCGTGCCTAAGCGGTTGGATTGCAGGATTTTGGGGTCTGGGTGTAGATGCGATACAGTTGGTACAGTGTGAAGAAATTAAGGCACGCTATGGAAAAACTGGACGAAATAACAATTGCCAACCTGAAAGGTATGTGACTGTTTTGTTTTTTCTATGTTTTGTGTTCTGGTATGTTGCATGTTAAGTCGCTAGCATGGCAGGCTATACCCGGTTGTTAGCTTAGCTTAGCTGTGCGGTTAGCTTAGTTGCATTAGCATTTTTAAATATGCTAGTGCAGAAAGTTATGAAAGAATTCATGTCCAGTTATTAGTTTCAGTGTCTGTGAATTTATTCAACAAGTGTGCAAAGTGCCATAAGTTAATGCCAGTTTTACAGAAATTGTGGGAGTTTCAAATTTCTATTAGTGAAGTTATTTCATTATATACTTTAGCCCAGGAAGCAAAAAAAAAAAACAACATTTATATGTATACATGCATTTAATTGATGTATCACAAATATATTACTTTTACCAGTCAATAGGAGGAAGGTAATTTAGAACCTGTGGAGCAGTGAGGAGGGAGAATAATGGAATAGAGTCATGGTTTTAAATGGTAAATATTAAATTATGTTTCCTATGTATCCTGTCTGTTACCCAAGCAAAGCTGTCAGCTGGCTTGCACATGAGGATAATGCAATGTAGTGATAATTGGAAACTCCTATTGCAGAAGCAAATGTTGGAGAAGACCTGCTCTCATCACTTTCACGAGATGACATCAAAGATCTGTTTCCTGGTCCTGAACATTGCCTCAGGCGTCGGGCTCTATGGCTTGCAGTGCACAAATGTGAAGAAGTAAGTTCTGTCCTATCGCTGTGTGACAAAACTGAGAACACACCAGCTTGTTTTATGCAGTTTCAAATAATTCCACCAATACTCACTTAACAGATAGACAGTAGAATCTTCTTTAGTTTTGATTTAAATCAAGTGGCCTACACATTTATTAAATATACATATTTTTTATTGTTCAACACTTTACTGATATTTTGTTGTACTATCTTTCATATTTAGAGACCTAAAGTTCTTGTGCAATTTTATGTGAAATTAGCCCTATGTACACTGTATTTTAGAACAAGACTGCTGCTGAAAAAACGCTAACAACTACTGGAGATGGTGACTTCTTCAGAGAGGAACCCAGCACTTACCTCCATCCAAAAACTTTGGATGGAGGTAATGCTACAGTATCTTGATTTGTCTACATTTATGCTTTGCAGATTACATTATTTGCAATGTTTAATGGTGTTGCCCTGTCTTATTTTTCTTTTTTCAAACCAGTGGAACATGCAGCAGCTGTGTTCAGAGCCCTTCCCATGCTTTTCCCTTCCAGCACAGTACCACCTAAGAAGCTGGGCATCTGTAGTGAGGCTTTTTTCCATGTCCTAAAGGTAAGGCTGCAATATTCTATGTGTATATATTGTTGAATTTTGCAGTTACTCATGTTTTCATTTTATATATTTTACTGTGGAGTCAGTCAAATATTCTTAAAGTTCAGATCCCCATAACATGTTGATGTTAATAAAACCTACAAAAAAAGTTGATCTATTTTAAACTGTAATGCAACTCAAAAATTGTGTTTCTTACAGTCTTGTTCTAATACTCTTTTTTTCTGTCATGTAGACTTCAGAAGACCCTGAAGGCTACCTGCGTCAGCGACCCCTGGCTTGTCCAGTTCTGCTTGTCTCTGAAGGCAACTGCATGATAGCTGTTGGAACCACACCGGTGAGCACTTTTGACCGGAAGGATCTTAATGAGGGACTGCTCTATCTGATGGCATATTACTATGCCCTCCACCTCACATATCCATAGTGCATTTCCACGCTGCTGTCTGTCTTGCAAACTGAAATACTCAAAGACTCCATCCATGACCGAGATTCAACCCCCTCTTACAAGAAGGCGCTTGGTGAGTGGAAGTCATTCATTGAGTGAGTCTCCCAGATGACAGACTACATCTGCCTTGTTTATCAGACTCAGTGTTAGTCAGTGAGGTTGTTTTTTTTTCTATAGAAAAGTTGTTCAAATGTAAAACACATGTTTGTTTGTGTGGTCGTTAAACTTGTTCTTCTAAAATGTTATGTAATATAGGATTTGAAATAGTGATTGTTTTAAGCTTCAGCAAAATTTATTTTTGATACCAGCCATGAGTGTGTTATACTGTTATTATTCATTTTAAGAGTATCTGGAATATGCACTTCTTATATTGGCCATGTTACACAGTACCCTGCTGAAATGTATAATTTTAGGCATGATTCTCCTGGAACAGACCTCAGTGAGTTACTGACCCATTGCTGTGTCAATAAAAGCGCAAAATCTAAGAGTGCTTTTGCTGTCTTAATTTAAGATGAATTCCCTTATTTTTAGTAGCTTTTTGAAGAGATGGTGTCTTATTCTCAGGAATTTTTGCTGATTATTGTTCTCAGAGTCGAAACATAATTCTTATAGTTAGCTCAATCAAGAAAGAAACAATTCAGTTTTAAGAAAATTTGTCCTATAGTAAGGTGTTTTTTTTAATGTGAAAAATCTAAATTAAGGTGTAGAATCTTAAAGTAAGCAAATAATTCTTGAAAACAGCTTGTTCAAGAAAGCATAATACTCATTTTAGGTGCAGATTTTCTAAATATCAAAGTGTCTTTTACTTATAATAAGTCACATTTTCTTCAAATAAGCATACATTTTAGACAATTTTGTCTAGTTAAAAGGCATATGGCAGTTAGATTAATTTGCTAGTTTTAAGAATTCTAGTCAAGCAACTTTTGCTTACCCCATTGGCAGATTTTTTTGCTCAAAACAAGAAAAATTTGTCAGATTTAAGAACATTTGGCTTGTTTCAAGTATAGCTGTTTTTGCAGTGTAGGTTCCTGGGGAGTCCAGATGCTGCAGGATGAAGTGTAGGGCCATGTTGATGGCGTCGTCTACAGACCTGTTGGCTCTATATGCAAACTGCAGGGGGTCCAGGAGGGGGGCCGTGAGGGTCCTGAGATGGGAGAGAACTAGGCGCTCAAAAGACTTCATGACCACAGATGTCAGAGCCACGGGTCTGTAGTCATTTAGTCCAGTGATCCTAGATTTCTTGGGGACAGGGATTATGGTGGAGGACTTGAAGCAGGCAGGCACATGACATGCCTGCAGTGAGGAGTTGAAAATGCCAGAAAACACTGGGGCCAGCTCGTTTGCACAGTGTCTGAGGGTGGCAGGAGACACACCGTCTGGGCCGGGAGCTTTCCGAGCATTCAGGTTCTTAAACTGCTTCCTCACATCTGCTTCATGAATATGAAGAGTTGTGGTGGGAGGAGGTGGTGTGACAGAATATGACAAGCGGCCTCGTCCTGGTCTCATTTGAGGATTAAACTTTGGTGTAGGGTTCTGATAATGAAAGAAACCTTTAAGCCTTGAGGATATAAGCTCGAGTGTTTCCCCATAAGAAGTCTGTGATGATGGGTTTGTGCTGAGTTGTGGGGTAAAGGGATGTGAATCTCAATGCTCTTTGTTGGAGCATGCTATGGAAAGGAAAGGATTTGAGGATGATGAGAAGGGGGAGGGAAATCGTGATGACACTTTAGATTTTAGGGTTTTGTTTCCATTAGCTGCTCTGGGTGCTGAGTGAAGAGGAGATGAGCTGCTAGCAACATGAGGTCACAGCTGTTGTATCCTGATTAGGGATGCCCCTAAACTAGTTTTTATTTAATCACTCTCATCCTGGTTTGACAGGAATAATAAATGCTTTGACAGAATCAGGAGGTCTAACATGACCAATAACTTTTTGCTGCTCTAAACCTGCAAATTTAGTTGATAATGTACCTTTTTGTTACCAACCCATTATACATATTACGTTGTATAAATTCATAATTGTCATGTAAAAGAAGCCAAAGTGCAATGATGTGCAAATCATCTAAAGAGACTCAGAAAAGAAGGTGACTGGTTGGATATGCCCAGTAAAGCTCATGAGTTGTATTGTATCACTTGAATACAACTGTTTGCAAATTTATGTGTTAGACGCTATGTATGTTTGCAACAGATTAAAGATGCCCAACAACAAATCAGACGGCACTTGTGCATCTGGAGATGCACAAGTGCATCTAAGTCTCCGTTTTTCAATTTGTCTGTGCAGCAGGTGAAATCTACACGCATTCGTCAGCATGTTGGGCTCTCTCCATTGGTGTGCACTCGTGATTTCATTATCACAGTAGGGCTGTGTAATGATCTCTTACTGACAGGGAGCCAAAATGGCCACCAGAGGCTGAGGCTGACTGGGATCTGTGGCTGCCAGTGGCCCGTGACCACACTGGGAATGAACAGCAAGTGAGGGCAAACTGAGGCACTGCATCAGGATACAGTGGAGAGAGAAGGCCCTCTTGGTCATCATGTTACTGCTGCTCGCTGACTGCAACAATAGAGGCTTCTGTCAGAGAGAAGGAAACTAACAGAGCGCTAAGAGAAGAAGGATGTAAGAACAAACATGAGGGATTAATTTGAGCTGGTGTGCATTTTTTTTAAAAGGGAAAAAAATAAGGAGGCTTCTCTGAAAACAAAATCAAAATCACAGTTTTTTTCCATCCAGCATAGCAAAACTTTGGTAGTATGGTCGAAACTGCCTGAATGCTAAGCTTGATTAATATAGCCATCAGTATGAGGGTTTATTGGGTGCCAAAACCATGAATGAAGCTTTATAATACTAGGAGGAAGAAGGTTTCTTCTTCTGTGGTTTTGTATCACAGTATTAATATAAACAGTAACGGGGTAAACAGTACAAATGGGGAATTCAGTGTCTGCCGTTTACAGATGATCCAGCTGTTATTTTACTGCCTGCCTGGCTACCCACTCAGTCTGGTATCATTTAAATAAATGGGGAGGCTGCACTTTTAAGCACACAGACAGTGGGTCTAAGGCAAAGTGTATAAAACATGGATGTGTCACTGGTTTGGTTTGTGGACTACTGTTTTGGAGCCTCTATGGCCTTTTAAGAGACAAGTAACCAAACACTGGAGTGACCATATAAGCTGTGAGCTAATGCTAGCTAGGTTAAAAAGGATGATGCAGTGGAAACCAGCTAATTATGTGCTAATATAAAAAAAAAATCTCTCTCTCTAGATATTTATCTCACTGCGACTGTAACCGGGGTTTAGACATTAGAATTCTCTCCTAATGAGTCATATTTAAGGTGTAGCATCTGTGCTCCACTGACCAGCAGAAAGGGTACACTTCTGAAGAGACCAGGTGCCAAAGAATCAAAACCAGACATTTTGGAAAACTGTGAACAACTTCACTTTAAAAAAATTTCCTCTTTTACAAGAGCAACTTTGTATCAATAAATATGGAAGAAGAGTGTTGTTTACATAAAACAATGAAATAAGACAACAAAATAGAGAATTATTCCGAAACAAAGTTAGTTACTCAGTGGCTTTGACCCTTTGAATATTTTTACTCTGGCTTCATTTTTCAGTCTCATTGCTTATCACTTGGTCTGAACATAGTCTACAGTCGCAGTCTTTGTTTCTCTGCTAATGCCAAATATAGAATTCTTGCACATACTTCAACTGATTTTTACTGAAAAGCCAGTGCAGTGACTAGTGACTTTGAAAAATAAAAGCTAAAGCTTTCATTAAGCTGTCTGTTTGAATAACTCTTGAATTGAGATAAAACCTAGAAAATTATTTTTGTAAAACACTTCACTGAATGCAACTTAGATACTTATCTTATCTATAATAACGCAAAAATGACTCCCAGATATAGATGCTGGTGTTGCACTGCGCTCTGCTATAAGACCCAGAAAAGTTTAATACAAGAGTTCAACATGCAGGAAAGGAACCGACATCAATCCCATCACTCCTCACAAAACTCCTGACCTGGTGACATCACTTTCCCAGAGGGCAGAAGGGACTCAGAGGTCCTGGAGGGTGAAGGGTTTGGGCAGTGAAGGTGTCAATCTGTCTGTCAATTAGGAGTATAGGAGGCAATATGTCTGCTTAAGCCTGACATAAACCCAGTGGTTTTTCGGCAGACGCATACATACAAACAAACAGAGCTCAGGGGTCACAGAGTCGAATTTGCTGCCTGAGGAGGAGAGGGCTGGAGGGTTTTCGCTTGAATAGCCACATGAATGCCTTAGCAAAAACTATAACCCAAAGCAAAGGAAAGTAAAGGAAAAAGTGTGATGAAGAACATTAAAAGGAGGGTCAAAGATTAATAAAATACAAAATACAAAGAACCTGGCAGCTCTGATATCTGAAAAATAGAAATGTTGATAATTTTCAGAACATCTAAAGTCGTTTAAGCAGGAAGGACCAGCAAAATGGGAAAACAGCCTTATAATGTTTGACTTCCATGTAACAAAAAATTAGGGCTCTGAATTCCAAACTGTCAGTCGAGTATAACAAATACATCAGTTCGTAATTTATTTTCGTAAGAGGTCTTCTCCCCCCGGAGAGCTATTACAAATTTTATTCTTGTTTTCCATATCTCTGTTGCAAATAGATTCCTGACTTTATCTTTTTTCTTAATAGCATTCCTTGAATTGACTCCAGGCTGCCAGCAAACATCCGTGTGGAAACAATAATGACGAGAGAAGAAAGGAAAGCAGAAAATAAAGAAGAGTGAAACAAGACTGCCAGGAGCAAACCTGCTTCTACCCCCCGACACACAGATATACACACACACACACACACAGATATATACACACACACTTTTGTGCATGATTTACGACAGCTTATAGCCTAGATCACAGATCCCAATCTGAACACACAGAGACAGACACTTAAAAAAGACAGGAGGACACATGTTTTGGCTAACTGGCTACTGACGGTGCTTAAGGAACAAGAATGTGCATGTTTGAACACAAGCACGGCTTCCTGAGGAAACTGAAATAATCCTTGATGAGAGCGAGTAAGAATCACAAAAGACACGGAGAAAGGTAACACTGTTGTGAAGCTCATAAATAATCCGTCTTTAAACACACTGGGGACTGTATGACAGAGAAAACACACAAAAAGACTTATGTTCAGTTTAAGGACATCCACCTTAAACGACATTCCTGTAACTAAACAAAGCTTCTAATGAACTGCTGACAGTATGTTCTGTATGCCTTTGTCCACTGGATACATTTTCTGCAATTCCCACGGAAAAAAAAGCATTACAAATGATAACACACTTTATTTATATAGCACCTTTAAAAGCAGTTTACAAAGTGATTTGCCAAAAGTGCAAAGCACTTTAGAAAGGTAGAAAGGTTTCAGGTGAAAAGGAAGGTGAAACTTAAAATTATATCTACTGCAATGTAAAAAAACCCAAACAAACCCTAACATCATTAACCCTTTCAAAATTCGCACTAGCAAAATGAAAATGTCAGGGAGCTATACCTGAGCCTGTGACTTTAAACACTGTTCTGGGGGTTAGAAAGATAGTCTAAGAAATACATTTGAGAAAAGGGATACTCTTCAACTGCATGTTGATAACAGATGTCATAAAATACATGTAGATTTTTTCTTTCTTTTCTTTGACAGCCTCTTTTTAATTTACTGCTGGATATATTCAGTCCGGGTGCAGTGTTGAATTTGGCTCTTTGTCCTTGTAGGAGGTGATAGAGTGAACAAAGGTGCAGCATGTTTGATTAACAATGAAGACCAGATCCTCTGTGCTAAAGTTTGCAGTAAGAGCAGTTAAAAGGAAACAACAGTAAAAAGTGTCAGAAATCAATATGCAAAATACTGGATTTTGATCCCAGTCACTGAAAATATATCTTTGGTTCACTTTATAAATTTCTTTTTAGGATGAATGAACAATTATTACCCAATGTGATCAGGTGGAACCCCCTTTCCTTTGCTATACACATCAGTCGTGTTGCTGTTTCTCGACACATTTTACATTCAGAGTATCCAGGCATTTTGTCTGGAGTTCCTGGGAACTACAGGCAAGTAGTAATATGTTGATGAAACTGAAGCACACAACCAAGCTTAAGGAATGTGAGTACAACAGAAAATATTTATTGGAATGCTCCAGCCATAATAGTACAATATTCACCTGCTGTGTGACAACCGGTGTAAAGCACAAATCTTGACACGGACATAAGAACTTACAGGCATACTCAAAAATGGTTTTGCTGAAGGTATTTTAAGGGATATGACTTGTCTTCAAGGTCCAACCTTCCAATAATAAGATAAGTTAAGGCTCCTGCACTCGTGGAAACAAACACAACTATTCATTTGGTGAAAGCGCCAGGCAAACCCTCTCACAGCTGTCGTATATATTTACAATGTGCTTGATATATGTGTACGTATGTGCAACTTTGTGTATGTTCACAGAACCTTTTTGTGATGGAGGAAACATTATAGTATTTCAACAAACCAAAAGGTTTCTGTGCATGCACGAACCTCGCCGACTCACACGAACTGCTTATCAGCCGAAGCTGCATTATAACAAAGTCAAAGTCCCTCTAGAAGCAAGCCAGCGCAAAACACCACTAGACACATATTTGGGGATTATTCTGAAGCATTAGCTAAATTAACTTTAATTTGATTGTTTACTTAGACATGGAAATGGCATGTATGGAATCACAGGTCAAATCAGATGAAAACTGTTTAAAGTGTTTGCTGGCTTGGCTGCAAAAACAACCCTCCTTGCTGTTTGGGGGATTTCCCCATCAATTTAAAATAGGAATTCTTTGAGTTCTGTGTTTATACCAAGAGACATGAAGTCAAAATGATCTCCTAATAGCAAATAATTTCACTTTAGCTCTTATTGAGGCGGTCGAGTCCTCAAGATTTTCTGATTAACAAATGCAAATGCAACTTTTTTTTAGATTCTAACATTTTATTAAAAAAAATGGATATCCTGATATATCTCTGCTTTTCCACATAGTACTACATGGTGTATATAAAAAAATCACTTAACACACTTAAAATAAATGTATTGAGTGGGTTAACTTTTGGAGGCTTTGTTTATTTTTATTTTTTTGGACTGACGATGATGTGAAAGTGTCAAAGTGTATCGTTAGAATGTATCAAAGTGCTACAGAAAGCATTATCAGTGGTCAGACAAAGCAATGGCTATGGGGAAGGGTGAAATCAAAAAGGTATGCGATCCCAGTTGTAATGCATTTGGCAAATTCATTTGTGACTCATAAGACTCAGTTATGAACATGGGTGTCTGTGTGTCATTTTTCACCACACAGACTAAGAGTTTTCATGCTAAGACTGGGTCAGCAGCATTTTATAAAGTCCACTTTAAAATTGCTAAAGTGCAGGAGCAGTGTAAACTCGAGGCATACAATATATCTCTTACAGTCTTTACAAAAACAGAGCTGAACCCAGGCTGGAAAAAGAAACATAATTTAATCAGTTTTGTCACCAGGCTCCAGCAGCCCAAATTTGCTCATACTTGACCTCACCCTATCCTGGCCCACCTAAGATGAGTTTGACATCATTTCACAGAAGTGAATGAATCTGATCAAAACAGAAGAACATACGTAATCTGGGCTCTCTGCCTCACACTGACACTAATAAAACTGTAGAATTGGTCCAGTGAGGTTGCATTCATCTAGCTTTTCAAGAAAATCCAGAAAAGGAGACTTTATCAAAACCCTGAATGGCCTTTGGTCACATGCATGCAATTTGGTGGGCGCCAGGACTAATAAATGCTAAACTGATTGATAAACTGACCTGAACTGATGGAAGATAATAACACTCTCAGCGCAAACTGCATTGATCACATTAAGTGTTGCATGCCATCTGGCTTTCGCTGGCAGGACAGCGATCTAAACTGCTAACAAAAGCTTCTATATAACCTCTAAATAGACACAACGTACACTGTGCCCATTTGTTTCTCTCACACACCACCAAGGGCAAAGAAAGAGCACTTTCTCTGCATACAGTTCCCTTTTTTCCTGTGCAAAAGTGTATATGTGTGTGTGTGTTCATGGGAGGTTTAGGGCAGAGTTCAGGGAAAACCCAAATACCCTGTGTAGACCTTCTAACCCTCAGGGAGAAACTGTGATTCACAAAATATCTCTCTCTCTCTATCTCTCTCTCTCTCTCACACACACACACACACACACACCTTAAAACACAGACTTTACCAGATCTGACCTTGACCAGACCTGCCAACGGGATCACCAACACACATACACAAGGAAACCTGGGAAACAGGAAGTCGGCCTTGTCCAAGCATGTGTGCGAAAGCTCCGTTAATAAAGAGTGGTGTATGAAAACTCATAATGTGTGTAAAGACAGACGTGTGTCACGTCTAATGCCTAATAATGTAAATTGCTTTAATGGCTAAGGCCGTCTACAATTTATGCCCCCCCCCCGAGTGTGTGGGGCAGGATTTAGGTGGGGCTTGTGGGAGGGAGGCTGTGGTGGTATCTCTGATTTCAAACAGCCGCTGGTGCTCTGGGACCAGGGCATGTCAAAAGGACCCGTCCCCGATGAGCCATATTAGGGCCCTGATCCCCAATCAATCAGCACCACGCTAAAAAGAATCCCAAACAAGACGGCAATTAAGCCCCGCCGAGGACTTAACTAAACATGTGAGAGAGATAGGCTTTGTAAGAGTAACTCTGTGGGCACTTCTTTGACTCGGTTTGTGAGTGTGCATTTTTGCGGGGAAAAAGGCCCCAATCTATGCAAAGTACAGAGGTTCAAAATGTCCCTGCAGAACAACCTTTGTTTTTCAAAGTGGAACAGTAAACACACTCATATTTGAACACGAAGCATCAGAGCGCCTACCGATTATGTTTTGACGACTAGACTAGAAGCTGAGTCTGATATGCAAATGCAGGTAAAAAGGAGACCTTTAATATGCTATAACTTGCTTTTTCACCTGGTGAGGTGACCATTGAACCTTTAACTATAATGCCCTTTTTTGAAAATTTCACCAGTAAATTATTTGATACACACCCCAGCTTATTTTAATGGGGTCAGGCTGGAGGATTTGATTGGCTTTCATTGAATGACCCAAACATGGACAGAATACCTTTTTATAAATTTCGCTAAGAAAGTTTCCCCGCTTCATGTTCCACGTTTTGCAGATAAACATAAGCAAATAGGGGACTGTCCACCAGCTACTGCTCTTACCCCAATTAAACTGCAAGCAGGTTGAGAAAACTCACAGAGCCATTTGCGTGCAAGTCCGAATGGCAAGAAAAAAGACTTTCAGTGTGACAGATGTGTTCCCCCTACTCCTAAAATTAAAAGAGAGAGAAGAGCCCCATGTGTTAGTCTGAAGCGCTGAAGAAAATCAGCATGTGGTCGAGAAGAAATGCATCCAAAAATTGAGAGGGCCTGTCATCCCCTCAGTCTGAATGGGTGCGATGCTTGTGGTGTAGAGCAAATCATAATCAGTCCTGGCCAGCATCAGAGAACCGCAGCCGTGTTGACACTGGCACCGAGGTGCGAAGAAGTGAAACCAAAATCCAGGGTTTCTCAATACAGCACACAAGTTCACAGTCTCAGTAAGAGTCTATTGTGACCAAAAACAGCACATGCACTATGCTGCGGGCTGGGGGGTTTAATGGGCGAGTGGTTTTGAAATGGCGGGCCTGTATCTCTCTGAACTAACAGGACACTTTTTTGCACCTCGTTTCAGAGTTAGCATGCATTTGGGGTTTTGTTAATATCAAATAAGGCAACCGGTTAGCCAAACAGCATGTTCACCTTCTTCCTGAAGTTAAGAAATAACGTTTGTATGCTGAATGCGACTCTATCGCCAGGGGTTGCTAGCATGATGACATAAATAAAGGAAGCAGCTACCTCGGCTTTGTCCAACACCACAGATTCACATTTTATATGTTGATTGTGTTATCTGTAAAACTGCTAAAGTGATTTAAAAACAAAAACCAGATTGTAGGGTTGCAGGAGGTTATGTGTGGTGCTTTCTGGGAGTCCTGAAGGCAGTTGATACATTTCAGTGTTTTCAATGGACTAAACAAACAGTTTGGATTTTGTTTACTTTGGACAGCAGCAGGCTATGGGGCGCCGTTTGTAAACTGAAACATGCCGAAATTAACAGCAACATTTTTCCACATTTAGCTCTAAATCTTACAAAAACATGTTTTTTCGAGTCATTTTTTACAACATTTAGTAAAATATTTGTAACTTTTCATATTTAAAACAGGATTTTAAATGTTAAATCTAAATGCTAAATGTTAAATCTAAATGTTAAATGTTAAATCTAAATGCTAAATGTTAAATGTAAATATTATATTTAAATGTAAATGTTAAATGTTAAATGTAAATATTATATTTAAATGTAAATGTTAAATGTTAAATGTAAATATTATATATAAATCTAAATGTTAAATGTTAAATCTAAATGTTATATATAAATCTAAATGTTAAATCTAAATATTATATATAAATCTAAATGTTAAATGTTAAATCTAAATGTTATATATAAATCTAAATGTTAAATGTTAAATCTAAATGTTATATATAAATCTAAATGTTAAATGTTAAATCTAAATGTTATATATAAATCTAAATGTTAAATGTTAAATCTAAATATTATATATAAATCTAAATGTTAAATGTTAAATCTAAATGTTATATATAAATCTAAATGTTAAATGTTAAATCTAAATGTTATATATAAATCTAAATGTTAAATGTTAAATCTAAATGTTATATATAAATCTAAATGTTAAATGTTAAATCTAAATATTATGTATAAATCTAAATGTTAAATGTTAAATCTAAATGTTATATATAAATCTAAATGTTAAATGTTAAATCTAAATGTTATATATAAATCTAAATGTTAAATGTTAAATCTAAATGTTATATATAAATCTAAATGTTAAATGTTAAATCTAAATGTTACGGAAAACTAAATATTTAGCTAATATGCAAATTTATTGTACGGGTCAACGGAAATACCAAAATAAAAGCTTCAAGAAAACCTCCCGCGCTAAAGTGTGCCGGTCGCGGTCAGGTTCTGTGTTTGCGCTCCTCTTACGGTCACTTTTGACTGCCATGAGCTGCTTCGACTATTCCCTACCAGCATGTTCAGCGATTTAGCTGAAAACATTGGAAGAGCCGTTTTGTCGGCCATCCAACGATTCAGCGGTAATGCACCCTCGACCTCACAAACGCCGCAGCACTTGGTAAGTTTATTGTATAGCATTTTGGACGGGTTGATAGCAGTGTTAGCAAAACTAACAAAGCTAAATTACTTAGCTAGTCCTCAATTATTTCTCTCAGTCAGAACATGGTATGAAATGTTTAGGTGGAAACTAGCAAGCTAACTTCCTGTTAAAGCAATGTTAACAGTTTTTGATATTCACGCTGTTGTTATTTTAAATAAATATGTAGGCCAATAAGTACAAAATCCAGAGAGCTACACAACATGGGATGGTTCATTTACAAAGAAGTGGACAATTTTACAGAGCTTCATTAACTCTTCCAGTCACATATCCTGAAAAGGTTGAGTTAAATTGATTGTCCCCGGTGAATGGGAGGTGTCTGTTTACCTCGGAGATTGAGTGGCAGTCCACAGAGAAAAACGTTGGTCAGATCTGTCTTCATCTAATCCCAGCTAACTGAATTTTGTGTTTCTTCAGTGTTTGGCGGCATGATGTCGAGGATGTGCCGCTTCCCAACCACTGATGGGAACCACCTACGAGTGCTGGAGCAGATGGCTGAGAGTGTCCTGTCTCTAAACGTTCCCAGACAGCCTTAGATGTAAACTGGGATGGTTTGCATCAAAGAGTGAAGTTGCAGGAAGGACAGTGAGCACCTTCAAGACAGTCAAGGGCCGTGGTCTTCAGCAAAGAAAGAGCAGAGTCCTGTCTGCAGGTCAGGGATGACTCGCTGCATCAAATGGAGAATTTTGGTACCTCAAGGTCTTATTATTGGCTTCCTGTTAAATCCAGAATTGAATTCAAAATCCTGCTCCTCACATACAAGGTCTTAAATAATCAGGCCCCATCTTATCTTAATGACCTTGTAGTACCATATCACCCTATTAGAGCACTTCGCTCTCGCTCTGCAGGCCTACTTGTTGTTCCTAGAGTATTTAAAAGTAGAATGGGAGGCAGAGCCTTCAGTTTTCAGGCCCCTCTTCTGTGGAACCAGCTTCCAGTTTGGATTCGGGAGACAGACACTATCTCTACTTTCAAGATCAGGCTTAAAACTTTCCTTTTTGCTAAAGCATATAGTTAGGGCTGGACCAGGTGATCCTGAATCCTCCCTTAGTTATGCTGCAATAGACGTAGGCTGCCGGGGGATTCCCATGATGCATTGAGTTTTTCCTTTCCAGTCACCTTTCTCACTCACTATGTATTAATAGACCTCTCTGCATTGAATCATATCTGTTATTAACCTCTGTCTCTCTTCCACAGCATGTCTTTTATCCTGTCTTCCTTCTCTGACCCCAACCGGTCGCAGCAGATGGCCGCCCCTCCCTGAGCCTGGTTCTGCCGGAGGTTTCTTCCTGTTAAAAGGGAGTTTTTCCTTCCCACTGTCGCCAAAGTGCTCATAGGGGGTCATATGATTGTTGGGTTTTTCTCTGTAGCGCCTTGAGGCGACTTTTGTTGTGATTTGGCGCTATATAAATAAAATTGAATTGAATTGAATTATTCACAAATGAAGGGAGAACAGAGCGGGAGGTTGACAGACAGATTGGGGCTCTGTTGTTTTGAAGTAAGAGTTAAGCATAAAAGTGAAGCTGTTGATTTATCTGTCAATCTACCTCCCCACCATCAACTATGGTCGTGAGCTTTAGATAGTGACAGAAAGAATGAGATGGCAGATATAAGTGACAAAATAACCCTTCTCTGAAGGGTAGGCAGCCTTTGCCTTTGTGATAGGATGAAGAGTTCAGTCATTGGGGAGGCATTTGGATTAGAGACACTGCTCCTTCACATCGAAAGGAGGCAGCTGATGTGATTCTGGCATGTGATTTGGATGCCTTCTGGACACCACCTGCATGAGGTGTTTTAGGCATGTCCTGGAGGTAGGAGGCCCCAGGGCAAACTGAGGGCTCGGTGGAGAGATTACATTTCACAGTTGGCTTGGAAATAATTCAGTTTTCCCCCAGATGAGCTGGAAGAGGTGGCTGGCAAAAGGGAGGTCTAAGTTTCTCTCCTTAGATTGACCAAACCCATGACTTTGAACGTGGATATATAGGACAGGGAGGATAAATAAAAGGATGTTACATTAAACCAGTGGTTTCCAAACCTTTTTTTTTTTTTTTTTTTTTTTGCTAGGCCCCTGTTTGTTTTACAAGAAAATCTTCGCAGCCCCCCGGCACAAACACATTCTCAAACCACACACAGCCATTTATTGTTTTCAAACTCCACTGCAGTTTCTTTCACACCTCAAACCTTTAAAAAACCAAAAGCAAACAAATAAAAGTAAACTACAATAAATTACAGGTTGGAACAAAATAAACTAATACCATCTTTATTTTAAGCGTAGTTGTTTCATTCCCCGTTTGTAAGAATAATTTTTCAAAACATGCCTCTCTGTGCAAAGTGGGTTTAAAAACATAAAACGTGATTTGGACAGGGGAAATGGGTTTTGGTTTAGACACAAATACATATGATTTAAAAAAATCTTCTTGTGATCACACATACTTCTTTTTGTGCCTCTAAAACATCCTCGTTTGTCTTTCCAGAACAGACATATGATGTCGTAACTGTCGGAGCACCGGCCTCTCACTGCCAGGGTTTCTAAAAATGGCGTTCTGAGGAAGCTCATCCAGAAGTTTGAGGAAGCAAAGAAACAGTAAGTTGAGAGTAAAGTCGGGCGTCACATTAGGGCTGGGCGATATGGCCTAAAATCCATATCGCTGTATAATTTGAAGCACATGCGGTAATGATATATATCGGGAAATATTCTTTTCTTCTGTATAACATATTTTCCACACTATATGGCACACTTAATTAATTTTCTCAAAAATCGAAAGAGTGCCTATGTATGAATTCTGGTTGTGCTTACTGACCTCGAACCGATTTTGGCGTGCAGACATCTGTTAAAAAATGTTTTAGTACTACTTTGGTAAGCTGCACTGCTTGATGGATTGTCAGAGCATTACGGCTGCCGTAGTGAGGAGCTTCATGGAGTAATCTGGGTCCAAAACTCCGTGGGCTTCAGCTCCCAAAGTCGGATGAACACTGAGAGTTAAAAACGGTCTAAATTCTTTCATCTTTAATAAAATCATCAACCTTGCTGCTTTACCAGGTGTAACAATTAAGTTTAACATCCATGCATCAATGAAAACAGAATTTATTAAATTTAACGGAGTTACAAGTTAACAGGAAGTTAGCTTGCTAGTTTCCACCTAAACATTTCATACCATGTTCTGACTGAGAGATTTTTTTAAACTAATTAAAACGTACAGCTCTGCTACCACTTCCAACATAAATGAAGACAGAAAAGTAAACAGCAGTGGCGTTTGCAGGGTTACTGAAGTTGGACTACCTGGTATATAATGTTGTGCTACGTGATTGCTAGCGACACAGGTTTGTTAGCATAACATTAGCACAGTGAAGCTGGAGGATGAACGCCAGCTTCACTTTTTTCCACTTGATAAAAGTTAACGTGAGGGATTCTGGTGGTTAGGGACAAATGCAATGGCATAGTGATGACCTCTGCTCCTGTTTTGGGTTTTTATATTTTGCTTTATTCGTCTTGTGATTTGTATTTAAACAGTCGTTTTTGGTCACCTTGTTTCTTCAATTTCTGCATTAATACTTCAGTTCCCATTTTATGGCTTCCTCTTAATTTTGCTTTTGTTACTTTTCCAATCAGCGTAAATGAGGAGGAATGGTGAGTCCTTGCACTGCTTTGCTTGTTTTCATTTGACTGAACTAACTTCATTAGAGTTATTTGATATTGTATTTTGCACTATCCTACTGTATATTACTGTAATAGTAGTATTCTTATTGTATATATGGTATATCTTATTCCTCTGTTCCTCTGTCTCTCTTGCTGCATTGAGTATGTGTATGACTAAAGAATTTCCCTCGGGATAAATAAAGTTCTTCTTATCTTATCCTTAAGATTTGTACAACAAAGTATTTTCAGTTTTAAGCTGGAAGAATGGGGTTTTGCACAGCTTATCATGTTAATGCAAGGAAAAAAGGGCACGTAGCGCATCGGTGATGTGTTCACTAATATAGAACTAAAATGTGTGTTACCTTAAAATGAGCAAATCCTTTGTCACAAAGTTGTATATGAATACTGCTCATTGTATAAATTCAGTCATTTTAAAGTCTATCAAAAACAAGTCAAATCCTGACAATATTAATGAGACGTTTCTAAAATTCTTCTACACAGATGGTCTGAATTTGTGAAGCGAGTGGTATCGCTCTCCGTCCCCGGCAGTCGGCTCCTCCTTGTTTTTTCTAAGCCACGATTAGGCTCGTTGAGAGCAGGCATGTGCATGCAGACAGTGTTTGTTTTTACATCTGGTGGGTAACGTCCCTCCCTATATTTTTGGAACAGTACCTCTGAAGCTTGATTTAGATTTCTGCAGGAAATTTACGTTCTAACTTCAGATGTAACACCTCTTAACACTAAACCGGTCCATTCCACACTGTTGTTTCCAGTTACAGCGTATATTTCCTGCTGAAGCATATTTCAGGCATAAGACAGAAACATTACAAAAATATACACCTGCAGGCCACTCTATTGTCTTTATTTGATTAAATGCACTAAATTGCTGCCACAAGCTTTTGAACACATGTACCTAATAAAGTGGCTGGTGAGTGTAAGAGTATCCTCAGTCCCAGCTTGGATAAAGACGTGTCTGTGTGTCTTTGTTCCCTGCAGTAGTGCCCTCTCCAGCTCAGTCATCATCCACATACCCCAGGACACTGTCTGAGCCAAAGAGATCATCGCCCACGTCAACACGCAGAAGACTCAGGTCAGCTATTACGCAGAGGCTATCTCAAGCTGCCAAAGACCAATCGCTCGCCAGTCTGGCTGACAAGGTACTAAAAGTGTTTGACGTTACGTGGGGACGCTTCATATTTCATTCATACCCTCTTCCTTTCAGACCCGTCAGCTGGTGACAGTGTGCGGCTGCAAGCTGCTAGCTTCAGCTATTTAGGCCCTGAACGCAGTACGGGGCGAGTACATCGCAACCAAAGCTTCTCCTTCCGCTGAGTCTGAACAAGTAGTGCTCCGCAATGACCAGGATACGCTGAGAGCAAAGTACAGCGGTCACAACAGCCAGTCGTCACTGCACGTGGACTGGCACGAAGAGGAGTGGGTGAGTTGATCAGCAGTTATTGGCTGTTTTCTGATTCCAGATTTTTTATTTCTTTAGCATGAGAACAGACAAGCTTAGTTTCTTGGCACACATTGTGGATACAGCTTAATATCTTAACTAGACTCTGAACTCTGTTTTTCTTTTCTTGTTGCTTCTTCTTCTTCTTGAGTCATCCCTCTCATGTTGATTTCCAGCTCAGGTCACTCCTTACTTTTAAGAAGTTGGAGGATTCGTGAGCAGATTTTTCCTTCACCATATCAGCCGACTTTATTCTAGAGAAAATACTCTTAAATGACTCTTCTTTAAAAAGTGTTCAGTGTTTTATGTCTGGTCCGTGTGTCATCTTTGTCTTTACAATGTTGCAGCAATACTGTAGTAATGATATGATATGATATGATATACCTTTATTAGTCCCACAAGGGGAAATTTAAATGTTGGTTTAGTGTAAGCTCAGCTTTTTAACTAATGTAAGAAGTGTTATGACTGACTCGTTTTTAATACCTAAATCTGGCCTCAGTGCACAAACCTAAATGAATCGGTACATATGAAAGCGCCCAAGTCACAAGCTGTGTTCAAGGACATGGATAAAACAAAAAGGTTCAAATTTGTGCACAAAAACCCCACAAATCAGTGTCACTGTTTTAAAATCTGCTGCGAGACCGCTCTAAATGTCAGCTTTTTCTTTACGTAAAGACTGGGGTCTGTAACATATCAGCTCGTTTCTTATTTATTAAAGAACATGCCTGACACCAGGCTTTTGAGTTAACGGCTCCATTAGATCTCTGCAAGTATTTTTAAGTATTTTTAGGTTCTTTCCAGCAGGATTTGTGGCTAGTTCTGGAGCTTGACCCTAAAAGATTTCAGTGTGTCGGTGCTTCTGCTTTCCCTGTTGTCCTTCTGTTCCGTCTTTTTTTCTGTTTCTGTCAAATTTAAAAACAACTGCACTCTGAAATACACACTCTTTGCAAGATGTTGTCTAAACTAGTGGTTGGAAGGCATATTTGTGTTTGGTCTCTGATGGTTTATTTACACTTTTTGCAGGCCACGCCCACGGACTACAGAGCCACGATGAGCAACAAAGCCAAGAAGTCTATGGACTTCCTGCTGATGCAGGACACCGCCCCGACGATAGCCACGGACGTGTCACTGCAGTACCGCCTCGACATCGTCTTCTGCCAAACGGTCACCTACACATATTTTAATTATTGAATGTCTGAGCTGATGCGTTTATCCTGCAGTGACTCAGAGTGAAGGAGAAGGCCAAGAAGAAGTGTAAATATCATAAAAGCAAGGAGTTCAGAGCTCTACGACTTAGTGTCTTTATGGTATTTATGTGTGTAATGGAGACCAGGGGTTCCATTACCCTTACTTGTATTTTTATTAATTGACTGACTGATTTGTATTTAAAAACCATAATGAAGAAAAACACACACTGGTTGATTGTGATCTTTATTAGGTTTTTTGGGTTGTTATTTAAGTGACTCGTGAAAGGTGAAGAGACAGGGGGACTGGCCATCCTACCTGTGTCAGGAAAAGAACCCGTGTTAGAGCTGTTCACATTTAAACATTTGTCTGTAACCTAAATTAGTTGTATATGTAAAAAGAGAAGTGTTAACAGTACTCACTTTGTAAAGAGTAAAAGCAGCTCAATCACCTGCTTATGAGCTCCTGGAGCAAACCAATGTGCCAGGCTAGGGGAGTGTGTGTTGGAGTGATTTTGTTAAAAGTTGTCATTATTGTGCTTGGACCTTGTCTTGAACTGTATGTTCAGATATTTTTCTGTTCCTCCCCCACATGTAGGATGTTGGGGATGTTACTAGCTATAGTTTTCAACTGCAGGCCCAATCTATGTAAGATTCTGGTTTCCTTATTTGGTAAGGAATGTTCACTTCCTGCCCTTTACAGTATGGGCTCACCATGTAAATGGTGGACTGTTAAAGAGGTTAAGCCATATACGAGGTTGAGGGGAGATACCCTTTTATGACTAGAGATGCGGTTAAAACGTTTGTAACCAGGAAGTCACGTATACAGACACACACACACACACACACACACACACACAGTGCCTTAGCTTTTACCACACAACATATGGGGTTTACAATGGGCGGTTGTGTAACTGTTTTCATTCAATAAAAGGCTGGAGTTGGAGTTGTCTGAGTTTGGGTGTAGAGCTTGCAACTCTGAGAATCTGACCAGGCTTCCCCTGCACAAGTAAAAACCAATCGAACTCTGATTGTCTTACTTTGTTCTGAGTCAGCGAGGGCTGAAACCTAACTGTGTGGTTAAGGTGTTTTAATGCAGCGGTCCCCAACCGCCGGGCCACGGACCGTCGTTTGGTCGAGAGATGAGGCTCGGGTGTGAAATGTATGGTTTTCAGAGTTTTTATCGTTATTTTGTTATCGTTTTTATCGTTAACTCTGTTTTCCTGGGTCTTTCACGTGTGTTATGAATAAATCTTTTTTTCCGGTACCGGTACTAGTTTTATTTTGTTGTATTTATCTGTGACACCTTAAAGGCCGGTCCATGAAAATATTGTCGGGCATAAACCGGTCCGTGGCGCAAAAAAGGTTGGGGACCGCTGTTTTAATGTATATAGAAGAGACTGAAGTTTATATGTTAATGAATTATTTATAGGACTTGTTCCAAATCTTCATGTCTATGATGTGCTATATCAGCCCATTCTCACTCCCGAGGCGTAACATGTCGACGTTTTGTCACGTCCCGCAGCGTTCCTGAGGAACGCGAAAGGAGACCTTCGGCGTTCTTATTGTACGCGGCGGGCTATGGCTGGAATCCAGTGCAATGACGCTCCCGCGGTAATAGACGTTCCAGCCCTGTATTCCAGCCCTAAACCTAACCTTATCCCTAGCCCTGACCATAACCTTATTCCTGACCTTAACCAGGACTTTAATGATGTTAAATAGCGTGTTTCTAAGCGATTTGAAGAAAAAGAGCAAACATGTGTAGATTCAGTCCAGACGGTTCTCATATTTCCTCTTTTTTCCGAGGTCGTCATTTAGGAACGTGGTGGGTAGCCAAAAACGTAATATGGTGACGATTTGTCACCTAGCGTAAAATGTAACGTAATATGGTGACGATTTGTCACCTAGCGTAAAATGTTACGCTTTGGGAGTGAGAACGTGTTGGTTATATTGTAGTGGTTTTCTTATGGGGAGGGTTTTGTTTTCCTTTGGTTTGCTGACCCCCAGACTTGGTCTATTCCAGATGCTCACCTGAATCAGGTAGAGTATGACAGGAAGCCATTTGCTTTTCAGAAGGGTTGGATTCTTTGCTGTATCACCATGTGTTCTCATTAATAAAGTACATTTTACTCCAGTCTCGTGCTATTTTAGTGGAAGTGACCCATGACCGTCGGCCAAAACTGACAATATGACTATTAAAAGTCTGAGTAATACTGTAATTTTCTGCTGCTCATTCCTGTGCAACATCCCATTTGGCCTCCCGTCATATTTCTTTTCAAGATTTTCTTATTTAATCACTAGTGTACATATATTTATATTTATAGATACATATATATTTAGTCATCTTTTCTCTTTTACCACGTCTCTCTAATATTTTGCTCTTTACTATTTTTCTATTTTTTATTTTATTATATTTTATTATATTTCTACTGTACCATGCTGCTGAGTGACTGCTGCTCGTCAAACACATTTCATTGCAATGTTGACCCTGTGCTAACTTGCATATGACAAATAAAACTGAAAACAGTAAAGGCAAAGGGAACACATCAAGTAAGGATTTCACACTCCCACTCACAACGGCACTTTCAAAGCATAAAGCCAAATATTTCAAAATTTCATTTTGAGGCATTTTTAAAATGAATGTGTTTGAGTTTCATTGCTCCAAAGCAATGTTTTCATATAAGCAAGACAACAACCAGTTTGCAACCATGTAAGTACAGTCCTCTATTGTAAACAGACGTGTTGGCAATCTGTCTGCGTTTATAAATTAGACAACAGTTATTTGCAGATCTTCATCAATCTGCCTGAGAGTGATTGCAGTCGGTCTGAGTTGGACTGCAACTGTTTTGAGTCAGGTTGCCTCCAAGGAGGCAGTTTATTATTTTCCTTTCCTAGTTGGAGAGATGGCTGTTGTTTTGTTTTTACTGTAGTGTGCTGGGCCATTAATGGCTCAGGGGCTGCAGCGTATCCGCGCCAACACCTAAGGCCAACGTGGAATCACCGGTCAGACTAACATAAAGAAAAAATCTGTTAAATTACACATTTGTATTCATTAAGTCACAGACAATGAAAACAAGCAGAAATCAAGATGTAATATTTTTATAATTTTATTGATGTTAAATTAAAGTCCCAGCTTAGTTATGTTGTCAGTGCAAGTCACTTCAATCTGTATAGCACCAAAGGAAACAATGGTGTTTTCAAGGTGCTTCACACTGTAAGGTAACAACTTACAGTATTAAAAAGAAAACCCCAAAAGAACAAACCCCTCTGAGCAAGCACGAGGCGACAGTGGGAAGGAAAAACTCCCTTTTAAGAGGAAGAAACCTTCGACAGAACCAGGCTCAGGGCGGGGTGGCCATCTGCCGCGACCATTCCTGGGGATTTCAAAAATGACTTGATCTGATCTAAATGTAAAACTAGCTAATTTAAAGTGTCCAGTGAGTTTTAGAAAATATCTTGCTGTTGATATCACGATGTCACTATAAAGGGGAAACTTTGTTTCCTCCCTTAAACCTCCCAAAAAATGCACGCACCGATGAGAAGCACTTAGATATGCAACTTGGTTCTGTGAATATCTTTCTTTTGAAAGTTTTAACAATATCTTCATCAAGATCTTGGACGTTTAATTGCCAGAATGTCACAATAACCGCTGCATGCTTCCATCTTTTACAGAGGGATTTGAAAACCCTCTCGCTGAGTTTCTTGAACTTCTCTGGGGGGATTTTGTCGTATTCTTCCCTGATTTCAGTCCAGATTTTCATGGTAAGCCGGTTGGAGATAGCTTCAGCATTTTCAATGCTGAAGACTGTGCCTGATTTTTTTGCAACCCGGGAAATCAGTCCTTCCACAAAGCTTTCCACTGAAAGTCTGCATCTTTCTTTCTTTTCATATGATTCCAGTCTATCGATAATTGTTACTGCCAACAGGTGTTCTTGGAATACTGAAGTAGTTATGATATTAAATATTGGTTGTCCCATTAAATTCATTGAATCCTCCTCCCCACTCCTCCCCAATGATATTAGTGACACTTTATGTAATTTGTCACAAATATCAGTGAAAATGGCATTAGCAATGCAGTCAAAATAATTCTGCACTTTTCGGTCTAAATGCAAATCCATCCACTTGAATTTGTCCAAGAGTAGATCCAACAAACGTTTTTGGTGAGAATGAGGGCACTTTAAAAGTTTACCAAGCTTTGAAAGCACAGCCTGAATTAATGTCTCTAACCACCTTTCAAAGTCTAAGGTGTTTTCAGGTGGCTCACAGTCTACAGAAGATCTGTGATTCTGTATCTTTTTATATGACTCCGTTTGACTTATGTTTGTTAACGGTGGGATGCTGGCTTCATGTTCAACACAGGATTTCTGCTGCTGGGGATCTGGAATTGGATTGTTTTCTGCTTTTGCAGCACTGTGTTGGTCAGCATTTTGACAGCGTTCTTCTGTGTTTGCTGTTTCTTGGCTGTTAGCATCTATATTCTGTGCTGTATCAAACTCCTGCTCAGCAGAATCGTCCAAAAATTTCACAGGTGACAAAAACGTTTTGCCAGTGGTGGTGTGGACAGAACAGTTTTGATGTACAGGGGAGTTCTGGGAAGACCTCAGTGGTGATACTGCTCCTGACTGTTCACACAGGTCCATTACGTCCTCTACAAAACCTGCAAGCCGCTTAGCGGTGGAGCAATCCGGATAGCCTGAGGTAAGCTCTTCCCACTGCTTGTACGAAAAATCACTGAACAAGTTATTCAAGAGGGATACTAAAGCATGCACTGTAGAATTATCCCGATTGGTCTGAACTGTTTCATCATTTGTCATTGTGTTACAGTTTGAGCTTGCCATTTCACTTTTTTGTTTTTTATGCCTAAAATGTTGTTTTGTGTTAAACTCCGTGTTTGAACGTTTAAAGCGCTGCTGTCCCGCTGTATGAATGCGTTTCAACTGAACAGCCAGGTCTATATATAAGGTCGGTTTCTTTGTAACGTCACCAGTCAAAGGACTGGCCCGGCTCGTCATAACGAAAGGGGGCGGGACAAATCTGTTGCTTAGCAACTGAAAAAAAGGCACACCGCGCTGAATGCTACATCCGTCCTGCGACGGTACACCGCCTCCGCACCACCGTTTAAACATGAAGTGTGGATGTTAGAAGATCCCAAATATGGTGAGCTACTGGAAAATTACTCACGTTTTTGTTCTTGAGAGTGAGCGATAATAAGCGACATTTTATTGAGAAATTACAGTAGTCTGTCTGTTTCTCTTCATAGCTCTTTTCAAAACACGGTTACCTTTGGTTTGTTTGGCTCGCAGCTTAAAACGTAGTTTCAGTGTTTTTTCGCCTTCTGTGATTAATTCTGGTTTGCCTGCTTTATGGAGCTCAAACCAAGGCAAAATTGAAGTATCAGTATTTAAATGTAAATAGACTCAAACTAGGAGTGGATCAAAGGGGGTCCTTTCAGGTGCCAAATCTCCACTGCTAACATTTTATGCATGTTTAGCTTAATTGTAGAAAAGGTGCTTGTAATAATGTTTGGGTGAATAGGTGAATGAGGCATGTTGTATAAAGCGCTTTTTAATGCACGAGCAAAATACAAAAACCCTATATAAAAAGCAGTCAGTTTACCATTTATGTATTTGTTCCATTGAACGCTTCTGTGAAAATCAATTTGATACTTGTTCAAATAAAAAATTTGAATCGATTAGTTGTTTTCTCAACATTTATTAATCGACTAT
Organism: Mchenga conophoros; assembly: GCF_057382185.1. Lineage (NCBI taxonomy): Eukaryota > Metazoa > Chordata > Actinopteri > Cichliformes > Cichlidae > Mchenga > Mchenga conophoros. Next base: position 6,764,309 of record NC_140542.1, read on the forward strand.
ATGCAGAAAACTGTGACACTGTGGAACCCTTATTTTAAAGACCTCGTAGTTTGATAGTTTGCTCCCTGACCGTGGTTCTGCCAGAGGGTGCTTCCTGTTAAAAGTGAGTTGTTCCTTCCCACTGTATTGAGGTTTTTTCTTTTTAATTGTAGACTTTCTACCTTACAATCTATACCACCTCGAGGAGAATGTTGTTGTGATTCAGCTCTGCATAAATACAATTAAATCGAATTAAGTGGGTTCAGCTAATTTGTGAAATAAATGTGAGTGACACGGTAAGTAATAGCCTGCATGTAACTCATTGTAAGAAGAGCAATATCGCCCCCTCCTGGTTCAACTTTTTTTTCTTTGCAGTAATCTTTCCAATAATAATACATATGCACTAACCTCATGCTTGCTGTTAACAATAGCCTAAAGACATAAAATCAAGTTTAGTTTTTTCTTTAAGTTTATGTTTTTTATATGGTTGGCATTTATTTTGTTTCTTTTTAATAATTATATTGATTCTATTGATTGTTTGCCAAGCACTGAGGTCTCTGCTTAGACTGTGCTACTGGGATCACTGATTTAAAAATGAGGCAAAAGCACCAAAGTTGTGCTCAAAAACAGTACAGTGAGCTACAACCTGTTGCTGTAGTAATTCTAACACACTTATTGTTTTTAAATACATACATGTTTAGTTTTTTTAAACCTAATTATATAATTTTTTTTTTGCAAAAGTGTCACCTAAACACCCAAATATACGTAATTCAAAACTTACTTTAATTATTACCCATTTGGCTGGTAACATGGACCCAGTCTGATGGATAGTTACTGAACAGATAGTCTTTTCTTTAAAGGCTGCAGTCAAAGCAAATCATTGTAAAAACAAGACAAGTCAATAAAAAACAAGTAATAACTATAATATTAAACTACAATAGAGAGAAAATCCAGTAAATATAATTATATTATGTAAAAAAATATACAAATATTTACCTCTAATTTAAAAAGACATTACAAGGGTACTAGTTTCATTTTAATCTAAACATAATCTAAATTGACACTAAATCAGTTTAAATATTACAGCTGAAGGTGATTTTAATAAATGTACTGCTGCTTGACTTTGTTTTACTACTGCAGTATAATTTATCATGTACAAAAGCTCCAAATGTTGTTTCTCTGACTTAATGTTCTGATGACGTTTGTGTTATTTTGCAGGAAATAGTCAGGACCCAGATGAACCTGTGCTGGAATTCAGTGTGGGTGAGTAATATGAGCATTTATGAAGGCTGTCCATGACCCGTAATTAAATTTAGCGTCATTAGTCTTATTTTGTCTCTCAGTGCAGGTATGTAATGTGACAAAACCTCTAATGATCTGATATGTTTGGGATGGATGGGCTGTGAATTATATAGTGAATTGTCTTATTTTGTCGCTCTGTGCAGGCTAGGGCCTATTATATGCTGTAGCCTGAAGGCAGCTGAGTTGCAGAGGATGGAGTGATCACTGGCTTTCTACTTACAGGGTGGTGGGTCTCAGAGGACAATTGCTACCCCTGTTGAAGTGAACAACGTGTGGAGTGCAACTGGCTTTGTGGCATAGCTGGCTCTGGCCTTGGACTGTGTGTTTTTACTTTGTACCTAAATGGGACACTGGACTTTTAACTATTATTCATTGTGTTTATAAATAAAATTTTAGAATTTTATTGACTGTCATCTTTTTGCCCACGGCGGAGACGGTTGGTCAGACCTAGAATCTCTTTATGTGTGTGTGTGTGTAACATCAGCAGGGTTTCGCATAAAAGAGTGTGAGCAGGTCAAAAGGTCAATTCATTTATTGTAGTTTTATGGCAGCACCTTCTAGTGGCCTTGAAGCAAACAGTCTCCTAACTAAGCCATGGCATCTCCGGTCTCTCCTACTTTTGTGTGCTGTGCTGGAGGAGCAGCATTGGATCTAGTGATACTGAGTAAGCTGATTAGGACCGGCCTGGAGAAATGTGGTTTGCATGAAGTATCAGGAGAAAAACAACCTTGTATTGTAAAATAATAATACACGAATAATAAATACTTTTCATGACATTCAGATTTCTGGACTCACGAGTTCATAGAACATTAATGTTACGAAACATTGAGATAAGTCTTAAAACTACATTGTATACTTATTATTTATTTACTTTAATCAGATTTGACTGGTATTTTTAAACATTAAGTTTTTGTTCCTTCAACTATTGTATTTAAGCTTATGACTCACTCACAGTATGTTTATATAACTGTCTAAAAAACAGTGAGGATGTGGCCGCAGTGGCTGAGAAGCAAGAAGTTTGCTTTTTCTTTTTTTTTTCTTTTTTTTAAATTGGGAAGCATAAATGAACATACCAGAAAACCCTGCACGAAGGAGCCATATTTGTTTTTTGTGTGTGCATAAGATGAAGCTTTAGTATTATTACACATATGATAATGGTGTTAGCATGCAACACACAAACTCAAGTGGTGTTGCCAAGATAGTTGCTGACTGGCAAGAAACTTCTAGAAGAAATCTGGTGACAGTCCAAAGCACAAATGAACATGTTTAATACTCGTGCAAGACCCTGCGGGAAGGTGCCAGATTGCTGTATTTTGTGTGAATCAGGAAAAGTGCACGGTGATGACTAAAGCTTATAAAACATCTCTCTCCTTATGTGTGCATATATGAGAAAGAAAATTCTGCCAAAGCAACTTTAGCTTCTTGCAAGCATCAGTACACAAAGGATGCTAACACAAAGCTAGCCAAGAACCAAGAGTGATTTTAAAGTTGAACGTATGCCGACCCCAGCAGCCAAAGGGAGCTCAGGGGAGAGCTTCTTGGGGTCCAGTGATGTGTCCTGAAGAGACAACATGAGCTCTCCCTCCTGTAGGCCCACCCCAGCAGTAGGTGCTGTCTGTCTCATTCCGAGTTAACTGCTACTCCTCTACATCTAAACGAGCCAGTTGAGGAGGTTCAGGCATCTGACAAGGGTGCCTCTTGAGCGCCTCCTGGGTGAGATGTTCCAGGCATGTCCCACCAGGACAGACAGGACACACCCAGGACATGTTGGGGAGATCACAGCACTCAGCAGAGAATGCCTCAGTGTCCCCCAAATAATGGAGGAGCTGGCTCGGGAGAGTAAGGTCTGGGTCTTCTCTGCTTATGCTACTGCCACCGAAACTAGACACCAGGTAAGCTCAGAAAAATGAACAACCTGTTTAAATAAAGGTTAATTTAAAAAAAAATGTTTGTCATTAGCTAGTCTGTGTACATGTACTTCTTCTCCAGTGTTGAAAATGTTAAACTCACAACCTGCACATTTTCTGGTTGCATCATCAAATAAATACCCCCAAAAGTAGTCTGAGTACTTTTACACTGGTTTTATGCTGCGATATTTTCAAAGTCTTTCACTGAACACATTCAGTCACACATTGTTCATAATTTATTGGAAGTTTATTGTTTAATGTCCTGTCTAAATAACTTCAGTCACCATTTGTATTCATTAATGAATAACTGACTTCTAATATTAAAAGAAATAGAAACTGTTGTGCTGTTGTTCACGTAGAAGGGCCTGCTTCTGGATGTCCAGACTTTGTGCGTCAGTGGGAAGGTCAGGGTACAGGGTTCGAACCTCCTCATGAGATGTCGTATCTGCTGGATAAAAGCAAGCTACATCACATCAGGGATTGTCCTAGAGCTGCCCTACAGTAACAATCAACTGACTAATATATGAAATACTTGCAGTAGCACAATAATAAACACAAAGCAAAAAAATGTTTAGTGAAGATAAAAAAAACCCATCAAAGTTTTAGTTTGGATAAAGGGAGACAGAGCACCAATCTAAACAAGTCTAAACCATCTACAAAGTGATTGTAGGAGGAAACAACCTTGACTTCCTTTACATAGCTTAGTACTGAGAATAAAAGAAAAGCATGATTAGAATTATTTGTGCTTCTTCTTCTTTCGGCTGCTCCCTTTAGAGGTCGCTACAGTGGATCATCCGCCTCCATCTCTCTATTTCTAGCATCCTCCTCAGTCACACCAACCCCCTGCATGTCCACCTTCACTACATCCACAAATCCAGCACCACAGTTACTCTCTTCGCACCTTATCATAGCCTTCACTCCTACCCTCTCTATGCCTCCCGTCTCCATCCTCTTCAGAGTTGCCTCGCTTCCTTCTCTAATTCAATTTTCATCCAAAGTACTCCTTCTCTCTTCTCAACACACATTCTTCACATTAGCACATTTCCATCTCTATACTTGGTTACTCTCTTCCAGGACAATTTATGTGCCTTGCCATTCATTAAAAATCATTTTCTCCTTAGTGTCCAGCCTCACATACAACTCACTACAAGCCTTTTCCTGTGCCAGTGACACCTCTCTCTTTGCTGTGCACCTAGCCTTTTAGTACTCCTTCCTTCAGCTCCCTGACTATCCCACTCTTTCTTTGCCAGTCTCTTCCTTGAATACATTCCTGAATCTGTTATTATTTGTGCAATGAAAATTAAATCAAGAAAGATTTTGCTTTTACAGTCTCACTGCAGGTTGATACATTATAAGCACGCCTGTGGTTCACATAAGCATTAAAAGCTTGTATTACTCCCTGATGTTTTGCCTGTTAGCATGTGCAGCAGCTGGAGAAGGACTCCTAGCTGAAGACAGGACAGCTTCTCGATGTGCAGATTGGTCGTCTTCTACGCAGAAGCAAAGGAGAAAAACCCCAAATTAAACAGAACAACTACTTCTAATTACAAACAGACGTCTCTCTAAAACCGTGGCAGCAGTTCACCATGTCAAATGCTTTCTTGTCGTCCACAGTGACTATAACAATTAGCCCCACTGGCTGCACTGTCCTGCAGTGACATAAGTTAATTCAGCATTGCTATAAAACAATGAGGCTATTACGTTTGACCTGTACTTGCAGAATACATTCCAAAGCTTTTGTTCCCTAAAGCATTCGTCCTTCTTTGTGAGCAGTTTGTGTCAAAAGAAAAGCCCAGAAACAGGCACCAGTTCAAAGGCATTTCTCAGATGATTTGCTGTAAACTTGAATACAAGCACAGATGAATTGTCACGGGTGTGGAACGGACTCAGGCGCAGACTGAAGTAGCACAGTTCAACGACACTTTATTAATCACACTGGTGCACTATATACACGTGAAGGGGGGGGGAACACCAGGGTCCCGGGGATCGATAGGCTGGGAAGACACACTTCTTCGCACTCGCTCTGCTCCTCGTCCAAACAGTCTCCACACAAGCAGCTCAACTCACTCTCCTGCTCACGGGGTCCAGGGGTCACAAAAGGGCTGATCCAGGTAAACCTGTTTACACAGACGAGGGTAAGTTGAAGGCAAACACGGGAACAGTAGAATCGCAAGGAAGCCAGGCAATACTAACGAGAGTTACTCAATATTCCAGCGACGAATAGCTCAGAGCCCCAGCCTTAAGAGCCAGAGAACTGCAATTCACTCGATCAGCTGCAGGTGCGTGGGCCAAGGGCAGGAGCCCAATCAGAGCTCCGCCCAGGCAGACAGGTAGGAGAGACAGAGCGAGAGAAAAACAACAAACAGTTGTGGCCACACTGGGCTGGCCGGGGAGGCACAGGGACCATGACACACGGGATGCTCACAGTGAAAGAAAGCTGGCCCGCACTCCAACCCAAGGAAAGTTTATTCAAACAAGGCTGTAATATGAATGAGCACTGTTTTATGCAGTTCTTCTATCACCAGCATGTTCACCTCCATAGATGTCGATGTTGATACGGTTAATTTTCTGACCGCTCTCTAACATTTTTCTGTTAACATTCCTTGGAAAACCTTGAAGTTAATCTTGCATGGAATACAGTAGTAAAAATCTGAGTGCTGGTGTACTCGCACAAGTAAGTGTGCGCCTCTATTTATACCCATCAACCTCTCTATTCACACACATCATTTTTCATTTGAGATTCTTCTGTAGGCCTATGTGCTTTTCCTCATTTGTTTGTCTTGGCCAGTTTGTGTAACCAGGAGCATTTCTGCATACCTAACACAGGTTTTGGGGTTGAGAGAACTTTCCAGAGGTTTTTCATGACATTAAGACCAATGTTTTTCCTGCACATTAAACTCTTAGGTGGCCCTCCAGATAGTTTTTTTTTTACTGACCAGCTTAAGGGGAAAAATACGGTTCTGGAGGGAATCACGATTTAGTTCATCTTTGTATTGCAGTGTGTTCTAATAGCATTACCCTTCATGAATTGGTTTCGATGGCGAGGCACTTTTTGCTCGCTGTAATCATTCCTCTCATTCATAACAGTAATCAAGAGCTGTTTGTTTTGACTGTTTGAAAACAGGCACGAAACACTGGGAACCAGTCATTTTAAATTTGATTCTTCTTTTTTTCGAAGACCGCAACGCAGGTGATATTGCCTCATGAGCTCATACACATAAATCTGAGGGGGAAACCCTCTGGCATCATACAGTCATGATGAAAAGAGAAATTAGGTGTCACAACAGTGGCAACCACAAAATAACTTGTGAAACCAGGCTCTGAATATGTGTGTCTGAAAACACGGAGTTTGTTTTACCGCGTTTCTTTTTCACACAGCAGCATGTTTTATTTAATATCTGGCTCTGAGGTAGTACAGTAAGTGTTGTTTGATTTATGTCATCGTTCTTGGCTGTGTAGTACAATTTTCTTGATTTTCTTCATTCATGGTCTTGTTCGTACATACATATATACATATACACACACACACATACATATATATATGTATGTGTATATGTGTGTGCGTGTGTGTATCAGGTATAATAAATCTGTTAAATTACACATTTGTATTCATTAAGTCACAGACAATGAAAACAAGCAGAAATCAAGATGTAATATTTTTATAATTTTATTGATGTTAAATTAAAGTCCCAGCTTAGTTATGTTGTCAGTGCAAGTCACTTCAATCTGTATAGCACCAAAGGAAACAATGGTGTTTTCAAGGTGCTTCACACTGTAAGGTAACAACTTACAGTATTAAAAAGAAAACCCCAAAAGAACAAACCCCTCTGAGCAAGCACGAGGCGACAGTGGGAAGGAAAAACTCCCTTTTAAGAGGAAGAAACCTTCGACAGAACCAGGCTCAGGGCGGGGTGGCCATCTGCCGCGACCATTCCTGGGGATTTCAAAAATGACTTGATCTGATCTAAATGTAAAACTAGCTAATTTAAAGTGTCCAGTGAGTTTTAGAAAATATCTTGCTGTTGATATCACGATGTCACTATAAAGGGGAAACTTTGTTTCCTCCCTTAAACCTCCCAAAAAATGCACGCACCGATGAGAAGCACTTAGATATGCAACTTGGTTCTGTGAATATCTTTCTTTTGAAAGTTTTAACAATATCTTCATCAAGATCTTGGACGTTTAATTGCCAGAATGTCACAATAACCGCTGCATGCTTCCATCTTTTACAGAGGGATTTGAAAACCCTCTCGCAGAGTTTCTTGAACTTCTCTGGGGGGATTTTGTCGTATTCTTCCCTGATTTCAGTCCAGATTTTCATGGTAAGCCGGTTGGAGATAGCTTCAGCATTTTCAATGCTGAAGACTGTGCCTGATTTTTTTGCAACCCGGGAAATCAGTCCTTCCACAAAGCTTTCCACTGAAAGTCTGCATCTTTCTTTCTTTTCATATGATTCCAGTCTATCGATAATTGTTACTGCCAACAGGTGTTCTTGGAATACTGAAGTAGTTATGATATTAAATATTGGTTGTCCCATTAAATTCATTGAATCCTCCTCCCCACTCCTCCCCAATGATATTAGTGACAATTTATGTAATTTGTCACAAATATCAGTGAAAATGGCATTAGCAATGCAGTCAAAATAATTCTGCACTTTTCGGTCTAAATGCAAATCCATCCACTTGAATTTGTCCAAGAGTAGATCCAACAAACGTTTTTGGTGAGAATGAGGGCACTTTAAAAGTTTACCAAGCTTTGAAAGCACAGCCTGAATTAATGTCTCTAACCATCTTTCAAAGTCTAAGGTGTTTTCAGGTGGCTCACAGTCTACAGAAGATCTGTGATTCTGTATCTTTTTATATGACTCCGTTTGACTTATGTTTGTTAACGGTGGGATGCTGGCTTCATGTTCAACACAGGATTTCTGCTGCTGGGGATCTGGAATTGGATTGTTTTCTGCTTTTGCAGCACTGTGTTGGTCAGCATTTTGACAGCGTTCTTCTGTGTTAGCTGTTTCTTGGCTGTTAGCATCTATATTCTGTGCTGTATCAAACTCCTGCTCAGCAGAATCGTCCAAAAATTTCACAGGTGACAAAAACGTTTTGCCAGTGGTGGTGTGGACAGAACAGTTTTGATGTACAGGGGAGTTCTGGGAAGACCTCAGTGGTGATACTGCTCCTGACTGTTCACACAGGTCCATTACGTCCTCTACAAAACCTGCAAGCCGCTTAGCGGTGGAGCAATCCGGATAGCCTGAGGTAAGCTCTTCCCACTGCTTGTACGAAAAATCACTGAACAAGTTATTCAAGAGGGATACTAAAGCATGCACTGTAGAATTATCCCGATTGGTCTGAACTGTTTCATCATTTGTCATTGTGTTACAGTTTGAGCTTGCCATTTCACTTTTTTGTTTTTTATGCCTAAAATGTTGTTTTGTGTTAAACTCCGTGTTTGAACGTTTAAAGCGCTGCTGTCCCGCTGTATGAATGCGTTTCAACTGAACAGCCAGGTCTATATATAAGGTCGGTTTCTTTGTAACGTCACCAGTCAAAGGACTGGCCCGGCTCGTCATAACGAAAGGGGGCGGGACAAATCTGTTGCTTAGCAACTGAAAAAAAGGCACACCGCGCTGAATGCTACATCCGTCCTGCGACGGTACACCGCCTCCGCACCACCGTTTAAACATGAAGTGTGGATGTTAGAAGATCCCAAATATGGTGAGCTACTGGAAAATTACTCACGTTTTTGTTCTTGAGAGTGAGCGATAATAAGCGACATTTTATTGAGAAATTACAGTAGTCTGTCTGTTTCTCTTCATAGCTCTTTTCAAAACACGGTTACCTTTGGTTTGTTTGGCTCGCAGCTTAAAACGTAGTTTCAGTGTTTTTGCCTTCTGTGATTAATTCTGGTTTGCCTGCTTTATGGAGCTCAAACCAAGGCAAAATTGAAGTATCAGTATTTAAATGTAAATAGACTCAAACTAGGAGTGGATCAAAGGGGGTCCTTTCAGGTGCCAAATCTCCACTGCTAACATTTTATGCATGTTTAGCTTAATTGTAGAAAAGGTGCTTGTAATAATGTTTGGGTGAATAGGTGAATGAGGCATGTTGTATAAAGCGCTTTTTAATGCACGAGCAAAATACAAAAACCCTATATAAAAAGCAGTCAGTTTACCATTTATGTATTTGTTCCATTGAACGCTTCTGTGAAAATCAATTTGATACTTGTTCAAATAAAAAATTTGAATCGATTAGTTGTTTTCTCAACATTTATTAATCGACTATATGCAGAAAACTGTGACACTGTGGAACCCTTATTTTAAAGACCTCGTAGTTTGATAGTTTGCTCCCTGACCGTGGTTCTGCCAGAGGGTGCTTCCTGTTAAAAGTGAGTTGTTCCTTCCCACTGTATTGAGGTTTTTTCTTTTTAATTGTAGACTTTCTACCTTACAATCTATACCACCTCGAGGAGAATGTTGTTGTGATTCAGCTCTGCATAAATACAATTAAATCGAATTAAGTGGGTTCAGCTAATTTGTGAAATAAATGTGAGTGACACGGTAAGTAATAGCCTGCATGTAACTCATTGTAAGAAGAGCAATATCGCCCCCTCCTGGTTCAACTTTTTTTTCTTTGCAGTAATCTTTCCAATAATAATACATATGCACTAACCTCATGCTTGCTGTTAACAATAGCCTAAAGACATAAAATCAAGTTTAGTTTTTTCTTTAAGTTTATGTTTTTTATATGGTTGGCATTTATTTTGTTTCTTTTTAATAATTATATTGATTCTATTGATTGTTTGCCAAGCACTGAGGTCTCTGCTTAGACTGTGCTACTGGGATCACTGATTTAAAAATGAGGCAAAAGCACCAAAGTTGTGCTCAAAAACAGTACAGTGAGCTACAACCTGTTGCTGTAGTAATTCTAACACACTTATTGTTTTTAAATACATACATGTTTAGTTTTTTTAAACCTAATTATATAATTTTTTTTGCAAAAGTGTCACCTAAACACCCAAATATACGTAATTCAAAACTTACTTTAATTATTACCCATTTGGCTGGTAACATGGACCCAGTCTGATGGATAGTTACTGAACAGATAGTCTTTTCTTTAAAGGCTGCAGTCAAAGCAAATCATTGTAAAAACAAGACAAGTCAATAAAAAACAAGTAATAACTATAATATTAAACTACAATAGAGAGAAAATCCAGTAAATATAATTATATTATGTAAAAAAATATACAAATATTTACCTCTAATTTAAAAAGACATTACAAGGGTACTAGTTTCATTTTAATCTAAACATAATCTAAATTGACACTAAATCAGTTTAAATATTACAGCTGAAGGTGATTTTAATAAATGTACTGCTGCTTGACTTTGTTTTACTACTGCAGTATAATTTATCATGTACAAAAGCTCCAAATGTTGTTTCTCTGACTTAATGTTCTGATGACGTTTGTGTTATTTTGCAGGAAATAGTCAGGACCCAGATGAACCTGTGCTGGAATTCAGTGTGGGTGAGTAATATGAGCATTTATGAAGGCTGTCCATGACCCGTAATTAAATTTAGCGTCATTAGTCTTATTTTGTCTCTCAGTGCAGGTATGTAATGTGACAAAACCTCTAATGATCTGATATGTTTGGGATGGATGGGCTGTGAATTATATAGTGAATTGTCTTATTTTGTCGCTCTGTGCAGGCTAGGGCCTATTATATGCTGTAGCCTGAAGGCAGCTGAGTTGCAGAGGATGGAGTGATCACTGGCTTTCTACTTACAGGGTGGTGGGTCTCAGAGGACAATTGCTACCCCTGTTGAAGTGAACAACGTGTGGAGTGCAACTGGCTTTGTGGCATAGCTGGCTCTGGCCTTGGACTGTGTGTTTTTACTTTGTACCTAAATGGGACACTGGACTTTTAACTATTATTCATTGTGTTTATAAATAAAATTTTAGAATTTTATTGACTGTCATCTTTTTGCCCACGGCGGAGATGGTTGGTCAGACCTAGAATCTCTTTATGTGTGTGTGTGTGTGTAACATCAGCAGGGTTTTGCATAAAAGAGTGTGAGCAGGTCAAAAGGTCAATTCATTTATTGTAGTTTTATGGCAGCACCTTCTAGTGGCCTTGAAGCAAACAGTCTCCTAACTAAGCCATGGCATCTCCGGTCTCTCCTACTTTTGTGTGCTGTGCTGGAGGAGCAGCATTGGATCTAGTGATACTGAGTAAGCTGATTAGGACCGGCCTGGAGAAATGTGGTTTGCATGAAGTATCAGGAGAAAAACAACCTTGTATTGTAAAATAATAATACACGAATAATAAATACTTTTCATGACATTCAGATTTCTGGACTCACGAGTTCATAGAACATTAATGTTACGAAACATTGAGATAAGTCTTAAAACTACATTGTATACTTATTATTTATTTACTTTAATCAGATTTGACTGGTATTTTTAAACATTAAGTTTTTGTTCCTTCAACTATTGTATTTAAGCTTATGACTCACTCACAGTATGTTTATATAACTGTCTAAAAAACAGTGAGGATGTGGCCGCAGTGGCTGAGAAGCAAGAAGTTTGCTTTTTCTTTTTTTTTTCTTTTTTTTAATTGGGAAGCATAAATGAACATACCAGAAAACCCTGCACGAAGGAGCCATATTTGTTTTTTGTGTGTGCATAAGATGAAGCTTTAGTATTATTACACATATGATAATGGTGTTAGCATGCAACACACAAACTCAAGTGGTGTTGCCAAGATAGTTGCTGACTGGCAAGAAACTTCTAGAAGAAATCTGGTGACAGTCCAAAGCACAAATGAACATGTTTAATACTCGTGCAAGACCCTGCGGGAAGGTGCCAGATTGCTGTATTTTGTGTGAATCAGGAAAAGTGCACGGTGATGACTAAAGCTTATAAAACATCTCTCTCCTTATGTGTGCATATATGAGAAAGAAAATTCTGCCAAAGCAACTTTAGCTTCTTGCAAGCATCAGTACACAAAGGATGCTAACACAAAGCTAGCCAAGAACCAAGAGTGATTTTAAAGTTGAACGTATGCCGACCCCAGCAGCCAAAGGGAGCTCAGGGGAGAGCTTCTTGGGGTCCAGTGATGTGTCCTGAAGAGACGACATGAGCTCTCCCTCCTGTAGGCCCACCCCAGCAGTAGGTGCTGTCTGTCTCATTCCGAGTTAACTGCTACTCCTCTACATCTAAACGAGCCAGTTGAGGAGGTTCAGGCATCTGACAAGGGTGCCTCTTGAGCGCCTCCTGGGTGAGATGTTCCAGGCATGTCCCACCAGGACAGACAGGACACACCCAGGACATGTTGGGGAGATCACAGCACTCAGCAGAGAATGCCTCAGTGTCCCCCAAATAATGGAGGAGCTGGCTCGGGAGAGTAAGGTCTGGGTCTTCTCTGCTTATGCTACTGCCACCGAAACTAGACACCAGGTAAGCTCAGAAAAATGAACAACCTGTTTAAATAAAGGTTAATTTAAAAAAAAATGTTTGTCATTAGCTAGTCTGTGTACATGTACTTCTTCTCCAGTGTTGAAAATGTTAAACTCACAACCTGCACATTTTCTGGTTGCATCATCAAATAAATACCCCCAAAAGTAGTCTGAGTACTTTTACACTGGTTTTATGCTGCGATATTTTCAAAGTCTTTCACTGAACACATTCAGTCACACATTGTTCATAATTTATTGGAAGTTTATTGTTTAATGTCCTGTCTAAATAACTTCAGTCACCATTTGTATTCATTAATGAATAACTGACTTCTAATATTAAAAGAAATAGAAACTGTTGTGCTGTTGTTCACGTAGAAGGGCCTGCTTCTGGATGTCCAGACTTTGTGCGTCAGTGGGAAGGTCAGGGTACAGGGTTCGAACCTCCTCATGAGATGTCGTATCTGCTGGATAAAAGCAAGCTACATCACATCAGGGATTGTCCTAGAGCTGCCCTACAGTAACAATCAACTGACTAATATATGAAATACTTGCAGTAGCACAATAATAAACACAAAGCAAAAAAATGTTTAGTGAAGATAAAAAAAACCCATCAAAGTTTTAGTTTGGATAAAGGGAGACAGAGCACCAATCTAAACAAGTCTAAACCATCTACAAAGTGATTGTAGGAGGAAACAACCTTGACTTCCTTTACATAGCTTAGTACTGAGAATAAAAGAAAAGCATGATTAGAATTATTTGTGCTTCTTCTTCTTTCGGCTGCTCCCTTTAGAGGTCGCTACAGTGGATCATCCGCCTCCATCTCTCTATTTCTAGCATCCTCCTCAGTCACACCAACCCCCTGCATGTCCACCTTCACTACATCCACAAATCCAGCACCACAGTTACTCTCTTCGCACCTTATCATAGCCTTCACTCCTACCCTCTCTATGCCTCCCGTCTCCATCCTCTTCAGAGTTGCCTCGCTTCCTTCTCTAATTCAATTTTCATCCAAAGTACTCCTTCTCTCTTCTCAACACACATTCTTCACATTAGCACATTTCCATCTCTATACTTGGTTACTCTCTTCCAGGACAATTTATGTGCCTTGCCATTCATTAAAAATCATTTTCTCCTTAGTGTCCAGCCTCACATACAACTCACTACAAGCCTTTTCCTGTGCCAGTGACACCTCTCTCTTTGCTGTGCACCTAGCCTTTTAGTACTCCTTCCTTCAGCTCCCTGACTATCCCACTCTTTCTTTGCCAGTCTCTTCCTTGAATACATTCCTGAATCTGTTATTATTTGTGCACTGAAAATTAAATCAAGAAAGATTTTGCTTTTACAGTCTCACTGCAGGTTGATACATTATAAGCACGCCTGTGGTTCACATAAGCATTAAAAGCTTGTATTACTCCCTGATGTTTTGCCTGTTAGCATGTGCAGCAGCTGGAGAAGGACTCCTAGCTGAAGACAGGACAGCTTCTCGATGTGCAGATTGGTCGTCTTCTACGCAGAAGCAAAGGAGAAAAACCCCAAATTAAACAGAACAACTACTTCTAATTACAAACAGACGTCTCTCTAAAACCGTGGCAGCAGTTCACCATGTCAAATGCTTTCTTGTCGTGCACAGTGACTATAACAATTAGCCCCACTGGCTGCACTGTCCTGCAGTGACATAAGTTAATTCAGCATTGCTATAAAACAATGAGGCTATTACGTTTGACCTGTACTTGCAGAATACATTCCAAAGCTTTTGTTCCCTAAAGCATTCGTCCTTCTTTGTGAGCAGTTTGTGTCAAAAGAAAAGCCCAGAAACAGGCACCAGTTCAAAGGCATTTCTCAGATGATTTGCTGTAAACTTGAATACAAGCACAGATGAATTGTCACGGGTGTGGAACGGACTCAGGCGCAGGCTGAAGTAGCACAGTTCAACGACACTTTATTAATCACACTGGTGCACTATATACACGTGAAGGGGGGGGGGGGGGGGAACACCAGGGTCCCGGGGATCGATAGGCTGGGTAGACACACTTCTTCGCACTCGCTCTGCTCCTCGTCCAAACAGTCTCCACACAAGCAGCTCAGCTCACTCTCCTGCTCACGGGGTCCAGGGGTCACAAAAGGGCTGATCCAGGTAAACCTGTTTACACAGACGAGGGTAAGTTGAAGGCAAACACGGGAACAGTAGAATCGCAAGGAAGCCAGGCAATACTAACGAGAGTTACTCAATATTCCAGCGACGAATAGCTCAGAGCCCCAGCCTTAAGAGCCAGAGAACTGCAATTCACTCGATCAGCTGCAGGTGCGTGGGCCAAGGGCAGGAGCCCAATCAGAGCTCCGCCCAGGCAGACAGGTAGGAGAGACAGAGCGAGAGAAAAACAACAAACAGTTGTGGCCACACTGGGCTGGCCGGGGAGGCACAGGGACCATGACACACGGGATGCTCACAGTGAAAGAAAGCTGGCCCGCACTCCAACCCAAGGAAAGTTTATTCAAACAAGGCTGTAATATGAATGAGCACTGTTTTATGCAGTTCTTCTATCACCAGCATGTTCACCTCCATAGATGTCGATGTTGATACGGTTAATTTTCTGACCGCTCTCTAACATTTTTCTGTTAACATTCCTTGGAAAACCTTGAAGTTAATCTTGCATGGAATACAGTAGTAAAAATCTGAGTGCTGGTGTACTCGCACAAGTAAGTGTGCGCCTCTATTTATACCCATCAACCTCTCTATTCACACACATCATTTTTCATTTGAGATTCTTCTGTAGGCCTATGTGCTTTTCCTTATTTGTTTGTCTTGGCCAGTTTGTGTAACCAGGAGCATTTCTGCATACCTAACACAGGTTTTGGGGTTGAGAGAACTTTCCAGAGGTTTTTCATGACATTAAGACCAATGTTTTTCCTGCACATTAAACTCTTAGGTGGCCCTCCAGATAGTTTTTTTTTTTTTACTGACCAGCTTAAGGGGAAAAATACGGTTCTGGAGGGAATCACGATTTAGTTCTTCTTTGTATTGCAGTGTGTTCTAATAGCATTACCCTTCATGAATTGGTTTCGATGGCGAGGCACTTTTTGCTCGCTGTAATCATTCCTCTCATTCATAACAGTAATCAAGAGCTGTTTGTTTTGACTGTTTGAAAACAGGCACGAAACACTGGGAACCAGTCATTTTAAATAAATGGTTTTCAGAGTTTTTATCGTTATTTTGTTATCGTTTTTATCGTTAACTCTGTTTTCCTGGGTCTTTCACGTGTGTTATGAATAAATCTTCTTTTTTTCCGGTACCGGTACTAGTTTTATTTTGTTGTATTTATCTGTGACACCTTAAAGGCCGGTCCATGAAAATATTGTCGGGCATAAACCGGTCCGTGGCGCAAAAGAGGTTGGGGACCGCTGTTTTAATGTATATAGAAGAGACTGAAGTTTATATGTTATGGAATTATTTATAGGACTTGTTCCAAATCTTCATATGTCTATGACGTGTTGGTTATATTGTAGTGGTTTTCTTATGGGGAGGGTTTTGTTTTCCTTTGGTTTGCTGACCCCCAGACTTGGTCTATTCCAGATGCTCACCTGAATCAGGTAGAGTATGACAGGAAGCCATTTGCTTTTCAGAAGGGTTGGATTCTTTGCTGTATCACCATGTGTTCTCATTAATAAAGTACATTTTACTCCAGTCTCGTGCTATTTTAGTGGAAGTGACCCATGACCGTCGGCCAAAACTGACAATATGACTATTAAAAGTCTGAGTAATACTGTAATTTTCTGCTGCTCATTCCTGTGCAACATCCCATTTGGCCTCCCGTCATATTTCTTTTCAAGATTTTCTTATTTAATCACTAGTGTACATATATTTATATTTATAGATACATATATATTTAGTCATCTTTTCTCTTTTACCACGTCTCTCTAATATTTTGCTCTTTACTATTTTTCTATTTTTTATTTTATTATATTTTATTATATTTCTACTGTACCATGCTGCTGAGTGACTGCTGCTCGTCAAACACATTTCATTGCAATGTTGACCCTGTGCTAACTTGCATATGACAAATAAAACTGAAAACAGTAAAGGCAAAGGGAACACATCAAGTAAGGATTTCACACTCCCACTCACAACGGCACTTTCAAAGCATAAAGCCAAATATTTCAAAATTTCATTTTGAGGCATTTTTAAAATGAATGTGTTTGAGTTTCATTGCTCCAAAGCAATGTTTTCATATAAGCAAGACAACAACCAGTTTGCAACCATGTAAGTACAGTCCTCTATTGTAAACAGACGTGTTGGCAATCTGTCTGCGTTTATAAATTAGACAACAGTTATTTGCAGATCTTCATCAATCTGCCTGAGAGTGATTGCAGTCGGTCTGAGTTGGACTGCAACTGTTTTGAGTCAGGTTGCCTCCAAGGAGGCAGTTTATTATTTTCCTTTCCTAGTTGGAGAGATGGCTGTTGTTTTGTTTTTACTGTAGTGTGCTGGGCCATTAATGGCTCAGGGGCTGCAGCGTATCCGCGCCAACACCTAAGGCCAACGTGGAATCACCGGTCAGACTAACATAAAGAAAAAATCTGTTAAATTACACATTTGTATTCATTAAGTCACAGACAATGAAAACAAGCAGAAATCAAGATGTAATATTTTTATAATTTTATTGATGTTAAATTAAAGTCCCAGCTTAGTTATGTTGTCAGTGCAAGTCACTTCAATCTGTATAGCACCAAAGGAAACAATGGTGTTTTCAAGGTGCTTCACACTGTAAGGTAACAACTTACAGTATTAAAAAGAAAACCCCAAAAGAACAAACCCCTCTGAGCAAGCACGAGGCGACAGTGGGAAGGAAAAACTCCCTTTTAAGAGGAAGAAACCTTCGACAGAACCAGGCTCAGGGCGGGGTGGCCATCTGCCGCGACCATTCCTGGGGATTTCAAAAATGACTTGATCTGATCTAAATGTAAAACTAGCTAATTTAAAGTGTCCAGTGAGTTTTAGAAAATATCTTGCTGTTGATATCACGATGTCACTATAAAGGGGAAACTTTGTTTCCTCCCTTAAACCTCCCAAAAAATGCACGCACCGATGAGAAGCACTTAGATATGCAACTTGGTTCTGTGAATATCTTTCTTTTGAAAGTTTTAACAATATCTTCATCAAGATCTTGGACGTTTAATTGCCAGAATGTCACAATAACCGCTGCATGCTTCCATCTTTTACAGAGGGATTTGAAAACCCTCTCGCTGAGTTTCTTGAACTTCTCTGGGGGGATTTTGTCGTATTCTTCCCTGATTTCAGTCCAGATTTTCATGGTAAGCCGGTTGGAGATAGCTTCAGCATCTTCAATGATGAAGACTGTGCCTGATTTTTTTGCAACCCGGGAAATCAGTCCTTCCACAAAGCTTTCCACTGAAAGTCTGCATCTTTCTTTCTTTTCATATGATTCCAGTCTATCGATAATTGTTACTGCCAACAGGTGTTCTTGGAATACTGAAGTAGTTATGATATTAAATATTGGTTGTCCCATTAAATTCATTGAATCCTCCTCCCCACTCCTCCCCAATGATATTAGTGACACTTTATGTAATTTGTCACAAATATCAGTGAAAATGGCATTAGCAATGCAGTCAAAATAATTCTGCACTTTTCGGTCTAAATGCAAATCCATCCACTTGAATTTGTCCAAGAGTAGATCCAACAAACGTTTTTGGTGAGAATGAGGGCACTTTAAAAGTTTACCAAGCTTTGAAAGCACAGCCTGAATTAATGTCTCTAACCACCTTTCAAAGTCTAAGGTGTTTTCAGGTGGCTCACAGTCTACAGAAGATCTGTGATTCTGTATCTTTTTATATGACTCCGTTTGACTTATGTTTGTTAACGGTGGGATGCTGGCTTCATGTTCAACACAGGATTTCTGCTGCTGGGGATCTGGAATTGGATTGTTTTCTGCTTTTGCAGCACTGTGTTGGTCAGCATTTTGACAGCGTTCTTCTGTGTTAGCTGTTTCTTGGCTGTTAGCATCTATATTCTGTGCTGTATCAAACTCCTGCTCAGCAGAATCGTCCAAAAATTTCACAGGTGACAAAAACGTTTTGCCAGTGGTGGTGTGGACAGAACAGTTTTGATGTACAGGGGAGTTCTGGGAAGACCTCAGTGGTGATACTGCTCCTGACTGTTCACACAGGTCCATTACGTCCTCTACAAAACCTGCAAGCCGCTTAGCGGTGGAGCAATCCGGATAGCCTGAGGTAAGCTCTTCCCACTGCTTGTACGAAAAATCACTGAACAAGTTATTCAAGAGGGATACTAAAGCATGTACTGTAGAATTATCCCGATTGGTCTGAACTGTTTCATCATTTGTCATTGTGTTACAGTTTGAGCTTGCCATTTCACTTTTTTGTTTTTTATGCCTAAAATGTTGTTTTGTGTTAAACTCCGTGTTTGAACGTTTAAAGCGCTGCTGTCCCGCTGTATGAATGCGTTTCAACTGAACAGCCAGGTCTATATATAAGGTCGGTTTCTTTGTAACGTCACCAGTCAAAGGACTGGCCCGGCTCGTCATAACGAAAGGGGGCGGGACAAATCTGTTGCTTAGCAACTGAAAAAAAGGCACACCGCGCTGAATGCTACATCCGTCCTGCGACGGTACACCGCCTCCGCACCACCGTTTAAACATGAAGTGTGGATGTTAGAAGATCCCAAATATGGTGAGCTACTGGAAAATTACTCACGTTTTTGTTCTTGAGAGTGAGCGATAATAAGCGACATTTTATTGAGAAATTACAGTAGTCTGTCTGTTTCTCTTCATAGCTCTTTTCAAAACACGGTTACCTTTGGTTTGTTTGGCTCGCAGCTTAAAACGTAGTTTCAGTGTTTTTGCCTTCTGTGATTAATTCTGGTTTGCCTGCTTTATATGGAGCTCAAACCAAGGCAAAATTGAAGTATCAGTATTTAAATGTAAATAGACTCAAACTAGGAGTGGATCAAAGGGGGTCCTTTCAGGTGCCAAATCTCCACTGCTAACATTTTATGCATGTTTAGCTTAATTGTAGAAAAGGTGCTTGTAATAATGTTTGGGTGAATAGGTGAATGAGGCATGTTGTATAAAGCGCTTTTTAATGCACGAGCAAAATACAAAAACCCTATATAAAAAGCAGTCAGTTTACCATTTATGTATTTGTTCCATTGAACGCTTCTGTGAAAATCAATTTGATACTTGTTCAAATAAAAAATTTGAATCGATTAGTTGTTTTCTCAACATTTATTAATCGACTATATGCAGAAAACTGTGACACTGTGGAACCCTTATTTTAAAGACCTCGTAGTTTGATAGTTTGCTCCCTGACCGTGGTTCTGCCAGAGGGTGCTTCCTGTTAAAAGTGAGTTGTTCCTTCCCACTGTATTGAGGTTTTTTCTTTTTAATTGTAGACTTTCTACCTTACAATCTATACCACCTCGAGGAGAATGTTGTTGTGATTCAGCTCTGCATAAATACAATTAAATCGAATTAAGTGGGTTCAGCTAATTTGTGAAATAAATGTGAGTGACACGGTAAGTAATAGCCTGCATGTAACTCATTGTAAGAAGAGCAATATCGCCCCCTCCTGGTTCAACTTTTTTTTCTTTGCAGTAATCTTTCCAATAATAATACATATGCACTAACCTCATGCTTGCTGTTAACAATAGCCTAAAGACATAAAATCAAGTTTAGTTTTTTCTTTAAGTTTATGTTTTTTATATGGTTGGCATTTATTTTGTTTCTTTTTAATAATTATATTGATTCTATTGATTGTTTGCCAAGCACTGAGGTCTCTGCTTAGACTGTGCTACTGGGATCACTGATTTAAAAATGAGGCAAAAGCACCAAAGTTGTGCTCAAAAACAGTACAGTGAGCTACAACCTGTTGCTGTAGTAATTGTTTTTAAATACATACATGTTTAGTTTTTTTAAACCTAATTATATAATTTTTTTTTTTGCAAAAGTGTCACCTAAACACCCAAATATACGTAATTCAAAACTTACTTTAATTATTACCCATTTGGCTGGTAACATGGACCCAGTCTGATGGATAGTTACTGAACAGATAGTCTTTTCTTTAAAGGCTGCAGTCAAAGCAAATCATTGTAAAAACAAGACAAGTCAATAAAAAACAAGTAATAGCTATAATACTAAACTACAATAGAGAGAAAATCCAGTAAATATAATTATATTATGTAAAAAAATATACAAATATTTACCTCTAATTTAAAAAGACATTACAAGGGTACTAGTTTCATTTTAATCTAAACATAATCTAAATTGACACTAAATCAGTTTAAATATTACAGCTGAAGGTGATTTTAATAAATGTACTGCTGCTTGACTTTGTTTTACTACTGCAGTATAATTTATCATGTACAAAAGCTCCAAATGTTGTTTCTCTGACTTAATGTTCTGATGACGTTTGTGTTATTTTGCAGGAAATAGTCAGGACCCAGATGAACCTGTGCTGGAATTCAGTGTGGGTGAGTAATATGAGCATTTATGAAGGCTGTCCATGACCCGTAATTAAATTTAGCGTCATTAGTCTTATTTTGTCTCTCAGTGCAGGTATGTAATGTGACAAAACCTCTAATGATCTGATATGTTTGGGATGGATGGGCTGTGAATTATATAGTGAATTGTCTTATTTTGTCGCTCTGTGCAGGCTTTCTACTTACAGGGTGGTGGTTCTCAGAGGACAATTGCTACCCCTGTTGAAGTGAACAACGTGTGGAGTGCAACTGGCTTTGTGGCATAGCTGGCTCTGGCCTTGGACTGTGTGTTTTTACTTTGTACCTAAATGGGACACTGGACTTTTAACTATTATTCATTGTGTTTATAAATAAAATTTTAGAATTTTATTGACTGTCATCTTTTTGCCCACGGCGGAGACGGTTGGTCAGACCTAGAATCTCTTTATGTGTGTGTGTGTGTAACATCAGCAGGGTTTCGCATAAAAGAGTGTGAGCAGGTCAAAAGGTCAATTCATTTATTGTAGTTTTATGGCAGCACCTTCTAGTGGCCTTGAAGCAAACAGTCTCCTAACTAAGCCATGGCATCTCCGGTCTCTCCTACTTTTGTGTGCTGTGCTGGAGGAGCAGCATTGGATCTAGTGATACTGAGTAAGCTGATTAGGACCGGCCTGGAGAAATGTGGTTTGCATGAAGTATCAGGAGAAAAACAACCTTGTATTGTAAAATAATAATACACGAATAATAAATACTTTTCATGACATTCAGATTTCTGGACTCACGAGTTCATAGAACATTAATGTTACGAAACATTGAGATAAGTCTTAAAACTACATTGTATACTTATTATTTATTTACTTTAATCAGATTTGACTGGTATTTTTAAACATTAAGTTTTTGTTCCTTCAACTATTGTATTTAAGCTTATGACTCACTCACAGTATGTTTATATAACTGTCTAAAAAACAGTGAGGATGTGGCCGCAGTGGCTGAGAAGCAAGAAGTTTGCTTTTTCTTTTTTTTTTCTTTTTTTAAATTGGGAAGCATAAATGAACATACCAGAAAACCCTGCACGAAGGAGCCATATTTGTTTTTTGTGTGTGCATAAGATGAAGCTTTAGTATTATTACACATATGATAATGGTGTTAGCATGCAACACACAAACTCAAGTGGTGTTGCCAAGATAGTTGCTGACTGGCAAGAAACTTCTAGAAGAAATCTGGTGACAGTCCAAAGCACAAATGAACATGTTTAATACTCGTGCAAGACCCTGCGGGAAGGTGCCAGATTGCTGTATTTTGTGTGAATCAGGAAAAGTGCACGGTGATGACTAAAGCTTATAAAACATCTCTCTCCTTATGTGTGCATATATGAGAAAGAAAATTCTGCCAAAGCAACTTTAGCTTCTTGCAAGCATCAGTACACAAAGGATGCTAACACAAAGCTAGCCAAGAACCAAGAGTGATTTTAAAGTTGAACGTATGCCGACCCCAGCAGCCAAAGGGAGCTCAGGGGAGAGCTTCTTGGGGTCCAGTGATGTGTCCTGAAGAGACGACATGAGCTCTCCCTCCTGTAGGCCCACCCCAGCAGTAGGTGCTGTCTGTCTCATTCCGAGTTAACTGCTACTCCTCTACATCTAAGCGAGCCAGTTGAGGAGGTTCAGGCATCTGACAAGGGTGCCTCTTGAGCGCCTCCTGGGTGAGATGTTCCAGGCATGTCCCACCAGGACAGACAGGACACACCCAGGACATGTTGGGGAGATCACAGCACTCAGCAGAGAATGCCTCAGTGTCCCCCAAATAATGGAGGAGCTGGCTCGGGAGAGTAAGGTCTGGGTCTTCTCTGCTTATGCTACTGCCACCGAAACTAGACACCAGGTAAGCTCAGAAAAATGAACAACCGGTTTAAATAAAGGTTAATTTAAAAAAAATGTTTGTCATTAGCTAGTCTGTGTACATGTACTTCTTCTCCAGTGTTGAAAATGTTAAACTCACAACCTGCACATTTTCTGGTTGCATCATCAAATAAATACCCCCAAAAGTAGTCTGAGTACTTTTACACTGGTTTTATGCTGCGATATTTTCAAAGTCTTTCACTGAACACATTCAGTCACACATTGTTCATAATTTATTGGAAGTTTATTGTTTAATGTCCTGTCTAAATAACTTCAGTCACCATTTGTATTCATTAATGAATAACTGACTTCTAATATTAAAAGAAATAGAAACTGTTGTGCTGTTGTTCACGTAGAAGGGCCTGCTTCTGGATGTCCAGACTTTGTGCGTCAGTGGGAAGGTCAGGGTACAGGGTTCGAACCTCCTCATGAGATGTCGTATCTGCTGGATAAAAGCAAGCTACATCACATCAGGGATTGTCCTAGAGCTGCCCTACAGTAACAATCAACTGACTAATATATGAAATACTTGCAGTAGCACAATAATAAACACAAAGCAAAAAAATGTTTAGTGAAGATAAAAAAAACCCATCAAAGTTTTAGTTTGGATAAAGGGAGACAGAGCACCAATCTAAACAAGTCTAAACCATCTACAAAGTGATTATAGGAGGAAACAACCTTGACTTCCTTTACATAGCTTAGTACTGAGAATAAAAGAAAAGCATGATTAGAATTATTTGTGCTTCTTCTTCTTTCGGCTGCTCCCTTTAGAGGTCGCTACAGTGGATCATCCGCCTCCATCTCTCTATTTCTAGCATCCTCCTCAGTCACACCAACCCCCTGCATGTCCACCTTCACTACATCCACAAATCCAGCACCACAGTTACTCTCTTCGCACCTTATCATAGCCTTCACTCCTACCCTCTCTATGCCTCCCGTCTCCATCCTCTTCAGAGTTGCCTCGCTTCCTTCTCTAATTCAATTTTCATCCAAAGTACTCCTTCTCTCTTCTCAACACACATTCTTCACATTAGCACATTTCCATCTCTATACTTGGTTACTCTCTTCCAGGACAATTTATGTGCCTTGCCATTCATTAAAAATCATTTTCTCCTTAGTGTCCAGCCTAGGGTTGCCAACCGTCCCTTAAAATACGGAATCGTCCCGTATTTCGAAACAAAAGTACACGTCCCGTATTGAGCTAATAAGGGACGCACTTTGTCCCGTAATACAGTGAGAATCAAAAGTAGTCTATAACTTTTAATGGAATTAACGCTTTGTTGGAAAACATAATTCCCAGCCCCTCTCCTGCTTTGTGACCAATGAGCTGACAGCACACTTATGACAATTCGAGTATGACAATTCAGATTACCGCTCATCTCATTGGTCGAGGAAAGGTCGCTTACGGAGAAAATACCGGAAGACAACAGATGACCACAACAACAAGCATGGCCAACAGGGAAACAAACGCTGACACTGCGGTGCAAGTCTCGGACGACAGTACACCTAATGCTGGGCAGACACTGTGCGATTTTTTCAGTCACGTTATTCAGCTCCTGCTCAAACTGCACGATTGACTCGCAGGGGTTAGACGTTGGTAGGTCACGATGCAGGTCTCACACTATACCGCCCGATGCTCTGATGCGACCTGAGTGCTCACACTGTGCCTCCATAAAATGAAGGTTATAACAGAAAATCTGTCGCTCTCCCTCTCTCTCTCTGTCTTTCACTCACACAGACACACCACCACCATCAACTTTGCTAAATTGCTAATGAAAAACATTGATCAGGCAGCTGTGATTGAGCAGCAATGTAAATCCAACTATTTTCACGGTTGTTGTGGTCGTGTGTAATAAACAACTGCAAGGATAGATGATTACAACAAATAGATGACTAATACATAAAAGTAATACATAGATGAATAATGATGATGAGTTAAGATGCGTAATCATGGGAACAAGCGGGTTTACAAACAGGAGCAGCTGATTAGCATTAGAAAAGCTGAAATAATACCTCAGCTGAAGCCAATTGTACTAAATGCACTAAATGTGCACTGTTACAAGAATATTTTTCTTTCTATTGTTTTCTATTATTTTAAGTTAAGCAGGACAGAGTTCTTTTAAAGAAAGATTTACTTATATTCTCAAAAGTTAAGCATGACAGGCTTCTGTTTAAGAAAGAGACCTGTTTTATGTGTTAATGTTGTCATTTTGAGCTAAAAATAAATGGCTAAATGATCATTTGTTTCACATGAGTTCATATCACAAAGAATAGAATATGCATGTACTTAAATCAACTTCAAGTCAAATGGTTAAAAAAATAATTTCACACACAAAAAAAGAGCTAGAAAATTCACCACACTGGGAAGGGTGAAGACAACTGGGTCGCCCGGCCCTGGCCACGAGGTGTCCCTTATTTATTTTTCAGGGAGTTGGCAACCCTAGTCCAGCCTCACATACAACTCACTACAAGCCTTTTCCTGTGCCAGTGACACCTCTCTCTTTGCTGTGCACCTAGCCTTTTAGTACTCCTTCCTTCAGCTCCCTGACTATCCCACTCTTTCTTTGCCAGTCTCTTCCTTGAATACATTCCTGAATCTGTTATTATTTGTGCACTGAAAATTAAATCAAGAAAGATTTTGCTTTTACAGTCTCACTGCAGGTTGATACATTATAAGCACGCCTGTGGTTCACATAAGCATTAAAAGCTTGTATTACTCCCTGATGTTTTGCCTGTTAGCATGTGCAGCAGCTGGAGAAGGACTCCTAGCTGAAGACAGGACAGCTTCTCGATGTGCAGATTGGTCGTCTTCTACGCAGAAGCAAAGGAGAAAAACCCCAAATTAAACAGAACAACTACTTCTAATTACAAACAGACGTCTCTCTAAAACCGTGGCAGCAGTTCACCATGTCAAATGCTTTCTTGTCGTGCACAGTGACTATAACAATTAGCCCCACTGGCTGCACTGTCCTGCAGTGACATAAGTTAATTCAGCATTGCTATAAAACAATGAGGCTATTACGTTTGACCTGTACTTGCAGAATACATTCCAAAGCTTTTGTTCCCTAAAGCATTCGTCCTTCTTTGTGAGCAGTTTGTGTCAAAAGAAAAGCCCAGAAACAGGCACCAGTTCAAAGGCATTTCTCAGATGATTTGCTGTAAACTTGAATACAAGCACAGATGAATTGTCACGGGTGTGGAACGGACTCAGGCGCAGGCTGAAGTAGCACAGTTCAACGACACTTTATTAATCACACTGGTGCACTATATACACGTGAAGGGGGGGGGGGGGGGGGGGGGAACACCAGGGTCCCGGGGATCGATAGGCTGGGTAGACACACTTCTTCGCACTCGCTCTGCTCCTCGTCCAAACAGTCTCCACACAAGCAGCTCAGCTCACTCTCCTGCTCACGGGGTCCAGGGGTCACAAAAGGGCTGATCCAGGTAAACCTGTTTACACAGACGAGGGTAAGTTGAAGGCAAACACGGGAACAGTAGAATCGCAAGGAAGCCAGGCAATACTAACGAGAGTTACTCAATATTCCAGCGACGAATAGCTCAGAGCCCCAGCCTTAAGAGCCAGAGAACTGCAATTCACTCGATCAGCTGCAGGTGCGTGGGCCAAGGGCAGGAGCCCAATCAGAGCTCCGCCCAGGCAGACAGGTAGGAGAGACAGAGCGAGAGAAAAACAACAAACAGTTGTGGCCACACTGGGCTGGCCGGGGAGGCACAGGGACCATGACACACGGGATGCTCACAGTGAAAGAAAGCTGGCCCGCACTCCAACCCAAGGAAAGTTTATTCAAACAAGGCTGTAATATGAATGAGCACTGTTTTATGCAGTTCTTCTATCACCAGCATGTTCACCTCCATAGATGTCGATGTTGATACGGTTAATTTTCTGACCGCTCTCTAACATTTTTCTGTTAACATTCCTTGGAAAAGCTTGAAGTTAATCTTGCATGGAATACAGTAGTAAAAATCTGAGTGCTGGTGTACTCGCACAAGTAAGTGTGCGCCTCTATTTATACCCATCAACCTCTCTATTCACACACATCATTTTTCATTTGAGATTCTTCTGTAGGCCTATGTGCTTTTCCTCATTTGTTTGTCTTGGCCAGTTTGTGTAACCAGGAGCATTTCTGCATACCTAACACAGGTTTTGGGGTTGAGAGAACTTTCCAGAGGTTTTTCATGACATTAAGACCAATGTTTTTCCTGCACATTAAACTCTTAGGTGGCCCTCCAGATAGTTTTTTTTTTTTTACTGACCAGCTTAAGGGGAAAAATACGGTTCTGGAGGGAATCACGATTTAGTTCATCTTTGTATTGCAGTGTGTTCTAATAGCATTACCCTTCATGAATTGGTTTCGATGGCGAGGCACTTTTTGCTCGCTGTAATCATTCCTCTCATTCATAACAGTAATCAAGAGCTGTTTGTTTTGACTGTTTGAAAACAGGCACGAAACACTGGGAACCAGTCATTTTAAATAAATGGTTTTCAGAGTTTTTATCGTTATTTTGTTATCGTTTTTATCGTTAACTCTGTTTTCCTGGGTCTTTCACGTGTGTTATGAATAAATCTTGTTTTTTTCCGGTACCGGTACTAGTTTTATTTTGTTGTATTTATCTGTGACACCTTAAAGGCCGGTCCATGAAAATATTGTTGGGCATAAACCGGTCCGTGGCGCAAAAGAGGTTGGGGACCGCTGTTTTAATGTATATAGAAGAGACTGAAGTTTATATGTTATGGAATTATTTATAGGACTTGTTCCAAATCTTCATATGTCTATGATGTGCTATATCTTGGTTATATTGTAGTGGTTTTCTTATGGGGAGGGTTTTGTTTTCCTTTGGTTTGCTGACCCCCAGACTTGGTCTATTCCAGATGCTCACCTGAATCAGGTAGAGTATGACAGGAAGCCATTTGCTTTTCAGAAGGGTTGGATTCTTTGCTGTATCACCATGTGTTCTCATTAATAAAGTACATTTTACTCCAGTCTCGTGCTATTTTAGTGGAAGTGACCCATGACCGTCGGCCAAAACTGACAATATGACTATTAAAAGTCTGAGTAATACTGTAATTTTCTGCTGCTCATTCCTGTGCAACATCCCATTTGGCCTCCCGTCATATTTCTTTTCAAGATTTTCTTATTTAATCACTAGTGTACATATATTTATATTTATAGATACATATATATTTAGTCATCTTTTCTCTTTTACCACGTCTCTCTAATATTTTGCTCTTTACTATTTTTCTATTTTTTATTTTATTATATTTTATTATATTTCTACTGTACCATGCTGCTGAGTGACTGCTGCTCGTCAAACACATTTCATTGCAATGTTGACCCTGTGCTAACTTGCATATGACAAATAAAACTGAAAACAGTAAAGGCAAAGGGAACACATCAAGTAAGGATTTCACACTCCCACTCACAACGGCACTTTCAAAGCATAAAGCCAAATATTTCAAAATTTCATTTTGAGGCATTTTTAAAATGAATGTGTTTGAGTTTCATTGCTCCAAAGCAATGTTTTCATATAAGCAAGACAACAACCAGTTTGCAACCATGTAAGTACAGTCCTCTATTGTAAACAGACGTGTTGGCAATCTGTCTGCGTTTATAAATTAGACAACAGTTATTTGCAGATCTTCATCAATCTGCCTGAGAGTGATTGCAGTCGGTCTGAGTTGGACTGCAACTGTTTTGAGTCAGGTTGCCTCCAAGGAGGCAGTTTATTATTTTCCTTTCCTAGTTGGAGAGATGGCTGTTGTTTTGTTTTTACTGTAGTGTGCTGGGCCATTAATGGCTCAGGGGCTGCAGCGTATCCGCGCCAACACCTAAGGCCAACGTGGAATCACCGGTCAGACTAACATAAAGAAAAAATCTGTTAAATTACACATTTGTATTCATTAAGTCACAGACAATGAAAACAAGCAGAAATCAAGATGTAATATTTTTATAATTTTATTGATGTTAAATTAAAGTCCCAGCTTAGTTATGTTGTCAGTGCAAGTCACTTCAATCTGTATAGCACCAAAGGAAACAATGGTGTTTTCAAGGTGCTTCACACTGTAAGGTAACAACTTACAGTATTAAAAAGAAAACCCCAAAAGAACAAACCCCTCTGAGCAAGCACGAGGCGACAGTGGGAAGGAAAAACTCCCTTTTAAGAGGAAGAAACCTTCGACAGAACCAGGCTCAGGGCGGGGTGGCCATCTGCCGCGACCATTCCTGGGGATTTCAAAAATGACTTGATCTGATCTAAATGTAAAACTAGCTAATTTAAAGTGTCCAGTGAGTTTTAGAAAATATCTTGCTGTTGATATCACGATGTCACTATAAAGGGGAAACTTTGTTTCCTCCCTTAAACCTCCCAAAAAATGCACGCACCGATGAGAAGCACTTAGATATGCAACTTGGTTCTGTGAATATCTTTCTTTTGAAAGTTTTAACAATATCTTCATCAAGATCTTGGACGTTTAATTGCCAGAATGTCACAATAACCGCTGCATGCTTCCATCTTTTACAGAGGGATTTGAAAACCCTCTCGCTGAGTTTCTTGAACTTCTCTGGGGGGATTTTGTCGTATTCTTCCCTGATTTCAGTCCAGATTTTCATGGTAAGCCGGTTGGAGATAGCTTCAGCATTTTCAATGCTGAAGACTGTGCCTGATTTTTTTGCAACCCGGGAAATCAGTCCTTCCACAAAGCTTTCCACTGAAAGTCTGCATCTTTCTTTCTTTTCATATGATTCCAGTCTATCGATAATTGTTACTGCCAACAGGTGTTCTTGGAATACTGAAG
This sequence comes from Mchenga conophoros, assembly GCF_057382185.1. Lineage (NCBI taxonomy): Eukaryota > Metazoa > Chordata > Actinopteri > Cichliformes > Cichlidae > Mchenga > Mchenga conophoros. The sequence goes on from NC_140542.1 coordinate 6,794,149, forward strand.
TAGTTATGATATTAAATATTGGTTGTCCCATTAAATTCATTGAATCCTCCTCCCCACTCCTCCCCAATGATATTAGTGACACTTTATGTAATTTGTCACAAATATCAGTGAAAATGGCATTAGCAATGCAGTCAAAATAATTCTGCACTTTTCGGTCTAAATGCAAATCCATCCACTTGAATTTGTCCAAGAGTAGATCCAACAAACGTTTTTGGTGAGAATGAGGGCACTTTAAAAGTTTACCAAGCTTTGAAAGCACAGCCTGAATTAATGTCTCTAACCACCTTTCAAAGTCTAAGGTGTTTTCAGGTGGCTCACAGTCTACAGAAGATCTGTGATTCTGTATCTTTTTATATGACTCCGTTTGACTTATGTTTGTTAACGGTGGGATGCTGGCTTCATGTTCAACACAGGATTTCTGCTGCTGGGGATCTGGAATTGGATTGTTTTCTGCTTTTGCAGCACTGTGTTGGTCAGCATTTTGACAGCGTTCTTCTGTGTTAGCTGTTTCTTGGCTGTTAGCATCTATATTCTGTGCTGTATCAAACTCCTGCTCAGCAGAATCGTCCAAAAATTTCACAGGTGACAAAAACGTTTTGCCAGTGGTGGTGTGGACAGAACAGTTTTGATGTACAGGGGAGTTCTGGGAAGACCTCAGTGGTGATACTGCTCCTGACTGTTCACACAGGTCCATTACGTCCTCTACAAAACCTGCAAGCCGCTTAGCGGTGGAGCAATCCGGATAGCCTGAGGTAAGCTCTTCCCACTGCTTGTACGAAAAATCACTGAACAAGTTATTCAAGAGGGATACTAAAGCATGTACTGTAGAATTATCCCGATTGGTCTGAACTGTTTCATCATTTGTCATTGTGTTACAGTTTGAGCTTGCCATTTCACTTTTTTGTTTTTTATGCCTAAAATGTTGTTTTGTGTTAAACTCCGTGTTTGAACGTTTAAAGCGCTGCTGTCCCGCTGTATGAATGCGTTTCAACTGAACAGCCAGGTCTATATATAAGGTCGGTTTCTTTGTAACGTCACCAGTCAAAGGACTGGCCCGGCTCGTCATAACGAAAGGGGGCGGGACAAATCTGTTGCTTAGCAACTGAAAAAAAGGCACACCGCGCTGAATGCTACATCCGTCCTGCGACGGTACACCGCCTCCGCACCACCGTTTAAACATGAAGTGTGGATGTTAGAAGATCCCAAATATGGTGAGCTACTGGAAAATTACTCACGTTTTTGTTCTTGAGAGTGAGCGATAATAAGCGACATTTTATTGAGAAATTACAGTAGTCTGTCTGTTTCTCTTCATAGCTCTTTTCAAAACACGGTTACCTTTGGTTTGTTTGGCTCGCAGCTTAAAACGTAGTTTCAGTGTTTTTGCCTTCTGTGATTAATTCTGGTTTGCCTGCTTTATGGAGCTCAAACCAAGGCAAAATTGAAGTATCAGTATTTAAATGTAAATAGACTCAAACTAGGAGTGGATCAAAGGGGGTCCTTTCAGGTGCCAAATCTCCACTGCTAACATTTTATGCATGTTTAGCTTAATTGTAGAAAAGGTGCTTGTAATAATGTTTGGGTGAATAGGTGAATGAGGCATGTTGTATAAAGCGCTTTTTAATGCACGAGCAAAATACAAAAACCCTATATAAAAAGCAGTCAGTTTACCATTTATGTATTTGTTCCATTGAACGCTTCTGTGAAAATCAATTTGATACTTGTTCAAATAAAAAATTTGAATCGATTAGTTGTTTTCTCAACATTTATTAATCGACTATATGCAGAAAACTGTGACACTGTGGAACCCTTATTTTAAAGACCTCGTAGTTTGATAGTTTGCTCCCTGACCGTGGTTCTGCCAGAGGGTGCTTCCTGTTAAAAGTGAGTTGTTCCTTCCCACTGTATTGAGGTTTTTTCTTTTTAATTGTAGACTTTCTACCTTACAATCTATACCACCTCGAGGAGAATGTTGTTGTGATTCAGCTCTGCATAAATACAATTAAATCGAATTAAGTGGGTTCAGCTAATTTGTGAAATAAATGTGAGTGACACGGTAAGTAATAGCCTGCATGTAACTCATTGTAAGAAGAGCAATATCGCCCCCTCCTGGTTCAACTTTTTTTTCTTTGCAGTAATCTTTCCAATAATAATACATATGCACTAACCTCATGCTTGCTGTTAACAATAGCCTAAAGACATAAAATCAAGTTTAGTTTTTTCTTTAAGTTTATGTTTTTTATATGGTTGGCATTTATTTTGTTTCTTTTTAATAATTATATTGATTCTATTGATTGTTTGCCAAGCACTGAGGTCTCTGCTTAGACTGTGCTACTGGGATCACTGATTTAAAAATGAGGCAAAAGCACCAAAGTTGTGCTCAAAAACAGTACAGTGAGCTACAACCTGTTGCTGTAGTAATTCTAACACACTTATTGTTTTTAAATACATACATGTTTAGTTTTTTTAAACCTAATTATATAATTTTTTTTGCAAAAGTGTCACCTAAACACCCAAATATACGTAATTCAAAACTTACTTTAATTATTACCCATTTGGCTGGTAACATGGACCCAGTCTGATGGATAGTTACTGAACAGATAGTCTTTTCTTTAAAGGCTGCAGTCAAAGCAAATCATTGTAAAAACAAGACAAGTCAATAAAAAACAAGTAATAACTATAATATTAAACTACAATAGAGAGAAAATCCAGTAAATATAATTATATTATGTAAAAAAATATACAAATATTTACCTCTAATTTAAAAAGACATTACAAGGGTACTAGTTTCATTTTAATCTAAACATAATCTAAATTGACACTAAATCAGTTTAAATATTACAGCTGAAGGTGATTTTAATAAATGTACTGCTGCTTGACTTTGTTTTACTACTGCAGTATAATTTATCATGTACAAAAGCTCCAAATGTTGTTTCTCTGACTTAATGTTCTGATGACGTTTGTGTTATTTTGCAGGAAATAGTCAGGACCCAGATGAACCTGTGCTGGAATTCAGTGTGGGTGAGTAATATGAGCATTTATGAAGGCTGTCCATGACCCGTAATTAAATTTAGCGTCATTAGTCTTATTTTGTCTCTCAGTGCAGGTATGTAATGTGACAAAACCTCTAATGATCTGATATGTTTGGGATGGATGGGCTGTGAATTATATAGTGAATTGTCTTATTTTGTCGCTCTGTGCAGGCTTTCTACTTACAGGGTGGTGGGTCTCAGAGGACAATTGCTACCCCTGTTGAAGTGAACAACGTGTGGAGTGCAACTGGCTTTGTGGCATAGCTGGCTCTGGCCTTGGACTGTGTGTTTTTACTTTGTACCTAAATGGGACACTGGACTTTTAACTATTATTCATTGTGTTTATAAATAAAATTTTAGAATTTTATTGACTGTCATCTTTTTGCCCACGGCGGAGACGGTTGGTCAGACCTAGAATCTCTTTATGTGTGTGTGTGTGTAACATCAGCAGGGTTTCGCATAAAAGAGTGTGAGCAGGTCAAAAGGTCAATTCATTTATTGTAGTTTTATGGCAGCACCTTCTAGTGGCCTTGAAGCAAACAGTCTCCTAACTAAGCCATGGCATCTCCGGTCTCTCCTACTTTTGTGTGCTGTGCTGGAGGAGCAGCATTGGATCTAGTGATACTGAGTAAGCTGATTAGGACCGGCCTGGAGAAATGTGGTTTGCATGAAGTATCAGGAGAAAAACAACCTTGTATTGTAAAATAATAATACACGAATAATAAATACTTTTCATGACATTCAGATTTCTGGACTCACGAGTTCATAGAACATTAATGTTACGAAACATTGAGATAAGTCTTAAAACTACATTGTATACTTATTATTTATTTACTTTAATCAGATTTGACTGGTATTTTTAAACATTAAGTTTTTGTTCCTTCAACTATTGTATTTAAGCTTATGACTCACTCACAGTATGTTTATATAACTGTCTAAAAAACAGTGAGGATGTGGCCGCAGTGGCTGAGAAGCAAGAAGTTTGCTTTTTCTTTTTTTTTTTCTTTTTTTTAAATTGGGAAGCATAAATGAACATACCAGAAAACCCTGCACGAAGGAGCCATATTTGTTTTTTGTGTGTGCATAAGATGAAGCTTTAGTATTATTACACATATGATAATGGTGTTAGCATGCAACACACAAACTCAAGTGGTGTTGCCAAGATAGTTGCTGACTGGCAAGAAACTTCTAGAAGAAATCTGGTGACAGTCCAAAGCACAAATGAACATGTTTAATACTCGTGCAAGACCCTGCGGGAAGGTGCCAGATTGCTGTATTTTGTGTGAATCAGGAAAAGTGCACGGTGATGACTAAAGCTTATAAAACATCTCTCTCCTTATGTGTGCATATATGAGAAAGAAAATTCTGCCAAAGCAACTTTAGCTTCTTGCAAGCATCAGTACAAAAAGGATGCTAACACAAAGCTAGCCAAGAACCAAGAGTGATTTTAAAGTTGAACGTATGCCGACCCCAGCAGCCAAAGGGAGCTCAGGGGAGAGCTTCTTGGGGTCCAGTGATGTGTCCTGAAGAGACGACATGAGCTCTCCCTCCTGTAGGCCCACCCCAGCAGTAGGTGCTGTCTGTCTCATTCCGAGTTAACTGCTACTCCTCTACATCTAAACGAGCCAGTTGAGGAGGTTCAGGCATCTGACAAGGGTGCCTCTTGAGCGCCTCCTGGGTGAGATGTTCCAGGCATGTCCCACCAGGACAGACAGGACACACCCAGGACATGTTGGGGAGATCACAGCACTCAGCAGAGAATGCCTCAGTGTCCCCCAAATAATGGAGGAGCTGGCTCGGGAGAGTAAGGTCTGGGTCTTCTCTGCTTATGCTACTGCCACCGAAACTAGACACCAGGTAAGCTCAGAAAAATGAACAACCTGTTTAAATAAAGGTTAATTTAAAAAAAATGTTTGTCATTAGCTAGTCTGTGTACATGTACTTCTTCTCCAGTGTTGAAAATGTTAAACTCACAACCTGCACATTTTCTGGTTGCATCATCAAATAAATACCCCCAAAAGTAGTCTGAGTACTTTTACACTGGTTTTATGCTGCGATATTTTCAAAGTCTTTCACTGAACACATTCAGTCACACATTGTTCATAATTTATTGGAAGTTTATTGTTTAATGTCCTGTCTAAATAACTTCAGTCACCATTTGTATTCATTAATGAATAACTGACTTCTAATATTAAAAGAAATAGAAACTGTTGTGCTGTTGTTCACGTAGAAGGGCCTGCTTCTGGATGTCCAGACTTTGTGCGTCAGTGGGAAGGTCAGGGTACAGGGTTCGAACCTCCTCATGAGATGTCGTATCTGCTGGATAAAAGCAAGCTACATCACATCAGCGATTGTCCTAGAGCTGCCCTACAGTAACAATCAACTGACTAATATATGAAATACTTGCAGTAGCACAATAATAAACACAAAGCAAAAAAATGTTTAGTGAAGATAAAAAAAACCCATCAAAGTTTTAGTTTGGATAAAGGGAGACAGAGCACCAATCTAAACAAGTCTAAACCATCTACAAAGTGATTATAGGAGGAAACAACCTTGACTTCCTTTACATAGCTTAGTACTGAGAATAAAAGAAAAGCATGATTAGAATTATTTGTGCTTCTTCTTCTTTCGGCTGCTCCCTTTAGAGGTCGCTACAGTGGATCATCCGCCTCCATCTCTCTATTTCTAGCATCCTCCTCAGTCACACCAACCCCCTGCATGTCCACCTTCACTACATCCACAAATCCAGCACCACAGTTACTCTCTTCGCACCTTATCATAGCCTTCACTCCTACCCTCTCTATGCCTCCCGTCTCCATCCTCTTCAGAGTTGCCTCGCTTCCTTCTCTAATTCAATTTTCATCCAAAGTACTCCTTCTCTCTTCTCAACACACATTCTTCACATTAGCACATTTCCATCTCTATACTTGGTTACTCTCTTCCAGGACAATTTATGTGCCTTGCCATTCATTAAAAATCATTTTCTCCTTAGTGTCCAGCCTCACATACAACTCACTACAAGCCTTTTCCTGTGCCAGTGACACCTCTCTCTTTGCTGTGCACCTAGCCTTTTAGTACTCCTTCCTTCAGCTCCCTGACTATCCCACTCTTTCTTTGCCAGTCTCTTCCTTGAATACATTCCTGAATCTGTTATTATTTGTGCAATGAAAATTAAATCAAGAAAGATTTTGCTTTTACAGTCTCACTGCAGGTTGATACATTATAAGCACGCCTGTGGTTCACATAAGCATTAAAAGCTTGTATTACTCCCTGATGTTTTGCCTGTTAGCATGTGCAGCAGCTGGAGAAGGACTCCTAGCTGAAGACAGGACAGCTTCTCGATGTGCAGATTGGTCGTCTTCTACGCAGAAGCAAAGGAGAAAAACCCCAAATTAAACAGAACAACTACTTCTAATTACAAACAGACGTCTCTCTAAAACCGTGGCAGCAGTTCACCATGTCAAATGCTTTCTTGTCGTGCACAGTGACTATAACAATTAGCCCCACTGGCTGCACTGTCCTGCAGTGACATAAGTTAATTCAGCATTGCTATAAAACAATGAGGCTATTACGTTTGACCTGTACTTGCAGAATACATTCCAAAGCTTTTGTTCCCTAAAGCATTCGTCCTTCTTTGTGAGCAGTTTGTGTCAAAAGAAAAGCCCAGAAACAGGCACCAGTTCAAAGGCATTTCTCAGATGATTTGCTGTAAACTTGAATACAAGCACAGATGAATTGTCACGGGTGTGGAACGGACTCAGGCGCAGACTGAAGTAGCACAGTTCAACGACACTTTATTAATCACACTGGTGCACTATATACACGTGAAGGGGGGGGGGGGGGGGGGGGGGGGAAACACCAGGGTCCCGGGGATCGATAGGCTGGGGAGACACACTTCTTCGCACTCGCTCTGCTCCTCGTCCAAACAGTCTCCACACAAGCAGCTCAGCTCACTCTCCTGCTCACGGGGTCCAGGGGTCACAAAAGGGCTGATCCAGGTAAACCTGTTTACACAGACGAGGGTAAGTTGAAGGCAAACACGGGAACAGTAGAATCGCAAGGAAGCCAGGCAATACTAACGAGAGTTACTCAATATTCCAGCGACGAATAGCTCAGAGCCCCAGCCTTAAGAGCCAGAGAACTGCAATTCACTCGATCAGCTGCAGGTGCGTGGGCCAAGGGCAGGAGCCCAATCAGAGCTCCGCCCAGGCAGACAGGTAGGAGAGACAGAGCGAGAGAAAAACAACAAACAGTTGTGGCCACACTGGGCTGGCCGGGGAGGCACAGGGACCATGACACACGGGATGCTCACAGTGAAAGAAAGCTGGCCCGCACTCCAACCCAAGGAAAGTTTATTCAAACAAGGCTGTAATATGAATGAGCACTGTTTTATGCAGTTCTTCTATCACCAGCATGTTCACCTCCATAGATGTCGATGTTGATACGGTTAATTTTCTGACCGCTCTCTAACATTTTTCTGTTAACATTCCTTGGAAAACCTTGAAGTTAATCTTGCATGGAATACAGTAGTAAAAATCTGAGTGCTGGTGTACTCGCACAAGTAAGTGTGCGCCTCTATTTATACCCATCAACCTCTCTATTCACACACATCATTTTTCATTTGAGATTCTTCTGTAGGCCTATGTGCTTTTCCTCATTTGTTTGTCTTGGCCAGTTTGTGTAACCAGGAGCATTTCTGCATACCTAACACAGGTTTTGGGGTTGAGAGAACTTTCCAGAGGTTTTTCATGACATTAAGACCAATGTTTTTCCTGCACATTAAACTCTTAGGTGGCCCTCCAGATAGTTTTTTTTTTTTTTTACTGACCAGCTTAAGGGGAAAAATACGGTTCTGGAGGGAATCACGATTTAGTTCATCTTTGTATTGCAGTGTGTTCTAATAGCATTACCCTTCATGAATTGGTTTCGATGGCGAGGCACTTTTTGCTCGCTGTAATCATTCCTCTCATTCATAACAGTAATCAAGAGCTGTTTGTTTTGACTGTTTGAAAACAGGCACGAAACACTGGGAACCAGTCATTTTAAATTAGATTCTTCTTTTTTTCGAAGACCGCAACGCAGGTGATATTGCCTCATGAGCTCATACACATAAATCTGAGGGGGAAACCCTCTGGCATCATACAGCCATGATGAAAAGAGAAATTAGGTGTCACAACAGTGGCAACCACAAAATAACTTGTGAAACCAGGCTCTGAATATGTGTGTCTGAAAACACGGAGTTTGTTTTACCGCGTTTCTTTTTCACACAGCAGCATGTTTTATTTAATATCTGGCTCTGAGGTAGTACAGTAAGTGTTGTTTGATTTATGTCATCGTTCTTGGGCTGTGTAGTACAATTTTCTTGATTTTCTTCATTCATGGTCTTGTTCGTACATACATATATACATATACACACATACACATACATATATATATGTATATGTGTGTGTGTATGTGTGTGTGTATCAGGTATAATAAATTGGCTTTGGCTTCAACAGGGCAAAAAAGCAAAAACTTGCACTTTGCAGTTGTTTTTACTGCACTACAAACATCTTTAAGTACATTTAAAAAGAACAAAGAAAATACATACATTTCATAATCTGTAAAGAATGCATGCAAAGGGCATTTTTCTTCTAGTCACCTCCACACGATCACCATCTGTCTCTTCTTTCTCTCTCTCGTATTCTTTTCTTTTATCCTACCTACACTGCCTACCAGGACCTCACTTCATCCGCCTCGACGCTCCCATGAACAACATAACCACCTCCGTGGGCCAGACGGCCGAGCTTTTGTGTCGTGTCTCCGGAAACCCACCACCCACTGTGCGCTGGCTTAAGAACGACGCTCCTGTGGTACAGGAGCCGCGGCGGGTCTCCTACAGGTCCATGCTGTTTGGATCACGCCTCCGCATCCGCAGCCTGGACACTACTGACACGGGATACTTCCAGTGTGTGGCCACCAACATCCAGGGCTCTGTTTCCACTACGGGCGTGCTGTTTGTCAAGTTCGGTGAGAAGACTTTGTTACCAGTAGCATCTAAGCATCTGTGCATCTCAAACTGATAAAACAGCCAAACTTTTAAAAACGTACTGCCATCCATTTCCCCCCCACCTATTTCTATTTCTTTTCCTAGAGATCTGGCTCCTCATAGCAGCACTCATCTCAGCTGATTCTTCTTGTAGCTGGCAGCTTGCACAGAGAAAAATCTGGAAACAATATTGTTTATCCTGTAGTAAAAAAATCCCCTTGTCTTCTTTTCCAGATCCAGATCCGCTCCCTACGTCTCTGCCAAAAGAGCCCATGTAAGTCGCTTTTCCTCTAACCATTTTTCTCTCTGTCAGTCTATTCATTACCACAATACAAGGGACAGCTTCAGATAAGTTTGTTTGTGAGCAGATCCCACAGACAACTTGCAGATTATGAGAGAATTGCATTTTACATATTGCTGGAACTTTAAAACTAAAGAAAGACCTGCTCGTGCATGTGTCACAAGCACCTCATCGGTTTAGGTTAGTAAAACATGCAACTTGCAGGTCTTATGAACCAAAAAGATAATATACACTGTAATTTTGTTTAATATTTACTCTGATAATTATCTTAAGACACATATTAGTGTATGGAGCATTCCTACTTCATACTGAAGTCTGCACATGCAGTTTTGAAAGTGGAAAACACAGCGATGATTTGTTTGTCCAGCTACAGCAATTCAATGCTGGTTTGCAAAGAGCTACCCTAAGACGTCCTATAAAGCATATTCATTGAGTAATCACTCACTTTATAACATGGCCTGGTCTGTAATTTTCCATTTTATTGGTACAGGTCTCATGGGGAATGTGACAAAGTGGGTGAGAAGACCATTTGTCTACATTCTTAGTTAACATTCTTGTTTTGATTTAACCATATTTCACATGTAATCTGCAATAGGCAAACATCTACTATCCCAGGTTTGTTTATGTTCTGCACTTTTACAGATTATATAATATAACATCTTGGTTTAAATCAATTCATGCAAGTTTGTTAAGTTAACATGTTATTTATTTCAACTGTTAATTTGTATTGTTTGAACTTACCTTTACCTACCTGTCTTCCAGAAGCAAAAGGAGGAAATGTAGTTCTACTTCCTGCTTTATACCTTCTGGGTTCATCTGAGGTCACAGGAAGAGACCAAGGGCAGGAGGGGAAGAATTCTTATAATTTAATAAAGTTGATTTTAAAGGGTTTATAAAGAAATAGATTTAATGTTGTGATATGTATTGATTACACCAGAGTTTATGTTGCCAGTCAAGAGGAGTAGTAGAGGATGAATATAATCATGTTCATCTCACCTACCTACTGAATGGAATAGTCCAGAGGAGAAAGTGTTTGATTAAGGGGACTATTTAAGCAGACGAACTCAGGTGTTTCAGAAGAAGGGTTCAGGTCAGTGTAGCTGTGTGCAGTTTGACCTTAATTTCCGTTGATTTAAGTTCAGTTATGTTTATTTGAATTGAGTTAATTATAGAGTTGAGTTTCTTATGTTTCTTTGTAAATATTGTTGGGCCACAGAATGGTGAATAAATCACTTGCTACACTGGACAGCATCAGTCTCCTGCACTTCTTTGACCGCTTAAGTCGAGTCCTACCACATTTGGTGGCAGCAGCAGTGGGATTCCAGGCCAATTAAGGAGTGGAGAAGATGTCTACCCGAGCAAAGAGAGGGCATGTTCCAGAATGTGAAGCAGATGATTTACAAGATGGCAGCGACCAACAAGGGGCAATAAGTGGCCATATTTCTGGACAAGAGAATGTGGCTGAATTGTCCAAACTTTTGCAAACTCTGATGCAACAGCAGGCTGAACGCGATGCTAAACTGGAGCAAGAGCACAAGCGCCAGGATGATAGATGGAGGCAAATCCGGCATCAGTTTGCCCAGCTTCAACAGCAGATGCAGCATGGCAATCTAGAGCATCAGTTACTTGAAGTACAAGCATCTACATCGGCTTCTTCGAGAGCACCTACTCCAGAACCATCTGCCAGCACACAAGAATCAAATAGGCTTGACTTGGAGCCGGCACATCAACGCAGTGAGGCACAGCTTTCAACACTGGTGAGACATTCAGGCTGGAAGGGGCCAAAAATGCAACCTTACAATGAAGGTGAGGACATTGAACATTATTTAATCACCTTTGAAAGAATTGCTCATGCTTGCCAGTGGCCGCGAGATGAGTGGGCTCTTCACCTAGCACCACTGCTAGCTGGTAAAGCACGTTCCGCTTATGTAGCCATGGATATTGATGACACTATGGACTATGCAAAAGTAAAGTGTGCTGTCTTGCAGAAATATGAAATAAGTGTTGACACCTATCGAATGAGGTTTCGTTCTAGTACCTTTGGAGCAGAGGAAACACAAAGGGAGCTGCAGGTCCGCCTAAAGGAGTTGTACATCAAGTGGATGAATCCTGAAACAAAGACAAAGGATCAAATCGGAGATGCCATCATCATGGAACAGTTTCTCAAGGTTTTGAATCCTGATCTTCGGACGTGGGTTAAGGAACGTAACCCAAAGACTTCCAAGGAAGCAGCAGAACTGGCTGAAGCTTTCTTAGCAGCTCGTCGACCATCAAAAGACTTCACACCAGTTAAGTCAAATTCCAACGTGCCATTCAACAAGTTAGGTGGTGGCCCTGACTTGAAAGTTAAGCACACAAGACAGAACTGGTATAACTCAGATCCTGCCAGATCTGAGACAAAAAATAAAACCAATAAAGCATGTCATTTGTGTGGTCAGATAGGTCATCTTAAAGCTCAGTGTACAAAGATGTCTGTTAGTAAAAATTACATGTGTTCTGCTAGACAAACTGAAGTCAGTGAGAATCACAAAAATGAAATTGAATGTCAGCAACGTGAGCCATCAATTGGGGTATTTGTTGAAGACAAACCCTGTGTAGCTCTGTTAGATTCAGGAAGTAATCGCTCTCTGGTTAGACAAGACAGTCTTCCCAGGGATGTGATCTTTTCAGGAGCAACAGTGGATGTGTGCTGTATTCATGGTGATAAGGTATCATACCCAGTTGCTGAAGTTGCAATTGAAGTAGAAGGCCAGTGTTACACTCTTTCAGTGGGAGTGCTGCAAACGCTGCCTTATCAAGTGGTGTTGGGCCGTGATCTCCCAATACTCACAGAGCTAATAGCCAAGCATCCCTGTCAGACTGAAACCGTTGAAAGTTTGTTAGCGGTCACAAGGTCAAAAGCTAAGGAGCTACAGGTTAATGCTTTGGGTTGGGATGAATTACCTTTTGCAAATGAGGATGCCCCATTGGACGAGTCTAGCACTCGTTCTAAACCAAAAAAGAGCAAGAGACAGAGAAGACATGAAAAGGTGAAGGGAACAAGAGTAGCTGAACACATTTTAGATCCTTTAAAGAGTCTCTCCCCAGTGCTAGTCAGGTTGCTAGGCTTCAGAAAGAGGATCTAACACTTAAACCATTGTTCTCTAAATGTGTTCCAGAGTCAACTACAGTTGAGGGAAGGCAGGAAGTGTTTGTGGTTAAGGGAGATTTGTTGCATCGCCGTAGCAAGATTGGTGACCAGTTGGTGATCCCCCAGAGTTTGAGATCTACCATTTTGAAAATGAGTCATTCCATTCCCTGGGCAGGACATTTGGGACAATCTAAAACATTTTCTAGAATGATTCCCAGATTTTACTGGCCCCAACAGTTCAGTGATACGGTACAATACTGTAAAGCTTGCCCACAGTGCCAGTTAACAGCTCCAGGCAGGAAAGCAGATAGAGCTCCGCTTATCAGTATGCCCATCATTGATACACCCTTTTCACGCATTGCCATGGACATTGTTGGCCCACTAGAACAGAGTAAAGCAGGTCATAAGTACATACTTGTAGTTTGTGACTATGCCACAAAATATCCTGAAGCCTTCCCCCTGAAGAAAATAAAGGCTCGTCAGATTGTTAACTGCCTGATTCAGTTGTTTTCCAGAGTAGGTATCCCAAAAGAAATCATCACAGATCAGGGGACCAATTTCACTTCTAAGATGCTTAAAGAAGTATATAGTTTGTTAGGGATCCAGGGTGTCAAGACCAGTCCCTATCACCCACAGACTGATGGCCTTGTGGAGCGATTTAACAAGACCTTAAAATCAATGCTCAGGAAATTTGTGAATGAAACAGGGTCAGATTGGGACCAATGGCTCCCATTTTTGTTATTTGCCTACCGAGAGGTTCCACAAAGTTCTACTGGGTTTTCACCATTCCAGCTACTTTATGGGCATCCTGTCAGAGGTCCAATGGATGTTCTGAAAGAAGCTTGGGAGGGTTCGATGTCAGAGCAGAGGTTTAGTGAACTCTCACATGTCCTCAAAATGAGAGACAAGCTAGAACATTTCCAAGAACTTGCTAATAACAACCTGGCCCATGCGCAACAGCGGCAAAAACAAAGATATGATAAAGTGTCAAGAAGAAGAGTCTTCCGTGAGGGACAGAAAGTTCTTCTACTTTTGCCAACTTCTGAGAGCAGTCTTCTTGCAAAGTGGCAGGGGCCATATGAAATCACAAAGAAGACAGGCCCAGTCACATATGAGCTTCATTTACCAAACCGTCGAAAGAATCATCAAGTGTTCCACGTCAATCTTTTGAAAGAGTGGACTGACCAGCCACAGGACTCAACATCCATGTGGGCACGTACAGTTGTGGATGAGGAAGAGCCTCAGGAGCAGTACTTCCCTTCTTCAGCTGTCAAAACTGTGTTTCCAGATTTAAACCATTTGCCTTTGGAAAGACGTCAGGAGGTGCAATCACTTATGACCAAAGAACTCTTCAGTCTAAAGCCAGGTCGTACACACCTCATTGAACACAAAATCACTTTGCATTCTCCAGACCAACGGCCAATTAGAGATACCACTTGCCGTATCCCAGCTAAGCTATTGCCTGAGTTGAAAAGTGAGCTGGAGGAGATGCTGGCTGCAGGAATCATTGAGCCATCGCACAGTGAGTGGTGTAGCCCTGTTGTGCTTGTACCAAAGAAAGATGATCCTAAGCTTAGATTTTGTGTAAACTTTTCTAAGTTAAATTCTGTGTCTGCTTTTGATCCTTATCCAATGCCGAGGGTTGATGAACTAATTGATCGTTTGGGAAATGCTAAATTTCTGACTACCCTTGACCTCTGTAAAGGTTATTGGCAGGTTCCCTTGACAGACTCATCTAAGGACTTAACAACATTCAGAGTGCCGAGTGGACTGTTTAGATTCACAGTGATGCCCTTTGGTTTGCATGGAGCACCAGCTACATTCCAAAGGTTGGTGGATCGAGTGTTGAAGGGTGCAGAACAATATGCAGCTGCCTACATTGATGACATTGTTGTTTATAGTAGTACATGGGAAGATCATCTGAAACATCTTGCTGATGTGTTTCGACGTATCGCAAATGCTGGACTCGTCATAAATGCCAAGAAATGTCACATCGCCAAGCCCGAGGTGCAGTACCTGGGTTATGTAATAGGGGGTGGAGGCATTCGCCCTCAGGTTGGAAAAGTGGATGCAGTTGCTGCAGCACTCTTGCCAAACACAAAGAAAAGGTTGAGATCATTTTTGGGATTAGTAGGTTGGTATCGTCGACTAATTCCAAATTTTTCCTCAAGAGCAGCTTTATTGACTGACATGACAAGAAAATCTAGTCCTACAAGGATCAGGTGGACGAAAGATGCTGAGGATGCATTTAATGATTTGAAAGACTGTTTGTGTCAGAAACCTGTTTTGCAGTGTCCAGATTTTAACCTTCCATTCACAGTACAAACAGATGCCTCTGAGGTGGGTCTGGGAGCTGTTTTACTGCAAGGAGAGGAAGGGCAGCAGTTGCCTGTCCAGTACATCAGTCGAAAACTTTTTCCAAGGGAAATGAGGTATTCGACCATTGAAAAGGAGGCATTGGCGATTAAATGGGCTCTAGACACCTTGCGATATTATCTTGTTGGGAAAGAGTTTGTTCTTGAGACTGATCATCGTGCTTTGCAATGGATTCATAATATGAAAGACACTAATGCCAGGATAACAAGATGGTATTTATCTCTCCAGCCTTTTCGTTTCCAGGTCCAGTATAGACCTGGACATAAGAATGTCATTGCTGATTTCCTGTCCCGTGACTCAGAGGAGTAACGGTCTTAAGGGGGGGGGGGGGGGAGTGTGACAAAGTGGGTGAGAAGACAATTTGTCTACATTCTTAGTTAACATTCTTGTTTTGATTTAACCATATTTCACATGTAATCTGCAATAGGCAAACATCTACTATCCCGGGTTTGTTTATGTTCTGCACTTTTACAGATTATATAATATAACATCTTGGTTTAAATCAATTCATGCAAGTTTGTTAAGTTAACATGTTATTTATTTCAACTGTTAATTTGTATTGTTTGAACTTACCTTTACCTACCTGTCTTCCAGAAGCAAAAGGAGGAAATGTAGTTCTACTTCCTGCTTTATACCTTCTGAGGTCACAGGAAGAGACCAAGGGCAGGAGGGGAAGAATTCTTATAATTTAATAAAGTTGATTTTAAAGGGTTTATAAAGAAATAGATTTAATGTTGTGATATGTATTGATTACACCAGAGTTTATGTTGCCAGTCAAGAGGAGTAGTAGAGGATGAATATAATCATGTTCATCTCACCTACCTACTGAATGGAATAGTCCAGAGGAGAAAGTGTTTGATTAAGGGGACTATTTAAGCAGACGAACTCAGGTGTTTCAGAAGAAGGGTTCAGGTCAGTGTAGCTGTGTGCAGTTTGACCTTAATTTCCGTTGATTTAAGTTCAGTTATGTTTATTTGAATTGAGTTAATTATAGAGTTGAGTTTCTTATGTTTCTTTGTAAATATTGTTGGGCCACAGAATGGTGAATAAATCACTTGCTACACTGGACAGCATCAGTCTCCTGCACTTCTTTGACCGCTTAAGTCGAGTCCTACCACAGGGAACTAAATGAATATTTAATATGAGCCTTTAAAGCTCAGATCTCTCTTGTTCTAGAAAGCTTTTCCACCCAACTGTAGACACGCACATGGTCCATATTTGAATATTTCAGTCCACGGTTTGGAATGTGGACTGTTGGGCTGACACACACACACACACACACACTTGCGCGCAGAGTTTGGGGCCCAAAGCAGACACTGACGCACACAGTGCTTTGTCTCTATATAGCATCTAATACACTGATGCTCATATTGGAGAAAGTGGGTTACTTCACTTACACACACAACAACTTTAATGAGCAAACAGGGTTTGGTTCATAATGTTAACAAATGCGAAACCTGTGCCATTCATTCAGTTTTAGAGGAAAACGAATAAAAATGATCCAGATCCATAACAGAATGCCCACAGTGCATCACTCCACCAAGTTTCATGAAATTGGACCTGCTGTTTTTTTGTGTTGACAGACAAAATGCATTGAAAGCATTGATCTGATTTCTAGTCTATAATTAAGTTAGAAAGACGAAGTTTGACAACCTCCCCCCTCAGTATATACATCAATAACAATAGTGTTTGACAACTATTAGAATAGTGAAGGAAATCTCTGTCCGTAGATAGAGCTTTTCCTCCTAAGGCATGGGCACCAATAAGCAGAGTTCATCCTTTAACATATAACAAAATTAAAATATTCTCATGCATGATCAACGGGCAATCACGGTACCGGCCGGAGTACCGGGAGTAGTTTGGAAGAACAAGAAGACACGGAGACTGTTCTAGGTTGTCATCCCAAACCAACTCAAAGGTTTATTAAGTATACAACAGCTTATATAGAGGAAAAAGGTTCGTGTGTCAGCAGATTCTCAGTTCAAACCGGTACAGACCAAATAAGGAAACGTCTTCCTGCCTTGTGAGCAGAGAAGTATCCTTTGTGTAGTTTATCAGTTCAGCTACAATTTATGATCATTCCAGCAAAATACACTCCTAGACATAGAATACAGAGTTCTTTCATTAGTGAATTCTGAAACAAACCACCTGGCCTTTAACGAGCCTTTTTCTAAGAGATAAAGAAGGGAGGATGGGAGTAAGGAAGTGGTCTCGTCTCTGTGGTATTTTCGACCTTGGGGTACCAGCCTGTGAGTCTTACACATCAATTCTTGGGTCAGAGAGAAAGAGAAAAACAACTAGTAAATGGGCCTTATTGAGTAACAGTTTTCCTGTATAATATCACTATAAAACCACATCCTGTAAATGCTACCATGGTATCAAAATATCACAACAAATAGTTTCCAAAGGTAGCTGCATAATCAGAGCCCACCTTCACTAACTTCTGATTACAGTCATTCTGCCCTGTAAGTGGGCCTTAAAATTTGACAGAAACAGCTGAGTTCAGAAAAGAGCAGATCCAGGAGTATAAAGCGAGAATGAATTCTGTCTTCTGGTGACCTTGGTCGATTACTTGAACTCTCCCTTAAATAATGCTGTCTAAAAAGACTTGCATATTTTGTAAGTGGTTTTTGTTAAATGATACTTTAAAGTCACCTAATTCGATACCAGCAGCAAACGCACCCACAATGCCAATCCTCTAATATGAACATGCAAATAAAATTAAAGGAGGCCTTAAGTGGCAAATAAAAACCAAGTTCTACAAAATTCTTTTAGACAGCATCAAAATACGTTCCATAAAACATTTTCATGTTCTTGGCACTCTAACGCTGCCCAAATCAAAATTTTCTTTGTGTCTGGCATGCTTCCTTCGTTTTGTTTTAACGTCTCCCCGGTTATTGGATAAAACCTCTATGAATTTTTTTCAGTTCGTTTGATTCTTGCAGGATCAAAAGAGACGAAGCTGGATGATTTTCCCCAATGACATTATGGCGAGGCTCGCTGCCATGTTCCATGCGGCGTCCTGTGAATCAAAACTGCTGGCACAAAACGCATGTCAGACACTTAGTATATCCAGTCACACGCTGGCATGAGCGCGGCCTCATGCACGGCCTCGTGCACACGCGCCCCGCTCCCTCTTAAAACATCTGTTTCTGCCGTTTCTTTTTGTTTACATGTTTTTTTGGTGTCTTCCTGTGCAGCCAAATTACAGCTTTCACAGATGATGCAGTTGGTTCACAAAAGAATCACAATGCACTTTCTCAAGGGAAACATCAATAAAAAGAAGAAATTTCAAAGAGACTTTTGGCTTCGCAGTACGGTCGTGCTGGAAATAAACTGAAATGGAAAATTGAATGAGATTTCAAGTAGGAGGAAGTGATTTTAGCCTCCTTCTGCTACATACTGACATTCACTCACCAGCCACTTCATTAGATACACCTTACTAGAGTTTGATCGGACTCTCTTTTGCTTTCAGAACTGCTTTAATTCTTGATGAGCAAAGTATGGTCGATTATACGATGCTGTCACGTCAATATGGACAAAAATGGGAGGAGGAATGTTTCCATGGCCTTCCTGAAACTATGCTATGAGGGGAAAACTAAGGCAGGCTGAGATATTTAAACAATACTTAATTGGTGGTACCCAATTTGTGCCAAGAAAAACCAGAACACCACCAGCAGTTTGAACCATTAGTACAAGGCAGGATAGAAAATTCTGACCATGCAGTGTGAGTGTTGTATTGGATTTGTACCTATTTTGGATTTTGCACGTGTTTTGGATTTTGCATGTGTTTTGGATTTTGTAGATGTTTTGGATTTTGTACCTGTCTCGGTGTTTGCACGTGTCTTGGATTTTGTACGTGTTTTGGATTTTGTACGTGTTGAGGAGTTTGTGCGTGCTATTTGGAATTTGTAAGTGTTTTGGAGTTTGTACGTGCTTTGTCTCTAGGGGCCACCGTAGAGGGATCAGGCCGTGGAAGGTCGAACAGACGGACACCGTCCCCCCTGCGCAGCGATCACACAACCTACGGCCCGTTTTCCAGGAGGGGCAGACATGGAGATGAGGGAGACTTTTTCCGCCCGCGGCAGCGAAAATGGAACGGAGAGCCACGGATCGTGGACCGCCACGCTTCCCACCAGAGAAAACGACCCGAACGGGACCGGGAACCAACTCGGCATAAACGGTATGCCAATTCCTCCCGAACGGTCCGGACCGAACCTCCAAAGAAGAAAATACAGTCAGATGATCCTGACTTCTCAGTAAAGGTTCGCATTATTTATAAACTCATTAAGATAGTGCACCATTTAAAGAATGTTTCGGGGGACATTCCTCCTCCCTCTCTGAACAGAATAACTAATAATTTAATGACTGTTATTAAGCCAGCTATCCCCAATAGAGAAGTGCAGACTCTAATTGAGGGCAATGCTAAGAACTGGGCTCGCACAACTATCATAACCCTTCGTAACCATTATAATGAATGTATGGAGGAGATAGTTAAGACTCTTTTTGAGTTTCCTGAACAGTACTGGAGAGGCCCGTTCGAGATAGCGGCTTCCTGGGCCAAAAGGAATCTGGGCCGCCGTCTGCAGCCTGAATCTTTGGTGCAAGCTGAGGCTGTCATTGTGGCGAAGCTGGCAGATGTGCAGACACCTATTGGGTCGACGGAACCACATCATCAGCCACAAGCACATGAAGAGGTGAGACGGAAGCATCACAATCAGCTTCTCTGCACACACAACCCACAGCACTGCAGGCCACTACTGGCCGGACCGTTTCTGTCACAGCACAAGTCCATGCTCCACCCACAACTTACACCGCACCCAAAACTACGACTGCTACGACGTCTGACCCGATTGGAGGTGAACAGCCACTCTTCAGTAGGACGGAGGAGGGAAGAGACGGCGATCTGAGACCTGCCACTCCCCCTGTACATCTACAGGAAGTGAGATTTATTGCTAATTAACTTCAAACTCTATCATCAAACTGAGAGCAGCGTCATCTCCCAAAGTTGTGAAAATTATGTCTAGATGTAAACTTTTTTTTATTTTATTTTACTGTTATGTTGATTTTGGCGATGATAGTTGAAAGACATGGTGGAGTATAAAGTTTGTAGCTGGTTAGTTGATTAGCAAGCTTCATCTCTAAGCAGTGCAGTGCAATGAACAGATACAGTTACCTTGTAATTACTGCAAAGTAACCAACAAGGGAAGTCTGTGAGGACTAGTGGTCATTAGAGAAACTGCAGCTATTAGCCCCAAATGTTGTGTTGTGATTCATCTCCTTAGGTTTATGAAATAAACTAAATCTAGAACTACAAAACGAGAAAACAGCCACGACTCAAAACCAGAACCGAAGTTAAACACGTTTAAAATGGAGCACCGAAAGCAGGAATCAGTGGCCTCTGCAAAACTTCTGGGCTTTCCTTTGTAGCCCTTTTACTGGTGCATTGTTTTGATGACAGTATGACCTGAAGCAGCTTTCTGTCTTTTGTTTTTTTTCTCCTTATTTTGTCAGGATGGAGGAAAAATTTCGCACTTGCATCGTAACTGGTCTGCCTGTCCAGGAGTACAGTTGTTGGATTTGCATGTGTGCAAACACTGCGCTCATGATCAAGAAATCAGCAAATATAACTGCTGCCCGCTGTGCCACACTCCTATACTGTAAAAGGAGAACAAAAGATGAGAAAATATAAGTTATTTTCATAGAAAACAGAGAAATGTTAAATCATTTTAACTACTTTCAGGCTTAAAGTTTAAAGTTAAAGTTCCTGAACAGGCAGCTACAGAGGAGCTACCAAAACAAGATTCACCCTAATCTTTGACTTTTACTATAAGAAGTGTAAAATACTTAGGTTCTTTGTATCTGTTTTCACGTAAATAAATAATTCTGTTAATAAAACAGCTTAAACTTTTTCTTTGTTCAGCCGGGAGGAGACGCCAATGCTGAACCATGTTGAAGAGATTATCTCTTGGCTGGGCCGGTGTCTTCACAGAAGAGCAGGAGAAGCTGGCCGGGGAATGGGAAGTGTGGGCATCTCCTGTGTTAAACTGCTGACTTCATGACCTGGAAGAGCTGGAAAAGAGAGCGACAAGCTCTTCACCTGCGTGAGTATGAGGACGTGATCCCTCCTGTGGACATCTATTCTCTGCTTGCTGTCTGCTCTGCAGCCAACCGCGCCTTTGGCACCTGCTCACAGGCCTTTATTAAGCTGGAATCCCTGGAGAGTCTTGATCCTGAACAGCAGCAGGCCTATGAGGATCTGGCCTTGGAGATCTTTACAAAGCACAGCCCAAAGGACAGTCGCATGATCGAGTGGAACGCATCATCAGAGGGCCGGGGCCCAATCAAGTGACTCCGAGAGACCAGAGGGTGAGGAGATTCCCCACAGCACTTCATGGGGCTTCTTCTGAGGGGGCATCTTCCCCCGCCATTCAGCTACAACGGTGCATGGAGGCGACAGACCTCATACAGGGGGAACCCACCCCCCAGAAGACCAACACAGCTTTAGTTGGACAAATTCAAATAAAGGAGACTCCTCTCTGCCCCCTCCTTTTATAGCTTTTGGCTCCTCCCCACTGCATAGCATCCAAAGTGCCGGATATATGTGACTTTCCGTTTTTCCTTTTTTCCACTGCTTTCTTTTGCTTAACACTATCCATTTCCTTTCCTTTCTCCTTTCCTACCCTTACTTTGCCTTCTGTTTCCTTTTGGTCCTAATTCCTGCTTCCTTTCCTTTGGCTTACATACCCTCCTTTCCTAATTATACACATGACCTTCATTTTTGTTTATTTCTTTGTGTCTATGGCCGTTATTTTGAGTTTTACTTGGGGTTCCTTTCACTGGGGTTAAGGGAAATCAAGTTGGGAGTCCGGTCCCCGAAGGCGTCCCGGGCGTCAAGGTCCCCCATAGCATGCCCCAAGAGGCTGTGATCGTCCAACGGATTGGTATGATGTCCCTATCCCGTTTCCAAAAATTACCCGTAAGTAGGTTATTATTATAATTATTATTATTTTTTTGTTGTTTTGTGTTTTAATAATGTGTTTCTGTGTCATTGGGCCGTCGCGACGTTTCGGCCGGTTATAGGCCTTCCTCAGGCTGGCCCAACATGTCTGTGTGTGTTTTTTGTGTGCCTCCCTTGGCTTTTATAGTGTGCTGTCTCCTCCCACTCTTGGGTTTTCCGTTTCATTATTTTTCTGTTTAATATTCTTAATGTTTTGTCCTGTCCTTTCTTTGGCTTTCTTTGTTTTTATTATTGTAATGGCACCCCCTTCTTTAGTTTCCTTTCCAGTATTTTTCTTACGTTTTTTTTGATATATTTTTATGGCACCCCCTTCCTATTTGTCCTTTCCTTTTGTTTTTACGTGACTTTATGATTTTATTCCTTTCTTTGTAACCATCCTGTCCCACCTTCCTTTGTCCTTGTTATGTTCTCCTCTGTAACCTTTTGTGTGATGCCCAATTGTTTTGTGTCCTCCAAGTCCTCCTTTGATTTTTCTGTCCCAATTACGTGTTTCTTGTCTTGGCTTTTAGTGTTATGTCCAATTGTTTTGTATCCTCCAAATCCTCCTTTTATTTATTTTTTTTATTTTTATTTTTTTATTTTTTGTCCTAATTATATGTATGTCTTTATTGATTTTACTATTGTGTCCAATTGTTTTGTGTCCTCCAAGTCCTCCTTTTATTGTTTTGTCCTAATTACGTGTTTGTCTTATTGACCTTTGTATTATGTCCAATTGTTTTGTGTCCTCCAATTCCTCCTTTTATTGTTTTGTCCTAATTATGTGTTTGTCTTTATTGATTTTTGTATAATGTCCAATTGTTTATATTCAGATTGTATGTGGTTAGGGTCAGGATGTGTTGTGTCCAATTGTTTTTGTATGTCCTATGTGGTTAGGGTTAGGATTGGTGAGGGGGTCGGGATACCCCCAGTCCAGTGGTCAAAGAACCTCCTGAGGGAGCCCTCAGGGAACCCCGCGCTACCCAAGCGGGCGGACAGGCGGCACTGGCCGGTTAGGGGAAATCAAGTTGGGAGTCCGGTCCCCGAAGGAGGCCGGGCTCCAATGCACTGTCCATACCTGTTCCCATCCCGGGCGTCAAGGTCCCCCATAGCATGCCCCAAGAGGCTGTGATCGTCCAATGGATTGGTATGATGTCCCTATCCCGTTTCCAAAAATTACCCGTAAGTAGGTTATTATTATAATTATTATTATTTTTTTGTTGTTTTGTGTTTTAATAATGTGTTTCTGTGTCATTGGGCCGTCGCGACGTTTCGGCCGGTTATAGGCCTTCCTCAGGCTGGCCCAACGTGTCTGTGTGTGTTTTTTGTGTGCCTCCCTTGGCTTTTATAGTGTGCTGTCTCCTCCCACTCTTGGGTTTTCCGTTTCATTATTTTTCTGTTTAATATTCTTAATGTTTTGTCCTGTCTTTTCTTTGGCTTTCTTTGTTTTTATTATTTTAATGGCACCCCCTTCTTTAGTTTCCTTTCCAGTATTTGTCTTACGTTTTTTTGATATATTTATGGCACCCCCTTCCTATTTGTCCTTTCCTTTGGTTTTTACGTGACTTTATGATTTTATTCCTCTCTGTGTAACCATCCTGTCCCACATTCCTTTGTCTTTGTTATATCCTCCTCTGTGATTTTTTTGTGTGATGCCCAATTGTTTTGTGTCCTCCAAGTCCTCCTTTTATTTTTCTGTCCCGATTATGTGTTTCTCATTTTGGCTTTAGTGTTATGTCCAATTGTTTTGTATCCTCCAAATCCTCCTTTTATTTTTTTGTCCTAATTATATGTATGTCTTTATTGACTTTTGTGTTTTGTCCAATTGTTTTGTGTCCTCCAAGTCCTCCTTTTATTGTTTTGTCCTAATTACGTGTTTGTCTTATTGACCTTTGTATTATGTCCAATTGTTTTGTGTCCTCCAAGTCCTCCTTTTATTGTTTTGTCCTAATTACGTGTTTGTCTTATTGACCTTTGTATTATGTCCAATTGTTTTGTGTCCTCCAATTCCTCCTTTTATTGTTTTGTCCTAATTACGTGTTTGTCTTATTGACCTTTGTATTATGTCCAATTGTTTTGTGTCCTCCAAGTCCTCCTTTTATTGTTTTGTCCTAATTACGTGTTTGTCTTATTGACCTTTGTATTATGTCCAATTGTTTTGTGTCCTCCAATTCCTCCTTTTATTGTTTTGTCCTAATTATGTGTTTGTCTTTTTTGACTTTTGTATAATGTATAATGTTGACTTTTGTATAATGTCCAATTGTTTTTATTCAGATTGTACGTGGTTAGGGTCAGGATGTGTTGTGTCCAATTGTTTTTGTATGTCCCGTGTGGTTAGGGTTAGGATTGGTGAGGGGGTCGGGATACCCCCAGCCCAGTGGCCAAAGACCCTCCTGAGGCAGCCGTCAGGGAACCCTACGCTACCCAAGCGGGCGGACAGGCGGCGCTGGCCGGTTAGGGGAAATCAAGTTGGGAGTCCGGTCCCCGAAGGTGCTTGCTAGTGATGTGCGATACCACTGATTTCCCATCCGATATAGGGTTGCCAACCGTCCCTTAAAATACGGAATCGTCCCGTATTTCGAAACAAAAGTACACGTCCCGTATTGAGCTAATAAGGGACGCACTTTGTCCCGTAATACAGTGAGAATCAAAAGTAGTCTATAACTTTTAATGGAATTCATGCTTTGTTTGAAAACATAATTCCCAGCCCCTCTCCTGCTTTGTGACCAATGAGCTGACAGCACACTTATGACAATTCGAGTATGACAATTCAGATTACCGCTCATCTCATTGGTCAAGGAAAGGTCGCTTACGGAGAAAATACCGGAAGACAACAGATGACCACAACAAGAAGCATGGCCAACAGGGAAACAAACGCCGACACTGCGGTGCAAGTCTCGGACGACAGTACACCTAAAGCTGGGCAAACACTGTGCGATTTTTTCAGTCACGTTATTCAGCTCCTGCTCAAACTGCACGATTGACTCGCAGGGGTTAGACGTTGGTAGGTCACGATGCAGGTCTCACACTATACCGCCCGATGCTCTGATGCGACCTGAGTGCTCACACTGTGCCTCCATAAAATGAAGGTTATAACAGAAAATCTGTCGCTCGCTCTCTCTCTCTCCGTCTTTCACTCACACAGACACGCACACCACCACCATCAACTTTGCTAAATTGCTAATGAAAAACATTGATCGGGCAGCTGTGATTGAGCAGCAGTGTAGATCCAACTATTTTCACGGTTGTTGTGTCGTGATAATTTCTGAGGCCACATCGAAAAGGCTCGGATGAGCTTTCCAAAGTTCTACAAGTTGTACCTCCATCGCTTGTGTCCAGATCACACGCTGCACTGCCGTGTTGCGGCGTCTTTTTCGCCGACATTTGTGTTTGCGCGTGAGCAGTGTGACAAACTGCGGTGACACCCTCCCGACCAAGCGATTGATGATCGGGAGCTGGTCGTGAGGTGTTAATCGCGTCTCGTTACCCCACGTATACTACACGATACACGACGCACGATGAAGGCCAAAATCGGGCCGATCGCCAAAACGGTCGCACGACTCAAAAATCGGCTCAAAATGGGCCAAAAATCGCACAGTGTAAGCCCAGCATTACACTCACACAGACACACACACCACCACCATCAACTTTGCTAAATTGCTAATGAAAAACATTGATCGGGCAGCTGTGACTGAGCAGCAATGTAAATCCAACTATTTTCACGGTTGTGTGCCTCCATCGCTTGTGTCCAGATCACACGCTGCACAGCCGTGCTGCTCCATCTTTTACACCAACGTTTACGTGTTTGCGCGCGAGCAGTGTGAGCGGCTGTGGTGAGACCCTCACGAGCGATTGATGATCGGGAGTTGGTCGTGAGGTGTTAATCACTTCTCGTTACCCCACGTATACTACACGATGCACGATGAAGGCCAAAATCGGTCCGATCACTCAAAAATCGGCTCAAAATGGGCCAAAAACCGCACAGTGTAAGCCCAGCATTAGAGCAGCAATGTTTGTTCAGAGAAAGGGAAAAATGGGAAAAGGAAAACACCTGGCTGGAAAAAGTTAATATGGGCATGTGCAGTGAATATCAGTGCTATGTGGCCAGAAGTGTGATAATATAATTTATTTTGTGTAATAAACAACTGTAAGGATAGATGATTACAACAAATAGATGACTAATACATAAAAGTAATACATAGATGAATAATGATGATGAGTTATGATGCGTAATCATGGGAACAAGCGGGTTTACAAACAGGAGCAGCTGATTAGCATTAAGCCAATTGTACTAAATGCACTAAATGTGCACTGTTACAAGAATGTTTTTCTTTCTATTGTTTTCTATTTTTTTAAGTTAAGCTGGACAGAGTTCTTTTAAAGAAAGATTTACTTATATTCTCAAAAGTTAAGCATGACAGGCTTCTGTTTAAGAAGGAGACCTGTTTTATTGTGTTAATGTTGTCATTTTGAGCTAAAAATAAATGGCTAAATGATCATTTGTTTCACATGTGTTCATATCACAAAGAATACACATCTACTTAAATCAAATTCAAGTCAAATGGTTAAAAAAATAATTTCACACACAAAAAAAGAGCTAGAAAATTCACCACACTGGGAAGGGTGAAGACAACTGGGTCGCCCGGCCCTGGCCACGAGGTGTCCCTTATTTATTTTTCAGGGAGTTGGCAACCCTAATCCGATACCAAGTAATATTCAAGGTGGTATCAACGATACTGATCCGATACTTTGTACAAAAACGGATTTTATTTATTGTATCTCAAATTATAGCGTCATAATGATTACAGGACATCAGATTACTTGTTCTTATCACTTAATAATGCAGAGTTCATCATATAGAAATAAAAAACCTGAAGTTGTGGCTATTTGAACACCTTGCCTGCCTGCAGCACTAAAGGACTCCGTGAGAGACGTCTGTCTCGCCCTAGCAGCACCTGTCCCTCTCCTCCTCTTCAGTCTCAACATACGCTCCTCATATTCTGTCATATGATTTACTCTGAGGTGTTTGACAAGGTTAGTGATGTTGCCACAACCATACATGCCAACCCTCCTGATTTTTCCGGGAGAATCCCACCTTTCTCCAGATTTTCCACCCGGACAACAAAATTGAAAAACCATATCGCAGAATTCATAGCGCAGCCCAGCCAATTCCAGTCTCCAACAATGACGGCAGCTGCTTAGTTTTAATATTACTCTTGTTTCTCTTTCTGGGTCGCAAAAACTTTTAACATATTTTCAGGTGAGAATGTAGCTGTGTGAACTTCAAATATCTGAGCCGACCGACACATCGTCTTCAAACCCCCGCGGTCTTTCACCACTCGGGTTAAACATGATATATAAGTCACTTTGATAACCTAAAAATGTTCTTGTTTGGCTTTTTCAGTGTTTTATTTGTTTGTGAGTAAATCGGTTTGGCTGAGATTAAAGTTATTAGATTAAATTAAATGTAACTTTATTAATCCCTCGGGTGGGTTCCTCCGGGGTTTTCCCACAGCTGAATAAACGTCAAACAGAAAACTGATTAAACAGAAGTGTGAGACGGTCGAGAGTTTACGTCAGCGCCCGGTTATATTTTAGACAGCAAGGAGCAGACGGCAGTTTGACTCCACCGAGGGAGCTCGTGACGTACTACCTGGCTTTCTTTAGACCGCGAAGGCTGGGTCCTCAGGTGGAAGCAGCCTCTGAATTTGGACACCCCCGCTGTTTCCGGGCCGGCCAATAATAACGGTGACATTTAACGTATTTTATCCGATAAATAAACACTGTAAAATGTATTTATAAACCTGAGCTTCCTCCTGCACTTGTGTCAAATATGGACACGTCTTTGTCCTCATGAAAGTTTGCCTTCACTCAGACTCATGCCCTGGTGTTCCTACCATGCCAAAATATAGAAAACTGTCAGGTAATGAGTTGGAATAAAGTTGAATAAAAACTTGAAACACAGAGATGGATGATATTTTATACTTGTTGCTTTATAAACAGTCAAAGCAAACGGGGTCATTTTTGAGCCCAGAGGACAACAGATGTGATTATTTGCTGCCAGTTAAAAGCTTGAAGTAGTTTAAAAACAGCTTTCTAAATTAACTTTGACATAAACCCGTCTGTGATCATCTGTTAAAGCAACCGACTCTGGTTGTGAAAGGATCCTCACGATAACTGATGATTTATTTTATTTTTTACCCAAAAACAAAGAAAAAATTAATTTTTATGAGGTTTTTATCAGATTTAAATTTGAAATGGAATAAAAAAAATGTTTAAAAATGTTTGAATTAAGTTGTAATTAAAAGTGGGGGAAAATCCACTTCATATTAATTAACAACAGTAATAACACCTCTATGTGAGTGCACTATCATGACATCAAGAACACTGGACAAGCTGTACTGTCTTCAGTAGACAAGTTGGGAAATTGCAACGTTGGAAGACGATGTCAGAAAATATGAGTCCTCCTGCTACTGTTATTGTTATTTTTAGGGGTGTTTTGATGAAATTTAAGGATGCTTTAAAAAGCCCCCAAAAATGCACTAAACCCAACCAAGTGGGAGAACAAGTGCAATAGTGATGGTGGAACCACCATCAAAGCATACAACTATTGATCTGCTGCTCCCCCTCCTTCCGACCAGCTCTGGAGCCTCCTTCCTCCTGAAAGAGAAGCAATCTCTTTGCATGAAGTTTCCCCTTGTGGGACTAATAAAGGTATATCAAAATCAATCAAAACCTACCAAATTTGTCAAATTTGATTTACTCACCGCAGGAATCATACAACCATCTTTTTGTTTCTCGTTGTTGAAATAAAGGCCAAAACACAACCTCAATCGGGATTTTTTTCTCAAGTATTTTTATTAATGTTTAGGCATAAAAAAAAAAGATTTTTGAACTTCATTTTTTTAAAAATCCACTTTAACCATCCACTTAGGTGGACAAATGATGTGTATGGCGTGACACATCAGTGTCCAATGTAGTGGTTTATGTGCAAGTATACCATCAACACTGGCACAAATACAAGAAAACAGCCTTTGAGTTGCTGTGCACTATAGTGACCATTATGTGTCAAAGAGTTAAGTGATGCCTTTTGGGCTAACCAATGCATCAACAGTCTGTCAAGTTTCAGTAAATGATATACTGAAGCACTTTTTGAATTCAACTATGTATCTAGATGGCATAGTTTTCTCCAGAGACCTCCAACAATGCATCGAAGACAGAAGTAAGGAAAGTGTTACAGCATTTATTGGAAAATATGCTTCATGTGAAGGCAGAAAATGATGAATTCCATGTTACGTGTCTGTCCGGGGCTATATTCTAGACCGCAGACGGACCAAGAGTGACCTGGTGGCTGATAAATCTCCGGTCTGCAGATGAGTTTCCTCTCCATAACCGCCTTGGCTAACATGTGTGATGTAGAGGAGATGGTGTTTGAAAAGTAATAACATATTAATACATTAGCAAGGAAAGTGCAAATGATGACAAAAAGGGGAAAGCAGCTCTGACAATGTTCGGACTGATAAAGAAGCAAATTGATCAAGTGCAGGCTCAGGAGCGCTTTCAAATCATTATCTGTGAGAATGTCTGAATCTAATACGTTTCACAGGCTGCTTTGTCAACACTGTAAATTACTCACAGCTGACTCAGGATTCTTTTGAGGGCAATTTTGGTGACACCCAGCACGTTAACGTCATGGTCCAGGGAAGTGTTGTGCTTCTGGTCCTTTTGGCCTGTGTTGGGCAAAGTCGGCCACCAGCGCTGGCCCAGCCTCACCTGCAAGCCATCGGCAGCAATCCTGCTTTTAAGGCCACTCCATCCACTCTTCACCAGAGACATGACTGAGGAGACAGACTGGCCAAAACACATGGACACAAGACTGACTTTACAGGGAGATGCTGAGGGAAAGACACAGAGACAAGACAGAGACATGAAAGGGACCAAAAAACAACCAAGACCACCTAAACTAGATGTACTGATAAACTCACCACAAGACACTTAACTAGGAAACACAAGTAGACAGTAAACAATAAATATAATATAATATATATTATATTTATATATAGAATAAACACCAGTCAAAAATCCATAAACACAAAAACACTGTATCAACGACCCAAGTACTTCAAGCCAAAGGTCATAAAAGGGGGCTAAGCAAATCACTTCAAGACCCCAGCTGTGACGCTTGGTACAGTCAAAAGTCCACCAGGAACTGATCTTGATGAAATAACAATTAAGCTGCATTTTTTTCTGCTTGTTTTAAATCATTTTCGTTAATTGCATTTACTTTCGCTTTTTAAGTTCTTATTTTCATGGCTATGTAATTACCAAACAAGTGCTCATGTTGTAACGTGCAATGGAGGTGAAGCCAGCCGCGGAGGTGTGCAGGTGGATAGCGAATGAGCAACAGCTTCTGACTTTCCAAAAAGTACTCATTTATTTACAATATCAAAAATAAAAGTGCCTGACAATGGAGGAGAAAGATGGCGGAATAAGCGGTTGTACAATCTGCGGGTCTGATTAAGAAACGTGATTTTGATGTCCTAAAAAATACTTTACTGACAAACTGTTACTCCAAAAGGAAGTAGAACGCAAGCGAAACCCCCTGGAAGTTACTTTGACAGACCTTCAGGCAGATACAAAGATAAACTTAGAGCGATAAAAATGGCTAACCCCAAGCTAACAGGTAGCCTTTCCGACCACGATTACAACCTTGCTGCTATGCAAGAAGCATGTGAGGACGAAGATATAGAAGAGATGGAACTTCAGAAAGAGATCGGAAGACCCATAGGTGACCACACCCCGTTACCAAGTCCCAATCCCAAAAAAATGAAAAGCAAAACTACTGAGAAGCAGGTGAGCATCGAGAATGTGTATGAAATTTTACTTGGCTTCACAAAGAGATGCGAGGAAAGGTTTGATTCGCTTGAAAAGAAGTTGGAAGCCTTCGAACAACGCATTGAAGTAAATACACAGGCGACCCAAAAAAACAGAGAGGAAATTGACAAGCTGAAGACGAAGGTGGAGTCGCTGATGAAGGAAAACAAAGAATTAAAGGAGAGCTGTCTGGAGAGTGCACGTTACCGCAGAAGATGGGACCTCAGAATTTTGGGTCTGACAGAGAAGGACAACGAGAATACACGTGAAACAGTGATCGGCATTCTAACAAGAGTGGTTCCTGTATCAGTGGAAAAACTGCAGCTCATGGTTGATACAGTACACCGATTGGGGAAGAAAGACAATGCAGTGAGCAACAAGGTGCCAAGACCAATCATCATACAGTTCGGCATGAGGACGGCAAGGGATGAAGTATGGAGGAAATCCAAAGAGGCCAGGGTCTGCAAAGAACTGAACATAAAATTTAAAGAGGACTTCTCCAAAGAAGACCGTGAAGCTCGGATCAAGCTGTGGCCCAAGGTGCAGGAAGCTCGAAACAACGGCAAAAGAGCATTCCTAAAGGAGGGTTATGCAATAATAGACGGTAAAAGGATCGATCTGTGAGATGCACTTGAAGAAGTCACTACAAGTTAACCAAAAAATGTGGGTATGTATGTGTGTATATAAATGTTTATATATACATATCTGTTGAAAATACACAAATAAAAACTAGGAGAGGGTCAAAAAGCAAAGTCGTAGTTAAATGTGAGCTATGCAGAGCTGAAATTGCCGCATATATAAAGGGGTAGTACTGTGATAGGGTCGGAGTACTGTTATGATTACATAGGTAGGACACTAGGCTTATTCCTGCTTCAAGCACTTTTTTTTTCTTCTAGTAAGTGCCAAGGAAGCCGTTACTGTTCTTGTTTTGTATTTTGTTCTTGCGTTTTTGTTTTTTCTTTATCTTATAGATGACTGTTCTATTAAGTTCCTTAAATGTTCGAGGCTTAAAAAACAATGTCAAACGTAAGGCCATGTTTTTATTCTGCAAGGAAATTAAGGCAAACATTTTGTTTTTACAAGAAACACATTCTGGTAAGGAAGAGGAAACATTTTGGAAACATCAATGGGGAGATAGTATTCTTTATTCACATGGTACTACTCACTCAGCAGGAGTAATGATCTTATTCAACAAATTTGCAGGGAGAGTTATTGATCATAAAAGCAACGGAATGGGGCATTGGATCATGGTGTTGGTAGAAGTCTGTGAACAGAAAATTATTCTTATTAACGTGTATGGATACAACAACAGGTCTCTAAATAGAAATATGATGTCTAACTTAAGTAAATTAATTGCAAATTGGAGTACTACATATGGTTCTACCCAGGTAATAACTGGAGGCGATTTTAACCTGGCTCCTAACTCATGGCTTGACAGACAACCACAAAGAGGAAATCAACCAGAACACGATAGCATTATTTGTGACTTTTGTGCGACAACTAATATGATCGATTATTGGAGGATGACAAACCCAAATACGAAGAAATATACTTGGTTTAGTCCATCAAATAAAAACGTATGTTCAAGATTAGATTATTGGCTTGTCTCCCAAACAGTATCATCACATGTTACGAAATGTGAGACCCAGTCAACCCCACTTACTGATCATTGTCTGATAAGTCTCTTATTATCTCTACGTAAACAACAAAGATCTGAAAACATATGGAAATTTAACAATAGTTTATTGCAAAACGAAGACTTTTGTAAACAAGTTAAAAAACTTAAATCAGAAATTAACTATATGAGCATGACTAATGTCAGTAAATGGGAATGGTTTAAATATAGTGTGAAACAATTAGCTATAGAAACGGGAAAGAAAGTGTCTGCCCTACGCGTACGTGAACAGAAAAATCTAATTGAACAAATTCATTTATTATGTGGTAAACCCTGTATGACTGCGGAAGAGTCAGAACGCTTACATGTTCTATAGTAATCTGTATAAATCAAGAACTGAAAAAGAAAATGCAGATATCTTTTTTGATATGATTAAAGACCAGGTAAGAAAATTGGAAGAGGATGATAAAACATGGTTAGAAGAAGATTTGAATATATCCGAATTAGATACAGCTCTAAAACAAATGAAAAATGGAAAATCGCCTGGAATTGATGGTCTAACGATTGAATTTTATAAAACCTTTTGGCAAGACATTAAAGATTTGTTATTTAATGGCTTTTTGGATTGTTTAAAAAATGAAGAACTATCCCCAACAATGAAAACAGGATTAATAACCTTATTACCCAAACCAAACAAAGATCTACAAATGCTAGACAATTGGAGACCCATAACACTTTTATGTAACGACTACAAATTATTAGCCTTAGTATATGCAAATAGGCTTAAAAGCGTCTTAACCAAATTGATTGATGAGTGCCAATCAGCATTTATTAAAGGAAGGCAGATTCATAATAACATAAGATTAATATTAGATATGATTGACTATCGATCCTTTATTAATTCAGAAAGTTTAATACTATTTATTGACTTTTTTAAAGCATTTGATTCAATAGACCATAATTTTTTATTTAGATCTTTAGAACTTTTTGGATTTGGAAACAAATTTTGCAAAATGATCAAACTGTTCTACAAGCAAATTTATTGTTATGTTTCGCTCAATCCAGGCATAACATCTAGGATAGACATATTCTGTGGAATTCGACAGGGTTGCCCAATTTCTCCAAAATTATTTATTCTTTGCACTCAATTAATGGCTTACCTCATTGTGAACCATTCAGACATCGAAGGAATAAACATTTTTGATATTGAACTGAAAATAAGTCAGTTTGCAGATGACACAGTAATATTTTTAAAGGATAAATCAATACTCGAGAAAGCATTGAATGTCATTTCAGTTTTTTCTAAAGCTTCAGGCTTGTGTCTGAACCTAAAGAAGTGTGAACTTTTGCCACTTTATGACTGTTTGGAAAATAGCATGAGGACGATTCCAGTGAAAAATGAAGTCAAGTATCTAGGCATCTATTTAAACAAAGACATCAACACTAGAGAATCAAAAAACCTAAAAGACAAAATTGATGGCATGTCCAAAACACTAAATCATTGGTTGACGAGAGATATTACAATTTTTGGACGCAATCTATTATCTAAATCAGAGGGCGTCTCAAAGATGGTTTATCCAGCATACTCACTATACATTACCCCGAAAAGTATTAAAAAGGCTAACTCTATAATCTATCAATTCATTTGGCGCAATAAAACACATTACATTAAAAAATCACAACTTGTCAAAGATTATGCCAAAGGTGGTATAAAGTCAATTGATTTTCAATCAATGGTTGGAGTATTTAAAATAAACTGGATAAAAGCCTTCCTCTTGAAACCTGATTCCATATGGTTCCATATCCCAAAAAATATTTTCAAAAAGGTGGGAGGGTTGGATTTTCTCCTGAAATGTGATTTTGATATATTGAAGTTGCCTGTGAAACTGTCAGAATATCATAAGCAGGTCTTGTCTTATTGGAAGATGGTGTTTGCCCATAACTTTTCACCACATTGCTCCACCTTGTGGAATAACAGAACAATTACAATTAATAAGAAGTCGTTGTTTATTAAAGAGTGGTATGAAAAAAACATAATCTTTATAACAGACTTACTTGATGAAAGGGGTCAGTTTCTCTCAATGGGTGTTTTTAATGCTAAGTTTAACATCCAGTGTTCCCTTAGAGAATATGACAAGGTTTGTAAGGCAATCCCCTTACCTCTGTTGAGTTTGATTCAAGGTTATTTGTATTACTCTAAGGCACAAATTAGTCTACCTTCTTTACAGCTAAACCAGATTCCTTTGACGGATAAAAACTGTAATAATAAAACCATGAACAAGATATTTAAAAACAAATTATTTCACGACTTTAACTGTAACACAAAACTAAAAGGGAGTACTGTTAAAATAACGAACAAATATACGCACTTTTTAAAATGGCCTATCCCCCCCAAAGTCAAAGAAATGCAATTTAAAATAATTAATGGATATTACCCAGCAGCTGAAATGCTTAAAAAAAGGTTTGGGTTTGAGGTAGAGCCATGTGGATTTTGTTCACAAAATGTGGAAAGTATTGATCATTTGTTTTTTTCCTGCTCAGTAACGACTGACTTTTGGCAAGATTTAGTAGACTGGTTGAGTGTAAGAATAGACGGGATGACCCCACTGACTCTAACACAAGTTTTATATAATAATGGTGATCCATCTAAGGAACTATCCATGCTACACAAGGTGGTGATAATTATGGGCAAATACCACATACACTAATGTAAATTGAAAAGTAAAAGACCTTCCCTAACTGTATTGAAAATTGAATTAAAATCTTTTTTGTCATCTTTAGAATTACTGAGGGATTCATGTAATGAGGCTGCTTTGATATGCGACAATGGGACTCAATCTCTATCCTTTTAATGATTGTGTTTTTGGTGTACTAAGTAAGCCACATGTATGTTAAAGTTTTCACAGAAAGGAAACTGTTATATGTCATAAGAATGGCCTTCATATATTTATGTATGTTGGTTTTTTGTTTTTTTTGTTTTGTTTTTTTTGCTTTTAGTTTTCTCCTATTTCGTTTGGTTTCAACCTTTTCAACATGTTGTTGCACTAATGTTGTCTCCCAACGAGAGATTGTAATATGTGCATAAATTTAAATAAAGTATGAAAAAAATAAATAAATAAAAGTGCCACCTCTACCACACATTACTAAAGAGCACACTAGTCCGCGTACACACGGGAGCATCCATTACAGGAGGAGTGCGAAGAAGAACAAAAAGGGGGTGACACCAGTCGTGAGACAGGAGGCGCCGCCATGTGGTGATACACTGCATTACAATAGCAACTGTTACAATGTGAGATCATTTGGTTGTTCACTTGACTGGTTTGTTCTTATATCTTTATACTCTAGCTAGCCCATGGTCGAGAAATGGCCCGCCTGCTATTGCTTGTAATCTCCTTCCATCACCAACAGGGGATCACAATCTCAAAAAATTCCACATATTGATGCAGTTGAGAGACGTGTAGTCTTTTCTAAGGTAATTACAAGGTAGGGCACACTAGCGCCACCAAGGGAGGAGGGTGGGCGGCTTTAAGTGTAAAGCAAGGGTTGTGAAAAAGTGGACTGAATGTCATGGACATTCCCCATCTTTCAGTACCCAGTGAGAAAATATTGTATAATCTCTTCTATAATTTGGTTGCACATCATTCTTGCATCTAATGCTTAGTTTTCTTATCTCAGCTGTAGTTCTGTTACAATTTGGAGAACCATCCATGGAACCAGTTGGGTCAGCAGCCACGTCCCCTTTATGTTGTTTGTCCAGAAGAATAAAAAATAAGTAAACAAAAATAAATAACATTTTCTATGCACACTGTGTTTAATCTGTGTGATGATGCTGCGCTGAATTTTTAGACATTCCTGTGAACAACACTATATAACCTTAACGTGAGGAAAATGAAGGGCTGGGTCAGAGTCAGCGATCTGAGAGCCAGACCAGCCAAAAGCACTCCTGCACCGTGAGTAGGTGGGTTAAACCATACTGACTTGTTTCAGGTGTCAACGTCTTGAATCTTTCTTTGGCACGATGAAGATGATTTGGTTCAAGTTTTACAGAGTTAATCTTGGGTTTCATTCTTTTGGGGTCTTTTTGGGTGTTTCTGGTCTCTTGTCAGTTAGGTTCCTCTGTGTCATCCCCGTGTCTCCTGTGAGAGTCTGTCGCGTCCTCTGTGTTTGTTTCAGGCTTTGCTTCTCCTTTCTCTGTCTTTGTCAAGGTCTCTCTGTCATGTCTGCTTGAATCAAGTCCACACATCTTAGTCATAGTTTCAGTGTTAGTACTTCTGTTTTATTTTGACTGTCTCTTGAGTTCGGTGTGTTCAGTTTTGCTTCCCCCGTCTCGTTACGTCTAATCTGTTCCTGCCATGTTCCCATGTGTTTCCACTTCGCTCTTCACCCCACAGTGTCGTCTCTGTCTTCCTCAGTCCTTGGTCAGAGCATGTATTTCCGTGCACCAAGTTTTCTAGTGTCTTTCCAGTTTAGGTTTTTTTCATTGGTTCATTGGTTTGGTTTTCTTGTTTCGTCTATGTTTGGTAATCAGCCTTTGTTATTGTTACTCCCTGCCTCTGTCTCTCTGTATTTGGGTTCTCCCTCTTTCCGCAGTTGATTTCTCATATAAGAGTTGAACATGATCCAAGTTCACATTTTTTGGTTCTCAGCCGGGGTCTGCCTGTCTTTGTTTTGTTGTCAGAAACTTTACATTTAATTCAGTAATCTGATATCACGTTTTCATGTACAAGATGCAAACAAGTATGGTTTCAGTGTCATACTGGAACCACTGAAAGCCAAGAGGTAAATGGTCTGTAAATGGTAAATGGCCTGTATTTGTATAGCGCTTTACTAGTCCCTAAGGACCCCAAAGCACTTTACACATGCAGTCATCCACCCATCCACACACTGGTGATGGCAGCTACATTGTACCCACAGCTGGGGCGCACTGACAGAGGCGAGGCTGCCGGACACTGGCGCCACCGGGCCCTCTGACCACCACCAGTAGGCAATGGGTGAACTGTCTTGCCCAAGGACACAACGACCGAGACTGTCCAAGCCGGGCTCAAACCGGCAACCTTCCGATTACAAGGCGAACTCCCAACTCTCAAAGTAGCTGAAGATAAAACAGAAAAACATGAAGGTGATTTTCCTGGATTACAAGGCGACCTCCCAACTCTTGAGCCACAGTCGCCTCGTAGGTTTTTACTGTATGATGGGCAGGTGTGTGGTTCAGTGGCTCACTGGAGATTATCTCGGAATGAACACAGTTCTTTGTGTTAATGAGTCATTCAGCAGCTGCCATGTCCGTCGCCTGTGCTTGATTGAGAAGAATGATTCTCAAATCGTACACAGTGATCCTAAGTGGATCCTTTGTGAAGAAGATGGGTTTGAATTACATTGCCAGTCTCTCCAGAAAACCCATACTTGTAGTCCACATATGGTTAGAAAAAACAAAACAAAAACCCCACACTGCACTGCAACTGACTGAAATGAAAGGCTTGGGTGGAGCTCTGACTGAGCTGTCTGTGAGGTGGAGATGGGAAGGCGGTGGGTTGCACGAATGAGAGTCTAAGTGGGAGAATGAGGAGACTGATTGGCTCAAAGAAGGCAGGCAAGAAGAAGATTGGACTAGAGCAGAGGTGTCCAACTCCAGGCCTCGAGGGCTGGTGTCCTGCAGGTTTTAGATCTCACCCTGGGTCAACACACCTGAATCACATGACTAGTTCATTACCAGCCTCTGGAAAACTTCAGGACATGTTGAGGAGGTCATTTAGCCATTTAAATTGGCTCGATCCTGCAGGACAATGGCCCTTGAGGCCTGGAGTTACGGTTGAGAATGAAAACGTGGGAAAGTGGTAGTGATGTGAAGAACAGATAAGCAGGCATATGAGTCATTACAGACCTTCCTTATTGAACTTACACATAAACTTCATTTGATTTTTCGTGTCTGCTAAACATTTAAGAACTTGTATAGAAATTTGACACCTAATCATTGCAGGGAACGTTGACCTCTTTCAGGTTAAACAAATATGCTGCCACAAAGCATCAAACTGATATTTATTGTCACTACGAAACCTTTACCTCAAACAAAATGAGTGTAGGCCGATTACATCGTTTTCTTTTGTGGATGGGAATGAGGGCAACCATGAAATGCTGGAAATGATCTTGTCAGAACAGGTTTTCAGAAGTAGTTAAAGTTGATTGGCGATTTTCATGACAGGTGAGGGTTATGCATG
The DNA here is from genome assembly GCF_057382185.1 of Mchenga conophoros. Lineage (NCBI taxonomy): Eukaryota > Metazoa > Chordata > Actinopteri > Cichliformes > Cichlidae > Mchenga > Mchenga conophoros. The sequence goes on from NC_140542.1 coordinate 6,832,714, forward strand.
ATTATTTATCTGTTGTTTGTTTTCTTCCCATATGCACCCCTCCCACAAATGCACACAAAAGTACCCACATTCAGTTGTATACACACTTACATGCAGTGTGTACGTTTCTGTGTATACATGTACATGTCATGTAGGACTTCCAGTGTGCCTTGTCTTGCTCTGTCTTATCTCTGATTTAATCTTGTTGTGTATCTGTCTCTGTTGTCTCGGTCAAACAAAAGTATAGCACAGAATACACTCACAGGCCACTTTATTAGGTACACCTGTTCAACTGCTCACTCATGTGTATGTGTCAATCACATGGTAGCAACTCGGTATGCTTAGGCATGCAGACATGATCAGTCTGCTAAGTTTGAGAGGAATACAGCCAGACTCCTTTGAGCTGATAGGAAGGCAACAGTAATTCAAGTAAAAACTACAGTTACAACCAAAGTAGTGTCTCTGAACACACAACACATGGACCCTTGAAGCAGATGGGCTGCAGCAGCAGAAGACTGCACCTGGTGGCAACAAGCTGAGACTACGGTTTATATGGGCTCAGCAAAATAGCAAAAAATTAGAAAAATGTTGCAAAGTCTGGTGAGTGTCAACTTGTGCTGCAACATTCACAGTTATAATTATGCACAAATGACATGAAAATATGATCAGGGTGCTGCTGCTGTGGTATCAGGGATATTTGCTTGTTGCACTTCAGGTCCCTGAGCTTCTATACATATATATGCAACAATATTAATATGCATTACTTTTATTGTTCATAATTATACATTTAAATATAAAAATACACTTTTAAACATGAGTTAGTTCCATAATCCAGGAGGGGAAAGTGGAAGCCAAACCAGCCACTTAAACTCAGCTGAGAGCACCACTGCAGCACCCTCGGTCTCTGCTTCAGCAACTTAACTGACTATTAGCAGAGTTTTCTCTGGTTTTATTTTCACTTAGTTCAAAATAAAATACTAAAAAAATAATACTAAAAAAAGTTCTATCTAGCCATTTCACGTTGACCAATACCTGTTAAACCTGAGCAAGCACACCCCTGTGCAGAGGTTGTGCAGCAGAGGACAAACAAACTTTGCTTAACCTACTTTTTTTGCATGACTCTGTTGGAGCTGGGATATTTGGTTAGATTCACACTGCTGTGTGACTTTCTGCTGTTGTTCATGAGATGTTTACCACCCAGAGTTTTTTCAGTGCAAAAAAGACACATTTGTCCACACAGCTGTTAAGGCATAGTTCACCTGTAATAAACTGGACGTGGCTTTTCTTTAGGCATACGAACAGTTTGCGGCTGCGCAGAGTACAGCTGACGGTCAGAGTGTGGACGGATTCATCCTTAGTAACTTCACACAAGACGGGAAAAGTCTCCCTGGAAGCACGGCAGCTTTCTCTGAGCGCTCTTTCTCTCTGACTGCATTCTTGTGACTTCACACAGACCATAAATAAACTTAAACTAAAGTCATTTTTCCTCATTTACAGTTACGCGAGTGCTCACTCCAAAGCCGAATCCTGGCTTGCAGCACGTGTTGGTGACCAACACGGCACCGGGAGGAGGGGGCCAGGCCTGCCATACGTCAAACACTTTCTGCTTTCATCATCCACCCCCTGTCCCCAAACACGAGAGCTCCCACTCTGACTCCAGTAGATGAGTGTCTACAGCGGTGTTGTGTGTCTGTAATAAATGTGCCTGCCATATTTGGTATTTATCTTGAGAGAGAACAGGAAATGCCAGATTTGGAAAACCTTTTAGACAAAAACTGCTAAAATGTAAAGGTCCCCTTTCCTTTCTGTCTTCTAGCACTGATAATAAAGCATAGCAAGAACATAAAGTAGGCCTGCCCTTTGTTTTAGGACTACAAAGTGGGATGATAAAGACAACAACGCATGCGTGCAGAGCTACTCCCGTTCTTGCGGACCGGAAGTTACAAGAAAGTTTTAAGCAGAGGGACTCATCCTGTCCGCACATCCTATCTGTGGTTTATCGTCAGCGTTTGGTGCTCGAAAGGACGTTGCCCTTGTTAAACTTCAACCGAAGAGGTCAGTGTATGTACTTGTGTTCTCCTTGAGCCGACAGCATCTTAGCGGCTGGAGGGAAACAAGGAGGATGGAGGTGAGCGAAGTGTCTTTGCTACTATCTTTGAGTTAGCTTGTTTCCCTGTGAGGAGGTGAAAGCTTCTGTCACAGCCACGGGAGCTGCTGTAGCTACGCTCGCCGTCGTACCTGTAGTACATATTGGCCCTTTAATTAAAATTTCGTGTCTCCGCTTTGAATTTATCAAAGCTGCTTTTTACAATGTGATGTGAGCGAGTTCAACTGTCGGCGCGAGAATGACTGAACAGGAGACTTTATTCTGCATGATATATAAAACCTCTGACATAAGTCTGTTCAGGACCTGTTCCACACACGGGGAAAAACAAGCAAGTGTTACTCATTTGCATATTATTATATATAAAATAATAAATATAGATTTAATAAATAATTAATGTAAATATCAAATACAGAACTGTATTCTAACCTTTCTAACAGTCGCCTGCTATTCTCACAGTATCACAGTAGTTTCATTCACTATTTATCTGCATAGCCAGAGATTTGATTTTTTTTGTTTTTTTGGATTGACTTTGAAGGCACCATGTCGAGGTGTAATCCAAGTACTTAACCAGACCAGCTACGTGTTTCCTCTTTTATAAACGTTACCCACATGCATGGCTTTGTTCCTGGATCGTGGTCCATGAAGACGTGTGGTTGCAAGACTTCTGGGAGAGAGGTTTGCCTGTAGCTGTAAAACACTGCACACCTACCCTGAGGAAACTCTATGCCTTATGATTTATTCAGCAAACCTTTCCCCCAGTACATCAGACTTAATGTAAGCCATTACATAAGCTGGTCAGAGACCAAATATTTACTCGAAAGTTGCATCATTGCAAATCAAACTGAAATCTTTGTCAGCATAGCAAAGGGCTTTCTTATTATCGTCACCCATGCTTGTAGAAATCATAACTATCTTGTCATGTCTTGTCCTCGCTTGCTCTGAAAAGGTTTAAGGAATGAGGATATACCAGCCGAGAAGAAAAAGCGGGAGAGATAAACTACACGGGACATAGATTCTACGCCAGCCCTCCGGCCTCTACCATGGAGCAAGAAGAAGAAGTGGTGGCTGCAGCAGCTCGAGAGGATGAAGACTCCCAGCTGATTTACAGGATCGAGCGTCCTGTCTACAATGAAACTCTGATCCAGGCACAGCTTCTTAAACGCAAAGAAGACACCACCACAAATTGTCAGAAGCTGGCAGAAAAGTTCCAGTAAGTCTTTCTCTGGACATTTCCTGTCAACATGTCGTTGAACAGATCAGCATCGACATAGATCCACACACAAGATCCCAGTGTGCTGTATAAACTGAAGCCAGAAGACAGTGGGAAATCTGTGGGAGTTGATGTGCAACCTTCGAATGTCCTTTAGATGAGTGGAAAAATAAGACGTTTAACACATTAAAATGCAAAAAAGCTCCAACACTGATCTTCAAATAGATCATGTTGCATTCTAACATTTAAAAACAAATGAAAAAGTTATTCAGAGCTAAACTGCACAAACCCGGGATCCTCTGTCCCTGCTTTTTATTTGGGAACTGATGCAGCTGGGCAAGCAAAAAGGGGGAGAAGTCGGGGGTTAAATAAGCCGCCCGAACAAGGCTGGGAAATGACATGCTAATGCCAGCTCGCTGGCAATTTGGGACTGAGACAGGTGGGAGGGCTTACTGAGGGGAGCTGAGGAGGAGGAGGAGGTCTTCATACAAAAGCAGAGATGTGCTTTGGAACCGTACAGCGAGCAACCCGGGAGTTAGTGAAGAACGGGTCTGCACTCATAACCATCCACAGGACGCAGGGCAAAAGGGAGCGAGGCAGAGGGTGTGGCAGAGCTCAGGGTGGGAATCGACACAGTGACACGTTAGAGTCATTTATAGAGATGCTTTCTTGTCATTTTGCAGAGGGAACAACAAAAGTGTCATAAAGTTGTAAAACATTGATGTTTCTTAAATAACTCTTGGCTATAGTGCAGAGTGAGGGTGAATGTTGGGGCTTAAATCTGTAACAGCAGAACAAACATTATCACTGAAATGATATTTCTGTGGTGTAAGAAAGAACAAATATCTGTTAACCAGTGTAACTCACGTGGTGCTGCTATTAAAGGTATAGTAGGGCTATTGTAAGCACGAGTCATTCCAAAGTTCAGCTAACACGAGGGGGCTTCTTGAATCCTGCAGTCAACAACATGAAAGCGACTCCAGAAAAACTTTGTCTGTGGAGGCTTTTAAAAATCTTATTGGTGTTGAATATCCACAGGTGTTCTTCAGAGAAGGCCAAGGCAGCAGCTCTGAGCTTCATGCCTATTCTCTCATGGCTGCCGTCGTATCCAGTCAAGAAGTACCTCTTTTCAGACGTGGTCTCAGGTCTCAGCACGGGAGTCGTGCAGCTTCCACAAGGTCAGTGAACCGTGCAGCAGCGCCGTGTGAAGCACCGAGGCTGCGAGCAGGGCCGGCTGCGGCTCCAGAGGAGCAGTTTCTGCTTCATGCTGACTCTGTTTTGCCATCGCTGACACTTTGACACTGTGATGGAGTCACTGAACCTCCAGGATTGTTTATTTGGAAACGTGTTATCTTCCCTGCTCCACAGGACTAGCCTACGCTATGCTGGCTGCGGTGCCTCCTGTTTATGGTCTGTACTCCTCCTTCTACCCGGTCCTGCTGTACACCTTCTTTGGCACGTCCAGACACATATCAGTAGGTGAGAGAGCCGTCTCTGTTCTGACCTCATGGCCCTGTGTGACCGGCTCTGCCCACGTACAAGAAAACAGTTACAATATGCTCGTCATTGTTCCATAAGCTCCACCCTCTTATTTACTCCCTGCCCCCAACACACACACAACAGAAAATTTCATGTTCTGCTGTTGAAGCTACATGTACAGAGGAGAGAAATTAAAGGTACCGCCGCCATGGCGATGCCCCGACCTAAATATTTATCAAAATATTTATTTATTGTTTGAAATCGATCCAAACAGACACACCCTGACACGGTCTGACGTTTCCTTTCAGTTTAGTGTTAAATGTAAAGTTGGTGTTAAGGTTCTCGCCAAGAAAGAAGCTTTTAAATAAGATGTATAAGAAGAAAATGATTGTATATGAAGGAAACTGCTGCTTCCTGGATGTGTCACTGATTGCTAGCTTCTTCATTTTCCAGCTTGATGTTCGTTTGGAATAAAGAAACCATGGAAGCCAGCTCCTCTGGTTCACTGCAGCTGTGTGCTCGGCCACGGCTGCTTCCTCACGTCTAACAGTATTTCCAGTAATGCTTTGCTGCCTATTATGAGGATAGGAAACTATAGCTGATTTGTTTCCAGCCTGACTCTCCTGACATTGTCCAGAATTTGTCTCTCATTGGCTCCCCCTCTGTTCCCCATGTCTGCTTTCAAAACACCAAGATGGTGACGTTCAGACGCACCGAGCTGTTTTCTTTTCTCGCTTGCTTTTTGAGAGAAGACAAATGTAGTTAAAATGATGTCATTTTTACATGGTTGAGCTTTTTATAGATTTCTTAATCCACATTAATGGTGTCACATCCAAGTCTTGCAGGCAACTAGTCACTTTCCACACAGCTGTGTCTGTAGTGACTGTGAGGTGTACTGGGTTACACAGTGATTCAGATTATGAGATGAAAGGTGTGGAGGAAATGTTTGTATGTGTGCTAACTGTGTGCTTAGCTTTCACGGGAGGCATTTCAGCGACCTCACCCTGTGACAGCTTCCTTTCCTTGAAATGGGTCCAAGTCTCAAATGCCAGCTGTGACCTATGAGTCCCTCTGACAGTTGGACCCAATGAAGCACCTCACAAACAGGAAGTGTTCCTGTAAAACTGTCACATGGTGAGGAAACAACACGTCACATTATGGCAGAATAAGACACAGATGAGCCTGTCATCAGACAGCGCACACTTGATGAACAGCACCAAAGTGCTGCAGTGATGTTTGGTTTAGTGCAACTGTGTGTGGGAGAGGTTTTCCTGAAAAAGGACAGGTGCGATAAAAATATTACGTTTCATTTTGTTAAAGCCAACTGTGCTTTTATTAAACCTTCGTGGTCCTCTTCGTATGTGCGATGGTTTGGATATTTCTCTGTGAAGAACGGAAAGAGCTGAAAGAGCTCCGTGGTCCCACAGACTAAACCACAGTGCTTCATGTCTCACACACTTTGCATAGTGAGATTCAGTTTCTGCCTTCCAGACGAAGGCTTCTGCTCCCACAGTGCAGATGATCTCGTCACAGCTGTGTTACTTTGTAGGTTACAGTTTGTTCTTCTGTTTGCAGTAGTTTGTACCGTGGTTCTCTGTCTGTGTGCACGTGAGGGTGGATAACTCTACCTACAGGTGCAGGTTCTGAAAGCAAATAAGAAAACCCCGTTATCACATGATAGATGAGGGGTGTGTGTGTGTGTGTGTGTGTGTGTGTGTGTGTGTGGAGTGACGTCATGTTAAGACTCCATTCATATTTGACTGACATCCACCGAGGTCTTCAAGCTCCACTAATGATTTTATTGGTTAAAAACTGACAAAACCTTCTAACTTAAACTGTCATTCATACATGTGTATTGATATTATACAGACAGTGCTGTATACATGCTTCTTACCTTCTCACTGAGAGTGTTTATGGGGACTGTAAATATGACGTTATTACCTGATCTTCAAACGTTCCTAAAATGTTTTTAAAATTCTGATTAACATTGAGGAAGTGATGCTGGGGCTCACATCTGCATCCAAATGTCACCTTTGACCTCTACCTTTAAAGTAAATACTGCCCACAGAGGCTTAACCTTGTGCTCTGGTTTCAATCCAAGCAGGTTTAAATGTTTTCAGTCTCTTAGGCTATGTTCACTCTGCAGGTCTTGATGCTCAATTCAGATTTTTTGATCAAATCCGATTCTTTTGTCTGCTCATTCACACTACAAATAAAATGTGACAGCAAACGCGCAAAAGAAGACGTCACACACAACGCGCTCTGTTTAGACCCAGAGCAACAGTATGTTTGACTGATGACCTTAATATAAAGACTTCGGACTTCATGTTTCCCAATTTTTGCTTTAAGTTATTTTGTTATTTACATAATAATGTAGATAACCTAATAATGATCCTTATTGCTGTTTTAGAGGAGCAGTGCTTCAGAGGATAGATTTCTGTCAGAATCTGCAGATTATACGGTACAAATAAAATGTTCACGTTTCTCCAACGTTGTCTTCCAAACAGTTTCACGGGATGGTCAGGAAACGTTCGCGATGTCTTCTCCGGCGCTGATAATTGGCGTCTGTCTTGTGTCAGTGACGTAAAAGACGGATTTAATGCGACATGACCATCAAACAGCAGTCGATTTCTGAAACATCAGATATGTATCGGATTCAGGACCACATATGAAAGTGACCCAGGTCGGATTTGTGCCGTTCACACTGTCACACCATGATCGGATATGAGTCGCACAGGGTCAGAAAAGTCGGATTTGATGCGCTTTCGCCTGCAGTGTGAACGTAGCCTAAGTGATAATCAGCATGTACCCACATCATTTTTGTGAATTCGAAAGTTTAGTAAATGTAAAAACAAAACAGCAAAAACTGTAACATTATAACCCCTCAGAACGTGTGTCCTGTGGAAGGTTTTTAAAATTTGAGTTTGACAGATGTTGTAAAACTTCACTTTCTAACATCTTCCACAACTGGGATTGTAAAACTCGCTGCCTCTAACTACGTAAAGACTGACATAAGCAGATTTCATTAAACCCAGCCTCAGTTGTCTCACCAATCTGGCTGCTTTCTTTTCTCCAACGCTGTCACGCTTGTCTCGATTGTCAGTTTAAATCCGTCCAACAAATGGGTCCAATAAACTAGACCTGCTCAACCCTTTGAAGCTGAGAAGCTAATCTGCAAAGATTGTAAATCACCGCTGGCCAAAATCTGGCCTGACATCAGGTTGCTGTGGGAATGATGACAGTCCCCTCTGGCAGAGAACGAGAGGAAATTATTGGGCTGCTTTTCAAGTGTGAGGCAGGACGGCCTTTACCGTCACAGGGTGGTGAGAGGAAAGGCCGGTGCGAGCACAAGTCTGCAGTTTCTGTGCTGCGTTTGAGCGCTCGTTGTACTCGACATCAGCTTTGACCCCAGCCTATCATAGCGCTGCGTTTGTGTCGATGACCTGCAGGTACCTTTGCTGTCATAAGTCTGATGATTGGGGGCGTCGCTGTGAGGGAGGCACCAGACAGCATGTTTATGAATATCAATGCTACTGGATCCAACGCATCTGATGCCATCAACGTGGAGCTTCGTGATAAGAGCAGGGTCCAGGTGGCCGTGATGGTCACAACTCATCCAGGTCAGCCTCCCGCCTGCAGAGCAGCCGTGGCTAATCTCACTGTTTATCCAAAGCAGCAGCAGCAGCATGTCTGAATCACTGTTGATGTATCAACTCGATTTTAAATGTTTCTGTATGAAACATTGTTTTTGACCCCCCTCTTCTTCTGCATTCCTTTAGATCGTTTTAGGTCTTCTCAGGTTTGGCTTTGTAGCAATCTACCTCACCGAGCCCCTGGTGCGAGGCTTCACCACAGCAGCATCCATGCACGTCGTCATCTCCCAGCTGAAGTACTTGCTGGGGGTGGAAACGCAGCGTTATTCTGGGTTTCTCTCTGCTATTTATGTGAGTTTTGAGAGGCCCTGTCTTTCTCCTTCCCATAATGGTCAATGAATCGCTAACACTTACCTTTCTGTCACTGCAGAGTGTCAAAGCAGTGCTCAGCAGAATCACCAGCACCAATATTGCCACTTTCCTCCTGGGGCTCGGGTGTATCATCTTCCTTTACGTGATCAAAATTCTCAACGAGCGCTTCAAGAAGAAGCTGCCCATTCCCATTCCTGGAGAGATCATTGTGGTCATCGTGTCCACGGGCATCTCCTATGGTTTGTCGTTATCAAAGGAATACAAGGTCCATGTGGTTGGGAACATACCAACAGGGTAGGCCGCACACTCTATGGATTTGTTTAAGTGTCTTTTGGTTTAAGCTCGTGTTCTCTACACGTATGTGACAGAGGTATACAGATGTTGTCTTATTGGTTACAGGCTTCGCCCTCCTGCTGCCCCAAACATCTCGCTGCTGCCCAATTTGGTCACAGATTCTTTTGCTATAGCGATTGTAGGATTCTCCATGGACGTCTCGCTGGCCAAGATCTTTGCCCTGAAACATGGCTACAGTGTGGATGGCAACCAGGTGAGTGTGTCCACGGGGTGAGCTGCTGATGAGCCTCTGGCACTGTGTGTGACTAAATGTTTGGTTAGGACACTTTGGATCTTCTGGATGATGGGACGTCCTCTAGCTGTTTGTTGCAAATCTTGTAAAGTTATATTTTTATCCTGCACGCTGATATTGGAAATGCTGCTCACAAAAAGGTTCATTGTTCCAGTTTGTTGGAACGTGTTCATTTCATTGAACACTGAGTTGTTTGGAGCGTTGTATAGTTGCCTGACTGTACTATTCGTTGAAGACTGAGCAAAGCGTGTCCTCCAGTGACACATAGCTGACACATAAATGCAGGTCACGCATTTAGTAAAGCACGACTGTGGAAAATATACGGGTCGCATTTTCCTGAAATTGTCCAAAGCTGACGTGTGTAAATGTTGTTGCCGAAGGACTTTCCTCTCTTTTTCACGGTTTTCCTCCACGTGTCCACTTTCAGGAGCTCATTGCACTCGGTCTGTGTAACTTCATCAGCTCCTTCTTCCAAACGTTTGCCGTCACCTGCTCCATGTCGAGGAGTCTGGTCCAGGAGAGCACAGGAGGCAAAACACAGGTGACACACACGAGCTGCAGGAGTGATTACACTATCTAAATTGGTGCTATAAAGCTGTTGTTAGAGTGAGAGGTGTGTTGATGGAGTTATTGCTTTTTATGTGTGTGCTTTAGATTGCAGGGCTCCTGGCGTCGCTGCTGGTGCTGGTGGTGGTGGTGGCCGTCGGCTTTGTCTTCGAGCCGCTCTCTCAGGTGAGTTCCCGTCTGACGTTTGGGCGTGACCTGTGAGACCGCACACACCTATATGTCTTCTTTGGCTCTCGTTTGCTTGTGTTTCTCAGACTGCGCTGGCTGCCATCATCATGGTCAACCTCATAGGGATGTTCAAGCAGTTCAGAGACATTCCCAGTCTGTGGAGGACCAGCAAGATTGAACTGGTCAGTCTTTAAAACCAAGCTTAGCTGACTTAAAGTGCACCGTTACTCTGAGAGGTGTTTATGTGAACCCGAGTGAATACACGGTGGAGAAGCTGAGCTTGCAGACAGAAGTGTGACTATAATGTGCAGGAGATAAATGCACGTCGTCTGAAGACATTTGCTTATGTTAAAACTGCTTTGGTCTTGCAAAACGCTTCCTCTTCATGCTAGTTTCATGTTACTTTCCTTTTTGTCCTCTCAGGCCATCTGGGTGATCGCCTTTATCGCTTCTGTGCTGCTGGGACTGGACTACGGCCTCCTGGTGGCCGTCACATTTGCCATATTGACAGTCATATACAGGACACAGAGGTAATGATTCGGATATGTGTTTTTCCTTGAACTGAAGCTTAAAGGCAGCTGTGAGAGTTTTCAAAGAGCAGGTTTGATTTGTGCTCTGAGCTGTTTTCTTTCTCTTCCAGCCCTAAAACTTCCATCCTGGGTCACGTCGCTAACACGGGGCTCTACTGTGACGTCGACGAGTATGAAGAGGTAAATGTGTGAGGAGAGAAACCTGCTCCGTGTGAAACATCCACACTGACCAAGCCTGCTGTTTGTGTTCTCAGGCGGCTGAATATGAGGGGATTAAGATCTTCCACTCCAACTCTTCAATCTACTTTGCTAACAGTGACCTGTATGTGAACAGCCTCAAGGAGAAGGTAGCAGTGTGTTTGAGTGTGTGGAAGCAAACAGAAACCCTTTTGTGGGGGAAATATGTGAAGCACTTATTATCACTGGGTCTTACCTGACTCAGTCTGAGAGGAGCAGCGTGAGCGTGTAATCATCTGGTGGTAGATGCGAGCACAGCTCTACTTTGAGATGAGCAGGAAGTCAGTTTGCTTGTGTTTTCACTGTCTTGGCTACAAATGAAGGTTTGCAGTTGTAGCCTGTTCACGTTACAGCTGAAGCTTCAACAGTTCAGTGAAAACGTTTCTACGTTTGTCATTTCTGCTTTTCTGTGTGTTCAAATAACTAAGAGCAAAGAATACATTTTAACTTTACTGTGTGAATTAAAGGTTTATCCAGTATCTAAGCACCGTGTGGGAAATATTCCCAGCCTCTCCCAGTCTTAACCTAAGGAGTAACTGTGCCAGCTTTACCAGCAACACCTGATTCCTAGGGATCAGTCTCTGTTGCTACTGTGGAGGCATGTTGAGTCCTTAAAGGGGAAAAGAGTCCCGTTGTAAGATCATGGATTGAGCTCAGTGTTTACGAGTCACAGCCATGCCTGATCGCATCAATAACACAAAGAGACGCTACAAGAGCTCAAAAAGCAACACGGTGCCACGATCAGCTGCAAAGGGTAACAGGGTCATTACTTTACTGCTTCAGAGCTTGGACAGTTGATGGAACTATGAATTCTGGGTAATTACGTTTTCACCTAGGTGCAGGTTTAGATAGCTTGTGTTGGTTAAACAATGAAATCACACGTTGAAAACTGCATTTTGCTCTTACTCAGGTTATCTTTGTGCAAGATTAACACTTGTTTTGTGACAAATCAGGTGAAGCACAGATGTTACTGAAAGCAGTTGATCATGTGCTTCATGCTTATTGTGTTAAAGTTCAAAAGTAAAGACGTCGATATGTGTTTGTTTTGTAAACATTGTTTCAGTTCTCATTTTTGTTTTTCATATTCAATTCAGCTTTATTTACACAGCGCCAAGTCACAACAACAGTCACCGCAAGGTGCTTTATATTGTAAGGTAGACCCTACATTAATAGATACAGAGAAAAACCCAACAATCATATGACCCCCTATGAGCAGCACTTTGGCGACAGCGGGAAGGAAAAACTCCCTTTTAACAGGAAGAAACCTCCAGCAGAACCAGGCTCAGGGAGGGGCGGGGCCATCTGCTGTGATTGGTTGGGGGGAGAGAAGGAAGACAGGATAAAGACATGAGATTAATAACAAGTGTATTATGTAATGTAATATGAATAATTATCAGAGAAAATGCCAAAATAAGACGTGAGGTAATGGTAGAGGTAAATGAGTGAGGAAGAATGACGTGCTGAGTTGGATGTTAACAGCTCTGTTGTGATTATGTTGATCTTTACAGACGGGGCTAAACCCTGAACACTTACAAGCTGCTCGGAAAGCCCAAAAAAAAGAAAGAAAGGAGAAGACGAACAGCAATCGGTCGTCTCCGCTGAAAATCTGTGCCAAGGTGGGTCACTGCTTTTCTTTTGTCTATCCAAACTTTGAGCTTTGTCAACAGGTTAAATACACACTCATGTGACGGTCGTGTGTGTGTGTGTGTATATATATATATATATATATATGTTTTGTGGTGCTGCTTTGTTTCTAGTACAAGGATGAGGCAGTGACTCATGACGTTTTGTCCCAGAGCCACGTGGCGGAGGATCAGAAGAACGGCCAGTTTGGCGACAGACATGGCGACTCAGAGGAGGCGGTCTTCCTTGAGCCTTTCAGCACAGTCCACTCCATCATCCTGGACTGGACGTCTGCAACTTTCATTGACTCAGTGGGAGCTAAAGCCATCAGACAGGTTCTGGCCCTTTCTCCAGCGCTGCACTGCACAGGAGCACCAGCTGCATATTTTCACTGAACTCCAGTCACGGTTTCATGGTGTAGAGCCCAAATACTGAAAACTATTATCTGTTTGTGCAGATCATTAAAGAGCATGCCGCCGTAGATGTCCGGGTGGTCATAGCTGGCTGCAACAGTAAGTGACTATTAAGACTTTTCATTAGATCTGAAAATATCTGTACACATGCTCTGTTTTATACGTACTACGTACAGAACGCAATTAAAACCCGTCCACCCATCTATCCTCTTATCTTTACAAATAGCTGTGGGGACTATTTGTGGACCATGAACTGTTCATGAAACCAGTTAGAGGACTGGTGCTTTGTTACACATCGTCCTGCAGGAGTTGGTACACTGTGGTTAGAAAGGCATGGACGTGGAAATATCCCTCACACTGTAGCACCACTGATCCAATGCAGGAGGAATCCATGCAGTTATGATGTTTATACCAAAGTCTGCTACAGAAAGCCTGTGCATACTGCAACCTCAGGTTTCTGTTTGTAGCTGGGCGATGTGGCGCCCTGTGGTCTGATGCTGCTGTAGCCCATCTGCTTTCCAACATGAGGTGCATTCAGAGAAGCTCTTTGGTGGTAACAGGTGGTTATTTGAGTCACTCTTACCTTCCTGTCACGCTCGACACACTTCTTCTCTGACATCACTGAAGCATCTTCTCCCAGAGAACTGCTGCTCGCCTGTTACGTTCAGACCGTCCTCTGTAAACCTCGGAGATGATTGTGTTGGAAAGTCCCAGCAACTTCTAAAGCACGTCTGATATCTAGTCATGCCATGTTCATTCTGATGCTTGCCTTGAACTCCAGCTGATGTCTGCATTGAGCTTCTGCCATGTGATTGGCTGATTTCGATGTTTGCATGAATGAGAACATGATAAGGTCTGTAAGTGGAGACCTATAATAAAGACAAGTTCCACACACTGGGGTCATAATGTAAAGGATGGAAACGGGCAACAAGCACTATGACAGAACTCTGTTGAAAGTTTTGGTTTGAATGATTAAGCCTGTGGGTCCTGACAGACACAGCCTGTGGTTCACAGACTGAAGCCATTCCTGCAGTAACAAACAGGACGCTCCTGTTCTGCACATTTGGGATTGAAAATGAGAAGATATCATTTGGAACCAAATGGTAAACATGATGTCACACGATATATTTACAGTTCACTTTCAGTATATTGGCTCACGAGCGCTCAGGATGTTTTCAGAGTGGCAGCTAGCCAGAAGAAGGCAGGGATGAAGCTGCAGCAGCTTGTTTCACACTGTAATGAAGCTGCTGTCCAAAAAGTGAACACAGCAGGTTGCTTTAGTTGCTTTGTGTGCCCTGTAAATGGAACAAAGGTATCACTGCAGGAATGTCATGTATATAACAGTGTTTAACTCAACAATAACAGTGTTTCCCAGGCTGCACTTATCCTTTTGCAGCTTTATCTTAATTGGCTGATGGGGCAGAGCAGCCCTGAACGAGCACTGCAGATTAAAATATATTTACGGAACCATGTTGCTGTTCAGATAGCTGACTGTAGCTTTGCAATATCTTGTAGAAGAGATAATCTTGCACTTTTTGATGACATCTGTAGTGCTGGGGCCTTTTGGAAAACAGTGACTCAGCTTCTTTTTTTCTTTTTAAAAAAAATAAACTTCAGAAGGACATATTGCTGTGACAACACCGATGAGGGATAAGAGATATTGTCGTGAAAAAGTGAGTCTGTGGGGATTGATGAAAGACATGTCGGAGTTATCCATGTCCTCATTATACAGGCTTCAAAATGTTCTTACTTTTCTCTCTCTTTTTCCCACTTTCCCATGTTTTCACTTGTTTTGTTGATGGCTTTTTCCTTCGTCCTTCCTTAATTACATCCTCTTAATGATCTTTTCTCCCTGACTTTACCTGCATTTGTCAGATTTACTTGCGCTTGCCTGTTCCTTTGTCTCTCTCTCGCTTTCTCGCTCACTCGCCCTCTCAGCAGGGGAAATTGATGATTACAAACCCAGCAGTAAGAGAAAAATGATTGGATCCTAGCAGTAGTAGAACTGTAATATTTTCTCCTTGTGCAGTGGCCTGTAATAAACCAGGGCTGAGGAAACCTGTCAAAGCACGGTTGAGTCTGTGTGAAAGTAGGAGTTTGTGCTGTCTGTGCACGCTCGAACGTTGCTTCCGGCCGGCTTTGTCTTGTTTGAATGCTGTTTTGATTTTTGTGGACAGTGGAGAATAAAGATGACGTGACAGCTAGGACAGAGAACAAATGTGAAAAAACGTGCTGGAAAATGTAATGGGAGTGGCAATCCAGGACACACCAGTGCTGCTAAATTAAAAGAAACATTGATGTCTTATTAGCTGCACTGTAGTGAGAGTCCAGGACTACATTTCTTGTATTTTAGGTTGAAAGTGCTTGATGACAAAAATATAGATGTCACAGCAACTCCCATGCTCACAAACTAAGGTATCTCTGTGTGCTAGAGTTGACCTTGTCACCTACCTAGAATTATTCAAATGCTTGAGCCATCCTCACCTTCAGTCAGCTGAAGTGTGTCCGCTACCAGGTAACTAATGTGCCAGCGAACGCCACATCCTGAATGCCCCTGAAAAAGAGAACCCAGCAATGCACTGTTGTACTTAAAATAGACTGTGGCATGGCTCTTGTTGGGTCACTTCACTAACAAGAGTAATGTAACTTTTTCCAACAGTAGGACACCACACTTGCATCTTTATTCCAAAACAATAGTCTTTAAAAAGGGGTGTGTGTTTTCCATGTGGACTGAATCATACCACATACATCATTTTCCCTGTTGTGCATAATTGTGTGAAAAACTCACTCAATAATATGATGTTGTTCTAAAATCTATGTGTAGATGGGAAACATTATTTTAAAGGGGTTGTTTGGATACATAATTTATGTTCACATCATCAAAAATACATGCTTTAAGGACCTAAATAGTACAAATGCAAAGTACAGTTGGCTTACATTATGTTCCCTTTTGGGAATAAGGCTAAACACTCAGCACTACCCACGGTATCTTTGTACACAACAGTATGTAGGTTATTAGACTGGTGAAGAATAGCAAAGGGAAACACTAGAACAGCCTATTTTGTATGTGTGTTAACAAAATGTCACAATGTTCCCAGGAATGGGCGTCCCAATAAATTCCTCTTAAGGTCAGGCCAGGCAAAACCCAAACACGACATAATCAACACAAACACTTCATACCAACTGTCAAGCACGATGCTGTATACCAAAGTATTTTAGAATCAAATATGAGGCCATCTGACTGACAGCTAAAGCTTTACCCAAATTCAGTCATGCTACAAGACAATGATGTCAAACACAGCAGCAAATCTATAACAGAATGAAAAAGAAAAGAATGAAGGTGTTGCAAAGGTCCAATTAAGGTCATCCAGACCTACACCCGAGTTATGCATCATCCTGCCAAAACTCAATGAACTGAACCAACGTTGTGAACAGTCAACCAAAGTTCTTCAGTAGCTTCAAGTTATTGCGAAGGTGATTCTACAAGCTACTGAATCATGAAGAGTACTTAGTTTCTCAGAGGACTGCATAGAGTCCTATCAGAACTTCGGCTTTCGTGTGATTGTGTAGATTTGAAAACTGTGGAGCAACAACTGCAAAGGCTCTGTCACCTCTTTGCTTGAGGCATGACCTTGAGACATGTACAGTAAGAGGCCTTCACCAGTGGGTCTGTGAGCCTGGGAAATATTGGTGAATATAAATGAATAAGACTGGTAATACAAGCTAGGGGCCGCCCATTAAGAGCCTTGATCAAACAACCATAAACTGAATTCTAAAATGAGGCACGATGCCAATGCAGAGAGGCCAGGACTGGAGTGATGTGCTCATACTTTCGGTTCTAGTCAGCAGTCTAGCTGCAAATGCCTATAACAGTACAGATTCACAAGTTCAGCTTTCACGTACAGGTATTTTGCAAGGGTAACAAATATTTCCCTGTGACATACCAAGAGCAAAAGCAGTACAAACGGCCCATATTTGGTAGGTTCCTAATTTAGAGTCACAGCAGTGGGTTACAGGGCAGATGAGCTGTTCTGTATAACTTCTCTGTCCAGTGGTTTCATTGATGGTAACATAAACATCTTTCCTTTTCCAACAGGAAAGAGTCCGTACCTGCTGTTCACTAACCGTCATGAAATCCGTCGTATTCACCTGCTGAAGAGTGAGTACACACAAGTGGTCCCTACACTGAAGAATGCCGTGGCCCTGGATGTGGACGTGTCCACCAACAAGATGTTCTGGTGTGATCTGTATCATCAGAAAATATACAGGTACACACACATACAGCACGCACACACAATGACAAGTTATATTTATTTTTTAAATTATTTATTTAACCCTATCAGGTACTGCTACACAGAACTGAAAACGCACTGCGTCACTAACCCACTAGATTTTGCTGGATCATTCTGTTTAATCGACAGAAAAATGATCTATAATTGTATATTTCAGTGTAATTATTGAAATGCTGTAAATGATGTGTATATATTCTGTCTATAAAGGCAGAGGAAGCCCATATAAAACGATGAAAGCCACTGTATAGACGCAGGACCTTAAAGTTAGATAACTCACTTTTGTCATTCTTCAGCCAACATGTTCATTATCTTTCTCCTCTGTCCATCCATCTTGTGTGCTTCAACCTGTCACACCTTCTGGTAGTGAGTCAGCCGCACCTGTTTGTCCTTCACACACACTGTGTGAGTCTGTGTGTGTGCACATATCATAGCTTTGCTCATACATTTGTGTGTGTGTTTGTGTCACCCTGATGGCTGACAGGTTGTGGGAGGGGCTTTCTATCATCTCAGCTGAGCCATATGCTCTCACTAATTTCACTGCCTCAATAATCGCTGCCATTATTCATCTCCATACACACACATTCACACGCAGACATTTTCCCACACAAACTTGGTAACACAGTCAAGGGCTTGTGACAGGGAACGGACAAATGAACTCATTTTTCACAGCGAAGTCTATTTTTCGATGCCGTAAATAAACTCACATATCAAAAGTTGCTTTAAGTAGCAAACAGCGAGGGAAGTTATACAGCTTAATCTACTTGGCGTTGTCCTTGATGGTGTTTTCTTTTCTCTAATCTTTCAAAGCAAAATCTTCTGCACTTGCACCCAAGTGCATAGCATCAGAATCAAGTTTTCCTGCTGTTTAGAATATCTGCTCTTTTTGACATTACCATATGTTTTCTTTTCTCCTGTAACGCCACAGTAGAATATATGTAAGCAAATTGTCCAAGTTGCCTTGGTGACAGATCTTAACCCCAGGTAGAGATGAAATTAGAAATCGGAGCTTATTAGGTTGGACTACTATCAGTAAATTGTGGGGTTTTTTTTATTTATTTTGTTTTGTTCCCTGATAAGGTGATATACGAAATAGTTAGGCTTATTAAAGTCTGCACTACTCATTCACCCTCAATGTGATAATGTGGTTTTCCAGACTAATTCATAGTGATTAGCATGCCACGGGTCGATGACTTGTTACCTTCTCCCAATGATGGAGATGTCTGTTGCAAACAATGGTTCAACCAATTAAACATGCAATCTGCTCAGTGGACTTGGACTCATCTGTCTCTGTCTTATTCTTCACTGTGCCCGAAGCCTCTGTTCAGCCCACCAACCTGTTCAACCTAAGTCTATGTGAAGATTTTCTAACTCAAATTAAGGACATAGTGAAATTAGAGTGAGTAAAAGAATATAAAGTGGATATAAAACATCTTCATAGCACTGTCAAAATATCTGGATTTGTGATGTTGAGAAAATATGACCCCAAGAAAAATGACTTCAGAACTTTGTCCATTTTTAATGTGACATGCATAAATTAAAAGCCATGGTCCAGAAAAAGCTTATAAAGCGTTAAAGAGATCTCATGATTTAAAGGTATCAGTCAGGAGAAGGGTACACAAGAATGTCCACGCTGTTAAATATACCATAAAATACATTGTGTTTTACTCAAAATGGACGGAAATATGAGCAGTTCCAATACTGATACCAATTTGGCACAAAAACTTAAAGCAGCTGCTAGATGAAAATGATGAGGAATTTCACCCTTTAGCACAACAATGACCCAAATCATCCAATTCTACAAAAGAATGTCTTCACCTGATGATTAAAGTTTTGGAAAGACTTAAACCTGAATCCAAATCAAAACCTGTGGGGTGACCTGACGATGATTTGTGGTACTTTTGCAAAGAAGACTGTTAAGTATTGCCAAATCAAGAGACTCAGTGCTGTGGCAAACTCCTAGCCAAAAAGACTGAACGGTGTAGTAAAATCAAAAGAGGTATTTAACAGTATTTTAGTCTAAGGCTGCGCACATTTGTGCAGCCAGGTAATAGTAAGTTTTTCAGTGATTGTCCCCCACCCAAATAGAATTGAAGAGTGACTGTGAATTGTGCAGGTTAAACTTTAAAGGTGGAAATGATTTTCTTAAATCGTTTACCTTGATCTCATTTTCTTCATTTTTATACATCATGAAAACCTGACGTGTTGAATTTTTATATCTGCTGTGTTCGTAAAAAATTAAATATTGGAGAAATTGAACAAGAGATTAAACAGAAAATATGTTTTAGTGGAACTCGCGATTACTCAGTATCAAAGAACAGAATGTAATGCAAAAGAAAACTGTTTCAAATTGAATTTGTGTCAAATGTAATTTTTGTTCTGGCGTTTTCAGTAGAGTTCAGTAGCTGCATGCTGCATCAATAACACGATGGGTTTCCTTCATGTCCACAATGCTTGAGCCGTTTTACCCTCGAGGGTGAAACAGTGTGGCGTTGGATCCATGTTGCAAACCCTGAGGCACTCTTGAGAACCCATAGATTATCTATCACACTCACACAATAACATCCCACACTCACCTGACTGTAAAGATGATGACATTTGGGTTGGCAAAATGTAACAGTGAGCATCTCCAAGCTCTGACTACCAGTCAACCTTCTTCTTTAGTTAAGATGCACCTCCCGTCTCCTCTTACTCCTGTAGGCGTTGCTAAAATGTGAAGGCACTGTGCAACTTGGGACATTGCTTGTCCCAACCTTTTATCAAGCATTTTTTCTTCCATCTTGCTCTTGCATTCATATATTGTCGAGGCAGTAATCTATTAAGTTTTAACATTTTTCACCAGTAAAGGAAATGTCAGTGGGGAATGGGGATAGAAGAGTTGACAGAGTAAGTGGACGGAGGAGGAAAATCAAAGAAACTGAAGACAAGAAAGGGACACTCGGTTAAAGGGGAGATATAGGCATGTGGTGCTGATAGAAAAAGACAGACTCATTCTCCCTGGGAGGCTGTGTTTGGTGTGAAGGCTGAAGTTGTTATAAAGGTGTCAGGATTGGGTGCCCCTCACACCTGAATAGAGTGAAGAATCTATGTTCCCAACAAGATATCTAAGCCACTCACAATCAAGTCATTCCTCCCAAGGAAAGGAAGCCAGACGGTAGTAAATCCATCGTGCCAGCACCTCTGTGATGGATTAGGCTTTTATAATTTCCAGATTACTTACTGATACATTTCCTTTCCATCCGCCCACCAGCGCTTACATCAACAAGGCCAGTGACTCATCACAGCAGGTGACGCTCATCGATTCGCTCCACTCCCCGGAGGGCCTTGCTGTCGACTGGGTCCACAAGAACATCTACTGGACGGACTCAGGCAATAAGAGCATATCTGTCGCTACGGGAGATGGCAGGAAAAGGAAAATGCTCATAACCACCGAGCTGAACGAGCCACGAGCCATCGCTGTGGATCCGCACCAAGGGTGAGTTGGGTTAGTTTTAGGGTAAAGGGATTTTGAAAAGATGCACAAAGGAGCAAAAGATTGCAAAGGAGTTGAGCAAAAAGGCAGGAAGGAGGGAGGGCGAGTAAGAGGTCCTACTGTCATTGTGTGTGTGTCTGTAAAAGCCAGTGTTGTTATAGTAGAAAGAGATTGGGTGTAGAAGTTGGCCTAAAGTCAGTAAAGGCTATTTGTAGCACTGAGCCCATCTGTTAGATTAAGCACTTTAACAGTTTTCTTGAGATGGGATGTAACACTTTGTCTTCCCTTTCTAACTCTTTCCATTTGTCTCGGGTGCCTTGAGCTCCCCAAAGACGTCTTTTCACAGCTCTACTAAGCTAGACTAGCATGAAATACATGCAAATGAAGCCACAATTTCACAGTTTTATCATGGACACACATATTCAGATAAGGTCCAAGTTTCCAGTACCTGCTGTTTTGCGCAGTGCTTTCCCTTTTATGTTTTCAATGCCTGTCTTACTAATAATACAGTCATTTTGCAAAGAAAATGAGAGAAGATGTCTGTGGAACATCGTGTGACGGAGTACAGTTGATTTTGTCAGTTAAGAGTTTTTCAGAACAATTGACATTGCATATTAACCTCTCTTCACTGGTCCTAGCAAAGTTACTCCTTTCATTTCTGACACTGAACTGGCCGTGCCTTAATGATACAACATGTATATAAAGATGAACAATGGCATCTCTCACTGGTTTTGGACTGTATTTAGGTGATAAGCTGTATGTTAAGTTATCAGCTAATGCTAGCTAGACACACAGATAAGCTGCTAGTTATTAAGTAACAGACAAATAAAATACTAGCTTTCACTCACCAAAAGTAGAGCACACAGGAAGCCATATTATTTGTTAGATGATTGTATTAAAAGTTCAAAAGGTCACAAACGCAGAAACAAAAAGGTCCAGTTCAATGACTTGAAGTAGCGGAAGTTGAAGCCTTGCCGCGAGTTGGTGCTACAACCGCCTGCATTCAAGCGTCACGCTCCACAGCACTAATAATTCACAACTTTAAGTATTAATACTTTAAGCCCCTATAAAGGGATGAAATGTAAAGATGTCACAAAGGTGGAAAATTACTTTTTATACCAAGCTAGAAACTTTTTTCACCCCTGCTCTAAAGCTAGGCACTCAGCCACAGATAGCCACACATTGGTTTCTGAAGTGCCATATTGTATTGAAGCTTTTGCCATCACCAGCTTGGTTGGCAAAAAACCCGAGTTGACAAGAAGTCAAGTGTGAAACCGCACAATCATTGGCTAATGACTTCTGATGGACAGCTATTAGCCATCAAGTGTGCGGTTTTTATATCATTTTGTAACATGGTTACAAAATATTTCAGTTGATATTTTATTCAGTATGACCCAAAACAAATGAGTAAAATCAGAAAGCCATTTCTCGTAGCCTTCTGTAAGACTTCAGGTCTCTTTTACAACCACAGCTATCACCATCTGGTGGCCCTCAGAGAGAATGCAGGCAGGTCACGTTGGCTTGATTTCTCAGCCTCCGAGGTTGCTGCTTCAATTTAATCTAACTTGTGTATCTTCCCGCAGGTTTATGTACTGGTCAGACTGGGGAGGTCAGGCCAAAATTGAGAAGGCTGGGATGAATGGAGTGGATAGACAAATTTTGGTGTCTGAACACATTGAATGGCCCAATGGAATAACTCTAGGTAAGGAAAAAAACATGTAGCTTTGAACATTCAAAGCCCACGGAAGAAGGATGAAAAGCTAGAAGATGATGCCCAGATAGAAAAAATCAATCAGCTCTGACAGCAGTTTTGTTAAAAAAAAAAAAAAAAAGGTTATTATGCTGACATTGCTTTTAGAGAGAGAGAGAAAAAAGTGTCTCGAGTGAATTCAACACAAAGAAAAAAAACAACACATGGAGGAAAGCCAGAGAGAGACAAACAGCACAAGTTGAGAGAAGAAAATAGTCTATGGGTGCTGAAACCCAAGTAGCTCTTATTGTTATATACCTCAGTTTGTGTCTGGCTCTCATCAATCAAGCCAGTGAGTATGAGGCTCCGAATTAATAAGCCAGACGCTCTGTGCTGTCGATACCTCCCCTCATCCCTTTCAACTCCCTCCGAAGCACCAGCCAATTCCTCTCAGCTGCCCTTGCCTGAGGAGAAATAGAAGCACACAGTCGCCACACTCTGTGGAATTGAGGTGTCGCCGCATCTGTATGAAAACAAATTATTTTTTGGAATAAGGCGAATGAGAGGTTTGGTGCCAGGCAGCTGTGGGAGAGAAAGGGTGAATTGTGTTCCCCTGGTCATTGATTTCATAGAGACCACCGAACAGTGCAGGTGATTGAGTCAGGAGAGGTGAATGGGGACCGAGAATCGTGTTAATTCTCTTCCCCCTTCAGTTTACTTTGGTGCTTTTATTGGATGCTTTTTTTTCATATACTTCCAGTGTTTTACCAATTTCGAATTGCTTATTGCACACAAAAGCTTAATTCTTTATTAATTACTAATTAAATTCTTGCTTTCTGTTTTTTAAATGTTTTTCTTAAAAGCATAATCTTAGAGTCTGGTGAAAAAAAGAGTAATACAGGGATTATTTCCTTTGCTGTTTAAATTCAATGTGGTGTTTCGATTTCAAAGTAAACACCACAACACTTTGCCGCTCGTAGCAAGGACACAACAATGATTTGGGCCTAATATAAATAATATAGCAGTGGCTGAAATGTGGAGTTATTTGAGATTTGCGAAACAGCAAAGTTTGTCTTTAAAATAGGTCCAGCAAGACTAATGAATCTGTTCAAGGGCATATATATTTTCTCCAGCAAAGAAGTCAAGCGGCAATATTACAATCACATCTGTGTTTTCTTAGTACGGGGCTGAGGTCGTCATGTCAAAGAAGATTGATTGTGTAGCTACTGGGCCATTACATCCATATACCCCTCACCCTGGGCCGTTTCACTCTGAGTGACCTCTCTCTCTCTCCATTCACCTTCTCCCCTACCCCCTCTTGATTTTGTTCTCTCTCGCTCTCCCCCCTTCCCTGCATGTTCTCAGACTTGTCCAACAGACGACTTTACTGGGTGGACTCCAAGCTGCACCTGCTGTCCAGCGTGGATTTCAATGGTGACAACCGCAAAGTGCTGCTCTCCTCGCATCACCACCTGGGCCATCCCTTTGCCCTCACTGTCTTTGAGGTATAGCAGTTGAGAATTGAGATTCAAATGCAAAGAATCAGACCAGGCGGTAATGCCAGAGCTCTGGTCTGGTGCATACAGCTGTTTCTGTAATATGCATTTTTGAAAGTGTGCAGTGTTTTGTTTCGTTTCCAACCTTTTGGGCACCTTGATCCTACAATTGAAGAGCACTGCCCTTCTCAGGTTTTGTGCTGCTGTTTGAAGCTTCAAGGTCACAAGCGGCGCGCGGAAAGATTGACAGTGGAGAAAGTAAAAAGGGGAAAACAATGTCAGAGACTGACTGCTGAGGTGGAAATCAAGACAGAGAGCGACAGAAGCAAAAAGAAGAGATGGAATAATAGATTTGAGTAGTGTTTTATCAGCGTGGCTGATATTTGTCTTTCATTGTTTCAGAACTACTGTCATATGAGTAAAGGTTATCAGAACCTAAGTGAGGGAGAGATTGAGTGATAGAGAGCTCACTGAAAGATGGGGGGGGGAAGGTGAGAGAGAGGTCAAGTCCACTGATAATACGGCACAAAAAGCATGGATGGCTGCTGTGACTAAGCCCCACACACGGACACACACGGACACACACATACCCGCACACCATACAAGTCTTGCAGGTCTTTGCCTTTAAAAAGATGATAAAAATACATCCTCCCTGTAACGACGAAAAAACCTGCAGACACTCTTCCTGATTGGTCTCTCCGTCTCACACTCACCTCCTAAATCGTCTCTTCATTGTTTTATCGAGCTTTCCATGATATCAGCCTGTCTGTGTTTTCTCGTGCAGTCATTTGCTGCATTTTTCTGTTTTTTCTTAATTGATGTGTGCTTGCAAAGACAAAGCCGTCTGGGGTTGCTGTGGAAACCAAGTGCCGTGAGCACTTGTGCGGTTATATCGTGTAGTATCATTAAAGAGAATAATGAGCAGGTGTGAAAGAGCGGAAGGGAAATTGAGAAGGAAGCTGAGCTAGGACTACAAAGACACCGTACGCTCCGCCAAAGCAGTCACTACCTTCTGCTTTGGCACAAAGCTTAAACAGAGAGTCAAAGGTACAGACGTTTTTCCAATAAAACACCGGGGCTGTTTTTTTCTTATCAAGCATGCAACTTCCTTACAGACTTAAAACGGTGTTTTTACTGTTTTTTGTTGTTTTTTTTAAGTAAACACTGCTCCCCTTTTCACCCACCGAGCACAGAGTAGGTGGCTTATTTTAACTAAACCGTCTCCAAGAGATGCCACGCCTCCTCTGTGTCCTTGTATTTGTTAAGTAGCTGTTATAATTAGGGTGGTTAAAAATAGAAATTAGCAAAGAGTGCCACCTGGGCTTTCTTCTCTGGCAAATTGGAGTAATGTGACTCTGTTTTTAAGTTTATTTGGGGCTGATTATTCTTACCAGAGAAGAGAGAGACTGGCTATAATTTTAAATACCTGGAGTGCTGGAGGGTAAAGATGGTAGAATGGGGGCTAAATGGCATGTTTTGGGGGGGGGTTATTGCATTTTTGAAAAATTAACCAGTTACCTTGGATATAAAACACCTCTCTATTCAAGTAAACCACAACACATCCTCAAATGTAATCGTAAATTTAATCAAATAGCCATTGTTGGGATGAGGACATTTCTTTGCAGCAGACTGGCTTTTTTTCTTCCTTTTTTTTTTTTTTTAAATTAACGGTGACTACAATGAATATCAGTGCACAGCTTCTAAGCAGAGACAAATGGTGTTTATGAAAAGCCATTTATTCTAAAGTTGTATGCAGATTATGCTCATTTGCAGCATGTTTGCTCCATACTTGAGGTCTCACGGTTCTGAATTACAGAATCACTGGACTCTGAAAATGATAAGCAACAACAGCTTTATAAAACCCTAGAATGACGCTCTCTTTAGAGAAAACATTTTTGTAAGTGTTCTGTTACTGAAATATGAAATATATCTCGTCATCACTGCCATTTGATTAGGAAAGTGTCCGATCTCAAGTGGTACAGCGCAAGCAGTTCTGGATCTGCAACATGCATGTGGCTTTATAACATTATCTGTGGCATTAGCTGAGATATCTTTCATTTATTCTTCTTTTTTTTTTTTAATAGGTTGATCGTTAATCATCAAGGCTGGTTTAGGGCTTTTTATTTATTTGTGTATTTCTCAAGCTGACTTTGCTTTATTTTAACCCAGGATCGCGTGTATTGGACAGACTTGGAAGATGAAGCGATATACAGCGCCAACCGACTGACGGGACACGATGTGGCCAAGGTCGCAGAGGACCTTAACAACCCCCTGGACCTGGTGGTGTTTCATGAACAGAGGCAGCCCAAGGGTAAGAAGAAGAAACGCATAGAAGCTTAGCACAGGTGATCTAAGTGGGGCTGTCCCAGATGACCTCAAATAAGTCAAAATGTCCGTTTCGTTTTCAGTCTGTCATACTGCCCAGTCTCTGTCTAGGTGCTGTTTGCCACTCGTAAGCGTGCAGGATCTTGTTCGGTATAATGAGCAGGATTTTGGGGCGTATGTGCACACAGGATACACAAAATCTAACCTCCTTCCTGAGTACAAAGCATTGCATTATCAGCACATAGACACGAGGATCCACTTAGTGAAACGGTCTGAAACAATAAACAGATAATCTGATGAGTGTGATTAGACCGGTGGATGTGACGGGCACGTCAAAACGATGTGTTTGTCTTTTTTTTTTTTGCACTCTCGATGTGTGTGACTGCACGCACGCGTGTGTGCCTGTCAACACCTCTGCTTGTGAATACCTGGGTGTGTTTGACACTGCGTGCCAGAAATGTGTTTGTGCGAGTGTTTTCATGCTTTGTTTTCTCTCCTCACTCACTGAGCGCTCAGAAGCAATCTTGTCTGTGCGCCAGCAGGCAGCTAATTGCATTCCCTCATTAATAAATCAAGAGTCCTGGTCAAAAAAAGAAGTCACAGAATTGGAAAATGTTTTCTCCCAAATGCCAACAAAAGCAAGACAAAACACTGCAAGGCTAAGTGAAGGTGCACCGAGTAGCCCCCCCAAGCACACGAGTAGCATTGATAAGCAAAGTATTTGATAAAATGTGACCTCGACTGCAACGCTTGGTGAGTTCAGACTCCTCTCTGCCCTGTCTTTTACCGATTTATCTTTGTTTCTCTTGCATTTTTGTATCATTTCTTATTTGTTAGTGTACTGCACCTAAGGAAAACCCCAGTGAGGAATATTATCTGTAAGTGTGGTTTGGTACAGTACTGTGCGTCTCCACATATTTCGAGGCGCTCAGATGTCTTTCATGTTTATCGACACACTTCCTTAAAAGAGGCTTTCGTCCGATCCTTCCCAAGTTGTGTCTGTTTTATTATTAATTTTTTGTGCGCTCAGTGGGTCTTTGAAGCCTAGGTTCACTCTTCTTAGTTGGAGACCAAAGAGAGGCAGCGCAGGAGGAGAAAGTGACGCTTTTATGGCTTAAAACCAACATAATTTTGTTGTTGTTATCATCTCGGTCCTTCTTTTTTCCTTCTTCATCCTCATCCTCATCATTTTCGTTCACTTTTCTCTTGCCTCCCTCTCTCTCCTCCTCTGTTTTCTTCTTTCCTTCCTACACTCTTCCTTAACCTTTTTTTCCCATCCTCCCCAGTTTGATGACTCCTTCCCAAACCTTTTACCACATTTGGAGCTTTGAGAACTTAGACAGCTGTTCTCATTACATAGTCATTATGCTGAGATACTGTACATCAAGTATAAATGTATTCCCAGCTTATTAAAATCTCACTCTGTGTAGCAAGTGATATTGCTGTTTTTCCTGACAGCTGATGGCGTGCTGCTCTCCAAAGCTACATAAGAAATCAGGAAAGATTGCGACCTGACCTAATTCTCGCGCTTCCCCACATGACACAAAACTGCAGTGTTTTTCCATGAGTCTGCAACTGTGCTTAAGAAACTACATGTAAATTTTTTATTTGGGTTACAGAGATTAAAAGCAGTTGAGACTCTCCTGCATTCACCTACGCATCTCTAAAGTCAGCAAGAGGAAGTGTGTGGAATAAAGATTAGATTCCTAAATCTAGCATCAAACTAGTTAATAGTTTGATGGCAGCAGAAACTTTTTACTGATGAGATACCGGCGCCTACGTGTCAAATTTGATGCTGGTTTTTCTTTTTCTTAGGTTCATCCAGTTTTTCATGTGTTTTTTTCTGCAGATTGATGAACCTCAGCATCTGCGAGATGATATAATATAACATGATTATCCCCAGTCGTGTTACTGACATGTTTCCAGTTAACATAATTAGTTGCAAAATGTTTCTCCAGCTGGTTCTTTTTCATTAGCACTTACTTTTGCAGCCTTTTCTTACCCGTGTCCCAACTTTTTTTAAGACTAGTTATTGCCATCAAATTCAAAGTGGCCTTATTTTTTTGTTACAATTGTACATTCTGTAATTTTAAACCTTTGATATATTTTCTTTGTTCTAATTTGAATAAAATTTGGGCTGTTGAGATTTGGGCTTTGTGCAAGTTTTTTTTTTCCTTTTCCAGTACAGCTCGTTAATAAAACATTTGGGGTTTTATTGTTTTCCAAGAGATAAATGTGTTGCCAAAAGTCTTTTTTAATATTTTTACATTTCTGCCTGTGTTCCCAAAGGTCCTGATACCTGTAATATGGGCACACTGCCTAATGGTGGCTGCGAGTACCTCTGCCTGAAGGCGCCTCAGATCACAGACCACTCCCCCAAGTACACCTGCGCCTGTCCTGACGGCATGGAGCTAGGACCAGACATGAGACGCTGCGCGATCAGTAAGTCTACATTCCACAGGCACACCTGAATGAATGATTCGTGTGGATAAATGTCACATGAGATTCACGCTGCTAGGATCACAGTGAAATTCAGGAGCATTGTTGCCATTCTCAGGGGTCGTTGGCTAACAGTGATCAGTCCAATAGTAAGGCCTGAATTTTCTCCGGTTCCTAAATTCTTTTACGAGCACAAAGAATCCAGGCTAACTTCTCAGCTACTCCATCAGTACAACATAGAACAGCAGTGGTGCACAGCAAGGCTGCAAGAACGAAGCACACAAGTCATTCTATGTATAAGTAAAATTATTTGGAATGAGCTTGTTTCTAAGTCAAACTTAACCTGACAGAAATATTTTGGAAAGACCTGAAGTTCATTTGAATAAACCCACAAACATGCAAGCCGTGTAATACTGGATTAAATTACCAAGAATATTTTTGTCTCATTTATTTATTTGAGTTATGTTCGTCTGTGTGACTAGTGTTAAAGTCTGATCATCTTTTAGGTCATATTTAAGCACAAATATTTAAAATTCTAAATATAAAGCGTTTCTATTAATACTGTTTCTGTTTGTCATAATACTTTGGATACTCCAAATACAGTATTTTTCAATGTCTGCAATTTAACAGTACAATGTTTACAAAGCTAAAAGTGCCCTGGATCCTTCAGAGAATCTGAACCTTAAGTGTTGTGTAAAACTATCTTGGGAACTAGGTCAGGGACTCTTCCCTGCACTTCTAACCTACCTCGCTGACCTTATTTCATCAGTCAGCTTGTCCCCCTGCCCTTATAGAGTCACTACATTTGTAACGTTGCTATTTTTACTAGACCTACACCTAATGTCTATATAGGTGAGCTAGGAGGAGCTGACACAGAGAAACGGGGGGAAAGAGACGATGAAGATGTATTGAGGCAATATTTCAAAGAATCCCTGTGAGAGAGGCTGGGAGTAGGTGCAGGGGCAGTGAGTGCATTTGTACCAAAGCTTTTTGGATTCTTACTGTAACACAAACATTTCTGGTGGAAAAACTCACTGGTTTAATTGTGACTGTATTGGATCAAAATTTCAGTTTTACAACCACAAAGAAACGCATATCACTTATATTAAAAATAATGTTTAGAAAACACAAACCCGAATGTTATATCAGCAGCAGTGTGTGCACTGGGATTTGTGTAAATCTGATACACCAAAAAAAAAACAAAACAGTGATCAGAGGAAGAGCCTGGGGTGACATGTGGTGTAATTTAGCTTCAGCTAAAATCCCTGACTTGAATACTTCTTTTAGTACATGTAGTACACTATGAACCAAACGTACTGGTGTAGTACATCTGCTTTAACAACGTAGTGTTTTCTCAGATCATGGGCCTGTTCTTCGTACCTCGCTAAGTAAGTTAGCTGGATTAGATTGTTGACGATTTCGCGTGATCCTGGATCGTTCGGTTCCCCGAAGCTCATCCGGGACTTGCTGTCATAGCAACAGAGCCGTAAGCGTAAACCTGCTCGGGAGCAGGTTTACTTTATGTAAACAGGATTAGATCGCGGCCACGCAGGTATGTCCGCTTCATTTATACGAAAGCAACAGCGATATTCCACCACTGTTTCACCATAAATAAATAACATCAATGTAACTAAAGATAATGCAGCACCTGATCCTTTTATTGATGTCACACAGATACATACAGGTCATTTCCTAAAAAAGGGAAATGTACTATTAACATTCTATTACATGTATGTGATTATTACAGATGTAATTCATATTTCAGAGTAGTAATTGGAAATTACTTCGTGTAATCAAGATGAGAGACCACGGCTATAAAAGCCAAGGTGGATTTGGGAAGCCTGTCGCAGCCATGTCCTGTCCGTTTACGCGAGCCACCCATTGAGGAAGGTGCAAGATTGATAAGGAGAGTCCTCAGAATTCAGCGTATATTGCGGGATAGACAGGATCCTTTAACTCAGCGCGACAGTGTGCTCATTGAGAGATATCGATTTTCCCGTGAGGGTATTATTCACTTAACCAACTTGTTGACGAGGGGGTGCAGGACCACCACCTGTCTTTTTTTGCTCTGCCCTTTTCTTGGTTGCTGTTATGAACAAACAAACAGAGTATTCCAGGGTCTCTGTCCAAGAGACGACAAGCAATATAAGTGATAGATATTACCATTCTATAGAATATTCTTATATTTCACTTTTACTTGTTCCCATGTTCTAGTGGGTCCTGTTGTGGCTCTAATGTGAAAGAGGATATAATATAACAATATAATATAATGTAATATAATATTGGATAATATAGTGTAATATAATAAATTTACCCTACCGCCTACTGGTGTTGGCCAGAGGGGCCGATGGCGCGATATGGCAGCCTCGCTTCTATCAGTCTGCCCCAGGGCAGCTGTGGCTACAACCGTAGCTGCCTCCACCAGTGTGTGAATGTGAGAGTGACTGAATAGTGGCATTGTAAAGCGCTTTGGGTGCCTTGAAAAGCGCTATATAAATCCAATATATTATTATTATTATTATTAAATTACTTACGAGTTTAATTTGTCAGCAGCTTTCTGCCAGCCCTCTCTCCTTGCTTTTGCAGCCTTTGCAGTGTTCCCTTGCGTTCTGATTTAACTCTGAAACTCCTGAAATCCCTCACTCAGGAGTTCTTGCTCTGCTGCCGAAAAATACCGAGCCGAGCGCACTCCTTCGACATTTTCGCCGACCAATCAGAGGGTTGCCGATCACTGTTTCTGCTATCGATGCGTAGCCCCTTTTACGGCACCCAGTGATGTCACATTACTTCATCCAGCTGTACTAATCGCCAACAGCAGGTGTGTTCGGGGAACCGGATTAGCGCGCTCACGGTTAGCGCGATGGTTTGGTCTTGGATGTTTCATTTGATCTTGGATGTAGTAAGCGACGTACGAAGCACAGGCCCCATTTCTTGTGATGTGATATGATGTTTGCAACAACTGACTGCAACGCTTGCACTAAATTCTGCTTATTATGCGCTTGTGCAACTTATCCATCTGGCAACTTGTTACTTATGAATGTGTGAATGCACTTTAGCACAGTATGTACATAGAAATATCACAGTACCTGTCACGGTACCTATGTGGTGCTGTACAGGACTTTAAAGTGTCACACTTCTGATTAGCAGTAACACAGGTGTTATACCGGACTGCTGTGGTGCAGCTGAAAGCTGAAACGTGAAGCTTTTCATTTACTGATCCATTTATGTCTCAATCCAAACCTGTGGTGTGATGTAAGATCTACAGACTTCAGTTCAAAGCCTATAAATAAATAATTATGAGATTATGGTCATGAAATCTGAGTAAGATCATGAATACAAGCACCTAAAATGAATTTCCTCTATAAGGTGGTTGGGCTCAGCTTTAGAGATGAGACACTGAGGAGCTTGGACTTCTGGAGGGACCTTAGAGTAGAGCCGCTGCTCCTGCGTATCAAACACACCAGCTGAGCATCTATTTTGGATGCCTCATGGATGCCTCCTTTTGGAGGTTTTGCAGGCGCGCTCCTGGTAGGAGACCCCATGGTAGACCCAGAACCCTCAGAAGAGATTATAGATCTCATCTTATAAGACAATGGAGGCATTGCTGTTGACTGCAGTTGTATGCTGAATATTGATGCAGAGCTTACAAGTGGAAATGGCTGCAACAGCTGAGCAGTCTGGAGAGAAATCTCAAATCCTACTGGTTGTTTTTCTGTTGCGCAGTTCGACCCCGAGCAACCACGACATCTGCCTCCACCGCAACCACAACTTCCACGACGACCACCACAACAAGCACAACAACAACAACTCCCACAACCGTTGCCACGACCACAACGCCCTCTACCACCACCACCACCACCACCACCTCTGCTACTACCACATTACCACCCACAGCCAAGACTACAACACCAGCCCCTCCTCAGACCACCAGGAGCGGCAGAATCACAGAGCACCCTCGGACTCCCGCCGCTACCAGTACAGAGACGACCAGTTTGAGCAGCACTAGTCAGAAGTCCACGTCCACACACACCCCCTTATTGGCTGCCGTGGCTCCCAACAGCATTCAGAAAGAGAGCAATGCCAACCTCTCCCACAGAGGTAAGTGACATGATGACAGGAATGTGGATGTGTGTAAAGCGAGTGTTTTCTTCTGCTCTGCTACCATCACTGCTGTTACCACCATCATTAAATCAGCAGGAAGCTAAAAACCAATACTTTTATCCCTCCTTTCTCTAGCTTCTCCTCCCCTCCACTTTTCCCTCTGATCATTTGCTTTACTGGCCCTACGACCTCCTCCTCTATTCCTTTTCTCATCTGCTCACACACCCGTCCGAACGCTTCACAGGCCTGCACTATGTCTCGGTCTGCTTACTGTTGATCCCTCGCGACCAGCGTCTTAACAGAAGTGTCAGAGCTAAGAAATGACAGTCCCCTCCATTCTCGCATAAAACTACTCATCACTCATCCTCACTTTCTGACAGCCTCTCTCTTACTCTCTTTGTCTTTATCTCTGTCTTGGTCTCTCCCTCTGTACCTCTCTCCCCTTCTCTCTTTAGCTCTCGCTCGCTCTCTTTCTATAACTGGCAGTGTTCTTCATTCTCGCGCCAATCACGCTTCACTGGCTCGCAAGAAAAATACCACTTTGCAGCCCAGACAAACAGTGACAGCAGACTAACAGCCGTAACAATGGTTTACAAAGCCACGCTAAGAATTAAATTGTACTTGGAAGCGGACGAGAATCCTTGATAGCACCACGCAGCAAAATTGATGAAGCCACCAAATTGTGAGATCAGTATTTTTCAGCAGTTGTTTTGAAAGTCTTCTTAGCTTTTTTACTGCATGGCAATATTAAATTGAGACAGTCAACCTGCCGAGGCAGCTTTTTATTTTGTCTTTTGTTTCTAAGAAAATGAAAAAGGTTCCCTTTTTAATACTGACTCTTTAGATGAATATATATTTATGTCAGATAATGGGCCTGTGCACTATTTAAATGCCCTAAAAGAAAGATTAACACTAAAACACTTATCATAATACTTGTATATCTTTATGTCATTCTAACAAGTAATTTAGAGGAGAGAAAAAAGAATTAAAAGAGCAGGTGTTGAGGATGAAAAAAAGCTGTACAGATGGAGAGAAACAGGGAAAGATGATGAAAGTTTTAAGTGGGAGTTGGAGGACAGGGAAATGAATGAGAAACGGAGCAAGGAGTAAAACGAAGGAATGTTAAATGAAAAAAACAAAAACGTGCAGTGTGAGACAGTAAAGCCACAGAGAACAAAGAGTGAACAGAGAGCGAAAAAGAACATGACAGTCCAGCACTTTAACGGGGAGGATGGGAGTTGTAGATGACACACTGTTGGGAGGAAAGGCGGCATTTACATGGATATGAAACGACGGGATGGAAAAAGAGGCGGGAGAGAAAGTGATTTTCTGGGAATTAAAGAGGTTGCCTGCTGTATTACTTTAGGGGTCGCGGTACTTCAGAGTTACTAAGAGGCGAGAGGCACGTTTCTTCCGGTCTCTGAAGTTGTCAGCCCTCCTCAGCACACCACAAGTGCTCCAGATGAGAGGTGGAGCAGACACAGATGAGAAAAATGGGGCATGAACAAGACGAGTCTCCAAACCCACGGGCCATGTGTTATAATTTTCAACTCGGTGCACACTGTCAAGTTTGCCGGCATCAGCTGTTACACGCTGCTGGGGGGAGGGAGGGAGGGCATGGTGGGGCGAGGGAGAACCAGGAGTCTGATTGGGGAGGGCAAAGATTAAACACAGCTGGTAACCAATGTTTTCTTTTGATATCGGTAGTAATTTTGCACATCTTTCAGCGACATTAAAGAAAATTAATTTCAAGATTTTGGGGAAAAAAACAAAAAAAACAGACGTGTGACAGATATGAAAGAGTCTGTAGAAGCCATGATGCTGCCCGTAACAACGTCAGCATGACAGGTTTGGTGGCGGGTTAGTAATGGTCTGGGGGGCACAGACCTCTACAGGCTAGGCAATGGCACCCTGACTACTATTAGCTCCCAGGATGAAATCCTTGGAGCCAATGTCAGACCCTACACTGGTGCTCTTGTTCCTGGGTTCCTTCTGGTGTGCGACAATGCCTGACCTCATGTGATAAAAGTGTGCAGGCAGTTCCAAATCCACTAAAAGACCTCTGGGATGTTATGTTTTGGTTCATCCGATCCTGTATGGTCACACCTCAGACTGTCCAGGAGTTCAGTGAAGCCCTGGTTCAGATCTCCCAGGACACCATCCGTCGTCCTGTTACGAGTGTGCCCCATCTTGGTCAGGGATGTGTACAAGCACATACCATTTTGAGATGCTGCAATGAAATTTCCACAAAACAGCAATAGCATGCTGCATCATTTTTCACTTTGATTTTCAGGGTCTCTTTGAATTCAGCCGTCTGTGGGTTGATCATTTTCATTTCGATGTGGCATCTTCTCATTCCTAACACATTACCCAGTCCATATCAGTACAGATATTGATCTGATGTGTTTTTAAAGTATATTTTTGAGCAGTATATTTACGATATACTGTTTTATTAATCATTGTTAATTGTACTGGATATAGCATTCTAACCCTGACAGTTATATTTAAATAATAAGTGGCAGTAAACGTTTTAATATTAAAATCCCTCCAGTAAGAATGACCCTCATGAAATTGAGACTTTTGTCCCCTTTTCTTCTTCTTCTCCCTTTCTCAGTGCCCTCCCTTTCCAGAACAGCCTCCTTCCAGAGCAGTTTCTTTAATGAGATTCAGTTAATCTGCCTTTTTGAGTCTTACTGTAGGACCCACTGGACGTCACTCACACTTAAGAAAAGCCAAAATTCGCTTCTGCTGACTCAGAACTCGCTGTCTGAAGTCGCTTCACCTTTTGTGGCTCTCGTGTGTGCGCACATGTGTGCATTTATTTGCATTTCATTCACTATATGATTTAATTTATGAAGAATAATGTGCGCCTGCATTGTCTGTCACATCCGTCACATGCCATCTGTCTCTTTTTGCCAGCCATAGAACTGGAACAGTCACTTTGTCGAATGAGCCAATCAGTATGCAGGGCCAGCACTGTGCTCTCTTGTGTTAATCTTCCTTACCAGACTTCATTATAGCCATCTGATCACACTTTTGGCTAACAGCTAGCCTGCTGCTAATACGAGGGTTGGGAGCGAGATTAATGTCAAAAGCTCCCCCGCCGACCTGTTGGGGTGAGAGCTGAAGGGGAGTAAGGATGCAAAGCATGTCCAGAATAAATGTCTTCTGCATTGCATTGTGACACAGTTTTGAAACGTCTCGTAGAAAAAGAATGGAGTAATGCGAGATCATGTGCTCGTTGCTTATATTCATACAAATTCTGATGCATTGGTTTCTGGAAACGCATTTGTTCCTTCGTGTATTAAAAGGCATCTCACTGCATTTTTATGCCATCCCTGTGTGATTCATTGGCTTTTTCATTTACACATGCTGCTGGGGAAGACAAAGTCAGCAGTCCAAACTGAAATCAGATGGATTCTCTGCCCTTATATTATGCAAATATCCTTTTCCAGCCTTTCTTTTGATGTTCCCGTGTTGAAATCTCTCTTGCTCTCTAGGAGGGCACTTGGTGGGGTTTGAAGCAAAACTTTTTCTTGGTTTGATTCTCTTTTTTTCTTGTCTTCCATCTTTCTGTTCATCTCAGCTGCGAGTGATCACTACCTCATAGGTAACAACATCACAGTAGCTGTTCTGGGGATAGTCATTCCTATCGGTGAGTACTGTTGACTCCCTCACTGTGTTGTCTTTGCTTTCTGCTTGCCTGCCTCTCCCTCCTCGCTCCTTCAAGTCTGCTTAACTGCATGTTGCGTGCGTTTTGTTGTTAATGTGAGTATGAGGTTATGTGTTTGTGTGCGTGTGCCTGGGTTTTAGGATGTTTGCGTTTCTACCTGGCTGATTAAATCTAAAACATTCTCATTAAAATAATAACAATTCAACACATTATATCTGGTTCAATAGTGAGATTCAGGCATAAAATTGTATCGCATCTATTGAAAAAATGTACTGAGGTATGGTATTATCCAGCAACATCCTCGTGGCCTATGGCTAGAAAAAGCCATTACATGGAAGTGAGCCCCTCTGTAATATGCACATTATGTCATTATTAATGACATTTGAGCAAATGTGAAATTCAATTCAGGTTTTGTCATCACACGACCAGCTGTTAGTACATTTTGCTCGTGTTCACCGCTCTGATCAGATCGTATCAATCAGGCCAATGTTCTGACCTATTTCTGTGACCGAGCGGACTAAGAGTGGGTTATACCGCTTTACGGGAGACGAGGGGAGAGAAAAGTGGATTAATGCCATGAAATTGTGTTTTTGGCCTGGAGCAGGAAGCTAATGACCTCAGACATAATGCTGTTGTCTGTTTAGGCAATAAAGAGAAAACCATCAAGCTGCCTCTACAAAGGCAGAAAAAGGCAATTGTAGTTCTTTCAATCAAACCGGCTTAGAAAAGTTAATCTACTCTATTAGCTCCGATTAAAATGAAAATCGAATTTTATGGAAATATTTCATACTTTCATGCCCAACGTGACTGGGAAATCAGCTGAATGTGCAAATGGCCTTATAGTGGCAGCATATGCCACTAATTGAGATCTCTTTCATCCCTAATATTAACAAGTTTGATAATTCAGGGGAGCGCTAAAAGATTGTAAAGCTATTTTTTTTTCTCTTTCCAGTCTCTATAGTTGAAATATCAGCTCATTAAAATAACCCTGGAGACTATTAACCCTTTCCGCTTTATCCTTTTTTTGTCCTTCTCCCATTTATTGCCACCACAAATCTTTTTTTTTTAGCAGCTTTGAAACATTAATGTTGGAGGTCCACACGGGCTGGATTTCTGCACCCCAGCTCTCCGCTCATACCCAGCAATGCACCACACCCACCCACAGCTCCGTAAGGGGAAGCAGCCCAGCAATGATTATCAGTTTTAGCCAAAGACAGGCTGTTTTGCCACTCGCTCATTGGAGATAAATTTTCTAAATGAGAGGAAAGCTGATGGGGTTTTTTGTTTTTTTCCCTTTAAACCATTGAGCATTTAGAGAAGAACAAAGGAGGAGCTGGGGTTTCCAACCCAGCCACGAAGGAATCTCAAGTGTCTATCTAATAAAGTCGCAATTAGACAGGCGTACTGTAGCGTAGGAAAACACATCTATGAATGCAGGCACACATATCCAAACCTCCTTGACTTACCTCTGATTTGGGTGTTTGTGCTTTCATTATACAAAAACTCTAAAGCATGCACTGTACATACACACACAGGTCCTTGCAGGGCAGTTATGCTGATATGGTAATGAAAGAGGAGAGACGGCGCTTATCTCAAATCCTCCAAATCCCAACCCTTTCCCCGTCTTCTCTCCTCCTCTTACCCTCTTCTTATTCTCCTCCCATAACCCCATCCGGACACTCCAGATATTAATTTTTCGGTGCAATAAAATACAAAATTATAAATCATTGCCCAAAATTCTGTTTTTTGAGCAATGCGCACCAGGATTATATGCTGATGACAATTAAGCAACCTTGTGGGGCTTTTATTCAAAAACAAGGTCATAATCAGTGTCTTCAGGGCTTGAATGGTTACAGATTTAATATAAAATGCCAGTTTGGTTCAGTGTGCCCACGTGTGTGTGTGTGTGTGTTGGAATGATGTTTATGTGCATGTGTACCATGCAGACATTTATGTTGCATATTGTGTGTGCATGTTTTTGATCGTTTCGTGACACTGAGGGGGGGATATAATGCAATGAATGATTAGTTCCTCTTTGAAGGCTCATTGTTTCTCTAATAAATGCTTAGATTTTTTAAAATGCAGATACAGAAGACATACGGGGGATGAAACATAAAAAGCTCAGCCCACTAAATTTATAGAAACAGATGCATAAAGTGCCACCAGTTTTTCTAACAGTTTCAGAAAAGTGGACTGCTTCCCCTTCAGGTTCATCTCCTTGTGCACCTCTGGACGT
Organism: Mchenga conophoros; assembly: GCF_057382185.1. Classification (NCBI taxonomy): domain Eukaryota; kingdom Metazoa; phylum Chordata; class Actinopteri; order Cichliformes; family Cichlidae; genus Mchenga; species Mchenga conophoros. The sequence goes on from NC_140542.1 coordinate 6,871,299, forward strand.
TTTCCAGAAGGCGAATATTTCCATGTTTTTTTTGTTGTTTGTTTTGTTTTGTTTTTAAAATTTTTGAGAAGCTGTTATGCAAACAACATTTCAAAAACCAAAACTGAAAAATAATGAGCCTTCAGGTGAACAGTGCAACGTGTGTTTGTGCGTGAGTGCTTAAAGCGCCGCTCTGTGTCCCCCGGGCTGTGTTAACGCTCCCGCCGTGTGTTGTTGTTGTGTGTGTGTGTTAAACACATGCAGTCCCTATCCTTGCCACAGTGGTCATCGGATTGCTCTGCACCGGTGGATACCTGGTCTGGCGCAACTGGCGGCGCAAGAACACCAAGAGCATGAACTTCGACAACCCAGTGTACCGCAAAACCACAGAGGATGACGACGACGAAATCCACATCGGGCGTCAGAGCGAGTCCATCGGTCACGTCTACCCAGCAGTGAGTGGCAGCCACAGTCAGCCATTCATAGCGCTTCCTCTAGGGGGCGGCGTCACAGACAACAACTCTCACTGGTATTCGGGGGCGCCGATGCTCTCGAACGCTAAGTGAGAGGTACTGCGGAGGAAAGGAAGAGGTGTGAAATATTTGGAAAATGGGAGTTGGCACGAGGGTTTGGAAAAGCCCGTTTTCTTGTACATGTCAGCCTGGTGGAAAGAAAGAACAGGCTCGCACACGTTCACATATCATTTTATTTCTTTATGTTTTTGAAGTAATTACCGAACACACCTGTCACGCGTACACGTAAACCCTCGACACACATTTCGTTCACCTTCAGCGACCATATTCATGCGATACATCCCTGCTGCCGACCCGCCATCCCATTTATTTGTGCATCGTGTTAGTGTTTTTGGTTGTTGAAGTGAGTGATCCCCATTTCCTGACAAAACCCTTGTGCACAGGCAAAGCATTATTCCTTTGCTTCAGAAAGGTTCAGCAGCCAAGAAATCATGATTAGTGCAGATGAGATGCAAAAAAAGAGAGGTGAAAGAGGAGTCGCTCTATAGCCACTGCTCACAAATAAATTGGACATGTAGAGTAGATAGTTGCGTCATAGCATTGAACTAATGCGATTTTGTTTTGAGGTCACACAAAATTTGAAAAAAGGAGCACAAATCAGGATGAAGGACTCTCTCGAAATACAATTTATCTTGCAGAAACCATAAATCTCAGCAACGCAATTTCAGGATTACCCTGATGACTTCCCATTGATGTATATGCAGTTTTAAAAGTCACTGGAAGCGGCATTTTCTACAAACCCTGGATACAGTGGCAGCTGCAACACGTAGCAGTAAAGTAAAATGCCCTTAAATCCAGACTGTGCGTCATTAGAAGTTTATGACATTTACCGAATATGCTTCTTGTTTTGGGTGTCAGAGAGCAAGCGGCGAAGGGCAGCCAAAAAGCATAAAGGAGGGAGGGCGAGACGGGAGTCTAGCGCTTTGATCTGTTGGCATGGTAACACAGATTTCTTTGTGTCACCCCGGAGAGAAAGAAGGCAAAGAATTCTGGGTATCACTGGCATGATGACAGGCGGGAAGCACGCTCAGACAGACACTGAAACAGGTGCACGACTCAGTCGTGCACCTGTCGAAGTAACAACCTACCCTCGCGGAACGAGAGAGGGGGCTTTACTCCTTCTCTCTCGTTTTCCCAGTTTTATTACAAACATTTGTACAAATCTTATGTATTGCCTTTTATCTCTTTAGTGGTTTTCTTCCTCTTCTTTTCTCGTCCTAACTTTTTCTTGCCCTTTGTCTCAGTGTGGCAGCTCGGGCAGCCAGAGAAATCAGGCTTGCATTATGTGGGCCAGACTTTCGCAACCGTAGGCAGGCAGCCTGCATTCCTCGCTACGAGCAGCCAGGGAAGGAGGGGACAAACAACACGTTGGGGGGGGCTGAATTGGAAAGAAACGAAGACGAAGGTTGGGGAGAGGAGGCAGAATAGTGAGAGGGCATCACATAACAAAGCTGCCATTTTTCTTCTGGGTTCCACCTAGACTGGAATCTTGTCTCCCTTTCTCCTCTTTTTCCACTGAGCTTCTCTATTTTCATTCCCCGCTGTTCTATCTCACTTCCTTCTCCTTAACCAGCCTGTTGTGGTAACGGTCTTTTTATCTGCTGTTTGCAGCGCGTGGCACTCAGTCTGGAGGATGATGGCTATCCCTGAGGGAGGAGGGGGATGCAGCCTGCACCCCTGCGCTCCCATACTGGCCCCCTCCTCTCACCACAGCCTCTAGACCACTACAATGAGGCCAGTACAACGCAGAGGAGAAAAGAAAAGGAGACCTCATTTTGCCTCCCTGTTTTTAAAGAGCAGGGATGACATGTACACCTGTTAAAGCCCACCTCCATCTCCTACCGTCTCCACTGGAGTAACACTACTACCATTATTAGCTACTACTACTACTATTAGTTTAGTAGCCTCTGCTCCACTCCTCTCTTCTCTCTGCCTCTTGTTAGCACCAGTGCTACTCAAAATGCTGCTTGATGATGATATTGTCCATACTAACCTCATTCAGCTGTCTCAGTGCACTTTGTAAATAAAAGGATTTCTGGCTGCCGTGCAAGCAGGAGAAGGCGGCGTGCATCATTTTAAATTCCTCGTGCTTTCACTGTATTTATTTCTGTTGCGTTTGCTGTTGTAAATATGTGACCAGCACCTCTCAGTGCACAGCACGAAAGACAAGTTTGGAAGGATGGTGCAGTACAGTGGCAAGCAAGGACGCTGTATTTCTTCATTGTCATGTAAAGAGACCTTTTTGAAGGGGTTTGTTGCAGGGGGGTGTCATCCTTTTTCACACCTAGTCCCTCAAATTTGCCCTTTCACTTACTGTAAAGCTAAATATAGCCAAGGAGAGGAAAACTGATGAGGTCGTCGTACATTTAGAGGTGATTTTGGGGATAAAGGAGACTTTTTTCTTTCTTTTTTTTTTCCCTTTGCAATTGGAGGGTTTGTGCTACCAGAGGGTAGTGCCTCAAGGCTGAAAGCAGCAGGGTAGAAAAGGCAAAGGATTATGGGTAATCCCCTGGCCTCTGCCATCAGAGGTGTACATACAGTCAATAATGAACTTGGGATTGTTTTCCTGTTTGCACTGAGTAGCAAGAATCCCACATGTGTTTCTGAGTCTTCATTTGCATCTGCCAGCGTCAATATTCTAGCAGCGAGAACATATTCTTTTGAATTGATGCAGGGAATTGGATGTTAAATAGTTGTTTAGTGATCGGATTTAAAAACATGTAAGTGCATGCTGCACTTGCTGTATGGGAATCCTGGAGGAAATGAAGAGTGAGATGACAAGCTCATCACAGCAAGAAAACACAGAGGTGTTTGACTTTGAGTGACCCCTTAAACATCAGTCCCAGCTGGAGTTTTTTGTTTGTTTGTTTTTTGGGATGAGGTGGGGTGGGGGGCTACCTTTACTCCCCCTTTTTAACAATGCAGCTGTGTGTTTTCTGGATGTGATGCTGTATTTCTTATGTCTTGTCACCGTCTCTGTGCGGTGCGCAGATGAGTAACACACCGAGGCCGACTGAGCTGAGCGCTGATTTGAAAAATGGGACCTGATCTTCCTTGGCTTGCTTCGAACCAGCTTCCAGCCTATTGAATCAGTTGCGATTCATGCCAATGAATATTGTAATAATTGCTCATCTTGTGCTGGAATAGGGAATCACTAGAGGCCGCGATGACAGAATAGCAGAACTGTTACAAGTAGTCGAGGCAAATTGCCAGCGTTCTTATTCAGGACATCGTTTAGTGTCCTAATTGAAAATTTGACAGTTTTAAGCACAGTTAAAACACATTATATACTCTGTAAGGCAGTTTTGGATGGTCTAAACTATAAATACATGAAACACTCGTCTTCCATTCTTGCCTAATGAATCTGATCAATGCTGCATGTAAGATCCTACATATTGGACTAGTAAATCCAATATGACTAAATAACACACACACACACACAAGTTCCCAATGCAAATGTTAAAGTCTTCCATCCTAGACTCAGTACGGTCTCAGATTATGTATTCATGCAACAGTTGATTAATGACGGTTATTATTCATGGATTTCACTATTTCTTGGAAGGCTTAGCTTCAGCGTAGAAGCTCAGATAACCACGAGGGAGGAACAGAAAGGCAAGGAAAACAAAGATGAAAGGTGGTGTAGGGCTTGACTGCCAGAATTTATACGCCGCCATATGTGAGCAGGTTTGTACTTGGAAGATGAACGGTGGGTCGTTTGTTTTCCCGGATTTCTGCCAGTGTTGGCATCGCCGTATTCTGACAGTCGCTCCTCTTGCCTCCCTTGAAAGGATGGCACTCTCTCCTCTGTTTATGAAGCACAGTTGTGTGAACTGTGTGTGACAAGTAGCAAGCTAGACAGGTAAATCGTAGTCCTCTCCAGCAGCGCGCTCCCCCTACATCCATCTAACGGAGGAGGATCGAGCGCAAGGGGGAGGCCATCTCCCTTCATCTTCACCTTGTACAGATGAAGAAAAATGTAATGCACTGCACAGTGGGGAAGATTGGGACTCCACTCAGCATGACGTTAGACTGGTTTGTTAGTTTCCACCAGTGACTGCTTTTTAGGCCTTTAAGAATTGACATATATTGAACAGATTTGATTAAACACTGAAAACAATGATGTAGATTAGCCACTGCAGTTTTCATGCGTATAGGATCCAGTTCCCAAAGGAGAGATTAGGTAGTGATGGAAAAATCTGGATGTAAGCTATCTTTGTGAATTTAAGATTAAATAAATCACAGCTCCCTGAGCTGAGTCAGCTCTGCGTGCCAACACTTTCCTTCATGTCCATGTTTGCTTCAGGTCTAATCGAGTTCCATGCTGGAGGTGGGGGGTGCAGGTAGGAGAATAAATTGCTTATTTATTGAGGTGTAGGAAACTTATTATGGCTACAGTGTGAAGACAGATTGGCTGGTCCACTGTGTGGTCACCTCAAGAACATTCGTCTATTCTGAAGGACATTGAAAGAAGTCCGGAACAGTTCTTTGTCTGTAACTATTCAAGGTAGTAATTGTAGTGGCAATGGAGGGCTTACTGTGACCATAGGCTCTCTAGACATCTGCTTCACTGTTGTTCCATATTTACAAGACTATTAAGGGACTAACCACTGGTGTGATGTCGGCTATAACAGCTTTTTTCCTCTAGGTCAGATAAGCTTAGAGTGCACTGGGTCACTATTTGTTTTTTAGTTCAGTGTTGATCTAGTAATCGCTGCTTTAGAGAACAAAGTGCAACATTATAAACGATACTGTGAGTTCTTTAACAATTAATGGGGAAATATACTGCACTAAAATGAACTTTTTCCTTGTAGACTGTGTTTACTGAATTGAAAATGTTGATGTACGTCTAAAAATGTCTTGCTAGTAAACTTGAAATCTTTGAGAAAAATGAGTTAATTAAATGAGTTGGTCTTGGCATTGTTGTGTTGTATGGATTTCTGAGTTACTGGAACTCACTACCTTTTGTTGAAGGAAGAAAACAGGGTACATTTGTTCTGGTGAAGTGAACGCTTTGCTATTTTACTTTTAACACAGAATCAATGCTGTCACCTAGAAATGACATTTATATGGTACTTAATACTAAAATGTTATCTGAAAGGCCGATTTTATTGGTTGATGTTGCATAGTTTGTCCACTAGAGGGCGCGTCGCAACTTCCCTGTTGGCGGTACTGCCACACACGCAACAAGCAGCAGATCCAAACAACATCAGGCAGTGTGTAAATGAGTAAACAACTACATATCAGCTGATATGAGTTTATCAAATTTAAATCAGCAATTTTGACTATTGGTTTTAAGAATTAAGAATTCTATATCGTTCAGACGCTTGTAGATGCTAGGTTGTTTTGTCTTTTTGTTTTGTTTGTCTTTGAAGGAGAATACATTATGGTTATATACTAGAATTGGCAATCAGATGTTCAAGGTGAACAGATGGCATACAAAACAACAGAAGAGCTATTTTCCTTTCTGTTTTAGAGCTTTTAGTTGACTGCTGCTCAAACAGCTCTCACCTACAGTCCAAATAGAAACCAGAGCTAATATTTACATATATCATATCAGAACTATATAAAAGGACTAATATGGTCCCTTTATATGTATAGACGCCTACAGCTACTACATATAAAATGTGTTGCTAGAGACTGTGTTTTGCTTCAGTGTAGTTTCTAGGTGACAGGATTGAAATGAATATAAGTTGTTATTTTATGTAGAATGCATACTGTTTACACCAGCAAAAGCATATGTATAGGCATATTTATAATATTTAACTCCTTGATATTTAACTCTATTTAACTCGTTCACTGATTGAGAAAACAAATATTCAGAACAATCCCAATGGACATCTTAAGTGCATAAACTGTGCAAATTGTTACTAAATCGAGGGAGGAAGTTGTTGCTTGTTATCAGCGTAAATAGTAAATACTAACAGTCCTGATAACCCCGATACAGTCTTCCTGATCTGTGCTCTCCATTTTATCGTACTGTTGCTTGTCTTTTCCTTTTCTGAGCGGAGACCTTACGTTGCTTTAACCACAATGCTCTTCTCACATCGCTCCACCTCTTCATCTCCTCGAGCACTGTATCAAATGTAATTCCAACTGTGAGTTTTAAAGTGTTTCTTTGGCTGTCGCACTGTTGAATTTTAGCTTCGAGGGCAAAGTCCACGCTGTTGTTTCTGTGCACTCTCATTCGCTTGCAACCCTCTCATCTTCATCTCACCCATGAACATCTTTCCTTTGGCAAGGGCTCTCAGTCTTTGGGTAGACAGGCACACAGTGGAAGAATTAAAGAAAAAGAAAACACTGGAGGAAATAACCTGAAACAACAACAAAAATAATAAGGAAGTCCCCAGAGATAGAAAGAAAAATGTGAACCAGCAAACCGGTGAACAATCACACTCAGCTTGGAGAAGCGGCCTCCCCCTTGAGCTACAGTTTTGGACTGTGGAAGGAACCCTCAGTGACTCTACTTGGATGGCACTTAGCTTTTGTTGACCCAGTGACTTTCCTCGATACACTGACTCCTCTTTTTGTTATGTGGGGAGGTTTTTTTTGGACTGTGTAAGTGAGTTGTAGTTGTTGCTCTCCTCCTTTCTCTGTCTCTCCCTCTCTATCTCCTCATCAGACTATTTCTAGTTTCATGTGTAATCTACTTGATGTTTGATTACTTGAAGGGGCAGCGTTCAGTTGCCTAGATTTTTCGAGCACTCTGTGTAAAATGAAGGCTTTCGGGAAAGAAGGTGATCTTTGTGTAAATCTTTTCATGGCTCGGGATGATGATGATGATGATATGTACAGGGGGAATGTTTTGATACGTTTTTATGGTCCTTCCACAGTCAAACAAGATGAAGAAATTGAAAGAAAATCTAAGGCTCCAGATTTTTTTTTTTTTTGGCAAAACTGTCCACCTACATTTTCTCAGAAATCTTGCTGATATGTCTTTGTCTGCAAGGAAAGATAAAAAAGAAAAGAAAAGGAAAAAAAAACATTCGGGCCTCTAACCATTCCTCAGCCATAAGACAGGCATTTTTTCTTTATGCTGTTTGTTGCACAAAACTTTTCAAAAAGCCTTCTGCACTGTGTAAAGAAATAACGTTCTTTGTAAGGGAGGAAATAAAAGTGTGGTGGGGTTGGGGCTCAAGGGGGGTGTCCAGTGAGTGGTACAGTCCAGTGGTTTTGAATCCTGACTTGTAAATAATACGTTTTCATACTGCAGAAATCTTTTGATAATGTTTTAAATGTATCTGTAAAAACAACAACAGCGGCAAAAAAACGGAGAAAAAAGATGTACATAAACTTCTGGGGTAAAAGGAGTGTAGACGATATATGAATTTATTTGTACACACGAGCACTGGATTTCTTTACTACTTGATTGTAACTAAAATTTAATAATCTGCCAAAGTGTTCCTGTATTACTTTCACTTCCATTTGTTCGTTTCTGTTTTACTCTCCTGCTTTTTAACAGCAATGCGGATTTTTAGAGTTTCCACTGTATTTAATTCTGTTTAAATTTAATTCGTCTTTTGTTAGTTTGGTTTTTTTTTGGGGGGGGGGGGTTATTTTGGGGTTTTTTAAAGTGGGGATGGGGGGGGGGGGAAGGAGGAGGAATCATTTTAATTTATTGGTGCCTTGTTTTGTGCTCCTGTACACTTCTACTCTGTTTTTCTGTCTTCTGTGTCTGTTTGAGGGAGGGAGGGAGGGAGGGGGTGGTTAACTGGGGCGGGTTGTTGAGGGGGGGGGAGTGTTGACAACTTAGCAACTTCTGTACTTACATTGAATATCTGTACTGTATGCCAAAATGGTCTCACTCACGTTTCTATGAAATCAAGCTGTTGATAAATATCTCTATATATTGATATATTAAATTTATAAAAACTGTCCAACCCTTTAGTGTGAATACTGTTTTCATTTGTATTTGTTTCTTCGTTTCTTTGTCTTTCTGTATGGGCTGACAACTTGTGCAGGCTGTGAAAGCTACTGTAGGTTGCAGCATAATGTATTAATCAAATTTATTACTCTCACTCTTCTTTGCAACTTTTCCTAACACTAGTTTCATCCATCCATCCATTCGCTTCCGCTTATCCTTTTCAGGATCACGGGGGGCGCTGGAGCTTATCCCAGCTGTCATAGGGCGAGAGGCGGAGTACTCCCTGGACAGGTCGCCGGTCTGTCGCAGGGCTAACACACAGAGACAGGCAACCATTCGCACTCACATTCACTCATTCAAAAGTAAATGTCTTAAAACATCTTGACTCTAGGATTAGAAAACTTTACTGAGGATTAATGTGCAGCTCCAAAAAGTAAATAAAGGAACACTTAGAAACACATCAGATCATGCTGGATGTCTATACTGACGTGAACTGCGTAATGTGTTAGGAATCAAAGGATGCCACATGGTTTAATGGCATCCCAGGTGATTCTTTTTTGGTTTTTGTGGGTTTTTTGGCCCTCACATGCTTGTATGCATGCCTGACAATGCTGGTGTGACCAGGGTATCGCCAACCTCTTGGATAGTCTGCAGTGCAACCTGGCAATGTTGGATGGATCGAAACATCCCAGTCAGTGGTATTAATACCCTTCCTGCAGTAACTGCATGCATGCTCTCGCCACACGGGGACAGGTATTGTTGTACAGGAGGAATCAACTGGAACAGAGTAGTGTTTGAATAGTACAGGGCGTCAGTGGTAGACCTGACAATTCTGCACAGGGCCTCCTAAAACTTTTTTTTTTCACACCAGTGACCTGCTGGAGGTCATTTTGTCACACTAGTAGTGCTCATTTTGTTCCTCCTTGAACAAAGGTCCAAATACCGCTCCTGCTAAGGGGTTAAGGATCTTCTGAAGCCTGTTCCAGCTCTCCTAGAGTAACTGTCTGTCTCCTGGAATCTCCTCCATGCTCTTGAGACTATGTTGGGAGTCGGACTACGTGTGCAACCTCAGCAGGGTTCAGATATTGCCTCATCCTCCCAACAGAGACAGTGACCATAGCCAAATGCAAAACTTGTGAAAAAACAGCCAGAAACAATGATTAGGGACAAAATCTCAGTGACCTCCACCTGTAAAACAATTCCTGTTTTGGGGGTTGTCTCATTGTTGCCCCTCTAGTGCACCTGTTTTTAATTTCAATAACAACAAAGCAACTGAAACAAATTTTAAAATGACCCTGTGGTTTTAGGACAATAAATCATCTTTCTGCAAAAACAGCACTTGCCAGAAAATTTAAGTGCTTATAATCAAAGATGTTTTTCTAACCACCAGGTATAGTAGGACTGCGAGAGTATATAGACAGACACTACAGTGAATTCACATACACAGGTCATTTGGATGTACTCTGTTGATTATACAGTACGGGTGTAGTAAAGAAGTTACAGCTTTGAGTCATGGCAGAACTCCCCAACCCGCCCACCCAAAATGTGTTTCTGGCTCCTGCCAGCTTGTTCAGGAAAACTGAGTATTTCTAGTGAGGTTTTTTTTAAACTGTGCTAAGTAACATTTATTCTTCATTCACATAAAGAGTGTACAGTGTACACCAGGAGTTGTATAAGTCAAAGACAGAAATTTGGTCGACTGAATTGAATAAAATTGAATGCAATTCTGAGCTAAATAAGCAGATTCTTTAGAAAGGGTTTACATCAGTGTCCTCAGGGTGTGCTTTTATGACTTCTATTAAATTTTATTGTCCAGAACAGAAAATAATGCGCTGTGATCAACGATTATGTGCAGACCTTTATGGTCAAAACATGTTGTCTCAAACTGAGCCAAAAGCAATGAGACGTTTTGTGTTTTTGGCGTTTTCTTTTAGGGCATTGAGTTCACTCAGTGCAGATGCTTTGCATTTGATATAATTACTTTGAAAACTCATTTGAGAAATGAATTCCATGCTCTTTCACTTCACTTCTTTTGTTGTCTAACCAGCACTCCCATCAGGATGTGGACCTGCCATGCCTTTGATATCAAAGACCACTTCACTTCCAGCATAGGTATGAGTTAGTGATTAATTCAATATCATTTATACAGCACCAAATCACAACAACAGTCGCCTCAAGGCGCTTTATATTGTAAGGTAGACCCTACAATAATACATACAGAGAAAACCCCAACAATCATATGACCCCCTATGAGCAAGCACTTTGGCGACAGTGGGAAGGAAAAACTCCCTTTTAATAGGAAGAAACCTCCGGCAGAACCAGGCTCAGGGAGGGGCGGGGCCATCTGCTGTGACCTGATGGGGTGAGAGAAGGAAGACAGGATAAAGACATGCTGTGGAAGAGAGACAGAGATTCATAACAAGTATGATTCAATGCAGAGTGGTCTGTTAACACATAGTGAGTGAGAAAGGTGAATGAAGAAGAAACACTCAGTGCATCATGGGAATCCCCCCGGCAGTCTACACCTATTGCAGCATAACTAAGAGAGGATTCAGTCTCCTGATCCAGCACTATATGCTTTAGCAAAAAGGAATGTTTAGAGATAAATAGTATTGCCTATGGCCACCTAAAATAAAACGAAATGAAATAAGCTTGAAAGAAGGGGTTTTGTGTGTCCTAAAGGGTGTTAAAACCTCCAAACATCTTTTTTCTCCTTTCTTTTCTATGTGCTAAAATATATATGATACATGGACACTGGAGATACTTGCTCTTTGTCCATGTTGTTGGGCTCACAGAGAAAAGAAAAAGACAAGTTTTTCTAAAGGTTAGCAGGAATGATCGGGTAAAATGGACTTGACTGTGTAATGGGGGGAAGGAAAGGAGATAGGGGACTTTTCTAGTCTATGGAGACATTTGTGGAGTGACATTTCACTCGGAGTTTGATGGATGAGCCAGCAAAAAGAGTTGGCACTATTTGGCCTAAGAGTTGTTCCGGCGTTGCTGTTGCTCTTCATTGAGGATTCAACCTGTGTTTGAAATGTGTGTTTTAAATCAGCTCTTGGCCTCGAGAAGACTTTGATTTAAAAACAAGTGTCCTTGGCATAACATTAGTCAGGATTGTTGACCGCCACCTTGAAAACCACAACATGCTGAGACTTTCCATGGCTAGATATCAATATGGCAGGAAACAGTAACATTATGACTTTCCTGCTTTCCCTTCTTTGGGTTTTGTGATTACTCCCCTTGCTGGAGTGGGCGCTGTCTTAGCTTCTCATTAGTTTATCTCAAAATTCTCACACTCTTAAATAAAGAGAGAAGAGGCCACGCAAAACTGATCCAGGAACACAAACAGGATTTTTCCATTGATCTTTTTGTTACTAATGCACCTGGTGTCTCTAAGGCCTTTATTTTATTATATAAAATTCCAGAGGCGCATTGCTAAGATAAAACAATCATTACACAGCTAAAGCTTTCTGTGGTCCCCTGGGGATTGGCGCTGATTCCAGTAAGGGCCAGAAAGTGGGAAGAAGCCTCAAACAATTAGCCAGTCTGTCACAAATTGACACATTAATGCATGTGGGAAATTTAAACCTTTTATATTCATCCACCTAAAAGCAGTCCGTCTACTTTCATGGTGGAAAGAGGTAGAAAATCCAGATTTTTCAACACTATCCACACTACTAAAGAACATATTAATTTTCTCTGTTTGACCTGCTAGAATCCCTCGAGCAGTCGACTTTCACAGCACTGTGGTGGCAATCCAGCCTCACTCCACACCTGCAAGCTACCGCTCTCATTTTCCCTCTCTCTCTCTCTTCAACTATTTCCCTCTCCTCTGCTAAATGGAGCTCATGTCGGACTCTATTAGCTACCATTCGGAGTTAGTAGGGCATCCAGGTGTCTGAGTGCAAAAATCTCCTCTCTCCACCTGTCACTTAAAATGAATAAAATATTTGGGGTGCCTGGAGTGACACCTGTACTTATGAAAATGAAGTAGCACAGCTGACCTCAATGTCTAACCTCCCTCGCTCTCTCTGGAAAACTGTTTTGTCTGAAATTTTGGCAAAATTTTAGGTACAGATTTCCTGAAGTATCTTTTCAAACTGAATTCTTTAACATCAAATCATTATGTAGTTGTGCTAGTACTCTGTGTGCCTGCACAGTACATTTAAAATGAAACAATGACGATATTTTTTAAATGTTCCACCTTAATTTCATTGCTAACTGGTGAGGAATTACAGCCATGTTTCCACACTGAGGACAGTTCAGTCAAAAGATGCTTTTATGAACGGGAGTGCCCCACTTAGTGACTGTTTATGAATTATTGCAGACAAATACAATGAATCTGATTGTGGAGTCAATTCCAGATTTGAAACTGCAGCTGTTAAACCATATGAGGCAGTCAAAGGACCTGTTAATGTAAATGACAAAGATATACTGCAAAAACAAAACATCAGAGAGACAGTGGAAACATTTGGAGTGTCTGAATGAGCACATACGCGACAAAATGAAACGCACACCTTGTCATAAAGACCTAGACATCCATGGAAGATGCAAAGAAATCCTTTTTCTCTCCAGCAGTTAGTCATAGCATTATCTATATCTTCAATGAAGAGAAGACTCAGTGAAGAAGTGCAAATAAAGAGGGTTCACAACAACAACAAGTCTTCAAAGGCTTCACGAATTAAAATCCCAGAAACATCTTTAAAACCCTGGACCTGCTTTCTTTGGACAGACAAAACAACCTGTATAAGTATGACAGCAAGAAAAAGCATGTTTATGAGCTTAAGTTAGCCATTATTTCTTTAGGCAGGCTGTATGCTTTGCTGCCCCTACTGGCACTCTGCTAATGTCTGACCCCAAAAGGTACCCTGTGCATACTTTGGCTAAGGTTTTGACTCAACAGCAGCATCTGGCACAGATGGCAGGAACACAACAAGACCCAGGCTGCTAATCTGATTGCCTCTTTCCAACCAAAGACCAACTAATCTGCTCTTTTATTTTCAGATCACACACTTGGAAACATAGTGACACACTGCTGGATCTGTGTGCTTACATTTCACTAGTAACTCTCTTTTGATTATTCTACGTTACTGCCTGCTCTTGCTCAGCTCCCTTATTTCTTCTCCTCTAATTATCATCCTGTCTTCCATTGTTTCTGCCACTGAGAAGCAGGTTTATGGTGCTCCTGCATGAGAATAATTTCACAGGATTAACAATTGAAGTGTTTCACAGCCATCGCATTAAAACTTAATTGTAAAGAATCATGCTTTTCAGCCCTTTCAATTTGCTTCAGTTTATCCCCTCATATCCTTCCCCATGCTTTCCCTCTTGCGCCGTCTTTCACCCTGGTCTCTCTTGGTCCATTTCATTTTACCTCCATCAGCGTTTTTGCTGCTTCCTACTTTCCCGCCGTGGCATCATTTGTTGCAGTGGTAAGGTGTTTCTGCTTTGGGAAGCTTGCTTTTAATATGCCACATCTGGCCTCATAAAGTTGTTGCGATGAAGTCTGTCTCTGTTTAAAAATGCAGTGAACACACAGCCGCCCCTCTGCCACTGTCTCCCTCCTCCCTCTGCCTCATGGATGACAGTTTCTATTATCTCCCGGACAATAAGTTGCACAGATTAGCCATGCGGGCAGACAGGGGAGCGGGGATATGGCATAGCACGTGTGTGCATTTGTGTGTGTGTTTTTTGTGATTGTATTTGTGGATTTCTGATTAACCGCTTGTGCAGCTCTCAGTATTTGTCTTTTCCATCTCTGTGTTCATGGATGTCCTCCCAGCTGGATGTGTACATGTGTCTCTCTGTCTAACTACATGCAAGTATGTGTGTTTCTGTCTGAGTGTGAATGTGTGTGTGTGTGTGTGTGTGTGTGTGTGTGTGTGTGTGTGTGTGTGTGTGTGTGAGAGAGAGAGAAGAGAGAGCTACCGTGCCTGCAGTGGGACACGCGAGAGGAGGAGTTGATGGGCTAAGTGCCATTACCAGATAATTACAGCTAAAAGTCTCTAACGAGGACGGCTCATCATTATGGTGCTGGCAGACAGAGAGGCCACAAAGAACATCTGCAATTCAGATTAGGAGCACTTGCATGTTCGCTTTATGTGTGTGCATTCACTATGTGCCTCCCTTGTTGTTCCTCTCTTCCTCTTGTCCTGTCCATGCGACAGATTCACATTTGAAATTTAAAAAAGAAAGGAAAAAAAACAGCCTCTTAGAGAGCATTTGCATGTGTGAGGGTGCACACACACACAAATATGAACATTGTACATCAGTTTAATTGGCTGGTAAGGGGCCTCTGTGTGAGTTGAGTTTGAGGGCATCCTTACTCTACACAGCGATGTCTGTAATGGGCTCACTCTTCACTCTCTGTGAGGGGCTTATCCTCCTCCTAAATGTGATCTGTGGTGCACACCCGCAGTCAGCAGCAGGAACAAGCGCATGTGTAAGATGGGGGTACATAAAAAGAACAAAGCTAATATTTTACCCTTTTGTCCTACAGATATTATATTTTGCATAATTGTGAAAAATTAATCTAATTATTATTTTTTTGCCTGCTGGGAAAGGCGAGGAGGTTCAGATCCTGATAACAAAGGTTTTTCTCTTAAGCCTTATCTTTGCAATCCACAGACCTCTAAATAGTTGCTGATGATTGTTTTTATTCATTATCCTTTATTATCCTTTATTACTACTCCAGTGGTTCACAAACTGTGGTACGCGTACCACTGGTGGTACTTGGGCTCCTTCTAGTGGTACGCGGGAAGTCTCCAGATTAAATAATATACCATGTTCTGACTGAGGGAACTTTTTTTTTTATGAAAAATTAAAATGTACAGCTCTGCTATCACTTCCAACATAAATTAAGACGGAAAACTAAACAGCAGTGACGTTTGTAGGGTTACTGGAGTTGGGCTAGCTGGTATATAATGATGTGCAATGTGGTGGCTAGCTACACAGCTATGTTAGCATAACATAAACACAGTGAAGCTGGAGGATGAACACTAACTTTTCCACTCAGTAAACGTTAACGTGAGGGTTCCCAAGGCTTAGGGATAAATGCAATCGCAGGATGCTGTAAACGGACCAAACTTCAGTCAGGAGAACAACTGAGATCCATCCACAATATGAGGTTAGTCATTAACTTACTGCTGCATGGGCTGGGCTGTAGTTACATCGTAATGTTTGAAAAACTGAGTTTTAAAATGAAAAGTGGTAATAAAAACCGAGAGAGGGTGACAGTGATCAATGCCTTTTTTATTTTCTTGTTTAGATTAACTAGAACAAGATACAAAGCATTAAAAAAACACAACAGCCTTAATAAACACAGAGTAGTTTGTTCATACGTCACCACTTAAAGACCAGATTTCCCACCTGCTGTGAATGTTTTAGTGCAGTACAATTGTTATTATTATAACTTGTCACATCCTGTTTATGACAGTTAAAATAGATAACATTTATATAAGAAATAAAATTGCCTCATATAAACTATATGTTGTTAAACAGGCCTATACTACTGTACTTTAATGTCGGTCATAAGGGTGGTACATTAAGAGCCATATATTTTATGAGGTGGTACTCGTCGTGAAAAGTTTGAGAACCACTGATCTAATCTTTAGCAGGTGTTAAAATATGGACATATGGCACAATGCAGTATGTCCCCTAGAGATAGGGTGATGAGTTCAGTCATTCAATGGCGGCTTAGATTAGAGCCACTGCTCCTCCACATCAAAAGAAGCCACTTGAGGTAGTTTGGGCTTCTGAGTAGGATGCCTCCTAGGCACCTCCTGGGTGAGATGTTCTGGGCATGTCCCACCAGGAGGAGGCTCCAGGGCAGACCTAGGACATGCTGGAGAGATTACGTCGCTCCGTTAGCCTGGGGAAAGGAAGGTCTGGACTTCTCTGCTTAGGCTGCTAGTCTAAGACCAGGTCCCAGACAACTGGAAGAGGATGGATGGACGGATTGATGTATGGGGACGGGATTAAGGGTGATGTTATGGTTATGCTAGGGTTAGGGTTAGAATAAGTCAGCAGGAAATGAAACTAAATTAATATAATGTTCTTTAAAATCGTGGACTATTGTGCGTATATTTGTGCACACGGGCAAAAGATGTTTGTGTAAAATGATTGCAAGCGGAACAACTCAAACACAACAGTACATCATCCACTACAGCTAAAAGCTTCATCACTCCCCGCCTCTCTGTTTGTAAAACAGCCATTTGTCTCCTGTAAAAACCAATCTCCAGCCTGATGTAATCAAATCAACCCAACTAAGTATTTTTATTGATGTGATTTTTTTTTCATGTGTCAATTGTTGGTATGATAAGAAAACTACCGTAATAGCAATAGATTTGATGTAATTTTTACACTAGCATATAATAGTCGGTCCAGCTCAGCTTTATTCACTTGCTGTCTCATTGTTTGTTTGCTGCAGCTGTATTTGGGTGAATGTGAACGGTAAAGAAGATGAAATAAAGAGCTTTTAGGGTTTGAAAGTCAGTCTTTAATTTATTATGCTTTGTAGCTGCCTTGTTTTAATGTCAACATTAAGCCATCGAAGGGAAATGCACTTTAAATGAGTTTATCACTTGTTTGATTTTCATTTCTTTTAATATCCATGAAACCGACACTTTAAAAGAGCACACTGCTTCCTCCATTAGTACAAATTAGATCATTTTCTGTACTGTGCCCTCACTTGTAATATAGAGTGATTATAATAGCTGTATTTTTCATAAAAATGTTTTGCCTAGAGTGACTTGATAATCTAACGAATCAATAAGGGAGAACATTTACAGCATTAATGGAATCAAAGACGAGGGAAAACCGAGTCTACAGTAATCGCAGGCAACAGCGCGAACAAAGGAATTTTTATTTTTTTTTAAGAAAAGAAGAATACAATGCTGATTGATAGCAGGTGTTTTCACACAGGCGTTGCCCCTGAGGAAATCAAGTGGTTAACATGGCTTATCATCAAGGTTATCCGATGATTGGCACTCCTAATTGTTCATTATGTTTGCTTCCACAAGTGGAAGAAAAGAACTCTGCTCTTCAGAGGAGACTGATTGCTGTGGAATATCCTGAAGCATTTGACATTTTGTCCCATCAAAATCATCAGCTGATCTTACTCTGACGGATGCACAGGATTAATATCAGAAATTTGTGTTGCCTGTTATAAACAGCGCATCTACTGCACTGTTGCTGTGCTGTAATAATGCTGCAGCTGAAGTTCCGATGTGAATATTAGTTTTAACAGTCATGGCTATTCCTTTATTTATTTCTAGACTCTATTAAAGTAGCTTTGCATCATTCACTTTGTTACGTCCCCACATGAAAGCTAGGCGAAGAGGGTGGGGGACAGTAACAGTTGGATCCGGGTGAAACAAAAAGAACACCAGGCAGAGGTAGTTAACACAAAATATATCTTTATTATAATCAATTAACTCAACAATCATATAAATAGTAACAACAAAAGGAGACAGCACCGCTGCTTTAATGATAAATCAGACAGGTCAACCCAAAGAGATAGTGACCACTTCGACAAAAGAAAACAACAAGGCTTCAACGGAAAAAGACAGCAACGCTGCTAGTAACAATACCCAGGCAGGCCAAACAAACTAATGGAGGCCGCCGTCACTTAAGGGAAAACACCACTCAGCTAAGAACTACTCACAAAGAGCCACGCACGGTGGGGCTGGTCACACACAGCAGGCCCTGCGACTCTGGGTGATAAGCACTGGACACAGAATGAGAAATACCAAGAGAGATTAAAGTCTGTTTAAATGCTCGGGATAAGAAGTTAGTTCCCTGGTCTGTTTGCACTGTTTTTGGGAGACCAAAGGTGATAAAAAACTTGATTAGCGCCTTAGTAATGTTTGCAGTGGTGATCCTCTGAAGAGGAATTGCTTCGGGGAACCGCGTGGACAAGCACATTATGGTCAATAAAAACTGATTACCTGCCCGTGTTCTTGGCAACGGACCAACACAATCGACCAAAACGTGTTCAAATGGCTCACCAACAGCAGGTATTGGACATAGTGGGGCGGGGGGCACAGTTTGGTTTGCCCACCAGTTGACACGTATGACAAGTATTACAATACTTCGCAACATCTTCCTTCATTGCCGGCCAGAAGAAGTGCTGCAGAATACGGTGATATGTTTTAGTTATCCCCAAATGTCCTGACCATGAATGGTCATGGGCTAATTGTAGCACGTGCTGACGCAAACTAGCCGGGACCACTATTTGTTGGGCTACACTCCAGTCCTCCCCTGGACTTGAGGTCCACCTGCGCATTAACAATCCATCACAAACAACAAACGTCTGCTTCCTGTCTCCTGTCGGACAATCACTCTCATCTATGGCGGCAAAACATTTGGCTAACGACGGGTACTCTTTCTGAGCGATAATAAGGGCCTCCCGTGTGAGGAGAGGGGGGCTGCGGGTTCAGGAGCAGGCTCAGCTACTTCTTGAGCCAGTTCCTTGGCGTCAGGACCCACCTCCTCCTCGGAGGGCATCACATCCTTTTCCAAAATAGAGCCGACCACTGACTCTGACAAGTCAACCACTTCTCCCTGCCGATGGGCGTGTGACCGGGTAAGAACACCTACAGGAAATACATCCGGGTGCTGCCGGCTTAAAACATCTGACAAAGGACTTGGGTCAGGAGTCTTTGTGACCTCTGGGGTAGGATAAACCTTCCCGCCTGCAATGTCATTGCCCATTATGAAATCCACACCATCAATTGGGAAGCAAGGACACACAGCTACAGGAAAAATACCACTTACTAGGTCACTCTGCACCCAAATTCGATGGAGGGGGGCAGGCACATAAGTCATTCCAACGCCTCTAACAACAACATCAGTGCCGCTGGCAGTCTTTTCATCAAAGGCAAGTGCACTGGCCAGTATGAGGGACTGTGAGCCACCTGTGTCACGTAAAATGGTCACAGTACGCTCATCTTCAGGCTCACCAGAGAGTGACACCGCTCCTTTGAAAATGAAGGGTTTAAAACATTCATCAGGAGTTTCAGTGCTAAGGGGTCTGCTAACAGGAGAAGTGATTTTAATCAGCCCTATCCCTTTTGGCTTACGTGGTGTTAAAGCTGGCTGTCTTCGCCTGTAGGCCTCGCAGTCTGCTATTGAAGCGCCAGATTTAAAACAGTAGAAACATTTCCGGTCTGACCTGGGACGAGGCACAGGTACCTCTCCCCTTGTGTCTTGCTCACCACTAGCCTTCACTAGTGTGTCGCATCGCTCATGCTTAACATGGACGAGTGCGAACTCGTCAGCCAGTGTCGCGGCCTGCTGCAACGTGGAGACCTTCTGTTCGTTCAGATATACTGCCATCGCTCGGAGATGCAGTTTTTAAATTCCTCAATGAGAATTAACTCCCGTACCGAAACTAGGTCTGCAGCTTTACAGGCCATACACCATCGGTCAAAGAGGACACTCTTTTCCCTCGCGAAATCCAGGAAGGAGCGCACCTGTCCAGCCGGACCAGGTGCGCTCGGGGGTTCTCGCCTTACAACCACCTTCTCCAACAACCCAGACACCAGAGCGGCCTTCAGCTCCGCTTTGCGTAGACCAGTGGAGACACTGATCCCGTAATATGTTGCCACCTCATGTGGATCCCTCTTCCTACAAACATCCAGCAGGGCAAGCGACGGCTCTGCCGTAAACCCAGAAATATCAAAAGTGGCCATGAAAACTCAAAACAACCTGCAAAACACAAGCTAACCACTAAAGGGCCACACAACACCTTCACCACAGAACCAAAAACAGGCAAAATAAAATGTGTTGTGTCAAGTCAACCATTAACTAAAATTCTGCCCACACTCCCCCCAGTCCTGCCTACTCAGAATTTAGCCTGACCTAGCTTCTGGAGCGTACCAGGCTCGAGGCCACTTTAAAGGCAAATCATCAAGTGTCAAAGGCACCGAAAAGCCTACCCTCAGAGAATTAATCCCCACCCGGGTTTGCTCCGAAAATAACAAAGGCAAAACAAAAAAACGAATGTCCGAAGGAAGCGCTCTGCGGTAGAGTATCACTTCCTGTTCCTGCTCAAACACAGTGGTGTTTCTGAGTAGCTTATTTGCTTAGCAATTTAATTAACAACTTTTAAATACATTCTTCTTTCATAGTATAATTTTCACGTGCTTCATCCGAAGCACACTTTCTGTGTACTCACTACCTAATTTATAGCCAAAGTATTCACTCACAGTCTCTGTACTGTTTCGCTAGCTTAGCTTAGCTGTTAGCACCATGGCCACTTCACCTGTCCCTCCTGCACTTTCTTGCTCATTGTGTCAGATGTTTAGTTACTCCTCAGCCTCCTTTAGCAGTAATGATATCTGTAACAAATGTAGCATATTTGCAGCTCTGGAGGCCAGGATTACTGAATTGGAGACTCGGCTTCGCACCCTTCATTCACCTGTAGCTAGCCAGGCCCCTGTAGCTGGTGCAGCCGAAGATAGCATAGGCCCCGCTAGCTGTTCCCCGGCAGACCCCAAGCAGCTGGGGAAAGAGGGCGGCTGGGTCACGGTGAGGAGGAAGCATAGTCCTAAACAGAAGCCCCAGGTACACCACCAACCCGTTCATGTGTCTAACCGTTTTTCCCCACTCGGTGACACACCCGCCGGGGGTCAAACTCTGGTAATTGGTGATTCTGTTCTCAGACATGTGAAGCTAGAGACACCGGCAACCATAGTCAATTGTCTTCCAGGGGCCAGAGCAGGCGACATTGAAGGAAATTTAAAACTGCTGGCTAAGGGTAAACGTAAATTCTGTAAAATCATAATTCACGTCGGCAGTAATGACACCCGGTTACGCCAATCGGAGGTCACTAAAATCAATATTGAATCGGTGTGCAACTTTGCTAAAACAATGTCGGACTCTGTAGTTTTCTCTGGTCCCCTCCCCAATCAGACCAGGAGTGACATGTTTAGCCGCATGTTCTCCTTAAATTGCTGGCTGTCTGAGTGGTGTCCCAGAAACGATGTGGGCTTCATAGATAATTGGCAAACCTTCTGGAGGAAACCTGGTCTTGTTAGGAGAGACGGCATCCATCCCACTTTGGATGGAGCAGCTCTCATTTCTAGAAATATGGACAAATTTATTAAACCCCCCAAAATATGACTATCCAGAGTTGGGACCAGGAAGCAGACTTGCAGTCTTACACGCCTCTCTGCAGCTTCTCTCCTTCTGCTACCCCCCCCAAAAACCCATCTCCATAGAGACTGTGTCAGCTCCCAAACAGACAAAAAACAAACTAAAAACCAGCAACAAACAACTTAAACATAAACAATTACAAAGAAAGAACAATAAAGTATCCACATCTGAACCAAAGAGTAAAACAGTGAAATGTGGATTATTAAATATTAGGTCTCTGTTAGTACATGACTTAATAATTGATCAACAAATTGATTTACTCTGCCTTACAGAAACCTGGTTGCAGCAGGATGATTATGTTAGTTTAAATGAATCAACACCCCCGAGTCATTCTAACTACCAGAAACCTCGAAGCACAGGCCAATTTTTCACACCAGCCTGTTAATTAATGAAAGACCAAGACAGACTTTTAATTCATTTGAAAGCCTGATGCTTAACATTCTCCACCCCAGCTGTGAAACTCAGAAACCAGTCTTACTTGTTATCATCTATCGTCCACCTGGGCCTTACACAGAGTTTCTGTCTGATTTCTCAGACTTTATATCTAATTTAGTTCTGAGCTCAGATAAAATAATTATTGTGGGTGATTTTAACATCCATGTAGATGCTAAAAATGACAGCCTCAACATGGCATTTAATCTGTTATTAGACTCAATTGGCTTCTCTCAAAATGTAAAAGAACCCACCCACCACTTTAATCACACTCTAGATCTTGTTTTAACATATGGCATAGAAACTGAACATTTAACAGTGTTTCCTAAAAACCCTCTCCTGTCTGATCATTTCCTGATAACATTTACATTTACAATAATTGATTACACAGCGGTGGAGAGTAGATTTTATCAAAGTAGATGTCTTTCTGAAAGCGCTGTAACTAAGTTTAAGAATATAATCCACCCACTGTTATCATCTTCAATGCCCTGTACCAACACAGAGCAGAGCAGCTATCTGAACGCTACCCCAACAGAGGTCGATTATCTTGTTAATAATTTCACCTCCTCACTACGTACGACTCTGGATACTGTAGCTCCTGTGAAAACTAAGGTCTCTAATCAGAAGTACCTGACTCCGTGGTATAATTCTCAAACACGTAGCCTAAAGCAGATGACTCGTAATCTGGAGAGGAAATGGCGTGTCACAAATTTAGAGGATCATCATTTAGCCTGGAGAAAAAGTTTGCTGCTTTATAAGAAAGCCCTCCGCAAAGCCAGAACATCTTACTATTCATCACTGATTGAAGAAAATAAGAACAACCCCAGGTTTCTCTTCAGCAATGTAGCCAGGCTGACAAAAAGTCAGAGCTCTTTTGAGCCAACCATCCCTTTAACGTTAACTAGTAATGACTTCATGAACTTCTTCACAAATAAAATTTTTATCATTAGAGAAAAAATTACCAGTAATCATCCCACAGATGTAATATTATCTACAGCTACTCTTAGTACCATTGATGTTAAGTTACTCTTTTTCTCCAATTGATCTTTCTGAGTTAACTTCAATAATTACTTCCTCCAAACCTTCAACGTGTCTTTTAGACCCCATTCCTACAAAACTGCTCAAAGAAGTCCTGCCATTAATTAATTCTTCGATCTTAAATATGATCAACCTATCTCTAATAATCGGCTATGTACCACAGGCCTTCAAGCTGGCTGTAGTTAAACCTTTACTCAAAAAGCCATCTCTAGACCCAGCAGTCTTAGCTAATTATAGGCCAATCTCCAACCTTCCTTTCATATCAAAAATCCTTGAAAGAGTAGTTGTCAAACAGCTAACAGATCATCTGCAGAGGAATGGTTTATTTGAAGAGTTTCAGTCAGGTTTCAGAGTTCATCACAGCACAGAAACAGCTTTAGTGAAGGTTACAAATGATCTTCTTATGGCCTCTGACAGTGGACTCATCTCTGTGCTTGTCCTGCTAGACCTCAGTGCAGCGTTCGATACTGTTGACCATAATATCCTATTAGAGCGATTAGAACATGCTGTAGGTATTACAGGTACTGCACTGCAGTGGTTTGTATCATATCTATCTAATAGACTCCAATTTGTGCATGTAAATGGAGAGTCCTCTTCACCCACTAAGGTCAATTATGGAGTTCCACAGGGTTCAGTGCTAGGACCAATTCTGTTTACATTATACATGCTTCCCTTAGGCAGCATCATTAGAAGACATAGCATACATTTTCACTGTTATGCCGATGACACCCAGCTCTATCTGTCCATGAAGCCAGATAGCACACACCAATTAGTTAGACTGCAGGAATGTCTTAAAGACATAAAGACCTGGATGGCCGCTAACTTTCTGCTTCTTAATTCAGATAAAACTGAGGTTATTGTACTCGGCCCTGAAAATCTTAGAAATATGGTATCTAACCAGATTCTTACTCTGGATGGCATTACCTTGGCCTCCAGTAACACTGTGAGGAACCTTGGAGTCATTTTTGACCAGGACATGTCCTTCAACGCACATATTAAACAAATATGTAAGACTGCTTTCTTCCATTTGGGCAACATCTCTAAAATTAGAAATATCCTGTCTCAGAGTGACGCTGAAAAACTAGTTCATGCATTTATTACTTCCAGGCTGGACTACTGTAACTCATTATTATCAGGATGTCCAAAAAACTCGCTGAAAAGCCTTCAATTAATCCAAAATGCTGCAGCAAGAGTGCTGACAGGGACTAGAAAGAGAGCAGATTTCTCCTGTTTTGGCTTCCCTTCATTGGCTTCCTGTTAAATCCAGAATTGAATTCAAAATCCTGCTCCTCACATACAAGGTCTTAAATAATCAGGCCCCATCTTATCTTAATGACCTTGTAGTACCATATCACCCTATTAGAGCACTTCGCTCTCGCTCTGCAGGCCTACTTGTTGTTCCTAGAGTATTTAAAAGTAGAATGGGAGGCAGAGCCTTCAGTTTTCAGGCCCCTCTTCTGTGGAACCAGCTTCCAGTTTGGATTCGGGAGACAGACACTATCTCTACTTTCAAGATTAGGCTTAAAACTTTCCTTTTTGCTAAAGCATATAGTTAGGGCTGGACCAGGTGATCCTGAATCCTCCCTTAGTTATGCTGCAATAGACGTAGGCTGCCGGGGGATTCCCATGATGCATTGAGTTTTTCCTTTCCAGTCACCTTTCTCACTCACTATGTATTAATAGACCTCTCTGCATTGAATCATATCTGTTATTAACCTCTGTCTCTCTTCCACAGCATGTCTTTTATCCTGTCTTCCTTCTCTCACCCCAACCGGTCGCAGCAGATGGCCGCCCCTCCCTGAGCCTGGTTCTGCCAGAGGTTTCTTCCTGTTAAAAGGGAGTTTTTCCTTCCCACTGTCGCCAAAGTGCTTGCTCATAGGGGGCCATATGATTGTTGGGGTTTTCTCTGTATCTATGAAGCGCCTTTTGTTGTGATTTGGCGCTATATAAATAAAATTGAATTGAAAGAGCAAATGCTCAGCTAGACACTCCCTGTGCTAGCCGGGGAGAGCAGCAGCTAGTCAAATGACCTTCACACAACACACAAACACCTGTTCACACTCGTAATAAACTCAATTCCTTTCATTCCGATCTCAGATGAGCCCCCACTTTGTTACGTCCCCACATGAAAGCTAGGCGAAGAGGGTGGGGGACAGTAACAGTTGGATCCGGGTGAAACAAAAAGAACACCAGGCAGAGGTAGTTAACACAAAATATATCTTTATTATAATCAATTAACTCAACAATCATATAAATAGTAACAACAAAAAGAGACAGCACCGCTGCTTTAATGATAAATCAGACAGGTCAACCCAAAGAGATAGTGACCACTTCGACAAAAGAAAACAACAAGGCTTCAACAGAAAAAGACAGCAACACTGCTAGTAACAATACCCAAGCAGGCCAAACAAACTAATGGAGGTCGCCGTCACTTAAGGGAAAACACCACTCAGCTAAGAACTACTCACAAAGAGCCACACACGGTGGGGCTGGTCACACACAGCAGACCTTTTCCATACCTAAACCAATATCACACACTGACCAGCACAAAAGAACTCCACCAGAAGCCTCTCCCACACCTCCACACTGCTCTTCTCCAGCTTATATCACCTCTGAGGGTAATTGGTGGTAAACGAGGGCAGATGAGCAGCAGGTGTGTCCTAAAGGAGAAGGCAGGGGCAGAGAGAGACAAGGGGAGGGGCAAGAAAGAAGGAGGAGGAGAGGGAGAAGACAACACCACGCCCACACACTCCCACAGCCTCACAGGATGTAACACACAGTTAAAACATATTCATTATTTAGCTTCTTCAAATCATTTGTGAAGCCCCTGATGTTGTCCACTGTCTAAAACCATCCAACATTTTCCTCTGATTGGCTGCACCTCACAAACATAAGGTGTGGGCAGCAGGTAGTAATAATACTATGCTAACACTAAAACTGCAAGGGAAATATGACGTAATTTTCAATCATGAAGGTCATAAGAAAGCTAACTAATTCAGACATCGAACACCAAATTAATTAATTAATTAAAAAAGCCAATCATATTTTTGAAAAATGAGATGCAAATTATCTTTAAGAGATCAATAAGAAAAACTGTTTGTGGCTGAGCGATGAAACACTGGGAAATGAACGTCTCAGCTTGCTCTTCTTCGTCCTGTGTGAGTGTACTGTGGGGTTATACCGCCATCTGCTGGCCACTGCTTTTATTTCACAGTCCAACGCTGTTGGTGCTGAGCCCCTACATTCGAAAAACAGACGGGAATATGAGCACATTGTGTTTCGGGAAAAAGGGGGAAAAAATAAGAATGGGTGTACCACTAAAATATGCATATCTTAAAAATCCTATTTTAAAGTTTTTATGCACTGTTCAATTATTATTTTTAAATCACGAACAGATACATATTTTAGTTAAATAGCAACCAAAGTGTTGGAGCTGTTTTCTCAGTTGATTGAAAATATTTTTTCAGCCCATAAAAAGTTAAATGGGCTGAAAAACCAAACCATGGGAAGAGCAAATAGGTAAGTCATCTAGACCAGATGATTATAGATTATCTTCATAATTGCCTGTGTCTCTTTCTGGGAGTAGCTGCAGCACACCTGAGCAGGCCAGGCGCAATATATAGCATTCAGCCATGGCTGAATACTGATATGCTGACAACTGTTTATACTATTTGGGTTTCTTTATTTTATTTTATTTAAATGCAGCCTGTGTGTCATCTCCCTCTTTATATCACATACAGCTGTGTTGTGATGATACAAAATACAATATTATATAATATACAATATTAAAAGTAAATACTTGTCACGGTTTGGCAGGGCAAACTGTGGGGGTGTAGCACCTGGAGTCCCAGGCTTCTACCGTTCTACCTTTAAAAGCCGGAGAGCAGTCAAATGCTGGAAGTGGAAGATATGTATATTAGGTTGTTACCTAGGAATTCTGGAGGGAGGGGAGTGGGGGTGTGTGATTGAGGGGGTGGGGGAGCTGCTAAAAGCTGTGAACTTCCCTTCTGTGTTTCATCTTGATGCATTCTCAATCATCCAGGGAAATAAATCTCCAAAAGTCACCAACTTGGAGTGTTTCAGTTTGCCATCTTAGGGAGAAATCAACACACATGGGTGTATTTCCTTTGTTGCTGAGATTTATTGATAAAAACAGTACAAAAAACCAACCATTTGTACACATATTTACAAATAATAATAAAAAGCGAGTGAGTACATTACAACATTTTCAGCAATCACTCACAATCCTGGCATCCATCACATCCACGCCACACTTTGTTTTGTTGTAAAGGGTGACAGTGTTTGGCTTCCTTTTGGTAGTGTTATCAGTCTGAACCACGCTGTGCATGCTGCTTGACCTTCCCATTGCTCACAATTTGAATTTGTTCACACTGCAGATGAGGAGACTACTTCTCCACCGAAAAAGAGAGCTTGTTTGGGGACTGAGACAGCGAAAGATGGCACAGTGCGGCGAGTACAGGAGACGTTTCAGTGCAACTGTAACATTCCTGACTGCCCGACAGACGGTAGCCTTGGAAACGTGCTCAGCGTCACCAATATTATACAGAAAGCTCCCGTTTGCTAAAAAACCGAAGTGCAATACAAATAATATGTACAGAACTGAGAGAATGTCCGCGATGTGTCACATGAGCAATATTAGGCCTGAGGATGTTATTCAAATCAATTATAGATTGTGCTGAAAAACGGTAACGTTCACACAGAAAATCATCAGGAAATGATCAAATGTCCAAACGCGCTCTAATCACTCTCTCCCGGCGGAGAGCTCTGTGGAGAATTTGGGCTTCAACATCTACTGACACTTCTACTGACCTGAAGGAACACGCCATGTCTGACACTTCCTACAGTCAGGTTTCTGACAAAGAGGCGGAGAAGGTCAGGGTTAGTTGAAGTAAACCTGCTAGGGGGCAGGTTAGCTTCACGGAGTGTGTCGTCATAGTAACTCACTCAGAATTAATCTAAACTCGCTTTGTGAAACCGAAAACCCAGAGTTTTCGTTAACTCAGGGTATACTTACTCAGAGTTTGCACTAAACCGGCTTCCTGAAACAGGGCCCAGGGCCCTATTTCAGGAAGCCGGTTTAGTGCAAACTCTGAGTAAGTATACCCTGAGCATATGCCCAGTGACTTATTTTTATTTTTATTTTTTTTGTAATGGCATGAACAATGAGAGGTGGTGGATTGGCCAGATGCAGGTCGATGTGTAAAAATAACTCAGTTGTTTGGTGGTGGCTATGGCGCTATGGCGGGGCTTCCACAGAGGCAACAGGTGGATGAGGGAAGGGGAGGCAGGAGGAGAGCCTCGAGGCAGCCGCCGAGTGTCAGGTGAACTGAACTTCAGGTAAGAAGTTATGACCTGCAGTCTATCTGGGTCGGATATAAACCAAGTTTAGGTGGAGTTTATTTTCGTTATGCTGACTTTTTACTGTCAGTTGCAATAACTCATACTGCGTTCTAGCCAGCTTGACAGAGTTTTTATACAGCTGGGTGGGTGCTATGATGTTACTGATAGTGAACTTTTTTTTATTCATAAGATTGAACTGAATCATTTCTTCAACAGATTTGACTCAGCCATGAGGCAGTCTGCAACATCGGCTGCAGACTCACCCACCCCCACTGCTGCTGTTCCACCTCAGACACTTCACACCTCCTCTATTCACCCTGCTCACTCCCCCCCCACCCCCAACAACAGCATCCAATACACACTCAACACAAGGCTCCAGCCTGTCTCTCTCAACCACCCAGGTTAGGAGGGAACTGAGGAGGATTAATGGCAAGAAGGCAGCGGGTCCAGATGGCATCAGCTCGAGGGTCGTCAGGTCCTGCGCGGACCAACTGTGTGGGGTGATGGAGCACCTGAGCCTGAGGTTGGGAAGAGTCCCACAGCTCTGGAAAACCTCCTGTGTTGTACCAGTGCCAAAGACTTCACGCCCCAAGGACGTCAACAGCTACGGGCCGGTGGCTCTGACATCCCACCTGATGAAGACCCTGGAGCGGTTGGTCCTGGCTCAGCTTCGGCGCCTAATAAGCTCATCACTGGACCCACTTCAGTTTGCCTACCAGCCTGGCATTGGAGGATGATGCCGTCATTCACCTCCTACATCGTTCCCTCGCTCACCTGGAGACCGCTGGAAGCACTGTGAGAATCATGTTCTTTGATTTCTCCAGTGCCTTCAACACCATTCTTCCCTCGGTTCTAAAGGACAAGCTGGTGAACTCCGGAGTGGACCATCACCTCACTACCTGGATCCTGGACTACCTCACCGACCGACCACAGTATGTGAGGACTCAGGGCTGTGTGTCGGACAGGGTCGTCTGCAGTACGGGGGCCACACAGGGAATGGTTCTGGCTCCGTTCCTCTTCACCATCTACACTGCAGACTTCTCCCACAATTCCACCCAGTGCTTCCTGCAGAAGTTCTCTGATGACTCTGCAATAGTCGGCCTCATCACTGATGGGGACGACAAGGAGTACAGAGGTCTGACCCAAGACTTTGTGGACTGGTGCCAGCTGAACTACCTCCAGATCAACGCCAGTAAAACCAAGGAACTGGTGGTAGACTTCCGCAGGCACAAGCATTCTCCACTGCAACCACTGAACATCCAAGGTATGGACATTGAGGCTGTGGACAGCTACAGGTACCTTGGTGTTCATCTGAACAACAGACTGGACTGGACTCATAACTCAGACGCCCTCTACAGGAAAGGGCAGAGCAGGCTGTACCTGCTGCGGAGACTCAGGTCGTTTGGGGTGGAGGGCCCACTCCTGAAGAAATTCTATGACTCTGTTGTGGCTTCTGCTATCTTTTATGGCGTGGTCTGCTGGGGCGGCAGCATCTCTGCTGGGGACAGGAAGAGACTGAACAGGGTGATCCGAAGGGCCAGCTCTGTTCTAGGATGCCCTCTGGACCCAGTGGAGGTGGTGAGTGACAGGAGAACGGCGGCTAAGCTGTCATCCCTGATGGACAACATCTCCCACCCCATGCAGCAGACTGTGACAGCACTGAGCAGCTCCTTCAGTGGGAGACTGCGGCACCCACGGTGTGGGACGGAGAGATTTCGCAGGTCTTTCCTCCCCACTGCTGTCAGACTCCACAACAAAGACTTTAACTGAACAAACACACACATCCACACATGTGCAATAACACTAAGTGCAATAATCTTTTCTGGCATCGTTGTATTTTTACTCAGTTGTATATAGCATTCGTATTCTATTTTTATCTTATTTTATATTTTTATTCTATTTTATTCTACTGTATATAGTATATTATTTTATTCTATTCTGTACAGTTGTGTACTGTATTTATTCTTATTGTATTCTAATTTTTGCCTCATAACTTTTGCACTGTCCACTTCCTGCTGTGACAAAACAAATTTCCCACGTGTGGGACTAATAAAGGTTATCTTATCTTATCTTATCTTATCTTATCTTAGTTAGTAGACTTGCCAACGACTCCTTAAAGCTTTAAAGCTTCCTTTAGCTAGAATGGAAAAAGACACAAAGCTGGATTTATTCTGTCTTTACGCTGCACAGCTGCCTCTTCTCTCATTCTCTCCCCCTGCCTCTCCTGTTGCTACTTCAATCATGAAACTGATCAATGATCAGCTGATCGGCTTTTCTCTCTTGTTTATCGCCCACTTTGTGCCAGAAAGAGGAAACCAGCGGATGTCGCGCTAAACAACAGCAGCACGTTTAAGCTTGATCAGCTGTTGTTAGAATTTATTTAATATTAATTTCTAGTATCAGCTGATGTTGGCTGGAGCAACAGCTGTAAAGCTGCTGGTCATGATGTCGGTTTGGATATGTGGTGAGAGGGAAACATGAAGATGAAACCAGGAGATGTCCTTACTGAATCATCAGAGCTGAACAGGTGATGGAGAAACAGGTTTACCTTTTAGGTGACATGAATAAGTTGAAGTTATGAACTGTTTCTGAGAGACAAATAACACCAGGATCCTTTTTTAGGTAGCTGACAGCTGGTAACTGTGCAGGGGCGGATCTAGGAAAGTTTTGCCAGGGGGCCAGGTAGGGCATTAACAGGGAAAGGTGGGCACAAAGAAATACTTTTCTTTCTTATTCTCATTTAAAATGTCTAGCTTTTATTAAATAATTATCTAAATCTTACAACCAAAGTTTTTATCTGACGTAAAATGTATAGAAATCATACATATACCAACAAGACAGTGTGCATATGGAAAAGATATAAATAAATCTTATAAAGTTTGTATCTGTCTTGTGTGAAACTTGTATGAAAAGCATACAAGAGTAAAAACAGATATAAGATCCCTTGAAAGATTATATAATGAATCTTGTATGTTTTGGATACTAAAACAATATATGAAAGTAATGAGAAAGTGGCCACTTTCATGAGTAAATCATGTAAGTTTTTACTATTTCTTTTCCATATGGGACTGTCACAACAACAGCATTTGTTTTCATTCAAAGTCTTTATGGCTTTAATACCTGGTGGGCCGGTCTGTAGTCAAAATGCCCGATTTTCTGTCCCAGTCCAGCCCTGCAGGTTAATACTGGCAGTGTCACCATGCCAGCTGACTGTATTTCATCATCAGCCAGTGTTGTTCTTGATCAATATTACCAAAGTTTACCATAAGGCAGCATAGAAAGTATTTACTTGCTTTCAGGTTTTATTCAAATGTTAGTCTTTTCAGTTGTTTCCCCACTTTTTTCCTGTTTCAAAATCAAACACCAGTTTGTGAGAAGATTATCTTCTTTTTTTAACAGGCAGATAAAGTTTTACATTGGCATTGGCTAATTTGTCAATTGTTTGTTACAAATGTTCGTATTTATTCAAAAATGTTTTTGCCCAAAACATATGTGCACTATATGTCAGTAAAAATACTATGCAAATATTGCTGTCCTTGAATGCTGAGTAAACACTGACAAAGCACTGATTGTATCTCTGGTACTTTATCAACGCAGTATCTAAAAACTTTGCACCGTAGTGGTTAAAATCTCATTCTAATAAGAGTTAAAAGCGCATTCGGTTATTAGGTTTACAGGATTATTGAATTATGGTTAACGGTTGGTAGAATTTTTTTAAACTTTATCTGCCAATTACATCTGCCACCCTTCTCCAAATCTGTGCCCCTACCTGGCCCCCCCAACAAAAATTTTCTAGACACGCCACTGATTCTGTCCTCATTTTCTTTCACCGAAAAATTGTTTCCTGCAGTGCCGTCTTTGGTGCTTGGCTCTCCTACCTTTGCTAACGTGAAGCGCATAGCGCAGAAGCCGATGCTGCATTCACTTACACTCGGATATCTGAGCTTCACCGTGAAAACATAATCGGACATTTGATATTTGATTGAATTTTATTGTTTTGCCTTTGGGGTGGCACCTGGGGTGGCCAGTCTGGTTGGGGGGGTGGCCTGTGCCCCCCCAGGCCACCCCGCTGGACACGCCACTGTATCCCAGGACAGAGCCCTGCCCCACCATGAGCCTGGGTGGATACGTGGTTATTAATATAAAAGGACCAATACTGAATATGAATATTTCATGAAAATTGAATTATAATACAAATTAGTAATAAGGGTTTCTCTGCGCCCTTATCTACTCCATACTCAGCTGCGGGCAGAGAGGGTGACAGGCGAGGATGGCACTGAAGAGAAGATGCTCAGTTTCTGGAGTCTCCTGGTCCTGTCAGTATTAGTAGGATGCATCTGCTGTGTCTTCTCGTGGATGCTCACCTACCTTGACTCATTCCAGCCTGGTATGGATTTCCCAACACTGTGGACAGTGGCCCACGTCAGAGACGTTTAATATTGATTACATATGTCTGAATTGCTAACCCTAACCCTAGCTCAACAGACCACAATGCCCTGGACTGTCAGTATTATTACATGCTGTGAACATAAGTACCTTTGATCACAGTTTATGTTGTAAAAGAGAAGGAATATTGAAAAAAAGATCAACATTGTGATATTATTTGTTCCAAACTGACCAGAAACATGCTTGTCAGACTCTCACAGCAAAGGATCAGACTCACTGTGCATGACAGCTCGGGCCAATGATGTCTTTTAGATTGTCAGTTGTTTAGTGCTTCTGTACAGTTAGGGTCACGTCTCTATTTCAGAATAATTAATATGCGGAAAACACAAAGTTGATTGTCTTCCAATATTCTAGCATAATTAAAAAACTTTGACTTTGTAAGTACATATTATTAGTTCTAATGCCAGTATAAGTCTTCATAACTCCTGCTTTGAAATACTGAACTTTAAAGTTTACCTGATGAAAGAGTTTACAGTGGCACTGTCAGGATCATTCTGACTATAAGATCACTGTATTAATCTGAATCCTTCTGAAATGTGCTGTGAATGAATGCTGATGCAACTCACTGTGGGAAAGCTGTTGATAAAATGAATCTGTGACACATGCAACACGTTCACAGAGGAAGAGGACACAAAGGGAGGACACGCAGAGGCTGTGTTGAAGTCAGAAATCCAAATCTTTATTAAAAAACAGGCGGCGGTTACAAACAGGCAGACAAGCAGTCCATCAAACAGTCTACAGGGTCAAACATACAGAGAATTCAAACAGCAGTAAAAAATAACTGGACACTGAAAAACTTAAAGCAATGTGTGACGCAATAGAAGGAAGCAGTGCAGTATATTCACTGAATTATCATCAATTACAAAAGAGAAAAACGACAATTTCTAAGGATTATTTTCTTAAATGCAATTAGAGTGTGGCTGGTAAAGATGGAAACATACAGAATGTAAACTGTGTGAGTTTGGTGAACTTTGTTAGTAACAAATGAGGTAAAAAAAACAACCCCAAAACATACAAAACACAGAAAGAGGCTCTCAGTATTCATTAATAATTAGAAAGAAAAATTCTGGTCGTGGATTTTTACAGTCTTAGTTCCGCTCGCTGTCATCATTATAATCATCATGATCAATGGCGAGGTCCTGAGGTGGGTGGGGCTGTCTCTGGTGATGTCACCATGAAGGAACAGCATCTGGCACGTGTTGCTGAAACATCCCAGTACGCTGGTGTAGTTTCCTCTCCAGCTGTTTGACATGTGACACTTGAACATTAAGGGGAAGAAGAAGAAACAGTGTTAGGTCAGGTGACCACATGGTTTCTAAAGTAACTGACAGGAAGTAACCAGGCCGTCAGAAATGGATGGCATGTGTTTAGAGTTACTGGAGTTGGGTAACTCTACTTACCAAAAGCAGAAGCACACAGATGAAGGATCAGATGCTGAATGTTGCAGGAACATGCTCATGTGCGGTAGTCATTCAGTGCTGCTCCGGCAGGTTAGACAGTCCAAGACTGATATGCTGCCCATCTGAGAGTTTGAAAACACACATGCAAAGATTTATTTTGTGTTACAGTCAAAGTTGGATGTTCATTTTTGTCCTTTAAAAATGTTTGTGTATTTGAAAGCGCTAACATTTAAGGATGACTTGGATCGTCTCCTTTAAAGGGGAGACAAGTGTATCCACTGATCTACGTCACTTTACCTGGATGATGACTCCTCTCCCCCTCACTCAGAAACACTCCTAATATAACCAAGCAAATAAATAATATTGAAGATTTACTTACATCATTACAAAAACATCAAAAACATCTCCCTTTGATTCTATTTCTCCATTCCTGCTGAACATCAGGCAACAAATATCTCAATAAATCACAGTAAAATGTAAAGCACATGTTTTCTCTGCTTTGTCTAACCTCTGCAGAGCCTCTGTCAAGAAAAACACATCTGTAAGCATAAAACAAATATACATTTCATAACACGTCACTGGACAAACCTCGGTCAGTTGATTTCCTCTGTGCAGTGCAGACGAACATCAGTCAGCGAGTGACTCTGCTGGTTCTTCTGAGGAAACACCACCGTCTCTCCACACCGTCACCATCTGTGAGCACAAACTGCCGCTCTGCCAGCATGTAGGAATCACATATCACACACAGGGGTGAAGAAACATCAGAGCTCAACTTAGGATACTTTAGATCTAAACAGATCAAAGTAGCTCTTAGCTTCAACAATCAGTGAACAGACAAACAATGATACCAAACTGATTCTGTATGAATACAATATGGTATTTTCAATACAGGTGTCAAATTAATTTATTAAAACTAATACAGATATATGTATATTTTTTTGATAAATTAGTTTGCTAAATTATAAGGATATATATATTTTTTTTCATTTAACAATTGCAACTAAAAGAAATTAAATATTGAACAAAAATATATTGTCACATTCTGAGCATGCTCAGCATGCTGACAGACTTGAAGTTGCTACAGATTTTAAGTGATAATTATAGGGAAGAAACTTCTCTTTTTCATCCGTTTAATCAAACATTTGATGCCTCAGCTGTCTCAGTCCTATAGCGTTCTGCAACTACAACTAACCTGAGGCTTGGATTTGGCTGCAGGTGCCCCTGTACATCCTTCTCAGCAGCACACATGTGGGTACCATTTAATCCCACTTCTTCCTGAGCTTTGCTTCACCATAAGACCAAAGGTGGCATCCTGTGTCATAGTCTTATCATCATCCAGAAGAAACATTTGAAGAAACATCATGGAGAAGAAACATTTACGCGCCTCCTGGTTTTGTTTTCTGATCCTGCGAAAAGACTGAGGACAACAAAGCCCAGAGAACACGAGATACACAACATCCAACATTCAGACTCAGCAGCCTCCATAAATGAAGAGCACCAGGTTGGTTCAGTTATAGTAGATATAAGCATACTTCACATTACTGGGTATGAATAATAATGAGGAGGCAAACTTTGACGATGCAGAGCATGATGTCCCATCATCAGACTGTAAACAAACATCCACCAGGCTTCTTTGTTGCCAAAATTGATGATTCTCCTATCAGGGATCAGTAGAGTGTATTAACCTGTGGTACAAGCAGCAGTCACTTAAATATTACTGTTTCAGAGAAGAAATCTAGGACATAAAAGCCAGGGTGGGAGGGATCTCTGCAAACTGACTTAGGTCTGCAAGTGTGAAGCTCAACAAAAATCTGACTCTCCAGTCACAGACAAACAAAAACTCCAGCTGGGAGATAGAAAACGCTGTCTGGGTCCTGCTGGATGTTGCTGGTCAGAGTCCACACATTAGCAGAGTGCTTCTTGGTCCCACTGACCCATGTGGACAGCGACTGTGGAGAACTGTTCTGGAAAACAGAGAAGAGAATTAAAATAACAAAAAGTAGCAGCAGTTCAGATCTGATTTAATTTAATTTCCTTCACACAGCACATTCGTCCAAGCTGACAGGTAAACATAGAATTAATCTCAGGTAACATGACTCATAGTAGAGATTCAGTAAGAAAGATTGCAGGCTCTAATATTATTACCACACAATCCAAGGACACACCAACAGCTCCGATTTGTAGAACTATTTAAACAAATGTCTTCTGAATATTCAATTCAGGTTCACAGTGGGAGGTGTTGTGGAATTTTTTAAATAAAGTCTGCAACACAGAAAGAGCTGTGCTCAAGCTATTTATTACTGCGCCAACACACATCAAACATCACAGTTCAGTCATGTCAGCGCTGCCACAGAAGTGGTGCTCCTGCTCCTTTATGCATTCCAAGGAAGAGGGAGGAAGTTACAAACGGATCCTACCACACTTCACGTGTCTCGCTATGAAACCTAACAGATCAATGGTTATGCTGTTTTGTGGCCTTATCAGCACCTGTAAAGGGAGTTGTTCTCTCAAACTGCTGACGCTGAAGTAAGTTCATCTAGTTTTAGAAACTTTCACTGAACAGTAACAGCGTCACAACTAAGCATATGCATAAGCACTTAAATACTTTAAATGAGAATAACAGAACATTTCTTTTACAGGAGCTAGAGCCTGTCCCAGTAGTCACAGGTAGAGCACACCTGGACAGGTCACCAGTCTGTCAGAGGACTAACACAGAGACAGACATCAGAGTAACAAATCTATTTAAAATTAATGTAAGTTTGCTGCAGCTGTATGTATGAACATGTGTTTCTGTGCTCACAGTCCACCTCTCAGGAACCTGCAGTTCACTTTTAGTCAACTTTAAACAGACCTCACAAAAGGCTGATGTGGCTGGATCAGTAGTCTGATTTAAGTACGATACCTTTGGCCAGGGATTAATCTGGTACATCGCTTCACTGCAGTGTTACGTATTTTCCCCACACCTGAATAAAAAAATACTGATATATACAAATAAGAGCTTCAGCTCATGCAGCCTGACTCAATCCTAAATGTTCAGCACACAGAGACACAGAGGTACCGTTTAAAGTTTAGTGTTAACCTGAGTCACTGATCATTTGCAGTATTACAGAGTCTGGCAGTCTTTGCATGATGTCCACGTCACTGTAAGTTTCTAGCTGACTCTCAGGTGTGACAGGTGTGCCAGCAGGAAAGAGTAATAATAACCTTCATCCTGAGGTTTGTCATGCAGGATTAAAGAAGCCAGGCTTTGTTCACACAGCTAGGATTGTATTTTACACTGACCCTGGGTCAGTATAAGTATCATACAGTTTAAACGAAGCACTGAAACTTGCACATATTTATTACAGATGCACTGAAGCTATATAAGTTTTGATCAGTTAGCTGGCTTGAAGCATTCAGGTGTGCTTTAACAGAATGCCATAATCTGTCCAGGAGTGGATGTCCCAGCAAATTCACTCCAAGCTCAGACCATTGAATGCTCAGATAAAATTGCAAAACTCCCAAGAGTTACATCTCAGACTCTACAGGCACATTAGAGTTCATGAGAGTATAATCAGAGAAAGGCTGAACAAATATAGCTTGTTTGGAAGGGTTGACAAGAGAAAGTGTGTTCTTTCTAAAAATAACATAACAAGACAGCTTTGTTATGGAAAATAAATATCTGAATATATTGCAAGACTTCTTGAACAATGTCCTTTGGAAAGACCGGACCGAAGTGGAGATTTGTTTGGTGAAAATTACAGCACACCTCATATCAACTTTCAAGCATGGTGGTGGAATGGTGATGATTTGAGCTTGTTTGTCAGAACCAGGATGTGGGTACTTTGCAGTCATTAAGTTGACCATAAACTCCTGTAAACCAAAGTATTCTGGAATCAAATGTGAGGCCATCTGTCTGACAGCTGAAGCTTGGCACAAACTGGGTCATGCAACAGGACCCAAACACAGCGGCATAAAAAGAATCAAAGTGCTGCAATGGCTCAGTCAAAGTTCAAATCTCAACTCGATTGAAAGGCTGTGGTGGAAACTTAAAGAGAGCTGAGCATGAATGAATACCCTCAAACTTCAATGAACTGAAGCAAGAGTGCAAAAGAAGAATGGTTCCTCAACAGTGATGTGAGAGACTGTTAAAGCCATACAGAAAACAACTGCTTCAAGTTATTGCTGCTAAAAGTAATTCTGCAAGCTCATGTATCACAGGGTGCACACGGGGCTGCATGACTGTAACATTTTATGTGATATGTTTATATCACATTTTATCAGTGGGATGTTTCCAGAGTTATAAATGTATTTTATGTTATTTATATGGAACTAATTCACAAAAACAGTGACCTCAGGGTTTATATTGTGAGGTAAAGACTAAACAAGATTAGAAAGTTGAGCCTGCTCAACCCACTGAGCCATTCCAGCACCTGAAGTTGGGCATTTTATCATTTTATCCATAAGGTATACTTAATTTTGGAGCCAGACTCAAGCCACTGCAGTTTTC
Organism: Mchenga conophoros; assembly: GCF_057382185.1. Taxonomy (NCBI): domain Eukaryota; kingdom Metazoa; phylum Chordata; class Actinopteri; order Cichliformes; family Cichlidae; genus Mchenga; species Mchenga conophoros. Next base: position 6,909,999 of record NC_140542.1, read on the forward strand.
AGCACTTCTCACTGGTTTGGTTAAAATACATGAGACAAAAACTGTTTTCATTGGGATGTACTTACTTTTTCACATCTTCCGACAGAAACTGTTTTTGTATACTTTTGCCTGAATGGCCCGAATGTGTAATTAATCATGTCTGTCACAGCTTTGTGGTTGATTTAAAAAAGAAAAAATCATATGCGACAACATGAGTTTATCATTTATTTATTTAGAATTAATTCTCTGGTTTGTAACATACAAGCCTGTTGTACAAGGAATCTTACAGAGAGGTACAACTTTTTACATTTGACTCTGTCATGTACGTCGGCTCGGATTTCCACTTTGATATTCAAACAAGGGAGACGTTGCTCTCATAGCTTAAGTCAGTGTCAGATCTGAAATGTCAAGAGTAGCATTAAAGGACACATGACAGTCCACAACCTCGTCAAATCACACTATGTACTATAACCACCCAACCGATGAAAGATAAGTTAAATGATCACATCATCAGGGTATACTCAGTACAGTTTTCAGTCATTCAAAATTCCCATTGAGCTGTATCACTTGAATATTTGTCCATGCATACATAGGTATATTATACGATAAAAAATATAGCATTTGGAATAAATACTGTAATCTTAGAGCAAACTGTCAGACAATACTTGTTATATACTTTTCACAATACTGTATGTACATATACATATATTTGGCTGGATTTACAGGAACAGATAACATACATATTTAGTCCCGTGTGAAACAGATTTGGTTTCAATTCTTTGGTGCTCATGTGAAACCTTATAATATCTGGGTCACAGGGGATTAAACATATAGATTTTCATAGAGACTTATACGCAGGCACGGAAGACCAGATTCACCAGATAATTCTCGCAGCGCCCTCCCGATCATCCTTTGGCTGTCTGCAATGCAGGAAGCTACGGCTGTACAGACTCTTATTTTTGTTCCTTCATACACAGACAGTCAGTGATGATCAGATGCGCTGCACAGAGTTAACATTGAGATTTACTGATGTTGTGTGAATGCAGCGTCGTTGTGGAGAGAACCTGTGCTACTTTGTGAGCCCCCACAAATACTTATCTGATTACTAAGTCAGTGTGAAAAAAGGTATTTTCTTGTGTAAATGTACTATATAAGTCAAAGTATATAGATCTATATAATATACTTCATTTAAAATGAGTCCTGCGTCATGGTCAGTCTACATATTTTTATATTTGTGTCCGAAAACATTAACTAGAATGACAAACCCCACTGCAAAAAACCCCCCAAATTAATACCAATTAAGACAAAATGGTAATGTATTCCAATGACATGATGTATCACTATGGCCACAAATATTCAACTGCTAATCCAGTTTTATTAATAAATGATAATAACAGCTGATAGGTTTGATTTGTCTGTATGCTAGAAAAATGTTCAGCGTTTCCTTTTGTTAGCTGTTTGGAGTGTAGCTTTTTTTCTTTTGTAAATTCAGACTGGATCATGGTCATAGGTCACATATATGGCAGTTGTTAAAGTAGTAAGTGGTATTCCCCTTTAAATCCCACCTCCAACTCTTTAAAAAAGAGAACAAAGATCAGAGTAGTCATAAATATGATCATAATCAGGTGAAAAGAGAGGCTTACAATGAACTTGATCGATTTGCCTATCAATTTTCTTTTCTAATTTAGGCTTACTCCCCCTATTTCCTTTGCAGTCCATGAACTACATGAATTATCTAAAATTAATAATAATAATAATGTTATATTACAGATCATTTTATGCCATTCTGTTGTATCATTTCAGCATTTCATTTAACTGTAAACATACGGGACTGTTTGACATCAGCAGCGGTCACTGAGTGGGAAACTGTAAACTTTATTTTAAAGACCGCTACTCCTGCTTCATATTAGCTCGGGAATACGAACGTAGGTTTGCGGTACAAAAACATCAACACTGTGGAAAACATCTTATGTCTTGTGTTTTCTGATTAAGGCTCGACCAAGGTCACTCACTCGACCTACTTTATGACTGACAGTAAGGTAGTATTCAATTGCTATTGCTTCTTAAAACGCAAACCCAAGTCCCAGCCCTACCTTCAACCCAAACCTCGGGTCAGATTTACCATGTTGTCTTACCGTTTATGAAATGAGACCTCACGAAAGCAAGGACGAGACGATGTGTCTCGCCACGCGTAATATATATAACCAGACTCATTCCAATGTCTGCCACATCCACTGACAGTCTGTGTCTGTTAGTCGTAAAGCCCATGCCAGTGTATTTAAACTTGCTACATTAATTTCCTGGAATGTGTCACAGCCAGCCTGACATTCATTGTGCATTTTGTAGCAGTTGCATACATGGTTTGATTTTAAAACGAGTAGGCGAACAAGGCATACAATATATTTGAACTGAAGGCGGGAGATGCAGAGAAAGAGAGAGTCGCTATGAGAACAGACAGTACTACAACATACTGCTGTTTAGTACTATAAGACAGCCAGTAGGGGGAGTAAACGTATTGGCATGCAGTACAATCTTCATAACAGAAGAGCGTTGTCTTTCTTCAGCCTGGTCATGTTGTGGTTATAAAAAATAGTTTAATGTCCCACAGAAAGGATTTGTTTCTCATTAACACACAGCTGATGAGCACCCATGTCCCACATGTGAAAAGCGATGGGTAGTACGGCAAAAACGATACACTGAATGTCAAATATATTCTGTTATAAGTTATATTCTGTTATTTAAATTCCTAATGAATGCTTTTCGGAGATATATAATTTCATCTGGACACCAATATTATAGAGGACTATTTACGAAACACATCAACAATTAAAAAAAAAAGTGCAGTAGAAAATACAGTTTTTGTGATTATAATCTATTCTACATAAAGTATGTCCTCAATAATGGCTTATGTCCAAATACGTAAAGACTGATTTCAATGTCATGAAAGGGAAAAAAATAGAAATAATGTATTATTTCATATTCTATATTTGCAAAGGTAGGTCATGTGCTTAGTATTTTGCTTTAAGAGTTAGCTGATGATAGGAAGCAGCAGTTCAGAGGCTTTCTCTGTCCACTTGCTAGGCCGCCCAATGTGTTGTCCTGCTTTATAGTCTCACCCTGTGTCCTACTTAACATCCCGTCAGTCACACATGACACTGTGGAAACGTCTTCTCATCAGGCTGTCGGGACCCTCAGCAGTGGACCTGAGCGGTTGATGCAGCATATCCATCGACACCCACCAGCATTACTGGCATAGACGTGGAAGAAAAGCTCCTGCCACGTCTTATGATGTGTGCGGTACCACCGTGTGTTTATTTCAGTGTTTTCTCCCCACGTTGGCGGCCACGGTTAACGGAAACAGAGCAGTTGAGCGGTTGAATGGCGAGCTGGGATGGTTTGGAGAACTCTGACTCAGAGGAGGTCTGCGGTGCTTGTGGACTCAGAGGTTTGGACCTCAGCGTTGGCCTTCAGAAGGTCAATTATGTCTTGTTGAGAGGCTCCTTCTGCCACCAACAGAGCCGTCTGACCGTTCTGGGTGGGGGGGAAAACAGACGTTTCAAAACACTGCAGTGACTTTTTTGAACCACACAGTGGCAGTGTTGTTTTGGGCTAAACATATTCTCTAGTAACTGAATATCAGGAGTATGGTGCATGCTGAACCTGCCCTGACTCTGTATACTAATAAACCCTTTTTACATCCTACAGCAATTGTCTCTGAAATAATAAAGGTTTTAAGCCTGGGATGTTTTGTATTGATGTTAAGCTTAATACAAGTAAACCTTGCATTTTGCTTATGAAACATATGTAAGAAAATTTAGAGTATTTTTTTGTGTATTTTCATCTTGTGTTGTTACTTATTGCACAGGCAATATGATAAAGTAGCGACAGGGATGACACACTGTGACCAGTATGTGATTGATCTCTTGAAAATGCACTCAAATATCTAATCACTGCCACTGTCACCTACTTACTTATTTGATCTTCTTTATTTTCTTGCAAGCATATTTTTAAAAATTAATATGCACAGATTACAATAATGTTGTTTTTTTTTTTAATGCAGCAAAGTAAAATAAATAAACGCTGTCGGGCTTGTGCTGTAATTATGTACCGTGCGAGGATTTATGGCAAGCACTCTACCAGCAATTATCAGAAATAAGAACGCTTATCGGTGCTTGCGTCCTTACGGATAACAATCTCCCCAACCCGCTGCTACAAATGCTCTTCAGAATGCAATCACTTGCAAGCACATCTTACAGTTTGAGAAATGCGCTTGATGCCAAGACGTCAGTCAAATGATACAGCTGACAGATCTGCAATGTCAGGATTCTGCAAGAATATTTTTGCAGATTACCTTTGTGTTTTTTCCTCCTTCTTTTAATTCTATTAGGCCACATCCTGAGACATGAGCATAAATGTTCTGTATCACATACGGTGCCTACTTTTAATGTTGTTTTGGGGTAAGATGCAGCACGGTGTTTGTTGCAACACTGTTGCTACTCTTCCTGTGGCATTTACAAAGACTCACCTCCACACCTGCATCCATCCTTTTTTTGCCACAGGACACTAAGTGTCTTTGCTCTCCATTTAACGCAGCCAGTCCATTTGCCTCTGTGTTTCTAGGACTGCTCTCATTACAGAAGTGCTTCGGCAGCGTAAAGCACCGGCCATGATGTGATCACTCTCTGACTGGGGAATCTACAAACTGGAGAAATCAATGCACCAGGCTGAACAATCAATCTACTTTGTGTGGGCCAGCCATCAGTTCCCATATCCCTATAACCTTACTGAGAGCCCACAGTCTCCATTTTTGAGCGAACCAGGTGGTAAAAGCCATGTGACCATTAGTCGAATGCGAACAGCGAAGAATTACGTGCTGAAATTAATTGCTGAAAGTCTCATAAACGAGAAGTAAAACATCTACAAGTTTACAACAAGCCACTAAATGGCCTGATTTTAACTGCACAACCTAAAGCTATACCTTATCTTTGAGGCTGGTATCACAGCGACCTGTTTCCAGCAGCAGGCGAGCGATGTGCGTGTGCCCGTGCTCGCTGGCACACATCAGGGCCGTCGAGCCCTCGCGGTCCTGGGCATTTACATCCGCGCCGCAGCTCAGGAGCAGCTTCACCATGGCAACGCGGCCATGGCTCACCGCAAGCATGAGTGCTGTCTGGCCCGCCTAGAAAAAGAGTGAGAAAAACAGAGATTAGAATTAAACAGTGAGAGGGCAGGAATGATGGGAAGATATGTATATCTTACATGCAGACAGAGAGAGAAAGTGACGAGTTAAATAGTACATTAACTTGTTATACAAACATCCATAAATATTCGTTCTGGTGACCTTGATTTGCTTCTGCAGTCCTTTTCATGATTCCTGTATGGTTTCCACTAAAGGATGTCTTGCAGTTGAGGACATGTATTTACTTCCTTTTTCTATTTTATTTTATTTGTACAACACACCAAACTGTTTGATATCCGTTTTATTTTTAGTTCATCCAGCGTCTAAGTGCAACTGCCGTCTGTATACACACCTGTCTGGAGCGTGCGTTGACATCTCCCACTTTCAACAGTTGCTGTGCCACTTCAAGATCATCGGGGCTCTCAGCAGCCGTCAGAGCAGCCAGCATCACTGGAGTATAGCCTGCCTTATTGAGATTGTCTGTTTCGCACAGGCCTGAATGTACACAGAAAGTGATGGAGTGAGTAAAAGAGATGAGAAACAAAACGTTTCCACAATTATAATCTTTTAGTTTTTTAGTTGGATTTGTCGTTCTGTGTGCCTTTCCGTCTCACCGGTATCCAGCAGCAGTTTGACCACAGGGAAGTTGGAGTGTGACACGCTGTAGTGAAGAGCCATATTCCCATTGCCGTCTGTCAAGTTAACAACATATGGCAGGAGAGTGGGTGTGGTCATCCCCACTTGTCGCAGGTATAATCTGACAGTATCTGCCTGCGAGTCCTTTTGACTGGAGACTCTGAACCACTCCTGGTAGAGCACCACTAAAACCTGGCGCTGAGGAGAGAGACAGAAAACAATGGAAAAACAAAAACTTACCATAGTGAAGCGGGGTTCGATTTTATTAAGTCCAATCAAAGAAATCCTTACCATTTCTTTATCTGGGGATGAAACCTCCTCCATGCGGTCCTTTACATAAAGGCATGCATCTATAAACCCCTTGTCGACTTTTCCCCTGAAAACCAAAACCATACAACACAGCAGGGATTAAGTATGGCCAAGCCAGCTTCTGTGGTTCATGTCTAAATTCTGTCAGAAATGATAACAAGAAAATACAAGAAAAAATGGCTTGCACGCCTCCATGGCTTACTCACATCACTCAACAGTCTGACACATTGATAGCACACGCAAACCTCAACAGTTACAGTTTGCTCTGATTCACTACCCATTAATATCCAGAGAGCGCTCAAACCATCACGCAAACTGAGCATCAAGCCTGAGTGGGTCACAATGTGACCTGTACTAGCTTTCCAGCTATAACACCTATACACATATAGAAGCACATCCTGCACGTACCCACAGGAATGATCAGACAGGTGCTGAATGATGAGTTAATATAAGTCCTGCTTTCTCCTCACTGCCTGGGCCCATGGCCATCAGCCCTGTCTGCATACCTGAGACTGATAAGTGATCAGTCAATGACAGGGAAGACAACACTGCTAGTTATTTGCTTTGTCCTAGAACAAAGTACGTCTTAATCAAGGAGTTTAGTTGCAAGTTGGAATATGTGTGTGCTTGTGTGAAGCTTACAGTGTACTTGTGGCGACAAATGTTGCCATTTTATTATTGTACGATCTACTGTGCAATATAAAGCGCCTTGATGTGACTGTTGTTGTGATTTGGCGCTATATAAATAAAACTGAATTGAATTGAAATGTCAGTTTAGTGTGTATATATATTACAGACACATTTATGGCGATGAATGTGCACAAGATTTAAAAAAGCATGAGTGTGTATTAACTGAATTCCCATGCATGTAAGTCAAAGTCCCAATGTAATGCCTCCAGTGCATGCATGAAGCATTATTCAGCGCCTGTCCTATACCAACTATATCAGATAAGGCTGCATACGAATGACTGTTCCAATATTTGTACCTGTGAGCAGAGAATGCAGTCTCTATTTAGAGAATTTACACACATAAATATTTAGTAACATTTAACACTAAAAACCATCTTGTGTTTAAAATTAAGTATTTACCAGCGATATAAATTCAGAAGTTTAACAGTTTGAATCTGAGCCTTCAGTAGTTTGATCAAGGTGTTGATAGCTTTTTTAAAAGGTTACGTATTGCTGTCGGTGTCGAAATAAATGTTTAATACAGCGTTGTCAATTTAAAGATTAATCATTTAAAGATAAAGATACCATTTAATATAGCACGGCTCTTTTTATAATGGCCAACAAACCTCTATATAGCTTGATTTACTGGCAACTGCTTTGTTAATTGATAAGTTGTGAATTTGTTTTTTCTTTCAGGGTGTAAAGGTAATATTGTACCGTTCACAGTGCCTGTGATAACTAAGTAGCATAAACCAGAAAAAATCTAAGCTTGATCCATCAATATATTTATGCTGGCTGTAGTCATAAAATGAGGGAAATAAAGTGAAAAACTTGCACTAAAATCAGCTAATTTAAGTTTGCGTGCAGGGGGAGAAAACTTGTGGAGCAGTCTAGAGCTCTTCAGGAGTGGAGATATGGGCATTTAAGTGTACAATGGTGAAGTGCAAACTGCCTCCAGGGCAAAAACAGGAGCATAACAAGGATAACAAAAGCTTGGCTCTGCACAGATATGTCAGCAAAGGTAATGAAAAACCCAAAGTGATATTTATATGATATAAGCTAAATGCATGCTGACCCCAGTCCTGCAGCCAGAGCCTGAACTTCAACAAGTAACAAAAGCAGCTTTAAGCCTCAGTTTTTCGCTGTATGTGTTTGTACAGTAGAATTACTCTGTTGATTGCTTTAAAGCCTTTTTGGCTGGTTTTCATTTTTGCTTTGTGTTGATGGTTTTGTGCTCATAAATAGTAAAAGAATGATCCTATGTATTGTGTCCTTAACATAAGTATATTTGCTGGTTTGTGGAACTGTAGACTGAGGTTTCTATAACTGGTAATTAAGTGCCAATTTGTTTCTGGTCATTGCAAAAAAGTAATGAGTAGTGTAACAAGTAACAAGTGCAACAACTTTTTTGAGTAACAACCCAACACTGCTTCTAGCAAATTCTGCAAATGTGGTTATTTTTGTTCTATATTTGTAAAATAATACCAAAAAGCAGTTCATGGAGAAACCATTTGGTATCATAGCAGACCCAATCCTCAGTTACATTTATGAGAAACACATAAAGTGCAACACGGTAACCGAAGATTATAATTTAAGCTCTGCTGTCGGTCTCACCCTCCAGCCTGCTCTTCCAGGAGCTCCTGGCTACTTTCTGGATCCAGCAGACCTCTTTCAGTCTCCTTCTCTTTAGCCACAGCACCTCCTCCCTCAGTTGGGACCTCTGCATCTTTTCTCTGGGCTTCTGCTCCCTCCTCTGGCTGCTTCTCAGGCTCCTTCTCAGGCTCCTTCTCAGGCTCCTTCTCAGGCTCCTTCTCCACTTCTGGTTCTGAGCTATCTTCCTCTTCTACCTCCACCTTTGACTTCTCATCTCCACTGGACTCTTCACTGGATGTCGTCTCATATCTTAAAGAGAACATAATAAAGATGACGGCAGATTCTATAACAGCTCCACAGAAATCATTCAAATCATTCCACAAGCTAAAGCTAAGTTTGTACAGCACTAGCAGCATCACTAAGGAAATGTCTAAGCAGGTAAAACTAATATTAAGTCAATGTTAAGTCAGCACCAGGCAAGACAGGATAAATACTAACAGGTTATTCCCCTCTAGACTTCACAAGTGAGATGAAAAAGATGTTTGCCTTGTGCAGCCTTGCCCTCATATCCTAACATAAACATAATTTAAACATACATAAAAAGCCACAGACATGTTTGAGCACAAACATAAGCAGCCTTGAACAACATACAACCTTGTTCGTTGAGAAAAGGCTAACGATATGCTGCGGAGGCTGCTGGAGTAGCATGTATATAAGTGTGATTACTGGGGCGCATCATCAAGTCACCTCTGTAAGGCCAGTGATCAGATAAGGTTATACTGAATACCACTGATTCAGACTTCTTGTAGACACACAGAGACAAACTGAGACACCACAAGAGACGTTCAGGGGCCACAGCATTCTCGAGATTCCAGAGGAGCTCAAGGGAGAGCAGAGATAGGTTAGACTATACAAAGAGAAGAAGTATGAACAGCAGACCACTTCCTGCTGTGGGCAGAAGCCTAAAGATAGTCAGAGAAAATATTGTTGCCTGACATGTTTGCCTCATTATAAATAACATCTGCATATTTCAGGATTGGGTGGGCGGAAGATGGAAATGGTCAAATATTTATAGAGGTTGAAACGAAACCAAAAGAGATGTACACTAGATGTCAAAAAGTTTTATATAATCTAATTTATTAAACATATTAGTCCAAGTTTATAAGGAATAGATTCTTGCAATACCATAAAAAATCTGTTACGTGTTCTTCTGAATGTGGGTATGTTTACAGATCATTGTGTTGAAGGGAGGAAGGAATGGACTACACCACAACAGTCTGCAAAAACACTGCAAAGGTGAGCAGGTCATAAAACAGTGAAGCCCAGGAATGTAAGAGCAGGAACATGGGAATAAAACAAATGTTATGCATGGCAGCCATTTCCGTCATATGCAGGAGATTAAAATAGCCAGGAATTTAAAACAGAAACTTTTTACGTAAGTGATGAGAAATACTGTAAACGACCACAACAGGATATGAAATCATGCTGTAAGCATGACCTAAGAACAAATGCAACTTTATAGCAAGTCTTTGTGCCCAAATTTTACTTTGAAGCTTAGTTTTCTCATATCTTGTAGTTTTCCTGCTTTTCCTGCTTTGTGATTGTCTACCTCATTAGTAGGTAAATCACCAGAACCAATACTTATCTTCTCAATAACAAAACTTTGAAAACACAGTGGTACTTTTTTCCCTTTTCCAGTAGTTTAGATAAAGTTAGTTTAGTTGTTTAAAGAAAAGGATACGCGGATGCTAATCGATGCTAAAAATTGCTAACACATTAAATACCCCTTTGCAATATTACTGATACCAGCACAGCAGCTTAGACAAGAAGCCTCTCACTCCACTAGCAGCTAACCACTTGAGCAGCAGCACAACAAAGTCTGCAAAGCATCTTAAAGATGACACCGTAAAGATATTCTTTATGAAGAATTTTTCAGGTCAATAAAGCCTGAAAAACATTTAAGTATAGTGAAGTTATATAATTGAGACAGAAAAACCACTTAACTGAATTACTGAACTGCTCTTGAGTTTTATTTCACTAAAATACAATTCCTTCCTTAGATTTAATAACAGAAAATTGCACTGTGTGAGCAATGCCAGAAAAAAAATTGAGAACCACTGCCATCCCCATACTTTAAATTCATAAACACACACACACACTTCAACCAGCATCAGCAAATGCTGACATAAGCACGCTAGCACAATCACCTAGGTGCCATCAACAGAAACTATGCATGCATATCACATAATCTAAACACACATTAATGCAGGCATATTAGCACACCAGCAGAAGCAGCAGCAAGGTCAGATTCAGGACAACGTGTCTTTAGTGAGCCTGACAAACAGCAAGAAGCAGATGTCTGAAGTACAGCTTAATATCCAAGTTTAAAACAGTGACAAAGCTGACGCATACATGGCTAAATGACAAAAGATTAACACTGCTGCACAGACAGTTTTTTGTCTTGAATGAAAAGAGTGTTTGTTACGAATGGACCTCATGTAGCCTGAAATACAGGTGCATGAAAATCCAAACTGTCGCCTGTGGATTTCTACACACAAAGAAGAAGAAATCAAATAACATCAAATCAAATTTCTCAGACAATCCTGTATCTTTTGCTCTTTCTGAATTTTTTCACATAATGTGTGGTTATGTGGATTAACCACAACATTGAAAAATACATTTGTGGGTAATCCATCAAACTTGAAGCCCCTTTGCATACAGTAACACATCAAACCTAATAACAAATACTTTTAATGAACTAAATCAAGATAAAAGGGGATTTTTTACATTAATCAGAAGTGGCAACACATTATTTTTCCTATAAGGATGAAGACTGACAAAAGCATGAAAATATAAGTGCACAAAACACATTTCAGCCCACACAAAGATATAAATCACAAAGAGATTGGACGATGACTAAAAAGAAGATTTTACCCTCCATTCACCCCCACAAACTTCAGGTTTTTCTTGGCTCCCTTGTTCCCCTGCTTGCCTGCTCCACCATTTTTCTTCATGATGGATTTGAGACCTAGTGAAGAGGAGGACAGAGCGAGAGGCAGAGGAGAAGATGAAAAATAAAAATGAGGAAAGTAAAAATTAATAGGGTTTCTGTGGAATTTGGGTGTGTGCATGTATATTTTGTGTGTGTGTTCAAGTTCAAGTTATTTGAAACATCCTCACAACTAAACAGTGTGATATGAGTCAGAGGACATCACAGTGTCTCAGTGTTTTAAGATCTGTCACCTTTACAGGCTTATGGTTAGAATAAATACAGCCCCATAACATCAGTGATGCAGGTTTTTGAGCTAAGTACTGATAATGAGCCCAAAGGTCCATTTCTTCTTTAGTACGGAGGAGGCGGTATCCTTTATTTCACATTTTAAATCATCTGACTACAGAACAGTTTTCCACTTTTCCTCATTACATTTTAAATGACCTTTGGCCCAGAGAAGATGGTGACGTTTCTGATTCATGTTCACAGCTTTCTTAAGTTTTAACCTACATTTGTGTATGGCTTCATGAACTGTGTTCACAAAGATTTCTAGAAGTGTCCCTGAGCCCATGCACTGATTTCCATGACAGAATCATGCCTGTTTTTAAAGGTCTGCCACCTCAATCACAAGCATCAAGCAACCAATATTTTGAGCCTTGTCCCGTGCGCACAGAGATTTCTCCAAATTTGCAGAATCTTTTGATAATATTATGCACTGTAGATGATGTCTTTGCAATATAGCATTGAGGAACATTATTCTGAAATCATTCTCCAATTTATAGATGCAATTTTTTTGCAAACTGGTTAAATGTTGCCTCTCTGCGATGTTCTTTTTTTATACCCAATCATGTTACACACAAGTTTATTATAAACTTTAGTCCCAAAATGCTCCTCTAGCTCTTTTTTTTAGTACCACTTACTTTTCCAGCCATTTGTTGCACCTACCTGAACTTTTTTGACACGTTACTGCTATCAAATTCAAAATGAGCTAATAATGTTTCATTTGATATGGTTTCTACATCCCATTATGAATAAAATATGGGTTGGTGAGATTTGTAAATCATTGTATTTTGTTTATATTTACATTTGCACATAGTACACTTACATTTACATTGTTATTGACTTTTATCTCATTAGGTAACAGACAACAACAATTTGCAAACGGCGACTGTATTTCTTTGGGCTAGTGTTATAAGTACAGTGGGGCAAAAAAGTATTTAGTCAGCCACCGATTGTGCAAGTTCCCCCACTTAAAATGATGACAGAGGTCAGTAATTTGCACCAGAGGTACACTTCAACTGTGAGAGACAGAATGTGAAAAAAAAATCCATGAATCCACATGGTAGGATTTGTAAAGAATTTATTCGTAAATCAGTGTGGAAAATAAGTATTTGGTCACCTCAAACAAGGAAAATCTCTGGCTCTCACAGACCTGTAACGTCTTCTGTAAGAAGCTTTTCTGTCCCCCACTCGTTCCCTGTATGAATGGCACCTGTTTGAACTCATCATCTGTATAAAAGACACCTGTCCACAGCCGCAAACAGTCAGACTCCAAACTCCGCCATGGCCAAGACCAAAGAGCTTTCGAAGGACACCAGGAAAAGTATTGTAGACCTGCACCAGACTGGGAAGAGTGAATCTACAATAGGCAAGCAGCTTGGTGTGAAAAAATCAACTGTGGGAGCAATCATCAGAAAATGGAAGACATACAAGACCACTGATAATCTCCCTCGATCTGGGGCTCCACGCAAGATCTCATCCCGTGGGGTCAAAATGATCATGAGAACGGTGAGCAAAGATCCCAGAACCACACGGGGGGACCTGGTGAATGACCTGCAGAGAGCTGGGACCAAAGTAACAAAGGTCACCATCAGTAACACACTACAACGGCAGGGAATCAAATCCCGCAGTGCCAGACGTGTTCCGCTGCTGAAGCCAGTGCATGTCCAGGCCTGTCTGAAGTTTGCCAGAGAGCACATGGATGATACAGCAGAGGATTGGGAGAATGTCATGTGGTCAGATGAAACCAAAGTAGAACTTTTTGGTATAAACTCAACTCGTCGTGTTTGGAAGAAGAAGAATACTGAGTTGCATCCCAAGAACACCATACCTACTGTGAAGCATGGGGGTGGAAACATCATGCTATGGGGCTGTTTTTCTGCCAAGGGGACAGGACGACTGATCCGTGTTAAGGACAGAATGAATGGGGCCATGTATCGTGAGATTTTGAGCCAAAACCTCCTTCCATCAGTGAGAACTTTGAAGATGAAACGAGGCTGGGTCTTCCAACATGACAATGATCCAAAACACACCGCCCGGGCAACAAAGGAGTGGCTCCGTAAGAAGCATTTGAAAGTCCTGGAGTGGCCTAGCCAGTCTCCAGATCTCAACCCCATAGAAAATCTGTGGCGGGAGTTGAAAGTCCGTGTTGCTCGGCGACAGCCCCAAAACATCACTGCTCTCGAGAAGATCTGCATGGAGGAATGGGCCAAAATACCAGCTACTGTGTGTGCAAACCTGGTAAAGACCTATAGTAAACGTTTGACCTCTGTTATTGCCAACAATGATGTTACAAAGTATTGAGTTGTATTTTTGTTATTGACCAAATACTTATTTTCCACCCTGATTCACGAATAAATTCTTTACAAATCCTACCATGTGGATTCATGGATTTTTTTTTCACATTCTGTCTCTCACAGTTGAAGTGTACCTCTGGTGCAAATTACTGACCTCTGTCATCATTTTAAGTGTGGGAACTTGCACAATCGGTGGCTGACTAAATACTTTTTTGCCCCACTGTATGTCTGTCTGCTTGTTTCTGTGTGCTCTTGTGTCTGTATGTGAATGTCAGTGATTTTGAGCCTGGAAGATATTGGGGAAAAAACGAGTAAGTACAGCCAATCAAATGATGTGGAAAGCTTGTGTTAACACAGAACAGAAAAGCTAGAGCCCCATTTGCTATACTCTATACAAAGACAACAATTAAGACTGCTGAACTGAAATCTAAAGCACATACTTCAGTTTTTAATTAGATTTAACTTTCCAAGTACACACTAAGGCCTCGAAGTATTCTCCATGGAAATATATAAAGGTCAAGACTATACACCTTATTGACAACATCCAACCTTGACTCTGCCAGGCCCATTTATGTATGTAACTGCCCAGGAATTGATTCTGTGTGGGCTCTTATGCTGACTCCCTTTGGCTGTGAGCCCAGTATAGCTGTCTCAGTTGTGCGTGACAGCAGACATGGTGCAGAGTATCTGTAATGTTTTATGTAAGGACACAAGACCGTAGCTTTGAGCCAAAAAATACCAGTTTAAAAAAAATTCCCAGGGACCACCATCTAAGAAGAATGATGCTTTTAGATCTAGTACCTCCCAGGAGAGCAACATGGAGAGGAGGGTTAGAAACATACTTGAAATATAAAAATATCCTTTTCCTAATTCCTAATAAATAAATTAGTTGTGTGATTTAACCCTCCTTCGCTTTGTCAGAGATATTTCACTCAAGGCACAGATTGACTAGAATGAGTGAATTCCTCAATGCAGCAGTAGGCGTTTCTTTTTAACACACACAGAAGATGATAAGACGTTTAAAAGGCCACACTGGGAAACTTCACATCAGCCATAGGCACCTCAGAAATGGGTCTGAAATACGCACATCTCAAACCTGACTTAAAAACACTCCTGTACCACACTGTGCTCCCGGCACTGAACTGTAGATGAACTTTGAAAATAAAATATGTGTGTGATAGTTGAGCGAGTGAGTACCATGACCAGAAACAGGAGAGACATATCAGGGGAGGGAAGAGAGAGGCGTCATCTGTTTGATATATGTGTGAGGACCGGTGCTTAAGGATCCATTCGACTGTGTACTGTAAACAGATGCTTAACCACACGTGTGAACTTTGCCGTGTGATTCTGTCTTTGCATATATTGTGGGGAACAAGAAATGTGTACGTGTGCTCTTGAAGGTCACTGAACCATGTCATTTTGACAGTTTTTAGTAATGTGTGTTTTTTTCCACTCTTGTATATTACAGAAAAAAATGCCTATTCCCAGCTCCCCATCCCTCATCCCTCCTCCACTCTGCATTTCAGAGTAAAACTGACATTTACTGTAGCAACAGTGCTCAGTGTATTTTGTGCTCTGCGTAATATGTCTTATATTAACAATGCCTGCGCTCTCCAGAAAGAAAAGGCACATCAATTTCAAGATATTAACCTTAAAATAAGTTAAGCAATGTCATTTATTTCTATCGCGATCCTATTACAGCATCTAATTTCATGACTAAGGCACACTAAAACTTTTGTAGTACTTTTGTAGTACAGTACTATTCATAGAAGCAGGAGAAGTGATAATTTGACAGCATATCAACTTGAGTATAATGTTCCCAGTAATTGAATGGGAGCAGTGTGGTTTCAAGTTGCAATGAAAAAAATCTGTGCTGTGAACGCACCATTTGTAAGAGTTTGCAGGGCTAAGATGCGCCTATACAAGTGAAACCATGGATATTTGTCTAACCACACTGAAAATGTTTGGCTGTTTCTGCAGGAGTTCTTTTTAGGGAGAGAAGTCAATGTTTCAGGCTAATGAGCTGTACACATTTATAATACTTCATGACAATTATAGATCATAAGGGACATGTTGTAATGAAGCGGCATGGATAATGCATCATTATGCTCCTTGAAAGGATTTATTCAGTGACTATAAGAGAGAAATGGCTTTAGCTAATACAAATAGGTGAGCAGCTATCAGACAGATGAACCACGGGCCTACCTTGTTCTTGCTGTTTGCTGGCAGCAGCCGCTTTCTGGCTTGGGGAGTAGAAGGCAGAGAGGACACTGAGGGAGCTGACCAGTTGGCTCTGAATGGAGCTCATTTTGGAAGTACCAGGTTTCCCCGCTGGTTTCCCTGTCGCTGCTGCTGATGGGGCTGCTTTCCCCGCTGGCTTGGCTGACGTTGCCTTTCCAGCCTCTGCTCTTTTCCCTGTCGTCTTTTTCTGTGTGCTCGCGCTCTCCTGCTGGCTGGCTGTTTGCTGAGTGCCAGAGCTGCTTCCGAGATGTGCCCACTGCTCTCCTAGCAGCCCCGTTATCCGAGTTACAACTTGACCCAAAGCTGCAGGCGATGTTGGTGATTCGCTGGAGCCTCTTCGAGGAGGCTGGGCCTCCCCGGTGTCGCGACGTGAACCCTGGGCTTCGCTTGAGCCACGGCGCTGAGCTGCTTCACTGGAGCCACGGCGCTGAGCTGCTTCACTGGAGCCTCTGCGCAGTGACTGTGTCTCACTGGCATCTTTCGGAGAGGCCTGAGCCTCACTGGAGCTTCTACGTGAACCCTGAGGTTGAGTTTGAGCATCGCTTGACGCTTGGCGAGGTGGTTGGGTCTGGGCTTCTCCCGATCCCCGTCTAGGAGTGTGTGATGCACCAGACACCCTCTGCGGTGCTTTCAGCTCTTTTGAGTCCCGCCGAGGTACAGAAGTTTGAGATTGCGCTTGTATTGATTTAGGCCTGACTTGGACTTCACTAGAGCCCGGAGACAAGGCCTGAGTCTCAGACTGAAGTCGAGATTCAGACTGCTTCTCTCCAGACCCTCCAGGAGGTTTCTTTGCTATAGTGTGGTCCTCAACCTGAGGCACAGACGGTGTTTGATGTTTTACCTGTGTTTCAGAGAGCTGTTCTGGGGACCGAGCTTCAAGCTGAGCTGCACTCTGTTCCCGCACCTGGGGCTGGGTTTTCGTCTGCGGCTGGGTCTGAGTTTCACTGGATCCCCTACGAGGACGCACAGGCACCACCTGAAGTTGAGGAGGTGACGGCTGAGTTTGCTCCACTGAGGGTTTCCTGCCTCTTTGTGGTCTTACAGGAGCTGCTGTCTTCACAGCTGAATTCCCCTCAGTTACTGCAACAGTGTCAGCGGCTACAGTTTCTTTGACTGCTGCAGACATAACCTCCCCGGCTCCTGTTTCTTTCTTCTCTGTAGTCTCTTCTCTGTAGGGCAGCTGGTCTCTTCTCTGTAGGGCAGCTGGTCTTGTTTCAACCACTTCTGTAATTTCTTTTGTTTCTGAGTCATCTTGTTCGGAACTCACTTTAATCTTATTTTCTTCTGCTTTAGCAGCCGAACTGGCGCACTCTTCATTCTTCCTAACAACATCTAAAGTTTTTATGCTTTCTACAGCTGCCGCTGAGCTTTCTGATAAAACCTCAGCAACTAAACGTTCACTCTCTCTTTGAATTCTTTCGTATGTTTCCCTGTCTTCTGTTCTTTCGCTCACCACGACTTCGTCTCTTTGGCTGCCTGTGTTCTCACTCACTTGACTCTCTGCTTCTACACCTCTGGCTGGGTTGTTGTCATGACGTCTCTCCATCTCTGTCTCAGTCTGCTGGTCTGCTCTCTGGGCTACCTCTGTCTCTGTCACTCTGTCCACAGTGCCCACCCTTTCTGTCTCTGTCCCTCTGTCAACACTGCTGGCCCTCGGTCTGTGAGGATGGTCCGTCACCATCTCGCCTTCTGTTTCTGTGACTTGGTTTACCCTTTCGGCCACGGGGGTCTCGGTCATCTGATCCAGGGTGATGATGCTCTCGGTTAGTGTGCCTCGTTCCATGCTGTTGGCTCTGGGCCTCGGTGGACTTGTCGCTGTTATCGCCGCCTCCATCTCTGTCTCCTGGTCATGCGTGTCAGCTTTTCCCGTCACTGGTCCTTGATCTGTACTTTTAGTCTCTTGTTTTGGTATGCACACTTCAATGCAGATTTTTTCAGTGTCTGTCCCCTGATCTACAGTACCAGGCGATTCTGTCTCTGTTTCTTGGTGGGTAAAATCTATCCTTTCTGTCACTGTCCCTGTGTCAATGCTCTCTCTTCTTGGACGTTCATGTGCGGTGCAAACCTCCACTCTCGTTCCCTCACTCAGTTGTAGTATTCTCTCCTCTTTTAGCTTGTTCTCCTCTATTTGCTGTTTCAAAAGAGCATTAGTGCTCTCTAGCTCCTGGCTAGCCTGAATAAGTTTAGTCTCTAGTACTGTTAGCTTCTCCTGCAACTTCTGCATATCATCTGGATCCTTTGGTTTTCCTTCTTTTGCTGCAGTCTCTGTTTCTTTTAAAGCCACTGTGATAGATAGTAATTCCTCCCCTGAAATGTCTCGTGGCAGTTTTTGCACTGTCTGTCCCAGTGGACTCTCTGTTTCTTTTTGTTTTTCAAGTATGTCCAGCTGCAGTGATTGTCTCTCCACTTCTTGTGCTGAGGACATGCTACTTTTTCCTTGTGCCAAGCTCTCCACTTCAGATAGTAACACGTTAGTTTTCTCTGTCTCACCTTGTTTCTCCTTCCCTGCAGCTTGGTTTGATGGCCCAAGACTTGTGTCTTCTAAACGTCCAGTGGGTTGAGTCTTTAGGACTAACTTCATCTCCTGTGAAGGTCTCTGTCCTTGCGATTGATTATTTGTCCTAGAATCGTAACCTGTTGGTACTGTAGCAGATAATTTGGAAGCCTGGGCCTTGGCTTGTGCTTGTAGCTGAAGAAGCAGCTGCTCCCGCTCCTCCCTCAAAGAGCAGATCTGAGCTTTCAGTTCTGGGATGGTTTTGACCTGTTCCTCGAGCTCTCTGACCCGCTTCAGTGCAACAGTAATCTGCTGGTGAAGACCTGCTCGATCTTGGGGAACACAGCGTCTTTCTGTTACGTCTGGTGAAGCCCGGAACATGTTCTCTGTTGAGCCGTTTTCTGGTGTTCCCACGGTACGGTCAGGACTGCTTGAATCTGAACTCTTACGCTGCTGTAGCGTGATGGGCATGCTCGATGCTCTGAGCAGATTTGGACGACTCTGAATCTGAATCCCCCCAGTTTTGTCTTCAGCACCGCGAGCCCCCGCGCCTACTTCATCTTTGGGTTTAGTTGAAACATAGCCAGTTCCTTGACTTGTGGTCCCCCTGCAGCTCTGGCTGGAAATCACGCCTTCATTTGCTCGAAAGTCAAAGATCTGTTGAACCTCTGTCACTCGTGATTTAGGCTTGGGACCCAGGGTAGACGTCCCAGACCAAGTACTGTCCTTTTCCTTTGGGGGAGGCCTTACTCCATGCCCAGGAAGACTAAAATTTCTGGGCAGAGTGCTGAATTTAGGTGGGCCCTTTACCCTGCGCTGAATGTGGACCCTTTTGATTGTGTTGCCTTTTTCAATATCATCAACATACTTGAGGAAATCAAGATCCAGGTGGAAGCCATAGGGAGTCTCCACTGAGTAGGGCAGCTGCTTCCTTTGAACACCACCCTCACTGGCCTTGGACTGAAAGCCATTGGCTGTAAGAATTAACATCAAATGATTCATTAATGAAATAAGTCATTAGTTGGTGCTTATTTTCATACTTCAGTGACTAGTCATAGTAATACTGTAGTATCCGATATGAAAGAACTAAACATGTGCAATTAGTTTACAATAAGAACATGAACCAAATCACACATCATCAGCATTATTAATTCTTTTCACCCCCTCGTGCAAGCAGGCTGTACTGTGCCGAACAAACAGTGCTTCATTATGTAAAACCCGATCACTTACTGGGAAGTAATTATCATGCAGTGATTGCGCCAAAACAAACTAATCAGCATGTAAAATGCTGCTCATGCTGTGTCAACTTATGAATGCAGTATGAGATGGGGTGGTTATCACCTGAAGGAAATAAGCCCATAGCTGTTTTTGGCCACATGAAAGGAACAGCGAGATAAAAATGTCACCTTTTATGTCATGAACTAGATTATATATTGGAATAAAAGCAAAAAATAGAGTCTGACTTATTAAGCTTCTCACAGTTGTTAAAAAAGGTTGCTGCACATGTTAGAAGCACAGAGGATTGCTTGTTTAACTACAGGCTTGGCGACACTCACCACTTTTCTTGTCCATCATGGGAGGCCGAGTTCTCAGTCATCTACTTGTGTTTGCTAGAGTAGGAGCTAACAGCCTGGGAGAAAAAAAGCAGAAATGAGAGAGAAACATGAGAAACTGAAATATCGCCCACTAATATTATGCAAATAGAACCAAATTCTGCAAGAGTAAATTTATGGCATTTACATCATGCCTTTGGACTTTTTTCAATATCAAGAAAATGGCAGTTCTGTTAAATCAAACAAAACAAACCAAGACAAAAGCATGTGAGCCCTGCAGATAAAGGACCAGAAAATTTTTCACAGTGAAGTTATTGCTTTCCAAGATTCTTGTAATATGTTTTCACTGATTTAGTGAACCCACCAAAATAAGACAAAACAATTTCTTAGAGATATGATATTTTTTATATATAAAACAGGCAGACTTAATACACACGACTGTTATATTTCAACTCTGGCTCTCCACAGTGTATCTGTTATCTTGTCTTCCTCCCCTCACTCTAAGGTTGGATGGCTGCGCCTCCCTGAGCCTGGTTATGCTGAAGATTTCATATTGTCAAAAGGGGTTTTTTCCTTTCCACAGTCGCCAGGTGCTTGCTCATGGGGATCCCCTGATTTTTGGGGTTTCTCTCTATTATTGCAGGATCTTCACCTTAAAATAGAAAACACCTTGAAGCAACTGATTTGGTGCTATCTAAATAAAACTGAATTGAACTACTGTGCCTCATTAGTTTATTTTTATTAGGAAAATGATAAATGGATGCACATTGTATGTTTAAAAATAAATATGCAGTCACATACAAATCAAATCAAATCAAATCACTTTTATTGTCACATCACATGTGCAGGTACATTGGTACAGCACATGTGAGTGAAATTCTTGTGTGCGAGCTTCACAAGCAACAGAGTTGTGCAAAATACAATAATGTAAACAAGCAAAATACAAGAATGGCTACATCTGAAACTAATAAATATATGTACAATATATAATAGTATATGCATTTCTGGATGTGTATACTAAATATTTTTCTACGTGTGTGTGTGTGTGTGTGTGTGTGTGTGTACACATATTTTACAAATTAAATAGAGTAAACAATAAATAAAATATATAAAATAAAATATACAGAGTTGAGACATGTGCAAAACAGTGGCGTTACTGTACAGTATGGAGTGCATAATGTTAAAGTTCCAGTAGTGAAGCTGAGGTGTCTATGACGTGTTCAGCAGTCTGATGGCCTGATGGAAAAAGCTGTCTCTCAGTCTGCTGGTACGGGACCGGATGCTGCAGAACCTCCTTCCTGATGGAAGCAGTCTGAACAGTTTATGGCTGGGGTGACTGGAGTCCTTGATGATCCTCCCCGCTTTCCTCAGGCACCGCTTCCTGTAGATGTCTTGGAGGGAGGGAAGCTCACCTCCAATTATCCGTTCAGAGCACCGCACTACTCGCTGGAGAGCTTTGCAGTTGTAGGCGGTGCTGTTGCCATACCAGGTGGTGATGCATCCAGTGAGGATGCTCTCAATGGCACAGTGATAGAAGGTCCTGAGGATGCGGGGGCTCATGCCGAATCTTTTCAGTCTCCTGAGAAAGAAGAGGCGCTGCTGCGCCTTCTTCACTGTATTGTTTGTGTGTACTGACCATGTAAGATCCTCAGCCAGATGTACACCAAGGAACCGGAAGCTGCTCACTCTCTCCACAGCAGCGCCGTTGATGGTGATGGGGGTGTGTACTTCTCTGCACCTCCGGAAGTCCACTATCAACTCCTTTGTCTTTGCGACGTTGAGGGTGAGATGGTTGTCTTGACACCAGTGGGTCAGGGCGCTGACCTCCTCCCTGTAAGCTGTCTCATCACTGTTGGTGATAAGACCCACCACTGTAGTGTCGTCCGCAAACTTCACAATGATGTTGGAGCTGTTAGTGGCTGTGCAGTCGTAGGTGTAGAGTGAGTACAGGAGAGGGCTCAGTACACACCCCTGTGGAGCACCAGTGTTCAGTGTGACGGGGGATGAGGTGATGCTGCCCAGTCTGACCACTTGGCGTCTGTCAGACAGGAAGCTAAGGATCCAGCTGCAGAGGGAGCTGCTCAGTCCTAGATCCTGCAGTTTCCTGTCCAGCTTTGAGGGAACGATGGTATTGAATGCTGAGCTGTAATCTACAAACAGCATCCTCACATACGTGTCTCTCTTCTCCAGGTGTGACAGGGCAGTGTGTAGTGTCAGGGCTATGGCATCAACAGTGGACCTGTTGTGGCGGTATGCGAACTGTAGAGGGTCCAGTGAGTCGGGTAGTGCAGAGCAGATGAAGTCCCTGACCAGCTTCTCGAAGCATTTGCTTACGATGGGGGTCAGGGCTACAGGTCGCCAGTCGTTCAATGAGGACATGGTGGAGGATTTGGGTACAGGGACGATGGTGGCCATTTTGAAGCAGGCTGGGACTACAGACAGAGAGAGGGAAAGGTTGAAGATGTGTGTGAACACTCCAGCCAGCTGAGCCGCGCATGACTTGAGGACGCGGCCGGGAATCCCGTCCGGACCAGTAGCTTTGCGTGCGTTCACCTTCCTGAAGCACCTCCGCACATCCTCCTCAGACACAGTGTGCGCACTGACGTCATCCGCGGTGTGCACACTGTCCGGTCTCATGGTGTTCGCTGTGTCGAATCTAGCGTAGAATACGTTTAGATCCTCACACAGAGAGGCCGTGGTCTGCGGTGTGCTGGTTTTCCCTCTAAAGTCTGTCTAAAGTCCCTCTAAAGTCTACAGTGGGGCAAAAAAGTATTTAGTCAGCCACCGATTGTGCAAGTTCCCCCACTTAAAATGATGACAGAGGTCAGTAATTTGCACCAGAGGTACACTTCAACTGTGAGAGACAGAATGTGAAAAAAAAAATCCATGAATCCACATGGTAGGATTTGTAAAGAATTTATTCGTAAATCAGGGTGGAAAATAAGTATTTGGTCAATAACAAAAATACAACTCAATACTTTGTAACATAACCTTTGTTGGCAATAACAGAGGTCAAACGTTTACTATAGGTCTTTACCAGGTTTGCACACACAGTAGCTGGTATTTTGGCCCATTCCTCCATGCAGATCTTCTCGAGAGCAGTGATGTTTTGGGGCTGTCGCCGAGCAACACGGACTTTCAACTCCCGCCACAGATTTTCTATGGGGTTGAGGTCTGGAGACTGGCTAGGCCACTCCAGGACTTTCAAATGCTTCTTACGGAGCCACTCCTTTGTTGCCCGGGCGGTGTGTTTTGGATCATTGTCATGTTGGAAGACCCAGCCTCGTTTCATCTTCAAAGTTCTCACTGATGGAAGGAGGTTTTGGCTCAAAATCTCACGATACATGGCCCCATTCATTCTGTCCTTAACACGGATCAGTCGTCCTGTCCCCTTGGCAGAAAAACAGCCCCATAGCATGATGTTTCCACCCCCATGCTTCACAGTAGGTATGGTGTTCTTGGGATGCAACTCAGTATTCTTCTTCCTCCAAACACGACGAGTTGAGTTTATACCAAAAAGTTCTACTTTGGTTTCATCTGACCACATGACATTCTCCCAATCCTCTGCTGTATCATCCATGTGCTCTCTGGCAAACTTCAGACAGGCCTGGACATGCACTGGCTTCAGCAGCGGAACACGTCTGGCACTGCGGGATTTGATTCCCTGCCGTTGTAGTGTGTTACTGATGGTGACCTTTGTTACTTTGGTCCCAGCTCTCTGCAGGTCATTCACCAGATCCCCCCGTGTGGTTCTGGGATCTTTGCTCACCGTTCTCATGATCATTTTGACCCCACGGGATGAGATCTTGCGTGGAGCCCCAGATCGAGGGAGATTATCAGTGGTCTTGTATGTCTTCCATTTTCTGATGATTGCTCCCACAGTTGATTTTTTCACACCAAGCTGCTTGCCTATTGTAGATTCACTCTTCCCAGTCTGGTGCAGGTCTACAATACTTTTCCTGGTGTCCTTCGAAAGCTCTTTGGTCTTGGCCATGGCGGAGTTTGGAGTCTGACTGTTTGAGGCTGTGGACAGGTGTCTTTTATACAGATGATGAGTTCAAACAGGTGCCATTCATACAGGTAACGAGTGGGGGACAGAAAAGCTTCTTACAGAAGACGTTACAGGTCTGTGAGAGCCAGAGATTTTCCTTGTTTGAGGTGACCAAATACTTATTTTCCACCCTAATTTACGAATAAATTCTTTACAAATCCTACCATGTGAATTCATGGATTTTTTTTTCACATTCTGTGTCTCACAGTTGAAGTGTACCTCTGGTGCAAATTACTGACCTCTGTCATCATTTTAAGTGGGGGAACTTGCACAATCGGTGGCTGACTAAATACTTTTTTGCCCCACTGTACAGTCTTGGGTACCCCACTGAAGACGAAAAACATTTAGGTCTGCCAAGAAAAAGCAAAAATTAGTAGCACATTGCAGTTAATTGCAGTGCCGCTGTACCCATTAGCTTAAACTCGCCTTTCGTCAGCCTTTAGGCTCCACTTAGGTCAGCACAACCGAGGACAAGCTCACAAATGTTTGCATAATTTGTTCCACATGGAGAAGCCAATAAACCAGAGCTGCTATGACATTTTTTTTTTACAATTAGTTTATTGCACAGTAGACCTATGTGAGAGGGAAAAGAATTCAGAATGTGGAGTCAAAACTTTTAAGGACTAAACGCTTCTAATAAAATATCCAATACTCACAGTAAAAATAACGGCAATTTGCCCAACTTTGAGTGAGTTGCACAGTTCAAATCCATATTAAATGAACACGAGCAGCTGCATGAGCAGCCAAATATCAGCTCTAAGGCTATTTAGAAAATAGGCACACATTATTCACGCAATTTCCATGCAAATTTATGGCACTGTAGAGGATACCTGCTATGTATGAGACATATAGCACATAAGTGCCCGAGGCTGTGCTTTAATAAGCACTGGAGTTCAAACGTCGACACCTAAGGTAGCTAAGAGGCTTAAATTAGCATTTTCATTATTTTTATGAGTTCCACAACATATATGTAGTATATGAATACTACAGATGAGTGTTTTACACTCCTCACTGATGCTCTGTATTCTATAATACCTCTAGCACTCAGTTTCAAGTCACTGCAGACAGCTGATTCGATGGATGCAACGGTGCAACAGTGAAAGCCATTTTTCTTGTTTTGATGCTGTATTTAGATTCAAAGAAGATAAAAGTCTAGTGGGAACATAGAAACGCTGTCTTCTAAGAGGTAGTTTCCCCATTTGTGATGACTTCTTTGACGTGTGGATGAGAACATTAAAAAAAAAAAAAGTCACCCGGATGAAGAATCTCACTACTGACTAACCACTTGTCATTTTTGATCACATTTTCAAGCAACCATGCACCAAATTAAATCAAATGTTTGTACCACAAAGTGCTGAGATTATTTTGAAGTAAGTTCGTGGTCTAGTTTGTGGGAAAAATGTGTCAGGCAGTGCCGAGTGAGGACATACTGCAAGGCAAGCATTACATGAGATGGCAATATAATCAATCAAAATGACAGCCAGTCCACCCAGGGACCTAAACAGGAGCTGTGACAAGCTCTGTTTGGCCTCCTGTCCCCTCCTGTGCAGACTGAACCTTAATAATGAAAAGAAGAGGTGACCTAGAGCAAAGTTGTTGTCTCAGTTACAGATGAACAGATAAACACAGACACACAAAGAGAAACACCGATCATCTGACTGACAGTCGCTGCACACGATCTGACAGGGCGATGGCTACCATGGCAACCACTGCAAATCCACTATTTCTGTGTGTCCCAGGAGTGAGACAAGAGAACGGGCATTCCTGACTCCTCGTGACACTCAATGCGGCTACAATCACCTCGCTGTCCATAAGGCTTAATTAGCTGATTCGGGAGCAAAAGAATGATGCTGGTAATTGCAGAGCGAAGTACAGGCACACCCCAGTGGCAATTACACACAGTGGGCAGGCAACAAGACCCGCCTTAATTAGATCATTACCGAAGACAGAGGTAGAATGGGGGAAAATGGAGCAGGGACAAGAGAGAGAAGAAAAACAAAAGCTTCGAAATGACAGATAGGTTTGACAAGATGGGATGAGCAGGGTAAATGTGGGGTGGGGGTGGGGGGGGTGGGGAGAACTGCTATGGTTTTCCCAAATGAGACATTCTTCCTGACCTTCCCTAATGTGGAAGTTACAGGACTTTTGTTTAAAGTTTCCTCTTTTAATTAAAGTCATTCCTAATGTGTGTGTGTGTTTAATGAAGGTCTCAGAGCAACAGAAGGATCGTGTTACATTAAGCAGTGTACTGTGGATGATTAGCATAAATGATAAGACATAACAATCAGTCTATAGTGTTAAATGCATATGTTTCTAAATTGCATGCACTGTTATTTCAGCATAACTAGAAGATTACCCAGGTTAGACTAGTAATTAAATACTGAAAGCCCACGGTGACACTGATGATGCACAATACACACTGGATTACAGTCATAATGAGTATGAGCTGAAAGCTCCAAAAGGCTATGCTAATCCAAATTGAAAGTATCTGCTAGAGGCCACGCGAAGCTAAAAGGAGGCCACGGGTGTGAGTGTTCAAAACTGTTTGTGTGTATCAGCACCAATTTAGCCACTCTCTTTGTCAGTGTTTATTTTTGTGTGTGTGTGTGTGTGTGTGTGTGTGTGTGTGTGTGTGTGTGTGTGTGTGTGTGTGTGTTTGCTAGCTCTGCCTTCACCATGTAGGTTCACGTGTGTGTCAGGTTGAGTGACTGTGTTTGTTACTCCGTGTCTCTCAGACGCACGTAACCCCCTTAAAGGACGTGCCACAGTCTCTTGACACCAATCCTATAAGTGTGACAGCTGGTCGAGAGGCAGCGATGGTGATAATGCGAAGAGTAATGACAGTACAGTAAATAAGCCCGTAGTGACAGCTGTGGGTTTTCATATGTCATCAGTATAGAAACCACAACCACACTAAGATAACTGTTCTTTTTTTTTCTTTTGCACAGACCACGAGATCAACACCAACATTTATTTATTCATTGAGTTTTTTTAAAATGTGTTTTTTTACTTTATGCGAAGGCATCAAATGCGTGTACCCTGGCTGTCACCCTTGCCAGATTATACACACAGCACCGACTCAGGGATTCACACATGCACATCAGGCAAACACACATACAATTACTGGTGACTTAACCTACCAAGAAGCATTAATTGAATGTCATGGGTCATTACACTGGAGTGCCTGTGTACTGGAGATTGAATTAGTCGGATACACTGACACACAGCAGGACTGGATAGAAGACAGAACAGCAGGAAATGAGATTGGAGAGAGCGAGAGGGAGGCTAGAGGTGGGCGGATGGGAGAGGGAGAAAAGTGGGCGGGAAAGTGAAAAAGAGGCAGAGACGGGAGTGGCAGATGTACTCGTATCTCGTGCAAGCAGAGCGGTTTCGCTCTCATTTTTCCCGCTCTCCTGGCTGTCCCAGCATCCCTTCTCTCATTTTCAGTTTCAAACTTTATCTCATAAAAAAGAAATTACCCATGAATTCACTACAATCTCTCATATACTCTGAAGCATTGTGCACTGACTGCAGCTGGCACTTCAAACACAAGTGTTCATCAGCTGTGTGAAAGTGACATTAAAGAAACTGCACGCAGCAGCAGATTAAAGAATAACAGGCAGGCTGAGCAACAGTAACACAGGTCCCAAGGTCTTATCACAGGACCGACATGCATGGAAACAGCTATCTCTGTTTACCCTTGTACTGCCCTGAGAATCCAAGCAGGAGCGTCCAGCTTAATGTGCCAACTCTCAGCCCGAGATAAAAACACATTTGAGGAGGAGCACATGTGCAGAGAAACACAGGGATACGCATAAAGATGTGAATATGCAAACTACAGCTGGTAAAAGCTTATGACAGCACAAGACTGCCAGAGTGCAGTTTCAACAAATATAAAGTCAGAGGTAGAAACCCATGGTGGGGACAGCCAGAGCTGAATTTGCAGCCATATTTGGATGCCACTTTAATTACTCTGGTATAATCACAGCTCACTTCACTTTAGCTTGATAACTGGCATCGTTGTCTCACTGAGACTCCTCTCTGCTGGATGTTTTAGCCTCTGCAGTCAGCCAGTGTTCACCTCGCTGCTATGAGAGCTGTCATCAGGTTTGTGACTTTTTCAGTTGGTCCCAAAAGGTTGATTCTGTTCATTTGGACGTAGCGTTTTCAATGGGAGAAACATTTTGTCACTCATCCAAGTGACTTCTTCAGTCTCAGCTGACTGCAGGTTTCCCCAATCTTATAAACAGTACATTTGCACATTAACTGAAGCAAGCACCACTGAATGAACAATGGGCTGAGAGGTCAGTTCCTTGATCATTAATATGCAAATTATCATGACCATTAATCAACAACCACTGATCATTGATCAAAGACCAGAATCAACTTTTGGGGATTTACATATGGATGATTGAGCATGCATCAAGACATTTTTTTGGGGGGGGTGTCAATCTGATGTGCTCATCTGTGTCACATTACAGATGCATCCCCTTTGATACAAATGTGAGTGAAGGACGCAGCTGACGGTGCAATTAGTTCAATCTCGTGAATTGCAGGTGCAGATAACAGTTTTTGCATAATGACTTTGTTGCTACTGTGCAACAAAGTGTGAAAACTGGTAAAATTTACCGACAAGTCAACTGGGAACTGGAAAGTTTAGGCTCACGCAGCACAAAGAATGCTGTTAGCATCCAGAATACAAGGAGTGAATTGGGGGGACATTTATCTGATATTGCAGAGCTTAGTCTGTCTGTGTTCTGCAGAAATAGATCAATCTCTCTCTGCTCTACAAGAGCTATTTGAGTAGAGTCTGGGCCATCCCACCCCAGTCTAAGATTATCTCTGTCTATGTATAGTGCATTACAAGAAAAAGGTCCTGCTGTATTACATCTTCTGGTCCAATTTATCATTAATTTACTTCACCCCAGACCTTTAGGTCTATTCTAGTTCATCTTCAGTCCTAATCCTGTATGATCCAGTCAAGTTTAGTCTAACAGCGTCTGCATTCATCAGGGGCCAGATTGTTCCCCTCGTGCTAAACAACATCTGGCTTTCAACTCCAGAGAGAAAATGAGAGAGGGAACTTCTGTCTATGGGCTTCATTAAACAGTGGCAAAATTTTCCCACAGGGTTGCAGTGAGCAAGCTATTATAGGTCAGTTAAAAGTGACGTTTTTTTCTGTGGAAGAACTGCAAATTCAGGATATGGCCTTTATTGGACGGTTTAATAAGAATCCGTCTTTGAAAAGAGCATGAAGTTTAATGTAGCTGTAATAATCAGATGTCTGTACAATAGTGAGTTCACTAGTTACCTCCAGTTGTTGGCTGGTTATCAGCAAAGTCCTTACAACGTCTCTCTTATCAGTTATTCACAGAATGAAGGGGGAAAAAACATCTTTCTAAGCTCAAGGCCAACAATAAAAATTGGTCCTTATATAAAAAGACCAAAAGGCACAAAGCAATGTTTTTTTTTATGCACTTGCCAGTTTTAGGACGCCACACAAAGAACTTTGTTTAAAAAGGAATACTGCAGACCCCAAGTATTGTACTGATGATTCACAAAGACCATTCAGGAGAACTCCGAGCTTTCTGACTTGCCAAATATTTCTGCCTTGCTGTTTTCTAACATGCAAGTAAAGTAAAAATAAATTCCAAGGAGTCTTAGTCTTAATATATCAACCACACAAATTGCTTAACTTACACTCTAATAAAGTTATTTCAGAAAAAAATAGAAACTGTGGGGAAGTGGCACTGCGTGGATATTCACTTAGCAAAAGCCGTGGTTGTCATTTTCACACTGAGATTTCAGTGGGTAACTGTGCAGTGGTTTAAACAATTTATAACAATGAAATAAATACACACTGCACGTCAACAAGACAAAGCTTTAAGATTTAGTTCACCATTCAGCAATAAATGCGTCTACTCTACAATGCAACACAATAAATGTTGTCTTTACCTCCACCAAGGGTGTTATGTTTTTGCGAGTGTGCATACCTGCATGTCATTGTGTCTGTAAACACAATAGCTCAAAAAGTTTTGTATGAATTCTTTTTTGCCTGTCCCATTCAGCACTGGAGCAGTCAGAATTATTGTCTGAAGGCCAAGAAAAATGCTGAGCAGATTTATTTTCCCAAGTGGATCCATCAGATCCAGGCCCCAGATATAGATGCCCCCCAGATCATGAGAGCCCATGGAGGACCACTGGAGGGGCAGCAGCACCACCCTCCTAGAAAAGAGCTGAGGAGAGCCCAAAACGGTGGGGTCACCCAGCAGCCACGTTGCAGAAGCCACAGAGGGCTGCGGCGACGTGCCCATAGGCTCCGCCAGCAACCTGCTACGCTAGAGCGGACTGAGGGCCCTCCAACCTCCGGAAGGGGCCCGACTGAACCATGGGTGCCAGGCACCGCCCCCAGACTCAGGACATATTTCCTGGGATTCTGGGCCTCCCTGCATCCCAGACCCCGACCAGACAGCCAACTCACTCTCCCAGCCCAGGGGTGAACAGAGGTGTGAAGACCCCATACCGCTCTCCGCCCGCTCATATGTGGTGTTTTGTATGAATTCTGATAAAAAAAACTTTGTAGAGGGGTAGCGTGGGGTCATGTTAAATAAAATCCATTAGAATTTGCCTTTCATCCACCAAGGTCTTCAAGCTCAGTTTAATGATTTATTGATCAAAAATGGACAAAAAGCCTTATGACTTAGAAACTATGATTCTGATAAGTGTGGTGTGTATGTGGTGTCAACATATAGAAAGTACCATATAAAGATTTAGAATATTGTGTAACATTTGACCTCTGACCTCTCCTTCAAAGTCAGTAAATAGATCTGAAGGTCAAAGTGATAATATTGCTATACAGACCTGTTTAAAACTATGTTTCTTACTTCCAGTGTTTGTACTGACTACAAATGGGCATATAAGGAATAATATATGGAGATTCTTCTTCAAGGTCAAATAAAGTCAAACCTTTCTGAAATATCTGTTATCTTTAAAACTATGCTTAAAATCTACTGCCTTTGTTAGAAGCATTTAGGACATGAGATTAGTATATCGGGATTGTAAATATCAACGTTTCCATGC
Organism: Mchenga conophoros; assembly: GCF_057382185.1. Taxonomy (NCBI): domain Eukaryota; kingdom Metazoa; phylum Chordata; class Actinopteri; order Cichliformes; family Cichlidae; genus Mchenga; species Mchenga conophoros. The sequence continues at coordinate 6,941,351 of NC_140542.1, forward strand.
CAGATTTGACCTCCGGCCTAATTTTTACATTTCACATGTGCCTATTACATCACGTATTTTAAAATGAGTTTCAACAGAGAAAATAACAAAAGCCTGCACATTTAAAGAAAGGACAAAGGACATTCAGTAGAACTGCCATGGACACAGCTCCACTCATATGTAACCCTTTCTAAATGTAATGAATGTTTTCCAGATACTGTAGCCCATCTGTCCACTGAGGCAATATGTCCTGCTTAAGTAATTACATCTGCCCTTTAATAGTTGGTAATAAATGTTATTAAGGCCCTCAAACAAATTTTCCATTTTTACTCAGTCTTATGACACCAGTCTACAACATAATTAGCTGTTTTCAAATACAGAATGGGTGAGGGGCTGACAGAGTAAGTGCAGTGTTTTATCAGTAATAGCGTGGACACGACCTCGTGCAACCACCCCTGTCCTGATTCTGCGGTGTCTGTCAAAGGACAGATAACGCTTACGCCACGCCTTCGCTGCAACTGCCTTTTATCTCGTCTATCTCTGCATCTCTTCTGTCTCTTATTGCATGAGCTCTGTATGCCTCCATAGACATAGTGAAAGGAGCTTGTCTTTTCCTCACGTTCTGTAGTGGCATTCCAAAAATGAGGAACAGCTGCATGCTTTCATTAGCGATAAAGGAGGTGCTGTACCATCTATTATTCATTCTAGTTTGAGATATGTTAGCATTATGGTTACTTCCCCTCATGGGTGTAATAACAGTGGTGAAGCTAATTAGCATTTGGGTCATCTGACTATTGATGTGTCAACAGTCGGTGAAACGATGCTGACAAAAAAGGGTAGAAACTAGAGAAACATGCAGAAAACAGAATAAATCTGTGACATCTGTCAGAAAGACAGATGGGATTAGGAATGTCTAAGGTTATGCAGTCTGGATTTGAAAGGCTTAGATGGTCAAAGATAAAAAGGAGGGAAACATGACAAACAGCAGAGACTCAGTTACACATCCGTGAAGTTACGTCCTCTTTGACAGGTAAAAGCAAGTCTTTCTCAAACACGCACACATACAGAATGTATGCGTAACATGCATAAACTACGGAAGTGACAGCGTAAGCGGTCTGAGATGTGTTTCTGTGAGTGTTAACATGAGTTTAAAAAAAACAGGGTCCCCTTGCTCATTAATTATGGCTTTCTACTTACACAGAAACACAGAAGGCACGCGCACGCACAAACACACACAAGTAAACACACATACAGATTTGCATAAAAACAGGAAACTCTAACAAAGTAAAGCAATCATGAAGTAAGTGATCTGTGCACAGAAGCACATGGAAACGTGCATGCAAGCACATAATTCTGCCAGAGAGGACAGCTTGAAGCCAGCAGAATATAAGTGCAGGAAAGCAATTCAGCTTGGTACAGCAGCACATTCTGCAGAACAAGCAGGAGGTCTGTGCAAAGAAATCAACTCTTATAAATTCACACTCTATCGCTCTTAGCATAGCATGAGGCAAAACTTCCAGCTTTGCTTCCCTTTGCATGTACGGAAAAAAAACACACATAAGTTGAGTATGTCATCTCTTATTTTACTGTGTTTGTTTTAATGCATTATTGTGCGCTGCCTCTTACATCCCCAGCAAATATATCGCTGCCAAAGCTGTGTGGGGGAGTGCGAACATTGTCCGACCAGAACAATACTACCCTCTCTCCATTACTCGTGCACATCCTGTACATACACCCCTTTCCCTTTTCCACACTTTCTTTCTCACACATCCGAGGCTCCTGCACATGTGACCTATGTTCTAGACTGTAAAAATAGAGCGGGGAGGAGGAGGAAGGTAAGGCGAACAGAAAAAAGCAGAGCAAACAACGGTGAATGATGGCAAATTGTTCATGAGACATGAAAGCTGAGGGGAAAAAATGAAGAGTGGCAAGAAAAACAGAGTTAATTCACAGGGGGAATTTTTTCTCTCACCTGCCATGTAGCTCTTCTTACCTCCTGTCCTTCCTGTTTCTGTGAATGCTACTGACCCTGTCTCTCTTAATATCAGCAGAGAAAAAACGAGAAAAAAACTGAAAAAGAGGAGGGGAGGATGGGTGGGAAAGAGGGGATGTGTTGGCATATCGTGCCAGAGGTAGAGAAGAGAAGAGAAGAGAAGAGAAGAGAAGAGAAGAGAAGAGAAGAGAAGAGAAGAGAAGAGAAGAGAAGAGAAGAGAAGATCAGTTGTCTCAGTCTGATAGATTCACCAGCCTCCTTGGTGCAACCAACTGGCCCAGAAAAAAACAAAAATAACACCCTAATAGACAAATGGGCTCAACAGAAAACACACGAACAAAAACACATACAGACACACAAGTGTATGGTAATGAACCACCAGCACAGCAACTTCCAAGCATGCATAGAAATGGAAGCTTATAAAGCTCATGATTTGAACAGATAACAACAGAACAACAGAGGAGTCTTGTCTGGTTTTTAATTTATGCACCTCTTTTTAAGTACAAGTGTGTGTTCATTCATGCACCTACTGTTGCGTGTACATGCTTAGTTCTGGGCTGTGTGCATGTGCAGTAGTGTCTGTGTGTACTGCCTCTGGGCTAAAAGGTCTAACCCTGCAACGATCACACGCTGTGTAACACTAATATTTACTGGAGGACTCAAAATTACCCCCTCCACAGTGCTGCCACATGAGACTGGATCACACTACTTTCAAGGTGCTCCAGACTATCATATCTGTGAAATTTATCAAGTAAACCCCAAGTTATCTCAGTCTGGCTCAATAACAGAAAGCAGTCTAATGAGTAAACCCAGCCCGGTTGACTCTATAGTGTAAATGAGGTAAATAATTAACTGCCTTTAAATAGGCTAACTGCCCAGGCTAATGGGTCCTATCTCTTATCTCACTCCTGCACTGATTCCTCAGTCCAACAATGCTAATTCCTCTCTCCACGTGTGCAAACTTCTACTCGAGAGCTGCTCGACATCACAGCATGCAAAGAAAGAAAAAAATATCCAGCATGTCATATGAGCAGTGCTGGGCATAATGTGTGCAAAGTAATCAGATTACATTGTTTTTGTAACTCAGTAAAATAAGGTGACCTTTTACTGTGCACTTCTGTAACAATCAGCTGACTTCAGCTAGTACGGAGTGAGGAGGCTAAAGTGTGCACCTTCTCAGGAGTGGAGAAATCAATATTACTTTCCAGCTGAGCAGCCAAAGCTTGATTTTCAGCAGGTGACAAAAGCAGTGATGAGCAGTCAGGCTTGTAGCGGTGCGTTAAGCCTACCTGTACCTGTTTCTAAAATAGAGTCACAGTGGTCAAAACATTTTTCTGTGATCCACCTCAACTCTGCCGTTAGCTTGGTGATAAAACTTCAAAGCTAAAATGAAGCTCTTCTAGGTATCCTCATTAAATAAGCATCATCCATCATATTTATCATCAATTATATAAACTATTCATCATATATTACTTTCTTATTGCTTATTTTCTTATTATTAAGCACTTGGTGACAGTGGGAAGGAAAAAAGCCTGTTTTTTTAAAACCTATTAAGGGTGTTGACTTGCACAAGGAACCTTTGTCAAACATGAACTCAGACAATATTCACAGTTTCTGTGGCTAAATCCCTCTCGATATATGTCTAACACACTGCACCCTATCAGCTCACATCCTTTCATCTAAAGCAGCGGACTGAAAGAGGGTGTGATGCAGCCTAGGGGGTTAAACTTCTCCCTTCCCAATCACATGAACCTCTCCTGTCAGGCGGTATCAGATCCCACCTCAGACCCTAAGGACTTCTCGAGGAATCACTCCTTCCCTGTCTTTTCATTATATGTTGCAGTGATGTTGTCTGTCCATCTTGGTTCCTCTTGTGTTAAAACAAAAGAAAAATGTAACTTTTAAGTGCAGGCAAAGTTTGTGGAGTGAGCTGTTGCCTCAAGAGAGGTTCAAATAACTTAATATTGCATTCATGCACAATTTAAGAGCAGCAGGAAATCAAGATGTGGCTATGTGCAGCACCCTCAGTAATGACTTTCACGTGGTTCATGCCCTTCTCTTCATGTATAAGGTCTTAAATAATCAGACCCCATCTTATGTCTGTGAAGGTTCTCAGTCATCCAGGTCATCGTAGTCAAAGGAGCTTGCAAAGAAAAGCATCTGGACTTCTTTAAGTTGCTTGAAGACGTTTCACCTCTCATCCGAGAAGCTTCTTCAGTTCTAAGGTCAAATGGTGGAGAGTCCCAGATATAAACCTAGTGGGAGAAACCCCCCACAGAGGGACAAAAGGACCCCCTGATGATCATCTAATCGCCTGAGCCAAGGTGTGAAACTGGGTGTGGGTCCCAATCAGCCAGAGTTTCGGGTGTGTTCATTGTGAAACCTGGCCCCACCTTATCATGCGAATTCCTGAGGTCAGATGGCCCAGGATGTGAGTGGGCGTTAAGGCGTCTGGGATCTCAAAACTGGATTATAGATGGCAGAGAGTTGGTGTCGTAAACCCCCGCCTCTGTTCAAAGATGGTCGCTCACAGTGGACATAGATGGCTTCTTTCACTCCTCTTTCAAACCATCTGTCCTCTCTGTCCAAAATGTGAACATTGGCATCCTCGAAAGAGTGACCTTTATCCTTAAGATGCAGATGGACTGCTGAGTCTTGTCCTGTGGAGGTGGCTCTTCTATGTTGTGCCATGCGCTTGTGAAGTGGCTGTTTGGTCTCTCCAATGTAGAGGTCTGAGCATTCCTCGCTGCACTGTACAGCATACATCACATTGTTAAGTCTGTGTTTTGGCGTTTTGTCTTTCGGGTGAACCAGTTTCTGTCTGAGCGTGTTGCTGGGTCTGAAATACACTGGGATGTCATGCTTGGAGAAAACTCTCCTGAGTTTCTCTGATACACCGGCTACATAGGGGATGACAATGTTGTTGCGTCTGTCTTTCTTATCCTCCCTCGCTGGTGTCTGGTCTTCTTTTCTGTGCCTCTTTGCTGACTTTAAGAACGCCCATTTAGGATAGCCGCACGTTTTGAGTGCTTCCTTTACATGTGTGTGTTCCTTCTTTTTTCCTTCAGGCTTAGAGGGAACATGTTCTGCCCGGTGGTGTAGGGTCCTAATTACTCCAAGTTTGTGTTCCAAAGGGTGATGGGAGTCAAAGAGGAGGTACTGGTCCGTGTGTGTGGGCTTCCGGTAAACTTCGATGTTGAGGTTGCCGTTCTCTTCAATGTGCACAGCGCAGTCCAGGAAAGGCAAACAGTTGTCCTTTGTGTCTTCCCTGGTGAACCTGATGTTTTTATCCACAGCGTTAATGTGCGCAGTGAAGGATTCCACTTCTTGTGTCTTGATTTTGACCCAGGTGTCGTCCACATATCTGTACCAGTGGCTGGGTACTCTTCCTTTGAAAGAGCCAAGAGCCTTCCTTTCCACTTCCTCCATGTAAAGGTTGGCTACAATAGGTCACACGGGGGAGCCCATGGCACAGCCATGTTTTTGTCTGTAAAAGCCTTCGTTGTACTTGAAATATGTAGTGGTGAGGCAGAGGTCTAACAGTGTGCAGATCTGATCGGGTGTGAAGTTGGTCCTGTCCTTCAAGGAGCTGTCTTCTTGTAGTCGTTTTCTGACAGTCTCCACGGCCTCCGTGGTGGGTATGCAAGTGAAGAGAGAGACTACATCAAAGGACACCATGGTTTCATCTGGATCCAGGGTAAGTTTCTGGACCTTGTCGGTGAAGTCGGTGGAGTTCTTGATGTGGTGTGGGGTGTTCCCCACGAGAGGAGCAAGGATGGTAGCAAGGTGTTTAGCAATGTTATAAGTGGCTGAGTTTATGCTACTGACTATGGGTCTGAGTGGGACAGCTTCCTTGTGGATTTTAGGAAGTCCATAGATGCAGGGTATGGCATCCCCTGGGTAAAGGCAGTGATATGTAAGGCGGTCAATAATTTTGTCCTTTTCAAAGTCTTGAAGGCAAGCTATAACTTTCTTTTTGTAGCTGCTTGTGGGGTCTCGCTTTAGGGCTTCGTAGGTATTGTTTTCACTGAGGAGAGTAGTGATCTTTGTATGGTAATCTGTAGTGTTTAGGACCACGGTGCATCTTCCCTTATCAGCTGGTAAAACAGTGATGTTGTGGTCTTTGCTCAGGGAAGCGACGGCCTTCTTTTCCTGTATTGTGAGGTTGGATGGAGGGACTTTGGCACTGGAGAGCGTGGCTGAGACTTTCATCCTGATTTTCTTCAAGCAACTTAAAGAAGTCCAGACGCTTTTCTTTGCAAGCTCCTTTGATGACCCCATCTTATATTAAAAACCTTATAGTACATACTTGGGCTCCCTAAGGGGGGGCTTTCCATGATCAGCTGAGCATATTAATCTCTGGCTCTCTTCCACAGTGTGTTTTTGGTTCTGTCTTCTTCCTCTCACCTGCAACTTGTCGCGGCAGATGGCTGCTCCTCCCTGAGCCCGGAGCTTCCTGTTAAAATTGAGTTTTTTCTCCCCATTGTCACCAAGTGGTTGCTCATAGCATTTGATTGTTGTGTTTTTCTCTGTATTATATTAATGTCTTAACCTTAGAATATAAAGGTAACTTTTGTTACAATTTGCTACTGAAGTGATCTGAATTGAATTGAACTGTATGAACCATAATAACCATAGTAATTCAACTGGCCAACATTCACGAGTAGGGCATTTGTGACAAAGTCTTTTGTATATCAACAGTCTCGGTGTTCCAGCTGAGGTAAAAACACGCAGTTAAAATTTTAAAACAACACAAGGCAGCATTGTGTAAAGCCTGACACCCCAGGATTCTGCAAATGTATGTTTTTAAATATGTGTGGCTGTGTGTAAGTGTGAGAACATAAAAATGCTTTAACTGCTGCACTCCACTGTTCAGAATAACAGCTTCGAGTCATATACTGAATGTTTTCACAACGGTGGGAGTTGCAAAGATTAAAAGTCTGCAAACAAAAGTATTTGTTACATGCAGCCTGTAGTTACAACTAATGTTTAGTGGTCACCACCAGGCACTGAATTCATAACTCACTATTACCTAAGACTCATGCAAGCCTTCAGCTCACCTCTGACTGGATCACAAAGTCAAATATTTTGACTTGGCATACATTTTTTTTCATCATCGCAGTTCTGGGAACAGCAATTAAAATATTTAGATTATACTGTTAGGAGCATTCCTGCTAATCAGTTTAAATGTCTGCTATGTCTCGCAAAATAATTTTGTATAATATTGTTACAGTTTTAGCAAACTGGCAGCCTGGGCTTTATCCCAAGTCTTGCAACACACAATTATCCACGCAAGTGTCGTCTGCAGTATGTGTATGCGTGTGTCTGAGTGGGTTCAAGTGTGAAAAACCAAAAACTGTTTTTACTGGCAAAGCTCACAGTTCTCAAACCACTTCCAGCAGCTTTGAGCCTTCTGGAAATAAAAGTTTTCTTCTCAAAATAAACTAAAACGTCATTTACTCACAAAGTTTTCAGTTTTTATTCGTATACTGTGCTTTCGCACCAGGGTCTGGAAATATGAGTCAGTTTTATACATTAAACTGGGAAGATGACATGTAGGAAAATAGTTCATAGTCAAATTTCACAATTATGAAATGTAACTTGGCAGCAAAGTACGATTTATTAAAAACAAATTTCAGACTCATTTGTTTTGTTGGGGGAGTTTTCATCCAGTTAATCTTCCTTTTCACAAGGCCTTGCTTTCCTAATATATAATAAATATTATTTTGCATCTGTGAGTCATGGGTAGACTTGCATTATTCCACATTATTCAAGCAAGAACGATTTACAGTATTTAGCAAATATGTTGGCTCACCAGAACTTTCAAACTGATTTTAATTTATAGTCGCATCGCTTTTCCAGTGTTTGAAATGCATGTCGTGTGTATGCATAATTGAAGCCATACATCACTGCTTCAGTGTGCACACAGTCTGAAGGTCCGGTCCATATATAGTCTAGACTAACCTTGCAGCACCAGCTGATGATATTAAAGGCCGTGACCCCCACCAAAAAGAATGTGTGCTTTGTTTTCATTGTTCTTGTTTTCTCATTCTTTCATGGAAATCACACATGTAGACACAGACAAGAATAACACCCAAGATAAACACTTTGAGAAGTGCTGCTGGGAGATTCTACTAGCCCGCTTTTTAGCCCCTTACTTGTCATACACTCCTCAAATAAACTAAAGGAACAGATAAAACACTAAAAATCAGACCTCTTATGCTGAAAACCTCTTATTTGAAAAAAATAAATAAATCATGCTCCATGATTTTTTAGGAATTAGAGGATGACACAACTCTTGATAGAAATGAACATTTTTAACCAACAGATGGCTGAATTCACCCTGAAAATCCAAATGAACAAAATTATGTATCAGGCTAGTCCATTTTGTGGAAATTTAATTGCCGCAACTCAGTAGTTTGTTTGGCCCCCATGTGCTTGTATGCATGGCCACAATGTTGGGTCATGCTCCTCATGAGATTACTGATGATGTCCTGGGGGATCTCCTCCCAGATCTGGACCAGGGCATCAATGAGCTACCGGACAGTCCTACGTATAACCGGGTGGCACTGAATGGATTGAAACATCATGTTTCAAAATAAATAAATATATAGGTTCTATTGGATTTCAGTCAGGCGAGCCGGGGAGCAATCAATGGTATCAATTCCTTCATCCTGCAGGAACTGCCTGCATACTCTCGTCACAAGAGGCTAGTTCCAGGAGGAATCCAGCATCCACTTCACCAGCGTAGTGTCTGACAATGGGTCCAAGGATTTCCTTCCGATATTTAATGGCAGTCAGGCTGCAGATGCCTATCCTGTAGACGTCTGTGTGTTCCTGTATGGATATGTCTCCCCGAACACAACACCAAACAAGTCACGCTCAATGATGTTACAGGCAGCATAATGGCAAATGCCATTCAGGCTCCATGGTATCGGGCAAAGGGTCCACTAGATGACATTAGTCCCTGAGTCCACACTCATGAAGTTTGTTTCTGATTGTTTGGTCATAAACGTTAACATATTAACACTAGTGGCCCGCTGTGGTCATTTTTTATAGCTCATCCCGTTCCTCCTTGCACAAAGGAGCAGATACTGGTCCTGCTGATGAGTTACTACGGCCCTGTCCAGCTCTCCAAGTAACTGCCTGTTTCCCCAAATCTCCTCCATGCTCTTGAGACTGTGCTGAGAGACACAGCAAACCTTCTGGCAACGGCACATATTGATGTTCCATCCTGGAGGAATTGAACTACCTGAGCAACCTCTGCAGGGTCCAGGTATTGCATCATGCTACAAGTAGTGACATTGGCCCTAGCCAAATGCAAAACTAGTGAAAAACAGAAAAGATAAGCAGGGAAAACTTGTTAGTGGCCTCCTTGTTGCACCTGTTGTTAATTTCATTAACACCAAATTAGCTAAAACTGATTAACAACCCCCTCTGCTACTTTACTGACCAGATCTATATCCCAGAAGTTTAACTGACTCAATGCTCTACTTTAATGTTTCTGAACAGTATATTTTTGGCGAGCCTCTGTTACTTTGTGTATTCCAAGGAGGAGTGTAGAGAGGCAGCAAATGCTGAATTCATTAACGCTAAAAATGTCAAAATCTTGACAAAAATCATTCAAGAGTGAAATAAAGCACCACTCTTGACATTATGCCCACCGACTGAGCATTAAATCAGAATCTCTCCATCTATCTCACATCAAAAGACACAGACAAGAACACCAAGAGTGAGTGTAGCGTTGTACCGACAGGTAGGGATGCAACCACTGCAAATTAAGTAGCTGCAATAATGTAATCAGTTCCAGGCTGAATCCCCTTCATGCAGCTTGTTTTTAACTCTTATTAAAAAGTTGAAGCAATGCCTGGGCAAATTCTGTCTGTTCAAGAGTAGCAGCAAATACTCATGACTAAGATGGTTTTAAAATAGGAAAAACAGTGAAACGAGCATCGAAATCATAACCAGAATACGTTAATAATGACCAGGACTTTCCACTCTAAACAAGTGTGTGTTTGTATTGCTGGGCTATGGTTAGCAGATAGACATCCTGAGGAAGGCCAGTTTCTGATAAGGCCATTAGGCAGGGAAAAGACTGTTTATATGTTGTAACAGAACTGACCACAGAGCGGACGTCACTGCTCAAGTGGAAACGATCTGAGCTATCTTGAACATTGTGTGTGTATGAGAGAGACAGAGTGCTACAAAATGAAGACTGCAGATTAAAATCAATAACTATCACTCTTTTCTTGACTTTCCAATTAAATATGGTGAGATTGCAGAGACAATACAAAAACTACCGACAGCCGCCAGTGCTACCCCTCAGCCTGCATGTACACACACCCACGGTATCCCTTTCAAAAACCTACATTGCTTTGTTCTCACGTTATCGCATTCACAAGATTTTCAGAAAACTTACTTTGACTTTTAGGTCGAGGTCACTGAGATTCAAACTCATCCAAGATTTTTAGTCGATGTATCAATTTGAAAATCATAGATGACTTCCTTCTTGAGTTATTGCATTCACAAGAATTTCAGAAAGCTTGACCTCTGTTCTTGACCTTGAGGTCAAGCTCAGTGAGATTCGAACTCGCCTGAGATTTTCAGTAGATACACCTGTGGTATTAATTTGAAGCCAGTTGCTGCCCGCCCGGCGGGGTGACGACAATACCCCATCAGCCTTTTATGGCTGAGGAGTAAAACTGAAAAATACTGCATGCATTTCATGTAGATATGGTTGCTATGTTACTATGTCAGCAAACAGTGTCAACAACAGGTTGAGTACTGAAAGCTGTCATTTGTAAAATAGTCCAGCTCTACATTTCTGTTATTTCAGATTCATTTAGATTTGCCAGATGCTTTTCTTTGTATGCTACGAGAGCACATTTCCATGGTTTGCCCATTTATTTTACGCTCTCACAAGAGCCTCAAAAGAGTTACTACAATCCACAATTTCTGCTAAATCAATAATCCTTTCTAGCTGTCCGGGAGAGACTTCATTAGAACAAATAAATTGGGGAAGCGTATGCACATGTGCTGAGGTCGGACCAGTGCATGTCAACTGCTTTTAACTGTTTCTCACTGTGAAATTTAAACAACTAAAATGAGCTGGGGAAAAGTGCAATACAGGCCAGCACCGAAACTTTATTTTTGGATTAAATTCACTTTAAAAGGCTTCCAATCCTTTTACTGTGTTACTTTAAGTGTAAGTGAGCATGAAAGCCTCATTTAAATTCATTTTATTACGCTTTCATTTGAATCAATGAAGCACAAATCACCTAAATCACTTCTTTTTTTTATTTGTTTGCCATTCAATCCAATACACGATGTTTATCAGTTTATGAGCTCGCATGTTTCCATCAGCTCGCTCGCTACATGTCCAGTGTTCATTGATTTCCGAGGAGGCACTCTCTGGTGATTGCTGACAACAGTGTAACTTCAGCATTAGTTTCTTGTCAAACGCCTCCCTGCCTTGAAAAAAAAAAAAAAACTTGTGTCACTCTCTGACTTTTTGAGATAGTTTTCTGATTTGAAAGGATGGAGAAAATCTGCATAAAAGTGTGAAAAAGGCAAAAAGAAAAAGCACAAACCGACAAAAAAAAGAGAGAAAGAAACACAGATTTATCATCGAGTGTGGGTGAAGTATGGCCGAGCAATAAGCTGATTGCTTCCCACAGACAGTCTCTTCTAAAGGCCTGAACTCTGCTGACCTGTGTGGGTGAAGGAATATACAAACTAAATTCTGCTTTCTAATATCACTAATTAGCATAACATAGAAGAAACCATATCTAAAGAGCACAAAGGGAGCATGGAGGAAGACCATTTATACAGTAGTTTATGTGTTTATTTATCTGTGTTTCACTGTAGAAGCACAGTGTGTGTTGTTTTTCTCCTTCTTGGTATCTAGCCATAGGTATTCCTGCCCATGAATCAGCATCAAAGCCACAAAAACTTAAACAATAACTAGAACTGACAGCCGGTGTATCTGAACCTCCTGCCTATCACGGGAAAGGTGTAGGTTATGTATGAAAACACATGAAAGCAGTTAAGACTGAACCTGCAGCAGAGATGAAAACAGTCTGTGCTGTAGACAATATTACACATGGTGATTGTATAACAGCAAATCAGTCTCAGTCTACATTTAGATTTATTTTCAGAAATAAATCAAAGCCTGTTTCAAGTCTTTCCATGTTGATTTTCACCACACTGTGAGATGGACAGAAACCAACAGATGCTGGGAAAGTAGGAAATCAATCTAGGAACATATGCTTTGGAAAATGCTTTGCAGTGATGTTATCAGCCTAAAAATACAGAATAATGACTCTGGAGTCTCAATTACAAAACAAAAATGCACACTTCCTAATGCCAAAAGAGCTCTGACCCATCCGGGGCACGGATGGCGGACCTCTGGGTTGTCTTGGTTTCAGCATTTCCAGCGGTGTGCTCAATTCAACCGGGATCAGGGGAGTTAAGAAGCCAGGTCAGGTCATGGTCATAGAGCCACTAATTTATGGCGTGGCAGGATGCACTCTCCGATTACGGCACTCATCATCATGCTGAAGCGGCATTCCTTAAATGCATGCCATTGCAATGGGGAATGTGTTAGGTCTGCATCAATATAAGTGGGTGGTGCATGAAAAAAGTAACAACCATATGAACGCCAGCAGCATGTTACATTGAAACAAGATGATTCACTTCACCTGTTAGTGCTTTAAATGTTGCAGAGATCTGGGAAATGATCTGGCAGGCTGATCTGCAGCAAGTCCTCCAAAGCAAATAGCAAAATATGTTGTTTGCCCATGCTGTCTAGAGCGGCACATTAAACCTAATTAGGCTTTTTTTGTCTTAGTCTGACACCCCTAATAATGGGACACAATTTCCCTGTGCCTTCCAAAACTGTTCTAAATCAATTTTTTTTGACACTACAGTAAGGTTTGTGCAGAATGAGCTTTACAGACTTGCTAAGCTGTTGCTCAGGTGAAAATCCTCCATCCACTTAACCCTCCTCCCAGTATGGCTATTGTTGCTGGATAAACAAATGCCCCTCTGCTTCCATTATAACAACTACTGCTGTAAGACTATTTTGTGACAACAAGATTTTTCTATTACATAAAAATTTCTAATAAAGCTTAAAAAAGCTTGCAAACTTGCCCCGAATAATGTTGCTCTCACTGAAATCCACAGAGATTAAAAGTATACTTTTAATCTCTGGGTAAGTAATATGGCGATATGTATAGGTATGTTACATGAACCATGCCACACACCACAGCACCTACACTGTCCATCTGCAGCCGAGCACATCTGAGCTCACTCTGTGCCACACTGCACACGTAGAAAACAGCGGTGTTAGCCAGGAGGCTGCGTCAGCTCTCTCACCACATGCAATTTGTTGTTGAGTCTGATGGGAAGCTACACGGGGTTGCGAACTTGTCTGAACAGTTCCCAGGAATCTCCCCTTACATAAGTGAAAATGGGGTAGGGGGTATGTGGGTTATGTGTGGGTCAGAGGTGTGTTGATGCTAAAGGGGTTAAATCCATTCGTTTGGTCTTCTTTCTGTAAGAGTATCTATGACGTCCTAAGATTTTACAGATAGGACAACTAAACATTATGATCGCCATCAAAAGGCTTCAAGGTGTTGCACTTAATCGCACAGTAATGAGGCCAAATGATCATAAAGACAAACATAATTTTGTACAACATATCTCACAGACTGCATCTCCTGCTTCAGACCACTGAATAGTGCTCACACAAAGCAGAGCCATTTTTATCCGCCCTGAGGGAGTCCTTTGTGTGAATGTAATGTTTTCCTTTGAGTTAAAAAGGGAAAAACCATGAGATAGTGTGTACATAAATCTCTATAATTCAAACAAAATGTTCTATTTAAAAAAAAAAACTGAGGCCACATGTTGGGATGACTTTGGGGATTTGCATAATTGCTGATAACAATGGGAGTAATTTCTTTGGGTAAATAAAATGTCTTTTGTGGGATTTTATTTCTGGTATGGTTCCAGTTACACACAAATGAAAACGTGAACTCGGGCATTTTACTCCCACTCGCTGTTTTTTTTTTAAATCGCTGAGAGGAGAGGAGAAAAAAATACAAGAGCGTCAAAGGGGGGCAGTGCTGGTGACTAACCTCGTTTTGAGCTTTCTACCATGTACTTCATGGGTTCACGCCTGGCTCATAGCCCTTTTTCGCGTGTCATACCCGCTCTCTTATCTTTCCTGACACTCTCCATGGTTCCCCATCTTAAAAAGCCCGAATGTCAGACTAATCTGGAAGATGAAGTGCAACCAAGAGGAGAGGTTTTTGTTTATTGGCATTGTTGAGAAACAGCTGCCAACAGCTATGAAACAGTGAGTCAGCGCCGAACCCTTCTATTTCTTTGACCTCATTCTTTCTCCACCTGTATTTCTTTCTATGCTTTTCTTCTCTTTTAGCATTACATGTATTGCCACCAGTGTTGGTCAAGTTACTTGAAAAAAGTAATCAGTAACTAATTACTGAGTACTTCCCCCAAAAAGTAATCCCATTACTTTACTGATTACTTATTTTCAAAAGTAATTAATTACTTAGTTACTTAGTTACTTTTTAATAACACGATTTACAACCTGAAGAGGTGATAAAGCGATAGATCTTTCAGCCCAATTCTACTTTTTCTGCATAATCCATCATACAAAATGTAATCAAATGGAAAAGTCTCTTTTTAAAACTTGTTTTATCAGTTGTAATCTTTTAACTTTATGCATCAAGCAAAAATTTAATTATATGCAACATTCTCTGACTTGAATAAATTAGTTTAACATTTAAACATATTTTCTGCACATTCCAGCACATAAAATAAAATATTTTTTGTGTTTACACTCACTCTTTCAAATAGATGCAAGTAAAATACAGCAGAAAATAAATAAAGTCAAAGACTCAGCGGTCCTGTTGCTCTATTTTCACCTGTAAAGCAGGACTGGGGGTAGGCGGAGGTTTACCCTGGTGCAGGTGTGCCGCGGTCAGTTGAAGGATCTGCGAGTTTCTCTGTGAATTTCCCATTACGTCGTTGCGCACTCAGTGCTTGCTTGGAAGTTTAGGGGTTTTTTTCGCTGTAAAAAGTTTTCTTCCCACGCACAACGGACGCTAATGTTTTTGTCACTTTTTATGGAATCAAACTCAAAGTAAGGTCAGTACTTCCACGCTTTAAACGCTGCACGCTCATACTCTCTCCCACAATCCATTGTTGATCTGCACACAGCTGTTGTCACCAACAGCGCACTCGCTTACGTCACTGTCATGAGACATTCTCGCAAAAAAATCACGGTTTTAGTAACGCAGTAACGCAGCGTTCCTACGGGAAAGTAACGGTAATCTAATTACCGATTTTGCAATAGTAATCCCTTACTTTACTCGTTACTTGAAAAAAGTAATCAGATTACAGTAACACGTTACAAGTAACGCGTTACTGCCCATCTCTGATTGCCACATAGGGAAGCACACTACGTACAGCTGAACGCTGCAGGCAGAAGGACTGCACAAAAAGCTACAGCAAGCTATTCTACACGAGTTTTGAACAAGGGCCACCACACAGCTGAGAAGACAGAAGTCATAATAGGCAAGGCAAGGCAAGGCAAATTTATTTGTATAGCACAATTCAACAACAAGGTGATTCAAAGTGCTTTACAGAGACATTAGAAACAAAAACAAATAAAAAGCATGATTTAAAATAGATTAAAACAAGCAAACAAACAAACAAACTAACTAAACACACACATTTCACACCTGTTCGCGTGATCTGAACCCTTATCGTAAGGGGAGCTACCAGTCCTTCTGTGGACGAGCTACTTTCTATTTTAAATTCCCTGAATTTAAAATACTCTCTAGACCCAGTCTAGACCCAGCTGGGGAGCTACCCAGAGCTCTAAACCCACTTAACAAACAAACAAACAAACAAACAAACAAACAAAACAGTATATAAAATCAAAACAGATAAAATCAGAACAGTAGATAAAATCAGTAGTTAATGTAAGTTTTGAAATTTAAGCTTAACAAACAAACAAAACAGTATATAAAATCAAAACAGATAAAATCAGAAATAGATAAGATCAGTAGTTAGTGTAAGTTTTGAAATTTAAGCTTAAAAGTGTGGATTTGGTGCTTTATTCAAATGCAGCTGAGAATAGGTGAGTCTTCAACCTGGATTTAAATAAACTGAGTGTTTCAGCTGATCTGAGGCTTTCTGGGAGTTTGTTCTAGATATAAGGAGCATAAAAGCTGAATGCAGCTTCTCCGTGTCTGGTTCTGACTGTGGGAACTGATAAAAGACCGGATCCAGATGACCTGAGGGATCTGGAAGGTTCATACTGGGTCAGGAGGTCACTGATGTATTTTGGTCCTAAACCATTCAGAGCTTTATAGACCAGCATCAGAACTTTAAAGTCTATCCTCTGACGGACAGGCAGCCAGTGTAAAGACCTCAGAGCTGGACTGATGTGGTTCATTTTTTTTGGTCTTAGTGAGGACTCGAGCAGCAGAGTTCTGAATGAGCTGTAGTTGTCTGACTGATTTTTTAGGTAGACCTGTAAAGATGCTGTTACAGTAATCAAGCCTACTAAAGATGAATGCATGGACTAGTTTTTCCAGGTCCTGTTGAGACATCAGATCTTTTATCCTTGATATATTCTTGAGGTGATAGTAAGCTGACTTTGTTATTGTCTTAATGTGTTTTTCTAAGTTTAGGTCTGCATCCATCACTACACCCAAATTTCTCGCCTGGTTTGTGGTTTTTAGATGTATAGATTGAAGTTCTCTGGTGACCTGTAATCGTTTTTCTTTGGCGCCAAAGACTATTACTTCAGTTTTGTTTTTGTTTAGTTGGAGAAAATTGTGGCACAACCAGTCATTAATTTCCTCAATGCATTTACCAAGAGCCTGTACAGGGCCTCGGTCTCCTGGTGACATTGTGATATATATTTGTGTGTCATCTGCATAGCTGTGATAGTTTATTTTGTTGTTGTTTATAATCTGTGCCAGTGGGAGCATGTAGATGTTAAACAGAAGGGGTCCCAAGATGGAACCTTGGGGAACTCCACATGTGATACTTGTCTGCTCGGATGTGAAGTTACCTATTGATACAAAGTATTTCCTGTTTTCTAAGTATGTTTTGAACCAGTTTAGTACAGTTCCTGAAAGACCTGCCCAGTTCTCCAGTCGTTTGAGTAATATGTTGTGGTCAACTGTATCAAATGCTGCACTGAGATCCAGTAAAACTAGGACTGACATTTTTCCACTGTCTGTGTTCAGACATATGTCATTAAACACTTTTGTCAGAGCAGTTTCAGTGCTGTGGTTCTGTCTAAAACCTGACTGGAAGGCATCATAGCAGTTATTCTGTTTTAAGAAGTAATTGAGCTGTTGAGAAACTGCTCACACACCTGACATTAAGGAAAAGTTGACGATCTGTAACAGGTCTGACTCTAAAGTCTTTGAGACCTTTTTGAAAAAACTTGTTGGCAGGACATCTAAACAGCAAGAGGAGGAGTTCAGTTGACCTAAGATCTCCTCCAGGTCTTTGCTGTTAATTGGGTGAAACTGTTTGATGGTGTTTAAACAGTTTTTCGGTGGACACAGTACATATCCTGGATCTGCTGTTGATGTACCAACTGCTTGTCTAATCTTTTGGATTTTGTCTGTGAAGAATTTGGCAAAGTCATTGCAGGCCATGGTTGAATGAAGTTCAGCTGCCACTGGCACAGGAGGGTTTGTTAGCCTGTCAACTGTAGAAAATAAGACCCGAGCATTATGGCTGTTTTTAGTGATGATGTCAGAGAAGTAGGACCTCCTTGCATTCCTCAGTTGTAAATTATAATTGTGAAGTTTCTCTTTATAGATGTCATAATGAACCTGGAGGTTTGTTTTTCTCCATCTGCGCTCAGCTTTCCTACACTCTCTTTTTTCATTTTTCACTAGTGTGGAGTTTCTCCATGGAGACTTTTTCCTTCCAGAGATAACCTTCACCTTAATGGGAGCAATTGTATCCATTACATTTAACATTTTTGCATTGAAGCTATTGACGAGCTCATTGACTGAGCCTTTGGACAGGTCAGGTGTTAATGGGAAGACCTGGTTAAAGATCTCACTACTGTCTTCAGTTATACACCATTTTGTGATCACTGCTGTTGATATATTTGTGTGGGCTGAGATTTTACTTTCAAAGAAAACACAGTAATGATCAGATAAGCCCACATCAGACACAGTAATGTTTGAAATGCTCAGGCTCTTGGAGATCAGTAGGTCGAGAGTGTGTCCTCTATTATGTGTGGCCTCTGTTACATGCTGAGTCAGCCCAAAGTTGCCCAGAGTGTTACTCAGGTCTTTAGTCCCTTTGTCCTGAGGGTTGTCCACATGGATGTTAAAATCCCCAACAATAATTACACAGTCGAAATCAACACAGGCAAAGAACTTCTTAGGGGTGGAGTGAAAATGATTAAAGCCATCCACTGCAGCCATTGTCAGGCTTCTTACTCTACGGTATGCCCCATTATGGTTCCCTTTCTTGTTCAAGACAACTTCCAAGCAGCATTTTGCCCAAAGCGTTACCACCAATCAGCAATACACTCACTTTTTTGGAGGAGTTTATGTAAGTGTCTTTATAGCCTTCAAAGTTTTCATATGCCATAATCCTTCTCTGTAGACAAAGGGCTGCGTAGATGCACACAAACAGCAGTTCAAATTCAAATTCAAATTTTATTTGTCACGTACACAGTCATACACAGTACGATATGTAGTGAAATGCTTGGACAACTGCTCGTGACCTAAAGAAAACAAAAAAGGAAAAGGCTATGAATAAGATAGGAAATAAATATGAAAAATTAAAAAGGGTAAATTTAACTAAGAAGGAATAAAATATAAATTAAGGTTAAAAATGAAATAACTGTACAACACAAATTAGAATGAAGGGTAAATTTAACTGGGAAGGAATAAGATAAAATATATAAATTAAAGTTGAAAATAAAATAACTGTACAACAAAATACACAATATAGAACTATATAAGAATGTATAAAGAAACCTAAATATAAATAAATATATACACAATAACAGCAGCTGTACAAGTATTAACCGGAAATGAAGAATATAGTGACCAGTGTTGTGCAAAAAAACAATGTGTGCAAAAACAATGTCCAGGAAGTCCAGTGTGTGTGTAAGAACCATATGTGTGGGTCAGTACTGTGTGGTGGTGTGATTGAGAGACCGTATCGCCTGCGGGAAGAAGCTCCTCCTCAGTCTCTCTGTGTTGGTCTTCAGGGAGCGGAATCGCTTTCCTGACCTCAGCAGAGAGAACAGTCTGTTGTTGGGATGGCTGAGGTCCTTCACGATCTTCCTGGCCTTGGTCCGGCACCGCCTGCTGTAGATTGAGTGCAGGTCAGGGAGCTCGGAGCGGATGGTGCGCTCAGCTGACCGCACAACCCTCTGTAGAGCTCGTCTGTCCTGCATGGTGCTGTTCCCGAACCACGTTAAGATGTTTCCCGCCAGGATGCTCTCTATGGTGCACGAGTAAAAGTTCCTGAGCACCTTGGAGGGCAGTTGGAAGTCTCTCAAGCGTCTGAGGTGGTAGAGACGCTGACGGGCCTTTTTCACCACGGTGTTGATGTGACAGGACCATGACAGGTCCTGCGTGATGTGAACTCCGAGGTATTTGAAGCTGTCCACTCTCTCCACTGGGCACTCGTTGATGACGGGGGTCTGGTAGTTCCGGTAGTTGATGAATCCTTGATGATGAATCAGTTGATGAATCCTTAAGTTAGCAGCAGAGCTAACTTTAGCTAACCAGAAGGACCTTTCCTCCCAGACATTTACAGACATTTGGGGTCAATCTGTCTCTGCTAGATTGTAGTTTCAGATACATTAACACTTTTTGGAAGGCTTTAGTAGCATTTACAGTAGAGTATAGTAGTAGAGAGTAGGGTTGGGCGATATGTAAAAATTTTCCAACCGACAATTGTCAGTCCAACGCGCATGCAGTACGCGCATGCACAGACTTTTTGATGGGTGGAGCAATGTAATCATGCACGGACTGATTTGGGCGTTTACAACACAGAAGTCCAAACATGGATGAACTAATTTCCCCCCAAAATTTGGGCTGTCAGCGTTAACGCGGTCATCACAATTACAATTTTTAACGCTTTTTTCGCTCAACCCATCTGGAGCGCAGAATGAACAAACTTTGGACAAACTGCCCGAAATGTGTTGACAGAGACATTTCAGGGATTTCGACTCAGTCTACGCTCCAGACGGGTTAGCTGTTAATCGCGTTAGTCATGATGACGGTGCGTTAACGCTGACAGCACTAAAAAAAAATATAAAGTTGCCCATTTGGGATGAAAGAGGTAAACCTAAGGATGTAACCAAAGCGGTGTGCCGCTTGTGCAGACGTATAGTGCGAGCAAAGTACTCAAACACAACTAACTTGCATGAGCATGTACGTGTCCACCATCTGGCTGAGTATGCTAGGCTATCACCAGCTTCTGCAGCTCCATCAACAACCATTTGGGCGCACTCTGAGGAGGGGGCATTTGCTCGCAGATGAAAGAGGGTGCTGTTAAAACAGTGCTATTATTATTTTTTCTGTTGACTTATTTTATTAGTTCTATCATTATTAGCAAACTTACTCATGGGCAAATAAATAAATAAGTCGTAAAAACGATTGCCGATGGGCTCGGCCTATCATCGATATATTTGTCCAGTCGTCCAACCCTAGCAGAGAGTAGATTTTCTCTACCTGTTTTCTATGGTGCTGAAGTGGCAGAGGAATCAGCTTCCACAGTTACTCACCCTCCAATGGTGTATCAACTACTCTACACCAGAAGTACACATTTATGGGACATGAGTTAATGGTGCAAGTGCTTGTTCACTGAACTTATTCTCGAGATCAAACTGAAACAGAGAGTGCAAACACAGTTCAAAGAGAACAGACATTCATCACAGCGCAGAGGGGAAATGAAACCACATACTAAACAGGGAAAAGAAGAAATAAAATGACAGACTGACAGGATGGAGATGAGGGGATGCTGATTATTGGCCGTGCCTGTAATGCACAGATTGGACTCATTTTGACAGCAGAGCTTTTAATTTTCTTCCCCCTCTCACTGCCAACTGAGATAATGGCAGGGTGACAGCATGGTATATTTGGTATTTTCCAGAGCATCTCAAAGGGACTTTTGAACACACTTTTTTTTATTACATTATTCATTTCTGTGAGCGATGTGCTGCTTCTTTCTTAACTTTTGTCTTTCTAATCACGTCCGTGCAATCGCTTTAATTAACTAAAGTTTTTCTAAGTGCTTTTGATCTTGCGCTGTAAGCGCTTTCAGTGGGTTCTGACCAACCCTCATTCAGCCCTGCAGCAAAATGTAGCTACTCAATTTTAAAATGCTGCACCATCCATCTGTCTGTCTCTGTGTTAGCTGCGTAAGACTGGCTGGATACTGGTTTTCAAAAAAAAAGAAGAAATTGCACACCACCATAAGCCAAAACAAACAGCAGCTTGAGAACACACAGCAAGTACACAAATAAGAGGAATACACTCACAGATGTGGAGGATCTGAGACACAGTCGAACAATGGGGACATCATTTCACCTCACAGTCCCCTGCAGCTGAATCCCAAAATATCATCAACCCCAAATCTATCAAAACAATGTGTCCTACAGGGGTACCTGCTTCTCAGTAGCTAAACCCCCGCTCAACTCGCCTCATTCTGTCTCTCCCTGTCTGATAGAAGCCGTCTATCTCTGCAGTACCATGGGGGCGAACTGGGATTCCTCTTAGTGACAAAAAAAAGAGGCTTTATCCCTTCTTAAATACATGCAGAAGGGTGGAGTGGAAGTGAGACACAATGCTGTAGTAAAGACATCTTATGTTTATTTGGAAAACTGCCAACACTCCCAGTGTTCCGATGCCAAAGCAAATATTTCACAGCAGATACGAGGGTCTGAGACAATGGCTCGCCATCTCTCCGGTCACGAACGGGCCAGCCTATCCTGTTAGATAAAGTTCACTACATGAAATGTGATCGGATAAAAGCAGATTTGTGAACTGTTAGGAACATGACAGACTCCAACAGATCCAGATGAAAATCCTGGGTGAAAATTTTTTAAATTCCTTCCAGTTCTGTTCTGAGTGTCCCGCTGAAAAGTAAGAAATGCAATATCAGAGCTATAACACATTCAGAGCACTACAGTGACTGAGACCGCACCCAACATGGCAGCTGTAAAATTTATTGGGAAATAATAACACCAATTAAACTGGGCTGAAAACAAACATGCTTTACTTGCTGTAACCATTCTGGTTCAGAAGAGCAATTCTAAAATCCTTTTCAGTGTAAAAAACTAAATGTCACTTCTTTGCCTTTAGCAAAAATGCATCCCACAGTTTATCTGATGCTGATGTCAGGCTTTAGCATTTTGTGCTGGATCACAATGGTTTCTTTCAAGGTTACAACTTTTTTACAATTTAATTTTTTTTTTACTATCCCTCCACTTTTGTAAATTATGAGGATAAAAGGACCTGATTTCAAGCAAAAGGGCTTGTGTCAAGGCTGACTTGTGACAGAAGGATAGCAGCAAGAATAAAAGAGAAGGTTTACTTTATGATAGTGAGACCTGCTACGATGTATGGTTTGGAGATGTTGATACTAACAAAAGGAGGCAGAGCTGGTGGTAGCATAGTTGTAGATAAAACGTTTCATTAGGAGTTACCAGGAGAAACAAGATTAGTAATGAGTATATCAGAGGGACAGCTCAGGCTGAGCAGGTTTGGAAACAACATTAGAGAGGGAAGGCCGAGATGGTTTTGACGTGTGCAGAGGAGGGATAAGTACTGTACAAAAGGTGTTGCGTATGGAGCTGCCAGGAACAAGGAAAAGAGGAAAACCACACAAAAGGTTCATGGATGTACTGAAGGAGGACATGAGGAGGGTTGGGGTGACAGAGGAAGTAGGAAGGGAGAGGGTGAAATGGAGGCAGACGATCTGCTGTGGCCACCCCTTAACCCTTTAAGACCTACCATAGAACCAAGTCCGCCAGAGCTTATAGTATATTTTTACATGCTGTGGAGCCATTTTTGGAGCATTTCAAGTTGCTATACATAAATACAACCACTATAGCCCAAATTTTAATAATATGTCTGCATTAAGTGCATAGTAATTAATGGTCAGAGGGCCCGGTGGCGCCAGTGTCCGGCAGCCTCGCCTCTGTCAGTGCGCCCCAGGGCGGCTGTGGCTATAATGTAGCTGCCATCACCAGTGTATGAATGTGTGTGTGAATGGGTGGATGAATGGTTGTGTAAAGTGCTTTGGGGTCCTTAGGGACTAGAAAAGCGCTATATAAATACAGGCCATTTACCATTAATTACATAAATTGCAAAAAAGTGCAATAAACTACAAAAAAATTTAAAATCGTTTTTGTTTTTTTAACATATATTTCTAGTTAGAGAAATTTAAGAGGCTTATCCCTCAAAACTGTAAATACAAAAAAGTTGCACAAACTAGTTTCCCACCAAAGGAAATTTATTTTAAGTGTCTTCATAGTCTTATTTTTGAGATACACCAATTTTCATATACTGCAGGAAAAACGAAAAAATATATTATAGTACAAATTTGCAAAATAACAGCATATGCATCAAAATAAAATATTTCCAGCAGTGCAATATGAGTCCTCAGCATCCCAGAAACGACACAGAAAGTCATAAAGTCAAACATAACTTTTAAAAACACAAGTATAGGCTCATGAGGCCACCATGGTAAAAAACTACATTTCCGCAAAATGACGTCACTTCCGGTTTCGGGCAGGTCATGCCGGACATGCGATAGTTCACGCTGATGGACGTAGGAAGTGTTACGAACAGCTGATCGGATCGGCAAAGCGTGTTTCTGGAATATTATGTTTTTGTTGCTGCAAGTGCTTTTTATGCAGTTTTTGCAAAGCTATATGTGGAAGGAAACTGTGACCGAGGACAAGCTGATGGCATAAGATGTAAGTACAACTCCTCCGGTTTCATATGCAAAAAAAATATGCAAAAAAATGATTGCGCTAGCAGTGCCACCAAGATTTAAAAATAGTTACGCAAAATGGAGCGTGTCCGCTCCGACCGGCTTTAAAGGGTTAAGAAATCTGTTTGAAAGAGTCCCTTTTTAGCAAGTGTATTGACTAAACAAGTGTAAGGTCCCTTGTCTATGCCCTGATATTATGGAGGTGGGTTTAATGTTGTGTAGGAGATATACAATGGGGGAAATAATGATTTGATCTCCTGCTGAATTTATAGGTTTGATCACTTACAAAGAAATGAACACATACATTGAAACAAGTTGATTAAAGTTATGATTTAGTTTGCATGTCACTGGGTGAAATAAGTATTTGATTCCGTACAACCAGATTTCTGGCTCCCACAGACAGTTTTTGTGCTCATGTGGCAGACAGATTATAGTCACTCAATCAATCAAGCAAGCAATTACAGATATTCCTGATCTCATCTGTTATGTGTATAAAGCACACCTGTCCATAGAATCATTTTCTTCCAATCCAACCTCTTCACCAACATGGGTAAAACCAAAGAACTGTCAAAGGACGTCAGGGACAAGATTGCAGACCTGCACAAGGCCGTAATGGGCTACAAGGCTATCATCAAGAAACTTGGTGAGAAGCTGACAGCTGCTGGTGCAATCAATCAAAAACAGGCCAAACAGAATTGTTGAGTATGACCCAAAGTACACAAACTCCACAATCAAGAACAGAGATGGAAAAATTATGCTTTGGGGCTGTTTTTCTGCTACAGGTGAATGGTTGGGTCTGTGCACTGTAAAATCTTGGATGGAAAACTTCCTTTCCTCAGCCACAACACTGAAAATGGGTCATGGATTGGTCTTTCAGGATGACAACGACCTGAAACATACCACCAAGGCAACAAAGGAGTGGCTAAAGAAGAAGAACATTAAGGCAAACCAACTCAAGTTTTACTCCTCTCTTCTTCTTACTTTATCCTAATGAGCAGAAAAAAAAACCTACTTTGGAGCTCTGTACCACCTAACTCTGGCTTTGCAGTACTATTTTTTCTCACCTCGTTAACTCCAGCTATTTTAATCATCAGACCGTTTTTGCTTTGCCACGAGCAAAATCAAAAATCTCAAAATACAACATTTCAGTCACATTGTGTCATAAAGCGTGAATTATAATAATAAAAATAAGAAAATGTTTTCTCAAGGGAAAATGGATTTTCCACGGAGTTCCGACTTTGGCATGATCCATCATTTTTGCATCTTGCCAAACTGAGATAAAGTGCTGGTCACTGGGTTCTAACTGCATCAGAGCTTTCTCGTATCTTGTATTTGTTGATATGGTATAAATTTCTGGTTTAAAGTGTTAATATTTAGGCATGTTAGAAGATTAAAAGATTTTAAAAAAGAAAAGGTGAAGGCAACAGCCTGCCATCTGTCATCTTAGTTTGGGACAAAAAGTGATGATGGATGGACAGCAGATGTGTAACTTTACTCCTTCATTCCTTAAGAATATTAGTTACAGCCTGGAAAAACACAAACAAATATCAGCCCAGTGGCAGAAAGATTTACATAATACAAGAAAGAAACAACATTAAGATCAGGATGATTGATGAGGTTATCAAAAAGCACAGAGAGTGAAATGATAAAGCTGGAATAAGAAGCCATACACCAGCTATACATTTTGCATTTAAGTATAAAAGTGAGAAAAACACCATCAATTCTATAAAAGAAAAAATACAGAAATGAGCTTTTAGTGCCTCATTAGCCATCAGTCTTTATCAGGTCTGACTTCAGTAATGCTGCAGTCATTTATAAACCCGTCAAAAACAATGAACTATATAATGTACTATTGAGGAGTATGTGCAGTTGCAAAAACATGTAGTTTGAACAGTTAATGGAAGATTTTTTTTAAATGTCTATTTCAACAGCTTTAATCTTTTGCTAACACCAGATGTGGGAAACATGTGAGGTCCTCAGAGATGTGGATGATGGTAAGCAACTGCCAACCCACTGATGTGAACGGGCATGTCTGTACCACCTTCCTTTTTCCTGTAGTCCACTACAAGCTCTTTGGTCTTAAAAGTGTTAAGGAGCAGGTCCATGTCAGTGTACAACACAACCAGGTGCCCCACATCCCCCTATAGGCTGTTTCTTCATTGCAGATGATACCAGCACACTATGGTATCATCTGCAAACTTGAGAGAGCAGGAATAGAGGAAGGTGTTCAACAGACAGCCTTGGGGCAGAATGATGACCGAGGAAATGTTGTTGCCCAGTCTGACCTGCTGGGGTCTATTTGTCAGAAAGTCCAATATCTCTGGTCCCAAGGTTTTGAGTTTGCATTTGGTTTTTAGTTTTGTTAGGGTTTAAGTTTCAATTTTTACTTACTCTTGAGCATCGCGAGCCTTAAGTCCTGTCTATACTTTATTTCTACTTTGTATTTGTTATTTAATTAATCCTCTTACCTTTTCCCTGTGTCTTCTTCCCAGTTTTCAGTTATTGTTACTCACTTCCTGTTTCATTTTTGTAGTCAGTTTCCTGTCATATCTTACATTTAGTTTTACTTCCTCTTTTTTTCCTCATTGTCATTGAATGTCTTCACCTGTGGGATTAACCTCGCCTGTGTCTTGTTCCTCCAGGTGTTTCCACTTCTTTGATTACCACGTGTGTATAAATAGTCCCATCCTTCCCCTCATCATGGTCCCGGTGTATGTTTGTTTGCCTTTGTTTCTCCCTGCATTCTCTTTAAGTTTTGAATTTAGAGATGACTGCCCTCTTGCACTTTTGTTCAACCTAAATCGTTTTACCAATTCCTGTCTGGTTTTGTGTCCTTATTCCACATCTCATGAAACAAAGAAAAAACTATGAAATTGGATTAATGCTGAAGCACCTGAAAATGAGTTTTTGTTTATGCATGTTGGATAATAACTGAGTAGTAAGTGTTTAGATGTAAGTGGAATTATATAATAATATATATATTCCTTCTCTCACCCCGCCTTGAGGCGACTTTTGTTGTGATTTGGCGCTATATAAATAAAATTGAATTGAATATAATCAGTTCAAACTCTTTTACAAAGCTCACAAAGCTTCTTTTTTATTTTCCAAAACTTTTTTGCCATTTAAAACACCGGGTTAATTAGCGTTTGTCCTTTTTGTTATAACTGAGTTTGTTTCTGGATAGAAAACAAGAAGAAATAGCTTTGGATCTAGTGAAATGTGTTTTGGAACGACTTTCGCACATTTCACTTTAACTGTTGCCAAATGATTTATTCTTTCTGTGCTGCCAAACACAGAAGTTTGTTTTTTCAAAAGTTTTGCTGTCATCGGGTGTTTACTTTTATTTTTTCTCACAGTTTGTATAGATTTTTGCCCAATACGCTCCACGGGGTTGGGAAATGGTCAAAGTTAGAGTTCAAATTTCATTTCAATCACAGATTTTTCAATCACATTTTTTGGTAAAATTTAATCCGTCTACTGAGATGTATTCAATAATACAGACCTAGTGACCACTACATACTGTATTAGCATTGGTCTTTCCAATCTCAACCTATATGAATGTCTAATCAGCCTGAATGATATGAAAATACCTGTGTTTATGGATCATAAAAGTGGATCTGTTGGTGGTTGTACATGAAATTGTTCCTTGCTTTTAAAGATAAGAAGCAAAAAAAAAGGGTCCAAGATATCATATTAAATAAAACCTCCAGCAGACACAAAAATTGAAAACAAGAAACATTCTGACCCACAGCTTGCAGGCTCTGTCAGCTCACACCGTCAGTCCAATCTTATTGTCTTCGGTCTGTCTCCTTCTGTGCCTGCTGCTTTCCCCTCTCTCTGATCTTTTTTTTCATTTTTTCCCTTCTCATATAGTCTTTTGTACTTTAAAGCCCAGCTTGTTTCCTCTTCTACCACATACAAGCAGTTAAATCATTCACATCTATTTAATTCTATAAGTAGTGTTTGGAGCCGAGTATTTTGTTAAAAGTTGAAATTATTGAAATTTTAGTTGGTTTCAGGAAGATGTTTTTTCATGAAATGGTCAGATGAACAATTGCACCATGTAAGTTACTGAATAGCTTGCTGCCTGTGTTATTCCTGTGCATGTCTTCTGTATTGATGTAAATACATGGACATGTTTGCTTCTTAATCACTCATCTATTGGGTTGGAGCCCATTCCCGCTGTTCTTTTTGTGCGAAAGGAAGGGTAGACTCCACACAGGTCACCTGTCTACTACAAGGCAGACACCAGACCATGTTATTAAAATAAATCCACCGTTTCATTCATACTATGATGACTTTAGAACTACTGAAAGCCTAACATGTTTGTTCGGTGAGGAAAAAGCTGGAATACCCAGAACCTATACAAACACATGGGGAACATACAAAGCAGGCAAAGGCCCCATGTGGTGGCTGACAGATTCAAAGCCAGGGCCCTCCTGATGTGAGGTGACAGTGCAAACTGCTGCACCACCGTGCAGCCATGTATACTTCTCCTCTTTCTAAAAATAGCAGGTTTCAAGTTAAACTTTTCTTAAGCTGTTGGATTGTTTATAATGATTTCGGTTGGAATTAAAAAAAATTGGGCATACAATCAGCGCTATTGTTTAGGTATGTCAATGTGTAGCAATAAGCACACGGTGCACCTGTAGCACAGAGAAGTCCAAATGAATTGTGTTCAGGCTGGCTTAGCTTCTAGCCAATTGATCTTCCTGTCACAGGTACATGATGAGAATGGGAACATGGATCAGTGCCTTCTTAACACCAGTGTGTGGGACGACTGGCAGAAGTCCACACATAACTCTGACTTATTAAAAATTTTGGAAAGTTCTAAAGTCTCCTTGAAATATTTAACTAATTGGTGTAAACAGCAATAATACACATGTGGGGAGGAGCTCGTAACAGGCTAGACAAGGTGCCCTAGTCTCAGCTTAATCCTTGCTTGAGGTTTCGCAGAGGTCAGACACTCTGATAGTCAATAACATAAAATTATTCCATGGTCCCTAAGCAGATCCTGTGTGAATTCCATGTAATGGATATGAAGAGCCAAGGCATTGATTCCAAGGGCAGCTTTTATTCTGCTATAAAACCAAAGAATGAAACACAGATAGCCGGCATGAGAGAAGAAGGAGGGAGTATTCCCTGAGCAAAGCAATGATATCAAATGAAATCTGCCTCCCACTCCTCTCCTTAAACCCCCATCCACCCACCCCTCCACTTTTTCCTACAAGAAGAGGATTCCCAATGTCACTTTCATTCTCTTTTACTCTCGCTCTCTCTCTCACACACACACACACACACACACACACACACACACACACACACACACACACACACGGATTGATACCATTTCCGCTCTGGGATTCCTGCTTAATTATTCACTGCCGCGGTCATGTGACTGCAACATTCACATACGAGCATTTAAAGATGCCCGTAAGGATGCATTTCATGCATCAGTCATGTTGGGTGGCATGGATGAAATCATTATAATATATTATTAAAAGGGCATTAGGATATATTTCTAAATCAATATACACTGTGATGAGCAGGGTGAAACAAGCACTGCTGTCAGTTTACCGACCCCTTGGCTGCAGGCTCATTGAGCCTTTTGTTAATTGTTGGGTATTCTTCTAAATCTGTAGGTATCCAACAGATTTGTTTTTACATTTTAAAAACAAATTCATGCTCCTGGTTAGGACTGGGCGATATATCGAGTTTTTAAATATATCGATATATTTTTATACGAGATATGAGATGTGACAATATCGTTTATATCGATATAGTCTATGTTACGTTATAACTATACTTGTGGAGCCGCAAGTTTGCCTCTCTTTCGTCCACTTTTGTCTCTACGCTGCATTACTCGGCCTCGCCTCTCTCCTTCACTGAACTCCCCCTCTGCCATCGCTTCACCTGCAGGCAACGACAAGATGGACACGGCAGCTATCAAAGAGGAGCTGGTCGGTAAAAAGAAAACATTTGGAGATTACTATTTTAGTGTTGCAGCGTGACGTTAATGCCATAACTGCATTAACGGGGCAAATCTCTGTTAACGAGTTACCGCGCATCGCCCCGTGCGTGGGGCTGGACAGCGTCAACGCATTAAGGAGCTAACCGGGCTAACAGTGCGCCTTATGTATGAATTCTGGTTGTGCTTACTGACTGATTTTATGTGGTAAACAGCGCTCAGAAACCTTTCAAAAAATGTTTTGGTACGACTTTGGTAAGCTACGAAGCTGGACTGCTTGATGGATTGTTGGAGCATAACGGCTACCGAGGAGCCTCGCGGAGTGATACGTATATTCTGCTTCAATGTAATATTACCGTACTGTGTGCATATAAGCACCACAAATTGCACCTGTTAAGAGACACGGTTACAAAGAGGATTTCAAACTCCAGGCTGTCAGTCACGCAGTAGAACAGAGCAGCGAAATCTGTCTGTCTTTGTTTTTATGCTCAGTGTCTTTTTAGTTTTTTTGACTGCACAATTGTGAGCTTTTTGTTATGCACAAAAACAACATCATTTATTTTATTTATGGAGCATTATTACTTAATAAATGCTGATAATTTATTTCTGAGTAATTTTTTCTTGTACATCTACGCTGTATGATAATAAAAGTGCCTATGTGAGATTTGGGACACAGATTTGACTAAGAGCTCTCTGTTTGTTCTTACTTTATGGCTTTTAAAAATATCGAGATATATATTGTATATCGCCATCCAGCTAAAGAATATCGAGATATGAATTTTGGGTCATATCGCCCAGTCCTACTCCTGGTGATCTGGCAACCTACTCTAGGGCCACTGTGACGTTAAGATTTTTGGCTTTTAGTAAAATGTTTTGAAGTCTAAATTAGACCCTAAGCAGCAGCATCAGGTCAAAATTTACTGGCCCAGTACCAGATGAGACCAAACACTTAGTTTTACTTCATGAAAAGGACAAATCTGGTAAAGTTGCACACACATAACCAGATAGACAGAAGTAGGAAACAGACAGTAAAAGCAAAAAAAAAAAAAAAAAGAAAAGAAAAAAGAAAAGTTGACTGTTTGCAGTGTCTGATTACTGTCAGGATAAATATAGATCTGTTCTGCTGGAAAATAAACACATGAGTACATACAGCATGCACACCCGGCACGCATATTAATCACCCGAGAATACACACAGCAGAAAGTGCAGTCACAAAGGACAGGAAGTTCAAGCTCAAAGTGCAGAGGTTAAAGGTTAGTGGAAACAAAAGTTGCACATGATGGACCCAGAATGTGAATGCAAAGATACATATTTTGAAGGCTGCGGAAAACACTTTGTGCTCCATCTTTTGAAGTTTAATAAATCCCACAGTGCTCCACATACCGTATTTTTCTCCATTTGAAGTAAAAGACAGCAGCCTCCTCCAGTCTCTGCTCTCACATTAGTCAGCCAAAAGAGAGAGAGAGCAGACAGAGTAAAAAGACTACTCTTCCAGCATTGTTTTGTTTCCAGAGCTTCCCAAATTACCATCTTCTTGAAATAGACTCAAACTGCACTCTGGTGAGATGAAATGTGTGTGTTCGTAGGTTCACTGCAGGACGAAGGGAGGAGATTTCAAAGTGATACACATACAGACAAATGCTGTTACAGATGGCAAAATAACAGCACATTTACACCAGATGATGAACTCAATTTCTCTCTGGATGGAACTTGAAACTCTTTACAAAATTGTGGGCTGGGATTCAACCACTTTTTATGTCTATAAAACAGATACCTGCACGGGGATCTGTAGGAAGGGACAAGAACTGTTGATATCGAAAAGGTGAAACTGACTTTTATGAGTCACTTAAAGTGCAGTCAGGTTTTCACTGGAACCATAATCTAGTAGCTGCTAATCGAACCACAGTTTAAGACAGTAACAGGCTATAAAAGTAGTGCCACAGTCAGATAAGGACAGATGGGCACTGGGTCATTCAACTGCGCACTCACACACAGCCGTGGCCAGAACACCCAAATAGAGAAAACACAAAATAGTTTGGCCTGAAGGGAGCTCATTTAGAAACACAGACTTTGTTTGGGCAGCGCAGAGGACCCGAAAACAAGAGGCTAGCTGGCTAGCTGACTGACTCACAGCACACACACACACAGTGCTCAGAGGCAGTTCTGATGTTTATAAAAGATGCACATTAAAGAAGATGGAAATGGATGTGAGGAAGCACACAAATATAAAAATTGTACACCGAGGTAAAATAAAGAGAAAATAAAAATCAGCATAGGGGGGTGAATAGAAAAAAAAGAAGTCTTACTTGAATCCTGTTTTCCAATATGGGGAGTAGCAGAAGGCAGAAGGCACTCAAATGGGAAAAGAACTGGCCATGCATGTTCTGTGAAATCCTGGCTGTGTTTAGGCAACCCTCTGTGCTGGCTAGGAGCACAGTTTTGCCCCACATTACATTGTACTGCCAAAGATCAAGATAATTCAAATGGGCAAAATCTCTTGATCTCCCACTAATGATTTCATTTTATTTGGAATATATTTAAAGTCATTCCCGGGATCCACGAGTGCAGAAGAAAAGTCTAAATAGGTGAAAAAAAATAAAGCAGGATATGAAATCAATTTTAAATCCATAATCCAGGGGAGGGTCTTATTGAACATATGATATATTTTTTTTATCTCCATAGTTTCCATAAATATGTCTGTAAAACCACAGCTCATTACGCTGTGATACAGGGACAAATGTGCTGGTGCTGCCGGGGCTTCAGTTCTTAGTTGAAAAGCAGTTGTCAATTAAGGTCATTGCTTTATAATACAGTACCTGCTGTATTATAACCATAGGTGTATATTGTAGATCAGACTCAAGGCCCGGGGGCCACTTGCGGCCCACGTCACCCCTATTTGCGGCCCGTATATTAACATGAAAAAAAAAACACACAGAATTTTCGAAAACATTTCCTGTTTGTTTTTTGTACTGCTTGAACCATCCAATGAGATGACAGTGCCAGCAGTGAGCCACAGTTCATTTACGTTTGACAACTATGTCGCCTTGAGGCAACTTTTGTTGTGATTTGGCGCTATATAAATAAAATTGAATTGAATTGAATTGAATTGAATTGAAACGAATTGAATTGAATTATGTTCTCCATGGTTTCTGTTTGTCAGAGGGCAGCAGAAAGCTTCTGATCATATGAAACCACTTACAGGAAACAGGCCGGACAAAGGATTCTGGGAGCTGGTCACCTCAGTGGGATTCCCTAGCACTTCAAAGGGCCATAGCTGTACATACACACACACACACACACACACACACACACACACACACACACACACACACACACACACACACACACACACACCTCCTTTATCTCTTTCTTCAGTAAATGGAATAAAGCCATGTTTGTTCCTGCCTCTCCTCTCTTAGCTTCAGAGTGATGAGTGCAAGCATGGCTTTGATTCCTATGACTTGTTTCTGCTTTCTGCCTCAGCTGCTTTTTTTCCTCCTATCACATGTGTGGCAACAAAAGCGTGACCCCCAACCCCCCCAGCTTTGGACAACTGACCTGGGAAATACATGCGCTGGATGTCAACCTGTCTGTTAAGGTTGAAAAAGTAACTACAAAATAACAGCACTGCAAACTAATAAAAACTTATTAGACTTTGGGGGATGGGCACAGTGTTCGGCAGCTTTACCGGATCTTCACACTTGGTAAGAAGCGAAGAAGCGAGGGGAACATAAGAATCAAAAAAAGCTGAATTTCAAATCGCAAGGGGCAGAAATCAAACACACTTGAATGAGTTATCGCCAAAAATAGCTGCAGTGTCACATTAACCACATTTTAATCGGGCTGAACAGCAAGAAGCTAATTGATAGATCAGTCAGCTTATAAAATGCCAAACAAAGATAAATGCCCACTGCCTCCTAAACGCCCCGAGCAATATCTTCCAATTATTTTTCTGAACCATTATTTAATTTACAATGACATGAAATATTAGACCCAAGCTAATCTATTAATATGTTTGAGAGCCTGCAGACTGCAAATGACAGGGTGTTTTTACTATAGCAAACATCATTAATAAATGGTAAACTGATAGCTAAGTAGCTGTTAAATGAGCGATAATGCTACCATCTAAGAACCTATTTTGATGGTTACTGTAAAGTTGCAGCTGATGTTTATAAAACATCAGAAGAGGTGAATAAGTCCCATGTCGCGTACATATAAACACTGCTGGATGGTGATTTTAAAGCTAAAGCTAAAGTTAAAGTTACACAGGTGAGGGCAAGCAGACAGCATTAAGATGCATCCACGTTCCTAATTTTTACTCTTTACACAATCCAAAAGGGTGAGTTACAAACAAAATCACCTCTTATATGGTTTTACTTTGAACTAGGCTGGAAGAATGCTTGTTTTCCATTGGGGTCATGGGCTCAGGAGGTGGAGCAGGTCATCTGCTTATTGGAAGGTTGATTGTTCAGTCCCTGGCTGCTCCAGTCTGTGTGCCAAAGTATCCTTCGGCAAGATACTAAACTCAGAGCTGTTCCTAATGCCTTCACTGCGTGAGTGCTTGGGTGAACATTAGATAGAAAGCACTTAGAAATAGAAAAAAAGTGCTTGGGTGAATGGGTCGTGATGAAGTGTTTTGACTTACATACACAAGAACCTGTCCATTGACCATGCTGATTATTTGGAAATTTTAACACTTCTAAAGGGACTGACTTGCTTCAGATGACCAGTTTTAAGCAGTTCATCCATTGTTGTGTTTTGTTTTTGCTAGCTTTTTGGTTGGGAGCAAAGGCCAAAATGAGTTGCTAAGGTCAACATACAACATGCTACCCCTCTTAAAAAATGCAGAACCATAAAAAGATGATTAAGCATAACTGACGGAGAAATGGGAGCAACATTAATCTGCTATACAGCTGTTCTATTTGGCACACGGGTAATAGGATGTACGGCAATATAACACATCGATCCATCCACTCATCCATCATCCACACCCTTTCATGCTGTTTAAGGTCACTGGGCTTGGGCTTTTTCCCAATGGGAGGCGGTGGCAGTGTGGACAAGTCACCAGTCTATCACGCTGTCACTATTTCCCAGAATCAATCAAAGTCAAGTCAGCAGTTTCCTATATTTCAAATATAGAACAGGATGTAATGGATTAGCAAACCAATAACATATCTACTGCTGTTACTTAGTGTCAGTTACTTAGTAACCATCTGTTACTTGGTGACTAATTTGTACACGTCACGCACTAAGCAATGTGGGAGAAGTCAAAATGTTTAATCTGGTCACCTTGCCATCAAAAGCATTGACATTTCGACCACTGTAGAGAGAGCAGATGGTCAGAAACATACAGTACAGATGGCTTAAGCCATTTTCACACATGCACTGTAGCCCCAGATATTACTCAACGTCAGTGGATATGAGAAGTCCAGTGCAGTTGAATCAGCCGTTAGACTGTATTTAATCTATCAGCTTCCTAGTAATAATACTGTGTAATTTCTGATTGTGAGAACAGCTTCAGCTGGCGGTCTACCAATCATGAGGTTAGTGGTTTGATCCCTGGTTCTTCCGATGACCGCATGTTGAAGTGTCATTTGGCAAAACACTTAACTGAAAGAAATCAAAGGCATAAGGAGAATGTACTATGAATGTGTGTGAATACGCCCTATAGCAAAAAGGGTTTTTGGTGCTCAGTTAGAGATTAGATATGCAGTTAGCTTACCAAGAGTAACCCTGATTACAACTAACATGTTAAAAAGCAAATGATTAGCTTTAGCTCTTTTGGCTTCACATGCTTTTCTTAGATTGAAACATATGGGTCAATAATTCTGTCAGTTACATACAACATAAAAAAAAACCCTGCAAGGTTTTATTATGACTAGCTGCAGGATTCGTGTCAACCACATCTCTGTTCTCTCATCTCACCACATAACAGTGGGGATCTTATCTCTCTATTCTCTCAAAATTGATTTCCTTCCCTGTTCCCTTCTTTGTCTGCCAGGATAGGATGTCACTACTTGAGTTGCATTGATATAATGAAATCACTGAGCAAAAAAGAAAGGAGAAAAAATGTACAGCTTGCGCAAGTGAGAAAAATGAACCAGGGGGAGGAATTAACATGACCAAGTCTGCAAAATTGCCCAGTATGTTTGTGTGATTGCTGTGTGAAGCTGAAACAAATAGCCTGACTGTTGTAACGCGGTTGCCTAAGAGTCATTATTTTTCAGGCTTTCTTTTCCCCTCCTAATTGCTAATGTGCAACCGTTCTTTGTTCTTCTTATTCCCCCACTATCCAATTTGTTACAAATGCCTGTGTTGCCTCTTTTTTCTCACAATACCCCAAAATGGCACAATAAATAGTTGAGAGTATGAATAAACAAGGTAGTTTTTATAGACGACAAACATGCCAAATACACCCCCCCACCAGCTCGAAAAAACCCAATAAACAAAATGTAATAACATTTTAATCTCATAACAAATTAACAAATATCACATACAAATAAGACAAATTCATCCAGACTGGGGATTTGTTAAATATATATAGCATTCCTCCTTTTCTGGGCTGCAGACAACTTCCAATTCCCTGCTATCACACAGAGACTCTGCAGAGCTTACAGCTTTTCTTCCCCATCACGATAATGCCTGCGTAACCACTCTCTTACATACTGTCAGTGCCCTCTATGCACAGTGTTCCCATTAATCACATACTGGGAATGATGCCTGGAAAAAAATGGACAGAATTTTCTGTGACTGTAGATAATAGAAATTCCCAGCTCGCTCTGGCAGTGCTAACAGAAGGCACATGAAAGGCACATTTTGAGCTGTATAGTAAAATGGTCATTTATTGTGTCTTGGGGCTTTTTTAAGTCTATTATTAATTCACATGTGGCTATACTTTTTTCCAGAATGTCATTCATAATTAGGGCTTTCATAATTCAGCATTCAACGGTCATTCTTATTACAACTGTAAAGAAACCAGTGTGCTCATTGTAATGTTATAGAACAACAACAGCAGGACTTCTGTTCCTGAGTTCTCGGGCACATTTCCTCACATTTGAGAAACCAGACACAGCTGGAAAGTTAATAAAATACCCAATCTGCTTTTTTTTTTAACTGAATGAAGGTTCCAACATCTATGCTGTTAAGCTGGATTTAACAGCTACAATCTTAGAACCTGCTTAACTCTTTAATAAATTTCAAAAATCAGTCTAATCTGATAATCTGGCGATATGAGACGTGTGCAAGCAGTTTAGAGGTCTGTGGCAAGACAACTAAATCTCTAGATTAACAGCAAACACATGAAATTCATCTAGCATTTCTATGCGAATCGGTTAGATGGGTCAAACGTGAACTCTGAGCTAAAGCTAAAATTTGTAGATGTCCGAGTCTGAATTTGTAGAAATCTGAGACAGCCAAACACACAAAGAATAAAGACAGACACAAAAGTTCTGATTCAAGAACCAAGTTTAAAGCGTGGAACCATGCTGGGCTCCACTTTGCAAACCAGTTCAATAATATGTAGCAGATTTTCATTTTTCAGCTCGAATAGGTTCAGAAAAAATTATACATATACATTTACCTTAAAGTTTTTAGCATTTCATTTATTTATTATATATATTTTTGTCCATGTTATTTACAGTGATCGACATGTGTGTGGAGTGGTATGTGATATTTTTTCCTCTTTATTTCATTTTCTTTCACTTGTCCCTTGCACAGCTCATTACAATTGACATGGTTCCGATATGTGAAGCTTTATTTTCCTAGTAGAAGCGCATTTATCCCAGTGAGGGAGTCACTAACTCTTCTGTGTCGACCAAAACACACGCAAAAGCAGAAGACTGAAGTAGAGTAAAGATAGATACCGTACTTTAAATCCTCTAAGCTGAGTGATGGAGGACGTCACAGCCAGTGTTCACTTCCTATCTTTGCCATCTCATCTCCCTTCCTCCTGACCTTTATCAAGAACCAAAATTCAAGAAACACCATAATAAGGAATGTAAAAAATGAATAAGACAGACAGAGTGACAGCTCAGAGAGTGCAAATGAGATTTAGATATTGTTGTGAATATAGATGGGGGGCTGCAGAAGGATGCTGGCCACACATGCCACATTAGGAGGCATGATTATCCATCGGGATTACACTTTAATCAATCTAAAGTACTAGTCCCTGTCTGCCACTGTACTAATCCCATCAAAGGGGGGCTCTTTCTGCCTGTCAGCTTATCCCCTTCCCATTCACCACCATGTTAAACACCCCATAAAGCTGTATGTCAAGCATCAGCTGGGCTTCCGCATGGAAACGTCAGGACCCAGCTGAGCAACACTGGATCCAATCCACCAACAATTCATACAAGATGACAAAAGACAAGATTTCCACATTGTGGGGCAAATTAAATGCTGCAATGTAGTTTAATGTAAAAAACAAAACAAAACGTAAAAACAACATTTGCCTTCATTGTGTTCAAAATGTTTCATTAAAGTCATGAGAGGCAATTTAATTATAGACAAGGTGATGTAGCAATGTAACGCACTTGATCAATTAATCACCTATTAAAAATAATTGATTGTGAATAAAAAGTCATTCATAAAAAGGTCAAACATTTCCTGACTTGAAATATTAATTTAATAGAGTTTCCTGCTTGTTTTTCTTTGTTTCGTATCAGTGTAAGTTAATTGTTTTTGGAATTTGGACTTAACCACATTACCACAACTGAAAATATTTGTAAGTTGAAGCTCTAATAATATCGGCATTGTGTATTTGTGTGTGACAGAACGAAATGCAGAGCCTTTATTTCCAACAAGCTAAATGCATGTAACTGCATACTCACCCACAGGGAGATCAGAGGGAGGCACACATACTCTTTTTAAAAAATAAATCTAAAATTCACTGTCACGGTTTTCTGGTAACTGACTTATCCTGGTTATTTTTGAGGTGCACACCAACAGACAGAATTGGTTTGGAATCTGACGAATGACCCAGCAGCACCAGGGCGATGTGTTTGAATTTAAAAAAAAAAAAAAAAACACTGGCAGAATGCCGGAGAAACAAACCTAAACGCATGCATTCATTTCAGTGCGCATGCACGCTGCACTAGTAGGACAGCCTATGTGTTTATGTGTATCTGTGATAAAAACCCCACTCTGGAGTCTTTCATCTCCTCACTGGCAGCTTCACTCTCACACAGCCCTAATGAATGGATGGAGAGAAAGAGCAAAGAAGCAGAGGGAGAAAGAGAGCACGCGATGTGAAAGGAAGATAGAAGCCACTGAGGGGTGCGTAAAAAGAAAGACTTACGAGCTTACGAGCATTCAAGATAAAAATAACCCAAGAGCCAGGAAGAGAGAGAAAAATATTGTGCTTTTTTCATCAGACCTTTCTCCATCCATTTGTGTATGCATGTGTGTTTATCTGTGTGTGTCTGCATGGTATTAAAGCTCAGAGGGAGGATGAGGGAGGGAAGGAGGATCATGTTTTCAATGTCGATAAAGAAGGCAGATGAGTGCAAGCCCATGCATAGTGTACACCGACGCATATACAGAAGATACAGGTTAACCATAAATCTACGGGCAGATAAAAAATAGAGATGTGCAGGTTATCTAGACAGCCTCTATCTTTACACAGTAAACAAACACACGGCAAGACGCTCAGATAAAGACGCATCAGGACCGGACTGAAGAGACAGGCTAAATATTACCCATCTGCTCGTTCCTGGTGGCAAATTGGGTTCATTATTCAGGCTAGTTACTTCTCTCCATACTAAACCACAGTTGG
The DNA here is from genome assembly GCF_057382185.1 of Mchenga conophoros. Taxonomy (NCBI): domain Eukaryota; kingdom Metazoa; phylum Chordata; class Actinopteri; order Cichliformes; family Cichlidae; genus Mchenga; species Mchenga conophoros. The sequence continues at coordinate 6,981,098 of NC_140542.1, forward strand.
CACGCGTGTCCCAGTTGAAATGGTTAGGGCTAAATCTGGGGCTCTGGGTTGTGGCCAAAGTGCTGCACTGCAATGAGAGATTTGAAGAGGCTTAGTCAGCTGCAGACAATGCACAGTGCTCGCATCATGACACAGAAAAACAAAGCGTCAGTGGGTCACTCTTGGTTTCCTTTTGTGCCATGATGCAGGCTGGAAAAGCATGTGTCAACTATAGCAGTCTACTGGGAAACTGCATGGCCACACAAACTGCGATGATAGTAGTAGCATCTGTTCTATAACTGTAATGTTTTTTCCAGTTTTGATGCTAATATGTCAAATGTATAATGCAAGTCTATCTAGAGATATGTCTAATTATATCTTTGGTTTAAAATCTGTGTTGTTTTGTAAAATAATTGTTGATTTCCAGCCTTAATTATGTATGAGGGAAGGTTATTGTTAAATTAATTTTTCAAACTCTAAAAGCATTTTGCCTTTTTAACCTCACAGTGATTTTTCTTTTAGTCCCAAAGTGCTGGAGTAGGTGCCAACGCAACGCTGTGTCCGTCACATCCAAAAATCTCCATATGGCACTGCAAAACCAGCCTAATGAATAAAACCATGCTTAGCTCTCTGAAGATGTACTTAGAAATGTTGTTGTATTTAATCATAAATGTAAGTCACAGTGATACTTTGACTTGCTTGTAAAGGACCATGACAGAATATTAGGACCACATAAAAAAAAGAGATTAAAGGCAAAGTAGAAGTTTGACTTTTTTCACAAGATTTTACTCTCAAACGAACATTAATAAAACTCAAATCCTTCTAATATTTTTTTCTAACACTCTTTATTACAAAATTAAAAGTTAGTAGGAAGAATATATTAATAACGCGGGGAACAGGAATATGGACATTGCGCTTTATCATTGTGCAATAAAAATAAAAGCAAACTGCATCCAGGACAGAAACAGCTGCATACTACTTAAACTACTAACAAAACTTCAGCAAGAATCTGCACAGACAACATGCTAACACAAAGCGAGCCAAGAACCCCAAATTACATAAAAGCTGAGTGTAAGCAGACCCCAGCCCAGCAGCCAGAACCAGAACTTCAGTGATGAGCAGTCAGGCTCACAGCCTCCATCTCTACCTGTTCACGGTTTTTATATAGAATCACTATGGCATTCACGTTTATAGCATTTGGGCTTTACTCATTGTACTGAGAAAAGAGAAAGTAATGTAACAAGTAGAGAGAGAGAAATTAAGTAAGGTACTGCATTAATTTTGAGAAAAGTAACAAGTAACATGTAATACATTACTATTCTAACAACCCCAATACTGGTGTTGAGTAAATGGTGCTTAGAGAAACATACATTTGGCTAACTGTGGCAAATAGTAGACACAAAGTCTAACAGTAGTAATGTAACATAATTGTAGCAACTTGAAATGCTAATATAAAAAAAAATATTAAATATCAGATGCTCACTGCATATATTTGTGAAGCGCATAACGATGTGCAGGACAACTGCAAATTCTCCATGCCTCTCTCTGGACAAGTACACTACAGGTTGTCAGTCTGCACCCTGCTCATGAAAGTCTGAAACATTTATTCCATTTTATGGTTACACTAATTCACACTGACAGCTGGCCAAGCTGCTTAATTTGAACAGGAAGGTCTTCTCCATCCATTCCAAATATGCGGTGCAACCAGTGATCATAGTGGCGAGGAAACCAATTTACTCTGAGGTTTGGTCCCGGGCTCGGATGAGAGTTTCATTAATGTCACAGAGGAAATACGACAGTGGAGTGACGAAAGGCACATCATCGAGTAGTATGCTGGTGAGACCCGAACCCTCATTAAAGAAGTCAAATATATCAAAGATGCAGATTCTCCTCTCCCTCTCCCTCCTCTTTTCAACCGTCACTGGCGCCTTCTCATCTGCTTCCTCTGTCTATCCCCAGTCTGTCTTTTGGCCTGCTTCCCTTCCTTTATCTCTCTGATCTGATTTGCTGGATAAAAATGGGAAAAAAATGAGCTACCTCAGTGTTTCAGGAACCCATGGCTGACTGATGGAAATATCTGATTTGGAGGCATACATACAGGCAGTCAGAGATACGGGGAAACATGGCCTCTGGAATGCAGTAATGACAATCTCTCTCACTCTTTTTTTTTTACCCATTCATTCCTTTAACATCTCTCCACCCAGCTTCTTCCAGCTGACATGGGAGGAGAGCTGAAAGACGGATTTTGTCTCCCACGTCTCATCACCTCTTCCTCATCCTATTCACTCTATGCTTTCTATTTTTCTCCACCATTCCTCTACTTTCTTGCTCTTTCCTCCCCTCCCCTCATTGTTTCTGCATCTTCAACAGGAGCACCATATCATACATCATACGTCTGCCCCCCCCGTCTCCTTTCTCATTATGTCCGTTTTTCACATGCTGCTTACAGTAAACACTCGGCAGGAACCTATCTGTCAAGCAAAATGCTTTCTAGCAGCAGGATGAAAGGCGTGCGGCGCTGATTTGAAATCAGGGGCTATCTGTTATCTGATTGGCTATGCTGTCTGTGTGGATTTTAGTTACCGGGGAGAACAGGGAGATAATGGCACCGTGTCAGCAACTTCTGGCATTCCGCAGGCCGTAAGAAAATGGAAAACGACAGCTAGTCAAACTTTTGAATGTTTATAGAGAGTTTTGGGGGATTTGGTGAAGTGAAATTGGAATTTCAGTTTCTATTTCTTTGTTTTTTACCAAGACACTGGAAAATGAATGCTTACAGTTTCAGTGAGCATCACATTGTGAGATGTCAGGAAAATTTGAATTTATACTGTACAGATCTATGGAGATTATGTGATCCATACAAACTTTTTGGTGTGACTTTGTGGCTGAATCTTTGTTGTTCCTGTACAGTTAAACCACAGTGACGGCCATCATTTGTTCATAATCACAGCTAATGTTCACACACAGCTCATCAGAGAGCTGTCTGTGAACTTTAGATCTTCATATCTTTCTAACTGCAGTTGGCCCGGTTTGTGCCTGAGCATCCACGGCTACGAGTGCGCCAACGCGCTCTTGCAGATCACTATTTTTGTCTTGCAGCTTAATAAAATAATTTCCCTTTCGAATAGTGAATTAAAGCTGTAATTATTTGTTGCTGGCAACCTATTTGCTTTCATGAAGAGCTGTTTAACTAACCCCTAATTTTAGCCTGTCCTTAATCCCTTTATCCTTTGATTTTGTTTGCTGCCAAAACATTTTTTAAAGGATGTCATTTGGATTCAATCTCTACTGCTAAGTATATTTGGAGGAGCTGGCTTTAAAAATGAAAAGTGGCTTCAAACACTTGGCCCTGAGTGACAGTCAGAAAAGGCCCTTGCGGATGCAGTCCTGCTGATTAGAGTTATTCATGGCGGGTGTGCCTGTTCAAGTGCTGCAATCTTGCCTGATTGTGTCACAGTGACACCTGTGCCTTCCCCGCTCCCCCTCACCACACACTGCTGACTTGCTTTTTGAAGTCTGTGCTGAGGTTCCACATATCAGGGGCATTAGTTGAATTTGGGGATACTGAGGGCAGTAAATGATACTCCAGCCGCGTCCTTTAAATTTCCCCTCTTTTTCCACAGTGCTTGGAAAGGGAGTGCTTCATCAGAAGCAGATCTATACATTTGTGAAAGGCAAACATCGAGCGGCAGCTTAAGAATTCCCAGCACAGTTTTCTACACATATCTGATAAGCCTAATGTTACTACAGCAGCAGGTTTCCTTTGATCTAAAGCTTCGATTTCCCTGCCTCTTACCTGTTGCCTGCCAGCTGTTGATGTTCTGCCTGCCAAGTCTGCTGTGTTTGTTAGCCTGATCCTGCCGCCTGTCACCGAATCAAAGTGTTACTCACTATGAACTGCCACTATTTCTGAGCTAATGTGACAGGCTATTCGACCTGTGTATACATGAAGCCATGTTTGCCTCTAACACACATTTTTTTCCATTGATTGATCGCGTATATGGAAATTTTAAATGGTCTTTTTTTGCCATTTTTTATTTACTAAGTATTTTTTGTCGCCCCTGAGAGTTAAATTAAATTTTATAAGTTGTATGCAATCTTGATTTTCTCAAAATTCAGTGGGAATACAGGGGGAGCTCTTGTATTGTGGCTAAAATGATGCTATCCATGACTAGCAGACACATTTTGCCCTAATATGACGTTTTGGCATGTACGCGTGAGCCAGATGTGTCCCAAAAACCACGAGCCAGACTTGACCTGGGTCATGGAAGGTGTGCCTAAATGTGACAAAACACCTGACAGCTGGTCTATAACAGGTGAACCTGTGGTCAAGCCCCAGAAGCTGGATTACTTTGAGTCAACACAGTCAATCAAGGTCAAATGTGGCCACTAGAAAAACTTCAGACGTGGGGACACATTTGGCCCAAACATTCAATGCTATGTGAGAAGAGAACGCTGAGTAAACACTTTTTGAACAAAAGTATCCGCTTGTTTTGTGACTGGGGGAAATAAGTGTTTTAGCAGTTCTGGCAAAATGCTGATAGGAGCTGAAACGCACAAACGCACACTCAAAGGTGGGGGAGATGGCCAAGGTTGAGGCTCATTAAATCCCACTCATGCAGCAGCTCCAATGAGGACAAACACCCTGCAAAACCGACAAACTCACACGAGAAATTTTCTGACCGCAATGAACGCACACAAACACACCTCTAACATCTCATGGCTTATGCATGCGTGTGTGTAAATTAACACTACATACATCAGCAGTGTGATTTCACACGTTCATACACAACCATAAACTCACATACAGTGCATGCAGCACCAAAGCATTCATCTGTTGATCTGCATTCCAAAGTTTCATGTAACTTATTATGGGATGTGAAGGTGGGAAGAACATCAAACAACTGTTCTGAACACACACACACACACACACACACACACACACACACACACACACACACACACACACACACACACGTTGGATTCTTTTACACAGAAAAACTCTTCAATCTCACCTGCTACCCATCATCTCACTTCTTCTTTATCCCATCTTTGTTTCATCTATGCCTTTCATCTTTACTCCTATAACCTCAAACGTGTCAGTTTTTAACGCCAGGGGAAAGCGATATGTACATTAGACACAACGTGAGGTGAGCCTGCATCTGTAATCTGTACGTGTGTGCCAGTGTGTGGGGCATAGCTAGAACAAGAAGATGGAGAACAGAGAGGGTGGAAAAGGCATAAGGACAATTTTCTCTTTGGCTTGCAGACAAGAGGCATAAAATTTTCATTAGAAAAATGAGTCGTTAGATAGAGAAAGCATGTGTTGTGGTTGTCCTGAGAGTAGTGTTGGGGATTTCGAGCACAAGACAGACATAAAAACCATCGCTCGGTTCTCAAAGGTTCACAGAAGCGTACTCTCAAACACTTGGAGGCGTTGCACGTTCACATTCAGAAACTTCTGTGACAAAACAAAGAAAAACTGACTTAAAAGCCCACACACCTGCAGGCATGGTGGAAGACACAAGCAGCAGGAGAACACAAATGCAGATAACCTTTAAATGAATGGAATCTATATATAATGTGTAACAAAGAGGGAGATATCTTAGATGTGGATCTATTCATCAAACGCATACTCTGAGAAATAACAAGAAGACTGACATGTCTCTGACATCTGCAGTGCCACGCTGCTGCTGCTGCTGTTTCTTACCAACAGGAAGCATGGGTCTGCTGCCACTGCAGTTATGCAAATGGAAGATACCAGTTGTGCCTGGTTTAAAGTGCCTGCAACAGTGGTGTGTGTTTGAAAATTTGTTTTTTCTCCAGGATCTCATTTTTTTTTCTCCCCAAATAACTGTCCATAATCCAAAGATACTGAGCTTGAAAAGTAGCTAACCATGAACACAGTGACTGTAGCTCAGGAGGTAGAACAGGTCATCTACTAATTGGGAAGCTGGTGGTTGAATCCCTGGCTGCTCCAGTCTGAATGCCAAATATCCCTGGGCAAGATTCTAACCTCAAGTTGCTCTCCGATGAATCCATTGGAGTGTGGCTGGGTGTGAATGTTACACAGAAAGCACTTAAGCATAGAAAAAATAGCTTGTATGAATGGGTGAATGAGGCATGTTGTATAAAGCACTTTGAGCGATTGGGTAGAATGTGCAATATGTAAGAACCAGCCAACAGTTAACTTTGCAATCTTCTAAGGAAAAATTAAACTCTGATACTCTTCCACATATTCAAATCATGTGCAGTTGTGGTTAGAAGTTTCCGTATACTCATCAGGGTTTAATTGGCTATTTATAAAAAAAAAATACAGAGTCCAGGATCATCGGTTTAAACAACTGTATGTGTGCCAAGGTCTGGAAGAAGATCCAAATTGTCACTGTCAGATGAGAGGAAACTGGTTAGGATGTTTAGAAACAGAAACATTGAGCTACTTAGCCACAATGGCATGTTCAGAGATGGAAGGTTAGCCATTCAAACCTAAGAACCAGTTGGTACCAACTGTACCAACGGTCAAGCAGTTTTGCTGTTAGGTGTGCTGGTACATTGTACAAAGTGGATGGAATAATGAAGGATGGGGACTACCTACAAAATCTTCAACTTCACCTGAACACAACAGCTAGATGGTTGAAATTAGGCGTTTCTGGTGTGTGACAATGATCCCAAACACAACTCAAAATTGGTTTTGGACAAAGTTTTTGGAATGGCCTTACCGAGGCCCCATTCTCAACCTTTCTTGAAAATTTGTGGACTACGCATAAAAGCTAGGAAGATGTCAGAAAACCAACGAATTTAAATGCAACCTACCAATTCAAATATTTGCCAAATATCCAGACAGAATTATAACTTGCTAAGGTAACCAGATATTAGTCAGGCTGTATATATATATATATACTTTTGATCCCGTGGGGATGTATGCTGTACAGTTATTCCACCTTGTAAAAAGAATGGTTCAAAGATATCATTAAAAGCCAAGAATTACCATCAAATTTATGCCCATGATGAGTGCATGTAAACTTTTGACCACAACCGTATCCTTCCATATACTCTTCTACTGCATAGCTGTGGTTTGCCCATAATCCCTCATCATCATTCATGCTGTCAGCAAGAGCAGTAGGAGTCAATGTAATTCAGTTAGCAAGCTCACATGGAACAAACTTGTGGATGCAGAGTATACAGACAGCTGATAATTGAAGTCTAAACACTGGTCGCATCACTCAATGTAAGCATACATTAAGTGCAGCACAGTGAAGGCTGTGAAGTGACGGCAATGAACTTCTATTTGAGGAAAACATATAATCACAGCCTTCAGGTGGCTGATTGGGTGGGACTGAGATCCATGACATGCTCGAAAGGTTCAGAGCAAGCTTTAAATATACGGTACTTGCTTGTAAGCATTGCCCATACACAGGTAAATGCAACTGCTTTTATACAAATCAAAGGAAAAGGTTTGTATAAAAGGCATTTATATAAAACATGCAAATGCCAGTAATGCCACACACTTTCATGCCCCTTTTACACATCTGGCCAATTACAGGTTAATGTGGTGGCATCAGTAATTGCAAACTGAGTGGTAAAGCAGTGCATGCGCTGCACAGACAGCTTCACTAGAGCACTGTACTGCAAATTATGCAATGCAATCAAAGGCCAATTCATGTTTCAGAGAGTAGAGTGTGTCACGTGATAATAGCAGCTGAACTTCAGTGGATGGAAAGCTTTGCTCTATCTCAGTGTCTACTGTGCACACCAAAAACACAATCCTCCCAAGAACTTCACAGTGCATCCACACATCTTATAAGTAAATATTCTGAACAACAAAACATTATTCCTTGATTAGAACACACATGAGCATAAAGTCATGCATACACAAAACCTTGGCCTTTCACAGGGAGTGGTTACTTCTAACAACACTCCAACAGGAAGTTCCTGCCTCCTGCATCCAGCCAATTAAAACACAGTATTTGGCAATGAAATTTCCATTAAGGAAGTCCCACGTTCCCTTCAGCAGTCTTGACTCCACTCACGACAGACTCTGTTTTTTCCTGCCTGTCAATGCCAGGAATCCATTAAGAATCAGTGGTGGGGATACTTAAGGGAGGGAACAATGTAAGGATGGACAAAGCCATTGTTGGTCCTTGAGAAATGTCCTGCTGGTTTGAACCTTGAATCTTTACCTGAAAATCCATCTGTATGTTTTTTCACTTTTTATCACAAGGTAAGTACATCATCAACGTCTGAGGGGGTGAATCTAAAATGCAAGTGCCTAAGTTTGATAATCGCTTTAAGCATTTACTTATAATATGATCACATTATAAGGTATTTTGTTTAGAAAGCTCTTATTGCTGCCAGCTGTGTTGTAATGACTTGAAAACTTCTGTTTCCTTTCTGATAACATTAGAAACCTTATCCCCGGGCTTGTTCGCAGTCCGTACTAGCAAATACAGCACAATTAAAAATATGGGTAAGTATTTGGTGAGGTGGGTGGAGGACAGCGGTGCCGTGAAACGCTTTGAATGTGTCGTCTTGCTGAAAAATGAAAACCAGGGCCAGTGTCCCCCACTCACCCCGAAAACCAAAGAACAAGAACAAGCCTTGCTGTATTGTTCCTCTGATCTCCACAGTCCCACTCAGCAAAGAACTGCAGCCCACCTCAGTGACCCCTGTCCAGCTAAACTCACCCACTCAGGCATCCACCATGGAAACTTTACAAAAACACACACACCATTGTGAAGCTCAGTAACAATACTCGCATAACCCATTGTTTTTCCAGGACTGGACTAATTCCTGTTGCCATATATCTATGAAAAGATTATATTACAAAAAAAAGATCATCTTAGGAATAATGTTATTTAAATTTTAACAACAGCTTGAAACCCTTTCAGATCTCAGTTTGAAACTGACATCACCATGACACAGATATAAAAGAAGAAACAGAGAAAGGAATCAAACAAGGAAAGTTAAAAGCAGGCTCTTTAACACAGCTACTGTCACAACATGCATAGGAAGGGGTGGTCAGGTATGACTGTCAGCACAAAAGAAAGCAAAGCATAAACGTTAGATGTCTGATGAATCACCAGCTTTCTGCAAAGCACTGAATCTGTTGCAGATTGCCTTGATCACCAAAAAGAGGCTCTTCAATGTGTGGAGGGAGTTGCACTGGAAATACAAATACCAGACTTTAATCGCTAATAATCTGCATCTGCACAATATCCCAGCAAAGCATAAAACAGCTAATGGTGGATTTATCCAGGGATGTGATACTCTGTGATGGAGTGATGGTGACCAATGAGTCGCGCCTGTAAACAGACGTTGATACGAATAACACTGATCTGAACGGCTTCAATTAGTTTACCAAAAGACCCACACTGATAGAGCAAATTGTTTCAGTCTGTAGTTAGACTGCTCACAGATCTACACCAGCAAACATGCCTTTAAGCACAAAACGTGCTTTCAGGGCAAAGAAAGAAATCTGCCTACCTTGGCGCTGACTTCATGGCTGGCTTGTGTCCAAAAATGGTCTGGATCCACCTCAGCCAATTCGTGAACGTCTGCGGCCAAAGTGCTGACTTCTACAAAAGTCTCCATTTTCAAAGTTGATAAAGTTGCACATTTTTCATTTTATTTGTACTTTCAAATCCTTTTTTTTCTCTTTTCTCTTTTTTTTTATGGGCACGTCTGAATTTTTAATGCATTTGTTCTTAATCTGTTCACAGCAGCACTCCAGATGAACTCTGCTACTAAAGGCAGCTGAAGTGCTAACTCATCTAAACTTTTGCAAAGAGTTATTGTTTTGTAAAATAGTGCAGTCTGTGCACAGCTGTGGTTTGCAGATCAGAAATGCTGAGGGCACAGAGTATACACACACCTCTGGCCCTTTGTGAACTTTACCTTCTGCTGACTCTGATAGCAGGGAATACACCTCCAGCGTCAGGATATCAACACGCTGCGAGAGAGCGCTCAGAAAGCGTGGCACAGCTGAGGAATAGTATGTCAACAGAGAATGAGATTAGTAGTGCTGTCCCTGGGCGTTCATTCAGCTGGTGCATGTGTGTGTGCGTTCTAACTCTTAGTGCTTGTGTACTGTATCAGTGTGTATTCTCAGCAAGGGGTTTTTGGCTTCTTTGACTGCTTAGGAGTCCCTCTCCCTCCCACAGCAGTGCTAAGAAGCCCTAAAGCTCCTTACCCACAACTCTGCCACTTGTTTGATGAAAGCACATCTTTTTTAAACACTTTGAATACTGTGGACATAAAAAAATCAACTTTGTGCCCCCCTGCATTGGCTTAACCTCAAACACGCATAAAAGGAAGTGTTTTTGACAGCTCACACAAACTCAACTGATTCTTTTTGTTTTTGTTCCTGGCTCTGTTTTGTCTTTGCATTGCATTGTTTGCTACAGTATGAAATTAGACACCCTTATCCTTTTAAGCAATCAACTTGATGCACACATTTGTACACAAACACGCACACGCTGTGTGGGCCAACAAAGACATTTATGGGTTTGGTGAAGTCTTCGGAAAAGTCAATGGAACACAAGGCGGGTCTGGGCCCACGCTGGAGAGTCGGCCCAGTGGCAGAATGGCTGCTGTGTTGCCTGGGATTACTCCTTATCCCCTACCCAACCCTGTTGCTGGTCACTGGTCAGTTTTTTGTTTCCTGTTCTCATGCTGTCCTCCTATAGCCCAGCATGAGTAGAGGCCTCTTTTTTTCCTCTTGTACTTTCCCATTGTAGTGTACATTTCAGTGTTTTTTCTGTAATGCTACCGTTCTCTGACTTGTATCCTCATGTGATGTCTGTGTTGTGTGTGTATGGTCGGGGGGCGGGTTCATTCCACTGCAGGGCAACCTGCCACTGCATGTGGCAAATAAAATTTGAACTTGAACTTGGATGTGAAATTCTGGAGAACATAAACCACATGGGAGCACCGGGCACACAGCCAGGGCACAGACTGGTATCTACTGGCACCCGCTAACTTCACGCACACTCCACTCCCACCATGCGCTGCTCTACACACACCAGACCCGCACACACATCACTGCGATGACGCTGTGAGGGATTCGTGTCGTGTGCTGTGTGAAGTATTTTGAGCTGCTTCTTTGTTTGGAAGCTATCTTCAGAATAATAAACTGAAATAATTATCATCACGACCATCACGTACACAGACCCAGACAACACGACAGGGTTGCTGAGGAAAGAAAAGCATAGCATGATTTTGTTCACGGTTCCATGTGTTTGCTCTGCATAAGAGCAGCAATGCTAAATGCTCACTGAAGTGGCTACACATTCTGGGTGGGCTCAGGGTCTCTGTGTGTGTGTGTGTGTGTGTGTGTGTGTGTGTGTGTGTGTGTGTGTGTGTGTGTGTCTGCTTTAGTGCTTCAACAGACTTTCCATCAGATTAAGCTGCTGAGGCCTTCCTTTACAGTTCTACCTACGGCTTGGTCTCTAATGCGTCTGGTTTCCACTGTAAGACCAAACTTGGCCAGTTTACCCTTCAAGCTGTTTTTAGTTCACCCCAGAAAATGTAAATGTACGACCCCAATTCCAAAAAGTTTGAGATGCTGTGCAACGTGTAAATAAAAACAGAGTGTACAGATTTTGAGATCTCCTGGAACCATATTTTATCCACAGTAGAACACAGAAAACATATCAAATGTTTAAACGGATACATTTTGCTTTTATATGAAAAATATTATCTTGTTTGGTATTTGATGGCAGTGACACGTCTCAAAAAAGTTGAAAAGGTGGTGAGAAAAGACCGGCAAATGAAGTAGACCTAAGCTAGAGGAACATTTTGCAGCTAACTGAGTTAATACCCTTCATATTCATGAAGCAGATGTGAGGAAGCAGTTAAGAGTCTGAATGCTCGAAAAGCTCCTGGCCCAGACGGTGTGTCACCTGCCACCCTCAGACACTGTGCAAACGATGAATGTGCCTGATCCCATCTGCCGGTGGATCACTGACTTCCTGACGGACAGGAAGCAGCATGTGAGGCTGGGAAAGAATGTCTCGGACTCCCGGACCATCAGCACCGGCTCCCCTCAGGGCTGTGTTCTTTCTCCTCTGCTCTTCTCCCTGTACACCAACTGCTGCACCTCCACCCACCAGTCTGTCAAGCTAATCAAGTTTGCAGATGACACCACCGTTATTGGACTCATCTCGGACGGGGATGAGTCTGCCTACAGGAGGGAGGTTGAATGTCTGGTGTCCTGGTGCAGCCACAACAACCTGGTGCTGAATGCCCAGAAGACAGTGGAGATTATTGTGGACTTCAGGAAGCACACAGCCCCACTCCCCCCCATCATCCTGACTGACACCCTCATCACCTCTGTGGACTCATTCCGCTTCCTGGGTACCACCATCACCCAGGACCTGAAGTGGGAGCCCACCATCACCTCCGTCATCAAGAAAGCCCAGCAGAGGATGTACTTCCTGAGGCAGCTGAAGAAATTCAACCTGCCAACACGGACGATGATGCAATTCTACACTGCAATCATCGAGTCCATCCTCACCTCCTCCATCACCGTGTGGTACGCTGGAGCCACTATCAGGGACAAACAGAGACTGCAGCGTGTTGTGCGCACTGCTGAGAAGGTGATTGGCTGCAGACTCCCATCTCTGCAGGACCTGTACACCTCCAGGACACTGGGGCGTGCAGCTCAGATCACAGCTGACCCTTCTCCCCCTGGACACAATCTGTATTTTTATGTTTATTTAAGCGTTATCTGATAGTATGTTTTGCACTAAGTACCGCAGCAATTTCCTAATGTTGTAAACCTGCTCAACATTTGGCAATAAAACCCTTTCTGATTCTGATTCTGATTCTAAACTGGCAACAGGTCAGTAATATGATTGGATATAAAATGAGGCAGCGTGTATCAGAAGCAAAGATGGACAGAGACTCATCAATCTTCACATTACGAAACAATTTCAGAATCATGTTTATCAATGTAAGCATGATTCTCATCATCTAGGGTACATAATATGAATATCTTCATAAAGGCCAAGGCTGAAAATCAATACTGGATGCCTGTGATCTTCGGGCCTTCGGGTGACACAGCATTAAACACGGGCATGATTCTGTGATCATGCAAACACAGTTTATGGTGCCATTCACACATGCAGGCTAAACCTCTGTCATGCAAAGAAGTAGAAGTCACAAGTGGCCGGAAAGGTCACAGTCTCCTCTGGACCAAAGGTCATTTAACATGGACTGTGAAAAAGTAGAAAACTGCTCTGTGGCCAGATGAATCAAAATGTGAAATTCTTTTTGGAAAACATGGGCACCATCAGTGCTGAAGGTTACATGAAAATGTGAGGTTTAAGATCAACACATGCTCCCATCCTGATGTTGTCAGTTTCAGGGAAGGTTTTGTATATTTATATTAAACAGCAGCACAGACATTTACAAACTGCTGTTAAAAAAATAGATGCTACAGAGGCAAAAATGGCTCAGAGTTTATGAGTTTTGCAGATTATTGCATTTTGTTTATATTTACATTTTACACAGCTTCACAACAGCCTCATAGGGAAACTCTGGCGATCATCAAAGCCAGCAGGATTCTTCCTCAGGGTACCATAGATGTCTGTCTGAGTTTTCATGGGAATCCAACAAATAGCTGTTGAAGAATTTCAGCAGACACTCCCAATCAAAGAACCACGCTGCTATGATCCGACTGCGGGTTATAGATATCAACAAAACATGTTCTGTGTGCTGTTAGTATTTGTTTTGTTTATGTTAAATATGCATGCTTTTATTTTACGTCTTAGATATTCAACATTTGGATTTTTTTTAATGTTATTTAGCAGTCTCTCGGCTAGCTTGAAAACACTACAAACCCCTCTGTGTGGAGAAAGTTCTGTTAGACTTGAGATGACAAAACTGCTTCCAGCTGTACTAGAAAGCCTTAAAAATGAATGACGACTGAGCTTAAAAAGGCAGTTCTGCTTGCTTTCATTTCCTGAAAAGTTGGCATTTCACAGATACACGGTTCCATCAGACAGTGTCAATTTGCAAATCGCACATCAAGGCATCGTTACACCGAATGACTCTTACAGCCACCAGCCTCTGAGCTGGTATGACTCACCTCTCTGAACCTCCAAGGAAATCACACTGACACACACAAACACAAACACAGAACACGCACACATACACACGCAAGGACTAAATGCAGGTCAGCTGTATCTCTGAGGACAATGTGTGTTATGTGCTAACAACCGCGTGCCCTTTCACCTGAGCGACGGAGTAGAAATCCAAAAGTCAGTAAATGCAGCATATAGCACACACATACACACACAAAGTGGTACCCTGCAAACATGCCCCGCGAAATAGGAACTTTTTGCCTTTTTAATGTTGTGTAGCTGCGGTTAGCCATCCAACCATGGCCAATGGTCTGTGGCAGGCAAGCAGAGCAGTGACCAAGACTGTGAATACAAGCAGACCATAAGAGAGCAGAGAGAGGGAGGGAGAGGGCAGGGAAGGGAAAAGCAAAGAGAGGCACACTGAATGCAGAGGCAACCAAGCAGAAGTTGCATATATGATCACTCCGAACAACAACCATCCTTCGCTTTTACTCCTTCTGACCGGCCACTGACTAGTTACAGCACTTCACCACAGCGTGCTTATATTGTAACCCCACACATATGTGCACATGTCAGGCTCCAGCTGAAAGAGGTTAGCTGGAGCAGCAGTGAGTTTTACTGATGCTTGTCCTTGCTAACAAAACACTTCAGAGGAAGAATCAGCAGGTAGGAGGAGTAATGATAAACAAAGAGATATCATTTGTTAGCACAGATGTATGTGCATGCCCGGACTGCTTCATCTGATTACAACACAGACACTAAGAGATCCATAAGCTCAGAGAGAAGCCCAGAATAAATATAATCAGTTGATCAAACACAACATGCTAAAAAAACGTGTTCTCAAGTTGCCAAGCACCGAACCTGGAAGACCAGGATGCACCAGGGGACAAATGCACGTGAAAAACAGTCAAACGGAGAGAAATCTATCTTTCCCTTACCTCAGCAGCTGCTTGTGAAATCCTTTGTGATGGAAAAAATGTAGTAGCGGGGAACAACAAATGTCAGTTTAAGAAGAACTGCTATCGAGCCCCACTTTTATGTCTTTGCAGGGTGGTGTATATTTTATATCTCTATCAGCCAAATGCAAAGTCTCGGGTCCGTTAGGAAGGTGCTCCGTCTGCCTCTGTGGGTTTGTGTAAATATATATATATATCCTTAGATGGCGATGAATAATGGTGAGTGAAAGCAGAGTACTACGCTAGGAGGCAGACAGACTGGCTGAAACAGGAGAGCAGTGAGAGTAGAGAGCAGACTGAGTAGGATGGAAGTTATTGCCTCCCAACATCAGAGCGGCTGGGCTGGATACACCCACCTCCTCGGCATACATCAAACGGGATTCGCTCAGATGCTCACAAGTATACACAGAGAGAGAGAGAGAGCGAGAGAGAGAGAGAGAGAGGGATCCTATGTGCAGCCTGAGATCTGATCAGATCTGATATATGCAAATATCCATCCATGCAGAGTTATGCACACATGCATACTTATAAAGGGTAGCTTTAACTTACTTTCACTGACACGCTTACACATTAAACTACTTTCTGTGTGAGAAATAAAGTGTTGATGTTAACAGTTATAGTCATAGTGTAGCAGATTTACATATCCATCCATTCTCTTCTGCTTATCCTTATAAAACCCTCTCAGACAGGATGCAAAACACGTGAAAAGTGAGAAGCGTAGCTGTTCACTTATGCTTGTGTTTTTGCTTTTTTCAGATCGCGCTCCAGTTTTTCTTTGTTCCAACTGCTCTAAGCTGAAAGAAAAGTCTCTGTTTTTCATCGCATTTCTGAGTACATGTGTGCACACAAGTGTAGCAGACTTGGACATGCTTCTCATTCTTGGAGTTCACCACTGCCTGTCGTTCAGCATGCTTTCATTTTCCTACCAGTGCTCAGTTCTTGAGAGAGAACCAGGCTGGAGGCTGGAGGAGGGGGGCTGTTTTGTCTCATGGGCTTTAAGCCCGCCACACCACCCACCTGTACCGCTCCAGCAACTAGAGCTTTGGGCCTCGTGGGACAAGGCCAACCTTGATAAAGGCCACTTGCATAATTCAAGCACCTCATTGCTCAAGTTCTTGTAAACTTGGTTCATAAACAGTACCTGAATGTGTCACATCCAGGTAAAAGAGAAGCTTTTTGTCCTTAGCATTGTTCCTCGAGTCATTTTTTTATGCCTTCTAAAAATGGAAAGTCTCTCCGGTGAGAGAGAGTATTGCCACCAACGTTTCACTGCACAGATCTCTCCAGTTATCGCATTCAGCGTCTGAAATACCGGAAATAAAGCCCTGCGTACATTTGACCCTTCAGCATACAGCAGCTTGACACGTGGGTGACCTGGCAATGCCCTCTTTATAAAATTCTGTTATAAGGAGGTGATGAGAGAAGGGAAACACACTAATCCTCCTGAATGTGAGTCTCCTGGTTAGGATTTAAATGGTGAGTGAGAGAGAAAGCATATCCAACACCTCCCCTCCCCGGCCCTCCTTCTGTAATCTAAAGAGATCACTAGCTGCTTGTTTGATCTGTAATGAAGTCACACCACAAGAGTGATTTAGGATAAACTGAACCCACTTTAAGTGAAGTGTGAGACTCTGGTAGGCTACAGTAAGTTAATTAA
Organism: Mchenga conophoros; assembly: GCF_057382185.1. Classification (NCBI taxonomy): domain Eukaryota; kingdom Metazoa; phylum Chordata; class Actinopteri; order Cichliformes; family Cichlidae; genus Mchenga; species Mchenga conophoros. The sequence continues at coordinate 6,997,774 of NC_140542.1, forward strand.
GAGGTTTGCTATTAAAGCTACCTCAGAGCTGGAGACTGAAGAGTATTTTGAGCCATCAGACTGAAGGATGGCGATGGCATCATCATCTACAGTCCCACAGGAAGTCTTAGCACCCCTAAAGTACTCCCATCCACTACTGCATCAGCATCCTCACAGCAACATCCCTCCACCATCAGCGTGAAAGCCACTGAGGTTTTCTGGAAGCTGAGGCACAGCAGCTCAGTGTCCATCGGTACGTTGCTGCTGACCAAGCAACCACTCTTCAGCAGCAGCAGCAGCTGTAACAACAGCAGCAGCAGCGGATCGTCCAGCCTTCATAGCGTCGTACTGACAAATGCCTGCACTGACTACGTGCATGGATGAAACGAAACACCATGTCTGTGCGGTTTTAAGGTGATGCGATCCTCTCTATATCGTAAAAAAAAACAACCCAAAAAAACACGCCAGCCAAAGCACTCCATAATACTGTAAAAGCAAAACAGTGCAACTGATACAAATAAGCTGTAAAGAAGATTAAACTAGACGCACTCGCGGCCCGGCTATTCGGGCAGATTTAGGTTTATCAATTAACGCTGCAAGCAGGGGAAACGTAAACAGTGTCTTACCGTCACAGTCGCGGAGGGATAGCCTCGGAGACTGTCAAACGATGAGATGCTCCGGTGAAGGAGGGAATGATACTGCTGGACAGATCGACCTCCGTTCGGCTGGATAATGTCGCCCCCTGTTGGTGCAAAGTGGGAAGTGCCTGTACAATAAGCGTTTTGGTTTCTCTCCCTGTTTATGTATTATGTATACATGTAAATGGATTCCTTAAATATAATTATGAACAGCTGGTGTGGGACAAGCTTCGTTATTAAACAAAAGTCCACAAATATACTTTGCTTCCACAAAAAAAATAGTTTCATTTTAACAGCTGCAAACTATGAACTTCCGTTTACTTTTTTCAAAATAAAAGAAGAACTGGCTAATGAAAGTCGGCGGTTGCCATGTTCTTGCTTAGGATTTTAGTAGGACACTTTCTTGGTTTGTTATCTACGACTTTAAATGGTACGTGCAAAAATCTCATCCCCACTCAAGCTAAACTAACTCACTTAATCCCAGAAAATCAACCCCGGTTGTCTGGTGGCAGTGATTTCCTAACTCGGAGGACTACAGATTTCCTCTGTTGTGCCAAAAAGTGATCAACCGTCAAAAAAGGTCAGATCTGGTTCAATTCTATATGTTTTTTATGCGTAATAGCTTTGCTTATATTGTTAATAGACTGTAGTCGCTGTATAACATTAAAAAAAATGCCTGTCTGCAAGTATCTTTGACTCGATTATTGTAATTACATTATAATCAATCCATTCCTTTTTAGCCACTTAGAATATCTTTATAGAACTGGGATGTTAAACTTGCTGCAATTTCTGCTTTCCAGATCTCTCTTGGAAAAGGGCATTTTTAATGTCAGACACTTTTTACCTGCTTGAAAGTGACTCTTATATATATGAAAGTCACTTTTTATTGCAGCTTCTACCTTGTGACAGGATTTTGGTTCTGTCTCACAATGACTTATCATTAACGAGAGCACAGCACAACAGCCGATAGGCTCAGAGTTCAGTTTTATGAGCGTTAATATGCAAACTGCCATGACCATTCATCAGTGGCATGAGTACCATTCACAGAGAATTGGAGAATAGCCACAAACAGCGCTGTAAAATGGTGAAGTAAGGCCCTGTCCTTGCTTCAGAGATGGTCATTCCCTTTTCATGTAAATGACCTCCTTGCCTCCATGTCCATAATGGTCTGGGATAACCAGGAATCCTTCAGCTTCCCTGCCCTGTATTAGCCTAAGAATACATCATTCACCATCTTCACCATCCAAGGTATGGACATTGAGGCTGTGGACAGCTACAGGTACCTTGGTGTTCATCTGAACAATAGACTGGACTGGACTCATAACTCAGACGCCCTCTACAGGAAAGGGCAGAGCAGGCTGTACCTGCTGCGGAGACTCAGGTCGTTTGGAGGGGAGGGCCCACTCCTGAAGAAATTCTATGACTCTGTTGTGGCTTCTGCTATCTTTTATGGCGTGGTCTGCTGGGGCGGCAGCATCTCTGCTGGGGACAGGAAGAGACTGAACAGGGTGATCCGAAGGGCCAGCTCTGTTCTAGGATGCCCTCTGGACCCAGTGGAGGTGGTGAGTGACAGGAGAACGGCGGCTAAGCTGTCATCCCTGATGGACAACATCTCCCACCCCATGCAGCAGACTGTGACAGCACTGAGCAGCTCCTTCAGTGGGAGACTGCGGCACCCACGGTGTGGGACGGAGAGATTTCGCAGGTCTTTCCTCCCCACTGCTGTCAGACTCCATAATAAAGACTTTAACTGATCAAGCACACACATCCATACATATGCAATAACACTAAGTGCAATAATCCTTTCTGTCATCGTTGTATTTTTACTCAGTTGTATATAGTATTTGTATTTGTATTCTATTTTTATCTTATTGTATATTTATTTTATTTTATTCTACTGTATATAGTATTTTATTTTATTCTATTCTGTACAGTTGTGTACTGTATTTATTCTTATTGTATTCTAATTTTTGCCTCATAACTTTTGCACTGTCCACTTCCTGCTGTGACAAAACAAATTTCCCACGTGTGGGACTAATAAAGGTTATCTTGTCTTATCTTATCTTATCTTATCTTATCTTATCTTATCTTATCTTATCTTAAAGTGTTGTGATTGCAGTCATTGGGCATCAGTGGTTCAGTGATCATTGATCAACGGCCTATTGTTAGTCATTAGTGGGTGTTTTCAGTCATCATGCAAATGAACTGCTTATAATGCTGGGGAAACCTGCAGTCAGCTGAAAACGTCACTTTGATGGAAAATGAAACGTTTTTCCCACTGAAACGTACCTCCAGATCAACAGATTCAACTTTGTGGGATTTTCTTACCTGGATGACTGAGCATAATTCATAACTTACTGTTATATAACTATACTATTATAGTCTCGTGGGGTTTTTTTTTTCAGGTAATTAATAATCTTTTTTTCTTTTTCTTTTGCTGTTGGACCCACTTTTCTTCATACTCATTGGTTTTTACTTAATGATTTTATATTGTCTATATAAACATCCGATTCTATGTTAACCGTTGTTCTGTAAATCACAATTTTTTTGTTGGGTCAGATATATAAAGTGTGAAGAGGATTCAAGAAAAATATAGTGCAGTCTCCCAAATTATACCTCTTATACAACAGACCAGCTTCAGCTTGTCTCAACTTGAAATTTGAAACCTCTGTGGCCCTTGGCTTCCATGGAAGCCTTGATGAGTTGTATACTTTTTATTACATTCATTTCATGAAAGCAATTTTTTAATGTCCTGTATTTAAAATCTTAGTACTTCAAAAAGGAAAAAAGGTGAGACATGAGAAATGACTGTTCAAGTTTAGCTCGACTTTTATTTTGAAGGAGCTGGAGAAAGGACTACAAGAATGGCGCTTGGAGCTGGCCGGTTGGGCCTAGCCGAAATAGTTGTCTTAACATTAGCCTGAAATCTGGCATGTAAATCTTTTCAGGTATAGAATTTCCCAGAGTTATACGCGCATTTCCAAATGTTCGGCAACACCTGATGATTTTCAAGCTTAGTCGTGACCGTTTTTTTTAAACATTCTGGCCGGATGTTTTGACGCGATATCCGAGCGTTGCCGGCGATGTAGCGGCCAGCGAATCTTCAAGCAGGAAAAAGCGCCAACTTCTGTTGCACCGTCTGAATTGTTAAACACTCCGTAAATAATTTCGAGACGGGATGTTTAATGGAAAATATCAAACTTAAACTGGAATGAAGCATTCGGGTAAGTTTTCTTTCTCGACTCAGCTGGGATTTCAAAGAAGTCCTTTTTGGCCGTGAACAGTTTCAAACGGCGTGCTTTCTGTTTTCTCCTCCCACTTCTTCACCGCACCTTCTCGAGCCAGTTTGTCGCTGTGATGTGCGCAACGTGCTCAAAAACAGCAAGTTATTTGTTGCTACCCTGTAATTTAAAGCGAAAACAGTTGCTAACGTAAGCCGTGCTAGAGCGGTTGTTTGTGGGTAGGACTGAAACAAAGTACTACCTTTAAGTTAGCGTTAGCCAGCTAACATGTTACATAATGCGTGGTACGGTCAATAACCGGTTCGACTGTATTATTGAGAAGTGTGTGATTGATTGAACTGGACCTGTCCGTGTGTAGCTACACAATAGCGGACCGTGAACTTAAGTGCGCAGCTACGTTCGTTCTCGTTGAACTCTGATGGCGCCCGCTGAAATTACATTGTGTTTCCATTTTTCACCAGTGAGGTGCGCTGTTGCGTCTCAGTAGGAATTTAAAAGAAAAATCGCCCTCAAGGTACCGGGAGGAAAGATGCCAGGTCTGCAGGGTGAAAGTGTGGTATCAGCGGCTCCGGGGAGCCCAGTGAAGAAGAGTAAACTCTCTCTGAAGTTCTTCCAGAAGAAGGAAACCAAGCGGGCTCTGGATTTCTCGGAACCTCAGACAGAAGAACCCAAAACATGTGAGCCAGAGGAGCCTGAGGCAAGGTAGGTCTCTGCTACCAGTGTGCGTCAAACACAAATAGTTTTCTAGACTGATTTGTTTTGGGCAGCCCGAAGCACTCGTTTTCCCACAGTTACATTCAGATAGTTATGGGAATTCCACTGTTGTTGTGAGGGCAGGATAATGCACGTGTGGATGAGTGATACCTTAGATTTTAATAGTAGGCTTCATCTCAATCAAGCTGGGGTTACACTTCAACATTAATCTCAGTGTAATCATTTTAAAACAGTGTGTGTGTGATGGTGGATGTCATTTGTGAAATTCAATTTATTAGCTGCTGATTTTCTGTTTGCTTCCTTCTTAACTGATCAGCAGCTGTGATCAGGTGGTCCCGGGGCCTTCTCAGTGTCCTTCCTCGCCCAGCCTCCTCCTGTCCTGCGAGAAGAGAGAGAACTTGGTGCCGTTCGTGGGGCTCAACAATCTGGGCAATACCTGCTATTTGAACAGCATCTTACAGGTGAGCCATTACCACAGATGGAGTTAATTTCCAGCATTAATAGATGTCACTTGTTCCAGTGTTTTAGTACAAATGGTAGGATGGGTTTAAATATACTGAAGGAAAAGTTGAAAACTGCACAGACACTTCACAGTGTGTGTGGTTTGTTCTTGTGCGATTTAAGTTGCATTGAATCCTCAAACCTGTTCACCTGTGTTATCCCACTCAGAAGTGGATGTTGTTGTGATGCCGGGAATGTTACATTTTCTGATGGGGAAATTGTGGTTCTGCAGCGACCGTGGCTCAGGGGGTTGGGAAGCGCATCTGTAACCGGAAGGTCACCGGTTCGATCCCCGGCCTCTCTGTCCTGGTCGTTGTGTCCTTGGGCAAGACACTTTACCCTACCGCCTACTGGTGTTGCCCAGAGGGGCCGATGGCACGATATGGCAGCCTCGCTTCTGTCAGTCTGCCCCAGGGCAGCTGTGGCTACAACTGTAGCTGCCTCCACCAGTGTGTGAATGTGAGAGTGAATGAATAGTGGCATTGTAAAGCGCTTTGGGTGCCTTGAAAAGCGCTATATAAATGCAATCCATTATTATTATTATTATTATTATTATTAGTGTGATGGCAGTCTGTGGGGAGCTTTGGACTGTCCTACCTGCAGAGAGCGTCTGTAGTCAAATGGAGGCAGTGCTTAAAAAAAAGTGGTTCAACCGGTCTGTAGGCTACTACTGAGTGTTGTAAACAATGTACAGTGTTCACTGCAACCTCTGACTGTACTGATCATACATTTTTTTATTTTATTTTTTTTAACTCCTTTCCCTGTTCTGGCCCACTTGGCAACCAATCAGCACATTTCTGGTGGTTAAAAACCTATCTCTGTAGGTAAATATCTCTGGAAACAGACAAAATCTCAGGAGCATAAATTAAGCACAACGTTTTCACTTAAATACTAGTTGCTAATGGAATCAAGTGATGGCACATCACTTTTCTGAAGTATGGAGTTAGTTTAGTGAGCAGGATTTCATGTACTCACTGCTTTAATAGAAGATATGTAATTACAGTAGCACTTATCTGCTTTAATAGACTATATGCACGTTAGCATATGCTACTTCTGGTGCGGAAACTCCTTTGGGGAGCTTTGTTTCCGGTGTCCTATTCGCGCCTTGTTTACGGTCCAAAACAAGTTAAGCAAATGAATGAATCAAGCGGCGATTTACATTTCTATAGATGTCTTGGGCATTTACCCAATATATCTGTAAATGATGTTCATCGACTTGTCTATATTTTTTCCCCCGCTTCTCAGAGCAAAAGAGAAAAGGGATTCAAATTTTATATTTCTCAGTATCTGTAAACAGAGGTCCCTCGTTTATTGCGGGTGTTATGTTCTAAAAATAACCAGCGATAGGTGAAATCAAGTAGCCAATTTTATTTTTTGACGGTGCAGAACATTTCATCGACATACAGTACTGCACTTCAGAGTCACTCTGCTAGCTATCGATTCTGTACTGTACAGGAGAGACGTCACAGAGGAGAAACAGCGAGGTGAAAAGGTGAACTGCGTTAAAGCGAAGGACCACTGTAATTTTGAAGGGAAGTCACAACATACCCTTCGTAAATACTAATGTACAGAAACCCTTACCAGCAATCATTCATTTTTTGTGTGGCTTTTTTTCACGGTTTGTTAACATGCTGTGTAGGTGTGTACTTGACTAGCTGATATCGACATAACGGGGGAAACATCTGGTTTGACTATTCTTCACCTGTAGTTTGAATGCTGAACATTTGCCTGTTTAAATCATAAGACCAGTCACTATACAGAGATGCTTCTGAATGTGGATGATGTGTCTTCTGATTTTGTAATGCAGTTCTGCTTGTGTTGAGTGATGTAAACAACTGATCGATCTAAACTCTTTAAACGTCAAAATTGATCATTAGATTTTTTATGACACAACAGTGGTGAGTGTTCCCACCTTCTGCTCTTTGTAACGTAACGCGATCTTTCCGTTTTTGAGTTTTGGACATGATTTTGGAGGATATCTTCACAGTAGTGATTGACCGCAAAGTAAAGCTACCGGAAATGTACAACCCTACATCCGGTCTCAAACCAGGAAGTTAGCATTTTCTTGTGCACAGGGTCTATTGTAATCACAGTTAGGAATAGTATAGAACCAGATTCTTTTTCTCTCCATCCTTTTTTTTTTTTTAAGGTTTCTAAACAGGACTTTTTTAAACCTTACTTTGGATGACTAAAGAGCTTATTGTAATAATTAGAATAATTCTGAAGTGCATCCAACATGCGAAAGCAAGAAGCTGTGTGTCTAATGACTAAAACAGAACGGTTTAGCTTCATATTTGGACAGTCATTTTTAACAGATTTTTGCTATTATGTTGAGCCGGTAAAGGAAATTATATTTCACTGTGACCATTACTGGGTTAATGGGAATTACTGTTGGACTTTAAGTACTGAAGCACAAATGACTGTGAAGGTCATGGACACGTTTTTCACGCTTATTTGTGTCATCATAATATCACCAGCATTTAACAACCTGATTACTTGAAGATGCTTTGAGTTTTCCACTTGTGTGGATTACTTGTTATCACATCCAGTTTAAAATCACAATAATGATGTGTTGATGTCTGATTGCATCTGCAGGTTCTTTATTACTGCCCAGGCTTCAGAGAAGGCATAAAGAAGCTTCACGATCTCTCCATCCAGAAGGAGAAACCCAAGGAAGAAACTGAGAAAAGCGAAGAGGTACGTGCATAATAAATCACAGCCACAGTGTGGGTCCAAAGTTTAGCACTTATTAACTCCTCTGATGGGAGATGTTGCATGCTTCTTTTTAAAGTTGTTGAACAATATAGTGCACTCTAGTCTTCAGAGCTTGAAGTTAATTACGTGGGACTCCCCATAAGTTTTCAGAACTGAAGAAGCCTTTTGGACAAGAGGTGAAAACCTTCATGAACCAAAAACAAGTCCAGTAGCCTTCATCTCAAAGAGTTATGACACAGTGCACTGTATTCCTATTGTAAAATATACAGTTTTGAAAAAAGCAGCAGCATTAAAGGAGGGTGTCTGTCTTCTGAGCTACGAAAGCATATTTCAGTAACCTTTTTACTCTGTGTCATTTTCCTACAGCCACACTGTCAGCAGTCAGACGGTGTGTCGGAGGCTCTGCCAGCTCACATCGAGCTTCTTGGGAGCTTCAACACTTTGATAACTGCAGTGGAGCAGCTGCAGTCTAGCTTCCTGCTTAATCCTGACAGCTTCACCGATGGAGAGCTAGCCACACCACCGCGCAAAATTCTGCACACGCTCAGGTAAAGATTTGGCAGTTTCAATAAATATTTGTAACCCAGTTGCTTATTAGATCATACGCTTGTGTTGCTAGGTAACCAGTTTGTTCCCACGCTGTCTTTTTTCTAGCACGATGACTTAATGGCTTTCGAATATTAAATGTTACTAAACACCCAAATATTGTCACATTGTATACGTGCATATAACATTGATTAAACACTTAGTTGCAGTTAGATGCACATGTAGGATCATGAATGTGGAGCTTTGATCATTATTATGCTGTTTAAAAGGTAAAAACTTGTCATCATTAATGCTCAGTCATAGCTCAAGCTGATGAGTTGGTTACGAATCATTTTTAAAGTAAGCATGCTGACATGTTTAAACTCCAGATTGGCACTTTTGTGTTTTTGAACACTTTCATTAAAATTGCCATTTTCTGTCAGTTTGACACAAGTTTGTGGTTTTGTGTCGCAGGCAGCTGAACCCCATGTACGAAGGTTATCTCCAGCATGATGCTCAGGAAGTTCTGCAGTGCATCCTGGGATATATCCAGGAAGCCTGTGATACTATCAGGAAAGAGCTGAAAGTAGAAGGCGAGGAGGAGGATGTGTCGGAAGTTAAACTCGAGAATGGTCTCGATTTGGGGTCCGGCGGCTCTGGCGCAGAATCCAAAGCTTCCACGGAAGAGGATGGTCAAGTTGCTGGGAAAAGAAAGAGCGACACAGAAGTGGGGAATGCCAAGAAAAAATCCAAATCCCTGAAGTCTAAGAAATCAGATTCTGCAGAGGAAAACCTGAGTAGAAATAGACCCCTTACTCGCTCCAAAAGGAAGTCCTCCAGTGAAATCACCATGGACAGCAGCAAGAATAAAGGTGGAGAGGAGGCGGCAGGTGAGGAAGAGATGAAGAAACCAAATGGGGAAGGAGGAAGCGACGATGAGGGGAAAGGTGAGAAGACGTGTAAAGAGGCAGATGGGAAGAGGAAGAAGAGAGCTAAGTTGAGCTGCCTGAGGCCGTCTGGAAAGCAGCCAAGTATTTTCTCCAAGTTCCGCAGCGTGGGAAAGATCAGCTGCACAACTGTGAAGAACCAAAACAAAACAGAGCAGGAAAATGGAGTGACGCACGACGAAAGTGAGAAAAACCTTCAAGAGCCACCCAGCCAAAATGCATCCGAACACAGCAAGGCTCCTAAACATCAAGGTACGTGTGACCTGCGATCATCGTAAGAGGCAGCGATTATGAAGAAAACGTTTAGTTGAGAAAGAAATGACTCACTTTAACCTCTTAAGCCCCAAGCCTAACTGATCTCCTGCCTTTTGCCCCATATCACAATTAATGAATTTAAATGAATAAGCATCCCAAAAAAAGCAGAAAAGTTGGGACAGACTAAATGTTTGGTCATTCACTTTAACTTTTAATTTGTACTTTGACGTGCATTAGGAGCCTACATTTATTTATGGAGTTCTAGATGTTACTAACTGTGGATTTTATGTTCGTTCAGCGGGCCTGAGCCTCATGGAGCGTTTGTTCCAAGGTCGGCTGGTTCTGAGGACTCGATGTCTGGAGTGTGAGAGCTTCACAGAGAGGAGAGAGGACTTCCAGGACATCAGTGTCCCTGTGCTTGATGACCAGCCCAGCAGCCCCGATGACCTCTCTGAGGGTGAGAATTTTTACAACTATTAGTTGTAAAATAGTAGTTATGGAGGTTTTTTTTTTTTGTTGTTGTTTTTTTTTTTTTTTTTTTTTGTGGGTGTGGGTTTTATTTTCCCCCTTTTTATCTTAAAAATCTTGGTTTTTTTGGGGGGTTTTTTCAGTCTCACCAGACCCTAAACCAGAGCTGAAGACTCTGAAATGGGCCATATCTCAGTTCGCTTCGGTGGAGCGCATTTTTGGGGAGGATAAATACTTCTGTGAGACCTGCCATCACTACACAGAGGCCGAGAGGAGTCTGCTGTTTGACAAGACTCCTGAAGTCATCACTATTCACCTAAAGCGCTTCTCTGCCAACGGTTTAGAGTGAGTCCACTGAAGTCTCAGTTATCACACTGCCGCACTACACAAACTCTACTGGAATGAATTTGAGCTAGTGTTTGAAAAAGTGATCGCTGTACCACATGCTTAGACTTAAAAGATTCTCATCATGGAGAAATAGAATCAGTCCTTTGCTGTAGAGTTTTTACTGCTTTGATCTCTAGTTTCTAAATGTACTCTTATATCTGTATTGTTCTCTCTTCCCAGACTGGACCCATATGCTGGTCTTTCTAAAGTGAACACTCCCTTACAGACTCCTTTGACCTTATCCCTTGAGGAGTGGTGTACCCAGTCCTCATCCACTAAAGGTCAAAACTATCAGCTGTTTGCTGTCGTCATGCATAGTGGTGTGACCATCAGCAGTGGCCACTACACTGCCTACATCCGAATGTCTGATTTAACAGATGTGAAGATCTGGCTGCAGGACACAAAAACTGAAGAGAAGGAGGAGGAGGACGAGGTGAAGGAAGACAAAGAAGGTGCTCTGGTGAAGGAGACGGTGCTGGACTACGATGATGGAGAGGTGTCTTTCAGCCTGAGTACGAGAGGACAGCGGCGCGAGAGTTTGGCAAGCAGCAAATCAGGGAGCAAAAAGCTGTCAGAGGGGGGTGTCGGACTCTTGGGAGGCCAGAGGAGTGTGTCCAGCTATGACCTCGGGAACAGCAGCAGTAAACACACAGAGAAAGCAGCTAGCAGTGGTTCGACGGAGGGTTGTAATAGGAGAAAAACCATCAACATTTTGAGCCAAAACACTGAAGCTGGACTTAAAAAAGAGCCCGAGGCAGTAGAGGAGACATCGCAGGCTTCCTGTGGCAGCACAGAGACCAAAGAGCAGAAGGCTTTAAATAGCCTCTTGGAATATGAAGGGAAATGGCTGCTGTTTGATGACTCTGAGGTGCGTTTGTTTGAGGAGGAGGACTTCCTGCGAGCCTGTTCTCCTGAGACGTGCTGCTCATCAACCCCTTACCTGCTGTTCTACAGAAGGATGCCTGAACCTGGACACTGAAATAGACAGACCTTACAGGAAACTGAGCTCCCAGGCAAAAGACAGATGGAGTTTTTGCAATACTTCAAACAGTGCCAGACACACTGTGGCTGCCACATTTACACTGAAACTGAAGTGACTTTTCAGCCAAGGAAAACTAAACCTGCAACAGCCCCACGGTGGGATCAAGGCGCTTCCGCCTTCTCATCCACTCATGTGCAGGTACTCTAAACAGAAACGCCCAGTTGGGGTCAAAGTTTGTTTTGTTTGGTTTTTTTGAACGTTAGGGATGATTGGTTGTGTATTTTTGTTTTTTTGGTCTTTCTTCAATGTTGACTTTGTATTGTTTGTTTTTTACAAAATGGCAAAGCACGTTGAACTAAAATTGAATTAAGTAAAAATGTTGAAAACTGACTTCCCCCCCCTGGGCGCAGCAGTCTGTATTCTGTTCGAATTTGAAAATGTTCTCATGTTATTTTTTTCAGTTTATCAGAAAAGCTTTTACCCTGAAGCTTTTCTCATCAACTGATCCCTTGTTTTGTGAGGGTTTTTATATAGAAACCTGTACAATTTAGCTGTATATCTGAAGCCTCAAACTGATGTCATTTATACAGTGAAACCGACAGATTCTCAGAAACTCATTTAGTTACAACAGATATTTACAACAAACACTCAGCTGTCTAATAATAATTAAAAAGTTTCTACATGCTTCGTTGACACTAGTTTATGCAGTCAACAGTTTCAGGCTCAGATGTCAGATTTGTCAGAGTGAAGGACGCAATTTGATTTTATCAGTGAACTATCAGGTTTTTATAATATACATTTTACAATGTTATGGAAAACTGCTTGTTTGATATTTTACTATAGAGCCCAACCGATTTAATGTGAGCACGATTGATATCTGTATAGTCTGACCACCAGAGGGCGTGCTGCAGATTCTCTGTGGCAGCTCGTGATTGGGATGCCACAAATGTGAAAGGCTCATTGAACAGAATCGGGTGGAGCATAAACAATAATTAACTACATATAACAAATGTTAGAGAATTGTTTGTTTTGTGTATCTGAAATAAATATTAGAATATGAGACTTTTAAATGACCAAATATCGGTCTGAAAACAGTCAGTCTCTAATGTAGTGTACAACTGTCAAGTGAGATGTTTGCACTAGTCAGGATTTTAAGATCTGAATCTCTAATTTAAAACTCCTTAAGCTGTAGTTCAGTTTTATGCTGCAAGGAGGGTCAAAAAGCACAGTATAAATATCATTATATACAGTTCATGGTTATTATGGGGAGGAAAAACTGCCCACTGAGACCATGATTTAGCTTATGACCTACCTCCATTCTTCTTTTAAAAGAGAGAGAACAGTTTTTAAAGTTCATTAGAGATAAAATAACAAAGTTAAGACTAAAACCGGACTGATGGAAGTTCTCAAGCAGCGAATATTCAGTTTTGTACTTGCATATTGCTGGTTTTGAAATCTATATGTATGTCTATATCTATATTTAGAGATGTATATACATATCTATATTTTGATCTATTAAAACAAATCACCATCCCTCTGATTAAACCTATGTAATATCAAGTTTTGTCTCATGACAGATTTAAGATACTATAGTTGAAGAAAAAAATAGATTTTCCTCTTTTGCATTAATATGCTCCATATCTGATCTAACAGCCTAGACACAAAACATTTTAACTTGCTGTGGTAAGGTAAGTTTCCTGTTTATGATGGACTGAGTCTTTTGTGACAATTTATTGATTAGTCATGCATAGCAGATGATAGATTTTTTTGGGGGGGGGGGGTTGCATCAATTGAGCTTTAAAAACTCAGTAAAGGTAACTTTGTTCATCTCAGGTCTAGTGATGGTTTCAGAGATTTACTTGGGTCTGATGAGCTGTCTTTCTAAGTATTACAAACCCTTTTCACCTGTCTTTCAAAGATGAGTTTATTATTTAAAGTGAAATGCTTGGTTAAAAGCACCCTTACTGTGTTGTTGTGTCCTTTTTAACTGTACCATTCCAGTTCTCATTATGCGGAAGTGGCATAGCGGGGTTTCAGAGTGAAAGCAATAAAGTTTTTACCTTCACACCAGCTTCATGCTTTTTGTCGTCTTAGTTTCTGGCCGACTTACCTCAAAGTCCATAATAACAGAGAAACATCACATCAGACCACTTGAACATTAAAATATTTATTTAGTAAAATATTTAAAATAAAACAAAACTACATAAAATTATACAATGAGGTTTAAAGTACCTAAGTTTAAAACATTGGCGCCTCAACTAAAAACAATAATAAAGCATCATGATAAATACTGGTACAATTTTTTTGCATGTTTTAAGGTTTCTCTCCCATTTTGCATTACATAAACTTTCAAGTTGTAAAATGCAATGCTACACCATTAAAAAAAAAAAAAAAAAAGTGCACACATGAAAATTGAGTACAGATTTTTTTGACACATCGTACATAATTAAAAAGACACCTTGACTTTTAAAATTGTAAGAATTTGGCAGAAAAAAAGGGTGTTTTTTTTTTGGCACTTTACTGAAATACAGAACTCTGGAGCATTCTTCATAGCTTGCAGCCATTTCTACTGGTTCCAAGAGTGAGTGCTGACATGAGCTTTGTTTTTTGTTATTTTAAGGTAGCATGGGGACAGTATAAGCACTTGTTACCTACTGAAATGACTAGCAAAAAGAAATTCTAAATGCCAAGGTATCTCTTTAATTTGAAGTTCCACTTGTTTGCTGCGCTGATTGTGTAACAGTTTGTCTGTAAACAAATTAAGACACTGGAATGACGTACCAAGCTGCAAGTCTTTTCAACCTTTTGTTTAAACACGCTTTTTTCCAAACACTGACCAACTTTCAAGAGACACTCCTATTTACACTGGAGAATAAATTAATATTGCAGTTTCGGTTAAGTGTTTGTGTAGGTGTACAGGTGCGCTTGTGTGTAGTTCTCTTCATCTTCAAATGTCAAGCTTGCGAAGACTCATTCTGCTGAAGGAATCTCTGCAAATTAAAAACAAAAAGATGTTAACGAGGACAAAAAAAAAAAAAGAAATAAAATACTAAGAATTTTGAGCTGTCACGAGAAGCTGACCTGAAATGTTAAAGCTGCAGTAGGAAGAAATCTAGAAAAGCCTAGTATGTGAAAATAGCTGACCTCCTGTAGCTCTACCTTCTCACAAGACGAGCACAAGCATATAACACATGCTTCATACATGCTACAAATCAATGCTGACCCCAATCTCACAGGCCTAGAGTAACCACCAGGCAACATATTGTGAGGGAAAACTATGTATTCTCTGGTTGCTGTAGTTGCTAGACTTTGCTGTCAGTCACTGTGGACTTAATTTTGAATGTCCCATTAACCAAGGCCTTGGGGCGTGGTCAGTGACTGCCAGGTAACCACTGGTTGTATATTCTGCGACTGTTTGGCAAGTGATTGGTGGCAGTTCCTAGCCGTTTTCCAGTTTGCGCTGCACTATTTCAAGATTTACTACAGCTCTGAGAGTAAATAGCATCTGCGTCTTAAATGAAAAACCACAGACGGCTTGCAACAACCTGCAGTTGTTTTTAGTGCAACCAATTTCACTCAGCAACAGCTAGACCCCCTTGCCAATGAATCAGGGAATACACGTTTTTTCCGACTGGAGATGATTGAGTTATGTCATGTAGTATTTGATCTGTAGCCCACTGCCTGTGATTGTTCAAAGTATTTGCAGTAGATTTGAAAATGCTACATGTTTAATTTTGTCAGAACAAACTGCCCCTTGTTTTTGTTTATTATTGTTCACTATTCTAACACTGTTATGTTTACGTACGGAGGTTATACCTCGTTACGTCAACAGATGATGCTCTTGTACTGCTGTGGAATCACTAGAGAGACAACTTCGGTGTCCTCTCGATAAATCCACCGTTTTTTAGAATTTATAATACGCCGTGCTCTCGAGCCTTTTTTGTGTCCAATGGCAACATAAAGAAGTTGCCCAGCCAAACTGCAGCTAATTTTGGCTGCTGCAATTTTAAAGCCCTGAAAAGCATATACGTATATTTCCATCAGTACACCTTTTATCTGTAAATCTGTAAACAAAATCACAAATGCTCGACATCCTTGATAAAAAATATAATTTATAAAATGAACGGACACACTGAAAAAATGATGTTCTGTGGGGTCTCTTCCTTACAATATAAAGTGCCTTTAGGCAACTTGTTGTGAATTGGTGCTTTATAAATAAAAGGTAATTGCATTCATTCGGATTTTACTAAGTCTGTGTGTGGCTTGGTTGTTCCCTTCATACAACAGGTAAATTCTTAACTGATAAATAAAGTTGCACGAAAAAAAGTATGATGTATCCTTAAACATTTACAAATCCAATTCATTTTTAATTTTAGAATTAAAACTGAAAGCATTTCCCTCTAACCTGAACAGTGAGAAACATGCAAACGAAAAAACAAAAACAAAAACACAACACAAAACGTACTCCGAGAAGTCCAAACTACCTTGTCAAGCTGTCCGTTTGCTGCATCGTTTTTACAGAAGCAAAAACAAAACAAAACAAAAGCAAAACAATTTTTTTTAAAAAGACTGATTTAACTTAACAACCAAGAAATTAATCTCTACTCTCACTCACATCGTTCATACACATGGAGAGAAAGCCTGCTTGGCCCTACCTGTGCGAGTTGACCTGCAGTACAGGCTTATAAAGCTGGGGGATCTTCCTGTTGATGAGAGGCTGCAGTGCCTCCTTCAGCCGGTGATAATTCCTCTCCAGCTCCCTCTGGTACTCCTTCTGGTCTGGACCAATCAGGCTCTTGTTTTTGCGTAGGGCATCCTCACACCTTAGACAGGGAAATATAGTGCGATACTGTTATGTAAATACGCAGCACGTGTTCTCTGTTTCAAATAAAATGATCGACTGAAAGTCTAAACTAATTTGGTGAGTGAAGTGAAAACTTATAGCACTTGGGTGCTATAGTCTGGTTATATAGCAACACAGCAACCATCAGTGGTATCGTATCATTTTTACAGCTTGTACAGGGTGAGAGGAGAAGGTTTCAACTTCTGCCTAGAGGAAGGACAATCCATACCTTTTGGTGAAGTCTTTAAAGCAGAGCCGAAGCTTATTGTGGTGTCTGTACAATTTTGGGTCACTGGGGATCTCCGACAGGAACACTTGAGCTACCTCCAAAGGACCCTTGGAAAAACAGAACAATCTCATAAACATCAGCTTTCAGCTTTGTGAATCAGTAGTGCTGTAACTAACAGTTGTTGCATGCTAAAAATTCAAAACCTTACCTGGTTTACAGTTGTGCCTACTGATCCCTGAAGGACCATCTGCAGCATCTTGGCATCGGCAGGGTCCTGGTGGGTGGCAAATGCCAACTCCTGAGTCTTTTTCTGCATGTCCTCTATTGCCACTTCTATCGGTGTGGATATAATCTGGAAGAGTGACAGAGTGGTTGCATGAAAAGGCTGAACATTTGTGGAATTTGCCTGTGAAGAGCAGGCAGACTGTAGACCTACTTCCTCTTTGTGGATGATGTTGATCCGTGTCTTGATGTACGGGAAGGCGTGGGAGGTGGTGAGGATGGTCTTGCGTTTGAACTGTTCGTGCAGGTCCCCGTGTGCTCGCCCATCCAGGGTGAAAGGAGTGCAGTAGACGAAACGTCTCAAGTTGTAGTTCTTGTCAAAGTATGTGATGCGGTCTTTCATTTCGTAAGTGTCAAAGTACGGCTCCACGTATGTGATCTGGATGAATGCCTAGAGGGACAAATGTTTTTGGGTTGTTTTTTTTTTTTTTAGCTAAGACCATTTCCATCCGTTTAACATATGTTCATCTCATTTATCAACACTAAACCTTATTTGGGTCCAGCTTGCACTTGTCCACAGGGTTGGAGTCCTTAATGACTTCTACCTGGTCCTCTCCAAATCGCTCGCCATAGAAACCCTACCAGAAAAGACAAAGAACAGAACATTTTACTCTTTCACAGAAAACAATTAGACTCATAGAGAGAGAACGCGAGCACAGCATAGTTTACCTCTAGCCTGTGAGAGATTTCAGCCAGCTTTGTGATGGCAGGCTCTTTGTACACAAACTCTTGCTCATCCAAGTCGCCAAACTTCGTACCATAAAATCCAACTCTGAAGTAAGTACCAAACATTCTCTTTCCATCCTGAACAGGCAGAGGGAAACATTGATGAATGGGTTAAAAAACGAGGCAGAACACCATCACCCTGCTACAGCATACTGTGATATACTGTGGAACAGTAAGCATTTGTGTATTTTTACTTTATTAGATTTTACAGCTCTCTTCACAGAGGCAAAGATGACAGAAAAAGATTATAGTTCACTGAAAGAAATGGTATGCCTACAATCTGATATATATGTAGCTATATAGCTACATATATAACAACAACTATTAGAAGTTTCATGCAGTATGTGATTAAATCTGTTGGTTCTGTTCTAAAAGCTGTATGTGAGTGTACTGAAGGTTCAGACAGAAAGTATGTGATTTCAACAACCTGTTTTCTTTTTGTTTTTTTTTGTTTTTTTTAAAAAAAAAAAAAGGTTGTTCAGCAGCTTTTCCACCGCAGTTAAGGACCTGACAGAACTCAGGCAGGTAGCAAGTATTTTTAAAGCCGAAACAAATATTGATATTTTGTCATTTAAACATCTGACCTTCTGATATATCGACTGTTTCATGTGTCTGAAAGAAAGAAAAATCCCATAAAATAAATAACTACACAATTTGTTATATGTAGTTGCTTATTTACTTGTTTGCTCTCTATCCGACTCTGGGAAGTTGCACAGTGCCCTCTGGTGGACAAACTATGCAATATAAAATAGAAGAGTGTTTCTTCCATCTCTTCTTTACATTTTTCTTTTTCACCAAGCAGTTATTTAAAATACAAATACCGACTGTCAAATAGCTAATATCGGGCGATGATACTGGCCTGCTAATAGATTAGTCAGGCTAAAAGTACCAAGCAAACTAGGTCAAACATCAGCAAGAAAAAAGTGCCAGGTTTAGCTCTTTTCCTTTCAAGCCCTCTCTTTTCAAGCAAACTTTCTTCTGACTGACTGCATTCTTGCAATCAGAAGGTTTGAAAAGTATGTGGGTGGGGCTTCTGTGCTGCAGCTGCCAGCATAGAAAAAAAAAATCTGAACCCTGACCTTTGGGTCATAGGAATTACTTTCATATTATTAGCTTCTCATTATTTGACAGTTTGGTCCTGTTTAAATATTATTATAACAGTATACAAGCCAAAAATAAAGAAACACACAAGGTCCACTGTAAGTAAACACAGTAGACATTTGGGTTTATAAAATGGTCAGAAATCACTGGAAAATCTATATAATTATAACAAATACGAGGAATGCAGATGAATTGCCTTAATGTGCTTTTGTGAAAAATCCCAATCTAAGCCAGGAAAAACACCCCGCAGTGTCTGAAATGTATCTATTGTTGTCAACATGAACTCGACATCTCCTTTGCACCCAGCTTGTAAGTGCTTGTGTTCTTCATGTGTGCAATTTTTTCCCATGTTAAGAATAAAAACAGCTCAAGTTCACAGATCAAAGCAGCACCAAAGTTTTCTAAATAGAAGCCTTAAAGTCACAAACAGACAGATAACAAAAAAAAGAAAGAAAGACGGAGCGGGAGGGGAAAACGTTTGTGAAACAAAACAAGGCAAAAACTACTTCAACCTCAAACACCCCGTTACGTCTTTGGAAGTTGTTGACAGGAAAAACATCCATCAACTCCATTTTTTTTTTTTGCTTAGACCTCTACTTGGAAAGAAACATCCAAAGGGAAGCCCCAAGATCAATCAGCAGGTACACCATGAGTGCCCAGTGTGTAAGTGCGTGTATGGCAGGAAAAAGGAAAATGATGTGAAAATCTGAGGCAAATGCTACACAACTTGATGCACAAGATGTTTAGATAAAGCATCAGGGTAACTTAAGGGAAAAAGATACAAGTCATGTATTGCTAGTTAAACCACTGATTTGAAAATGTTTTTAAACAGTAATTAAGGAAACCCTGTAAACTAAGAAACTTACCACAAGACACAATTAAGTAAAGAAGGAAGGGTCGGCAACCAGGGAAATCAAAAAGGAAAAAAAAAACAGAACAAATTTTAATCAGGATTGGGTTCCTCCAGAGAATTTTAAAAACAACACAAACTAACACACAACAGTAAAAATATCTCCACTGATTGTGAGAAAGAACAGAAACTCATTGTGGAGGATCCAGATCATGCAAAGGCAGACAGCGAAGAATTTAAAAAAACAAAAGTGAGGGGAAAAAAAAACAAATAATCCACAACCCTCGGAAACACACCATGCACGCTCAGTGCGCTTCCTGTGCTCTGTCCAATTCATGCAATAGACCATGAGAACTCAGAGGTTAATACTGTTAACAAAGGGACAGAATGCATGAAACAAAAGTCAGGGGTCGATTTAGTTTAAACTATTAAAAGAAAGGGCAAGAATAACAACCAATCAAAATCAAAAGGGATAAATCAAGTAATCCTGAGATTACTGTGAGTTGAACCCTCTTAGAAAACAAACTGCCTTTGGAGAATTTGGTTCCAGCCTCGACCCAAAGTCTGCAGCACCTTGCGTGTTAAAAGGCTCATTTAATTGTGTGTGGCAAGAATGACCCCACGGCTACAGCGGGATGGCTAACAGACACCTTTCATGTCAAAACAGTGCACTGAAATCGAGCCCTGTGGTTGAAGATGAGATGAAGTGTGACAGCTGACGCGCGTGTGTGTGCCCACCGACACACCCAGCAGACACATAGAAGATGAGGAATGGAGGGGGTAAAACGGTGGATTGTGCAGGTGATGCATTCGCTGAGACTTTTGTCATTAGTGTCACACACCATGGCTCCCATGCACAGCCTGTCAACACTGTCACATGTAAAGAATAAAATAAAATAAAAAAGACACAAACACAAGCTCCTCTTGCAGTGTAAGAAGAGTGAGGAGAGAGGAAAACGGTGAAGGGTGTTGTTGCTTAGACAGCGAGCGTCCCCAGCGGGTAAAGGGGCAGACAGTTGATGTTGTCTGCAGATGTTAATGGATTTGGATGTATGTAACAAAGAAGAAGAATGCCAACAGCTAGCAAATAAAAAGATGAGAGTAAATAAAAAGAAAATACAAAAAGATAAACCACATGAGCAGGGCCAAGCAGGAGCTGTTTAGTCACCTACCTCCCAGCCAGTACTCTGCGTAACAAAGAGAATACAGGACATGTGAACGACAAGACGCATACGCCCTCCGACACGCGCACACACACACACACACATACAAAGGATGTTACAATAAGGAGAATGAACGCTTTGAAACGAATCCAGGTTACTAAGTTGTCGAGCTGGAGAACAGAGCGTGTGACAGAAATATTCTTTAAAAAACAAACAAACAGAAAAACAGGGATGCTTTCTTTACACATGAATGTTTTTGTCACTATGAAAAAGTCTGCTTTGCAAGAGCAGTTGCTCTGCACACCAGATGACTGTAACCCGTCTGTGTCACACAATCCACACAACTGGCCTTTAACAAAAAATACAAATAAAAAAAACACAGCTGGAATCCAAACTGTCATGCATGCTTAAGGTCATACTTCACAGAAAAGTAAAGCATGGTGGGTATCAGGCATAAATAAATATACTAGGATTTAACTGCCAACTGATAAGATCATGCAAAGCTGTGTCTGTGACAGCTGGTGTGTACGCAACATTAACTGGAATCCATTGTTTTTCTGTGTAGTGACTCATATCGAGACTGATGTATGTACATTTTGAAAGTCCTGCAGATAAGAAGCTTTGCTCCTAACATCCTTTTTTGTTAATTGGCCTTGATACATCTACACTGGCTGTTTAACATGACAGTTAATCTGTGTGAGAAAAGTGTACTTGTGCATATATTCATATGACAGTGACAAAAAAAATTCTCCTTTTCATTGTAAGTGCTGATCTTGATACTATACCGTAATTACTTAACTCTAATTCAACCGCACACGTCTTAAATTGTGTTCACTCAAGCAATTTTTTGCATGAGCCACATGTGAGAATGCAAAGCATGCATTATAAATATGAAACGATTTTTGCCCTGCTAGCTCCATAGAACAAAGTCTATGAATGTCCAATTAAAACTATGTTTGAAGAGAGCCCATGACTTTCTGGAGAATTCCTTTAAGCCCTGCCTCCTGCACCCTCTACCCAGGCATTGTGCCACATAAAATAAAACAAAAACAAATGGAGTATTTCCAGCAGTGATAAGGTATCTGACATGGACTGCTCCAGACAATTTCCTGACCCGATTCTCCTGACACTGTCTGGAATTTATTTATAAAAACAGCTTTGGTGGATTTACATAAGAAAAAAAGAAAACAGAAGTAACCTTGTGTATCCCAAATGTAATCTTCTCATAGCGGAAGTTAGACAATGAAAACAATAAATCTAGGTCACACTGAGATATAAAAAAATTAATCTTAGAATTTAATTGCATAAATTCAGTGTCAGCTTGGCACCACAAACTGTTGGGAGTTGTGATTTGAAGAAGTAGTCTACTTTGTGTGTGTGTTTACCTGATGAACAATTTTGCCAAAGGCTTCCTGTAGTTTACCATGTATGGTGGCTAGTTTCTTTGCGTCCCTGTTGGCTTCGTGAATCGGGATCAGTACCTTATAAACCTCATTCACAGCCTCATACATGCCGGCCTGGAAGGATGAACAATTATTTTAAATAATAGCAGGTAAAAAACACAAAACAAAGAAATAAGCATCGGTTCATGTTTCCATCTCTCACCATGGAAAAAGAGGCAGCAGCCTGCTCTAGGAGACCCACGAGACCGATCTCAGTGAAATATTTCCCTGAACAGATTCCCTCCTCGTCTGGTGACACTACATCATCAGAGACTGCAGATTCCTCCAGCACATTTGAAGAAATATTCTAGAGCACATAACCACACATATTAAAAACAAATGAAGGTTATGGTGCATGCACAGTCATTGTAAGAAATGTGTTTCTGTAGAGGAGAGACATGCGCACAAACAATACCACAGGAATGCTCCTACCTGAAAGGTGACACAGCCTACAGGAAGATATTTGCGGTCCTCCAGCATACTTAGGTATTCTGCCACTAAGGCAGCACTGTGCACCAGACACTGAGCAGCCTCAGCATGGTTGTTTCTCTCAGAGTGCTTTCCAGCCATGTTCTGGAGCCACGTCAGCCGCAAGTCTGGAGATGTCTGGTAACCTTTCGCAATCCTTTAAGTGGACAAAAATGCAAATGCACACACAGACCACACAGGAAATCACACCCACAACCAGATATTGACTAACTAACCAACTACAATGAATAAATGCTCTTTTAAGTAATCAAAAGAAATCGCTCCATTGCACATGGGTTTTGCACCTGTACATGAGATCTATCAACATCTCAGGATCTTCCTGGTGTTCCTTCATCTTCACTGTGTCAGACAGGATCATGTGCAGATTAAAAACAAGGTCCTGAACCTGAAAGCAAGAAAATACGGCTCAGGATAAAGAAGCTCCTTCTCCGGGATGATGACATGTTTGCAAAGTAAAAGGTCCAGAGAATCACATCAGCAGCAATCTGGATATTTTCCCTTTTCGAGCAGTGATGGAAAACAACTAAATAGCGAACCCAGTACCTGATCTGGGAACGTGGTCTCCCTCAGCTCCAGATCCTCCTCTGCATAGGTAAGGATGGTCTTTAGAGAGCGACGGAGGAACTCCTCATTGAAATTCTGAGATGTTCCAACCAGCGAGGAAAGAGACATTGTCACCTGCATCTTTACTCTTGCAAAGTTCTAAAAGTTCAAGCAAAAAGAAAAAACACACATGTTATCAAAGCTGTTGGCTTTCTGCCGACATATGAAGAGAGAAGGAAGCACTATACATATAATTTCTAAAAAGATATTAGCACAAAGTCTGCTTTCAATAATGCATACATCAGTAACTGAACTAAAGTTTGCTATGACTGCACAGTTTGGTATTCAGATAAACCAGGTGAATTAAAGTTAACAAATATGTTATTTGTTATAGTACAGCCACATTCCACAGCTCTAACTTGTTCAACCCATCACCTCTGTACTTACATTGCCAATCTCAAAGTTTTGCCTCATGAGGAGGTAGAGGGAAGCACTGGCATGGGATCTGATCGTGCTTATGCTGCTGCTGCAGCTCCTCAGCAGTCGCAGACACAGATCAGCACACTGCTCTGTTTCTTCCTCAAAGAGTAGTTCGGGAAACTACACAGGCAGAGAGAGAAGTATTTATTACTATGTAAGCCTGGAAGATGAAATAAGCATGCTTCACACATAAAGAAAGCCCAGTAGTCTAACCTTAGATACCAGGGCCCTCTGTGTGGCAAAACAATGCTGAAGGTAGAGGGCGCTCTGGTTGCAGGCCATGCTGTGGAGCAGCACCTTCAGCACTCCACCCAGGATACTCTCCTTGGATTCCGTTACTGATGCCGTCTGGAGGGAAAAGGACTTATAAGCAGCTGTAATAGGCCTCTGAACACAGCCTGACTGGGAATATATGCCTGTTTCCATTTAGTGTGGATACGTCTTCTTCGCTTACATACCTGTACAATAATCTCCAGAGTATCAAGTATTATTAAATTGGCCTCTGTTGCGAGATTACCATCAATAAGAGCTTCATGTTCCAGCTCTGCTCTCGTCCTGCACAGACACAAGACGACGCCGTCACAAACTGAACTCATACATTGCGGTGTTGATGATGTGCCACTGAGCGCTGCATGAGCTTCCAGTCACCACATTAATCCACTGCACAGAATCATGAACAATGAAGAAAATTTAGAGGAAAAACATGTTATGTGTGGTGTGGATGCTCAGCCAGCTGTGTCTAAAACACAAAACAGTATGTTTACGCTATTTGGTTTTTTTCTGGCAAAATCAAAGAAAGCCCTACACTGAGAGACAGTTAGCCTAAACCTATCTGCTCTTTTCTTAGAGGAAATATGAAAGGCATTAAAAGACTGGCATAATTTAAAGTTAGAAAAAAGCAACCCATTATTCCTGATCTACAAGAAGAACGCAGTGACTTTTATTTTGTTAGTCTACATGTCCTAAAATGCCTGTGATTGAACTGAAACAATACAGAACTGAATAGGTGACCGATAAGAAAAAAAGCTTTTGCCACATTTGACTTCCCCCCCGGCAACATCAACCAGGGAGCAACATCAGTCAGGACCCCAGAAAAACAAGCACACTGGTTAAAAAGCAGAACAGGCCCACTGCAACCACTACCAACCCCAATGCAGAGTTTGTTGTTACCAGGACAGAGGGACTGATGGGACAAGGGATTTGAGGGTCAGGGCCAGGATCAGGGGGACTCTCTTGGTGCTCTGATGTGCATGTGTGAACTTAAGTTAAAATGGAAAGGAAATGAATGTGAACAAATCACTGATTGCATTAGTTGCTAAAGTGTTAAAGTATCTCACTCAAAATTATGTTAATTCAAAAAATTGTTCATGACTTGGTGAAAGCTAAGAATCAAATACAAGCTAATCAGTTCAGTCTGCATCCACTTCACCTGTCGGACTTCCCACATGCATGGCAGTACACCTTAAAAGAGGCACTAAAGCAGGGAGGAATTTAAAGGAGCACACAGCAAATGTGGACCATACAATACCTGACTGATCTGTGACTCCTACATTAACACACAGTGACATGAGAGAACAAATGGAAATTAACAGAAGACAAATGCTGGAGCAGAAATGATAAAAGAACAGGAATTAAAATTAAAACAGTAAAACAAAAAGACATAATGCTATATTTTTTGCCATCATTGGACAAAAAATATTGGCAAAAAGATGCAAAACCTTCAAGCTTTAAGCTCCCGCGTTATAGAGATACTTTTAGATAAGAGATAGAGATACTTTAGCTAAAAGTCTGCACTGCAATCACATATTGATTGCTTAAAATCCACTGTGTACATTGTCCAAACCTTGGCAGTGGCATCCTGTAAAGGGTATAAGTAAACAATTTACTGTTAAATCAAAATAAAGATGCAATAATGGAGTGGTGCCACAAAAAATGAATATGACCATGAAGCCAAACTTTAAATCTGGACTGATGAGAAATCTTTGAGATTCTTTTCATACATGAAAGAAAAACCATTTCCATCTCATGGTTTTCCACTATCTGAGGTTCATTTTGAACTTTAAGTCCTTTACCTTGTTAGAGTGTCTTTCTCTTAAGTGCTTTATTTGCAGCATTACTGAGAAATGGGACCAGCTTTTTAGTTCAACTTTTGCCTATTTTATGTAAATTTAAAATGCAATTGGAAACAGACCTGACTCGTGCATGTGCCCCTAAGAGAATAAAGTTCCACAATGCCATTAAAAAACATGTATGTGTAGTTCCTCAGTCATCCAGGTCATGGTAATCTAAGAAGCTTGGAAAGAAAAGCGACTGGACCTCTTGTGTCCTTTGATGTGGTCTCACTCTTCAATTGCATACCTACAACCGAGGCAGTGGAGACTATGGAGACTCCCACTAGGGCTTAAATACCTTGGACTCTCCACCATTTGGTCTTAGAACTGAAGAAACTTCTGAGAGGTGAATGTCTTTAAGAAACTTAAAGAAGTCCAGTCGCTTTTCTTTGCAAGCTCTTTAGATTATTAAAAAACTGTTGTGTTTTTTTGTGCATGAAACAGTAATCAGAAAAATGCCCTTCAACAGTTCAAAAGACCATACTTGTCCATCTTTTCGCTGTTTTGTCTCCAGTGGGTCATGTCTTTTCTCCATCGAAGGTTTTCCTGGCTGCCAAAAGCACTGCCAGATGGACTCCGCTCTAGATGATGGGGAAACATTATTTACCATTTCTTTTTTAAACAGTGATGAAAGAGGCTCCCTGCACACAAAAAACGTGACAAACTGGCTGTAGCTATATTTACAGTACTTTCAAAAGGCACAGCTAAATAGACGTATGTATGCATGCACCTGTGTCCAGGAAAAAAGCAGAATACACTGATTATTGTGTTGGTGTAATCCTTAAATTTTGCTTCTCAGCATTTATTTCTTCCTACCTGCAACTGTGTGAGTGTGCCTGAAGTTTAAATCTCACCTAGCTGCCCCCGGCTGCGTCGCACCATTTCCTGTCTGGCCCCAATGCTGCCCAGTATGGCTTCCTCCAGCTTGGCCTTCATATCTTTGGATTTCTTAAAGGTTAGGCTGTTCATGCGTTCAAACGCCTTCTTCCCCTGCATGGTGAACACAACATGGGCCTTGTATCCATGAGGTAGAGGGTGAATGGACGGACAGAGAACACACACAGCAGGGAAGTTACTTGCAGCGAAGCACCAAGCAAGCAAAGCGGGTTAGTAGCATGAAAAGCAAATATGCAAGCACAGCACAGCAAACAACCAACACACAGCATAGCATAAAGAGCTTGAAACACACAGAAGGAAATAGATAATTATAGAACCTTTTGAAAAGAAATGTAAAGTTAGATGGTAAATGTGAAAATATTTTTAGTTAAGTTAGTACTAGAGCACATGCAAAAGTTTAGTTTTGTAGTTTCACCAAGTTTCAATCAGAAATATTATCCAGGTGCATGAGAGCCCCCAATTTTAATATAGAAAATAAACAGAAGAGGTGGACGTAACCCACAATGTAGATTCCCCCAGTATGCAGTGCGCTCTCAGGTGGGTAATTAATGCTTAATTAGCTCAAACTGTTAGGCAGTGATTGTTGATGTTACCTTGTATTCAAAGCAGGAGACGCAGAGGTAGAGGAGATCCAGAAGGCGGTTGAGCTGGGACACTGACAGGTCTGTGAACCATTTCTGTAACACTAGCTCATCAGCATTCTTTAGCACCCACAGCAGACAGATCAGCAGGCTCCGACTGGACTCGGCCGAGAAGCTCCCGTGCTGACGACTCGCCTGGAATGCGAGAACACAAAAGGAGGAAGCAGCACACGGCACTGAGATATTTCCATTAACTGCAGATAAATTGATACAGTCACTGTGTCTTGCAGGAAATTACCTGCGAGTTGAGCAAGAAGCTGCTCGGTCGGGACATCGGCGATGCGGTTGAGGTGCCTGCTATTGCCATGGCGACAGTCTGACTGATCATGCTGTTACCTTCTCCCTCTGTCTCTTCTCCGCTGGTGCCAACAGCTGCCCCCTGAGGGCCGCCCGGTCGACCCCACTGATTATGTGACTCTAATAAAACAAAAAGGAAAGAACATAAGTTGCCAAATAATCAGACATGAGACAGCAGACAAAGATAAAAACTGAGGAAGATAATACATTTGTGTTTTGACAAGGAAATTATCTTGACAAAATTGAAAGAAGACCTGAGAAAATATTTAAACTAATGTAAAGGTTTAAAAAAAAAAATCAAAAAAGTAATCAAAAGATTCGTACATTGCTAACTCTTAAGCTGCTTCATACTAAAAATGTCACCTGTACCTGTAAAATCGTGGAGTTGAGGCAGTGCCTCCATGACAATGCTGATAAGAGGCAGGTAAAGCATAGCAACACGGGCCTTGACTTCAGGGTCGGCATAGCGAGGATCAGAGTCGTGGCTGGAAAGGAGGTTGTGAACAACGCTCACTACTTTCTTATGCAGACCGAACATCCTACAGCACACAATACGAAAGAGAAGAAGCAAAACAAATTTAAAAGGAAACGAAATGGAATGTTTTAGCTCAATCACGGGAAGATTCAGACAATAAAACACATTCACATTTAGAATCTTTCTTAATTAAAACATCTTCTCACCCCTCATTGTCTGGGTCCAGTATTACTGACAGTTCAGACAGTACCAGTCCAGCCAGATAATGCTGTTCTCTGAAGGGGACAGACAGCTCAAACATGTTGGCTATCTTTTGGTCCTGGACGTGTGTGGAGAAGCCAGAGCTCTGTGAGAGATAAGAGACACTATTAATAGTGTTGGACTGTACATAAATCTAACATCTGTACGCTGAAATTTTCAGAGTGTCAGCCTTTTAAGAGTAAAAATTGACCTGCGATGTTGCTGAGGACACAGAGGGAGAAGGAGAGGCAGGTGGTGTGAGCAGGCTGCAGGGCAGGTTGAGGGTGACGTAGTGTTCATGACTGCAAACAATCCTTAAGAAATCAAGCCGCAAAGACTCCAGGGTTGGGTTCTGTAAAGCATAAAGCTTTGTGGACACCTAGAAAAAGGTAACAGAAAATACTCATTTACATATTACAAACAAAAATGGAGCATGTGCAGTAAAGGAAAGTGTTGAAATGTCATCACATATTAGGCTGTTATAGTGCTGTAAATAAAGCTGAAATGCACAAAAAGGAGATCCACGCTTTAAATAGTTTAATGAAGGCCTAATCAGAAATTTCGGCACTCACCTGGCTTTTTTCCAGTCATACTGATCCTGACAGCCATGGCAATTTAAAAATTAAAAACCAAAAGACCGAGAAAAACAAACTCATTTACCTGTTTCCAGTATGCCCTAATCAGGCTGAAGACAAAACCTCGGTCCATAACTGACAGCAAGTCATTGAGAAAGAAGGCCAGGCTCATGTTCAGCCTCTCCACCAGCTCCAGATCCTGAACGGATGAGAAAACATGCTTTATACATGTCACGGGCATGCCTTGGAAATTACACCCCAAAACTTAATATGCCACAAAATAATGTCCAGAAATGACAAAAATATATGAACATACAACTTCTTTTACAGTTTTAACAACTCATAAGATTCCTTTTTCCAACTTTCCCATATATAACAATCCTGCAAATTCCTGTTCCAATCCAAACTGACAAGCCTCTTACAAACACCTCAAGACACAGAACTGGGTCATTATTTACCTTTTGGAAGCGAGACACAATGTCACCAGCGATGGTGCTGACCAGAGCTGTGATGTCGTCCATGAAGCGTTCTGGGAAACGGTTCTTCCTGGGTGACTCTAAGCGGTCAGTGAAGTAAAGGTGGTGGGTAATACTCTTCACCTGAGGTAAAGGTGTTCATTGGGTTAAAACATAAGCTGTTGGCAAGTTTTATTATCATTATTAATATTATTTTTTATTTTTACACAAAAAGAACAATGTCAGACAGACCCACATGTGTTACACTTTATCCAGATTTTGTTTTCTTACCATGAGTTCAAAGAAAAACCAGGCCTGTTGCAGAGCACCCTCACGTACACTTCCACTGCTCACCACCCACTGGAGAGCCAACTCTTCATGGAAGAGCTGAGTCAGAAAATCAAAACGGAGACAAAGAAAGAGGGATGGACAGAGAGGGAAAGGGAAAGCAGTACAGCCAGACAGAGATAATGTGAGGCACCAGAAAAAGTAACCAAGCATAATCTATACTTAGTTCGCCTGGTCAGATAGATCTCAAAATGTATTTATTTTCATGGGTTATGACATAAAAGAAGTTTTAGATTGGCTACAGACATAACCTGCTAGCAGGTATCAACTGTTGTGACCAGGAATATAGAACAAATAAGAACGCGTACTAGATTCTCTATATGAAAGAACAAGACAGCCCAGTAAAGCTTCTGCTCCTCCAAAGCTGAAAATGAACTTCATTGCAGACAGTTAGATATTAATAAAAAAAAAAAAAACTGTTATAGACGTGTGCAACATTTTTGCTTTTAACAAATGATGCACTCCTTTCACCATGGAAACTGCAGTATTTTGTAGTGCGACCTAATGTATATGACTAAAATACATTTCTCTCTTTTAAAGACAGAAAAATAATTCTAGTTTTACAAAGAACAACATTTTTTAATTAATTAATTAATTAATTTTTTTACATTTGGTCGTCTTATTATGCAAAAATAACATTTTTCGAGTTGTGTGTATTTTATGCAACACTAAAATCCACCACAAGTCTGGCTAACATACTGACTTTTCATCAGACTGGTAAGTCTTAAATACATCATTTTAAACCTGTATTGTACTGCCTACTGGAAAGAATTATTTTATTAAAGAGTTTAAGGTTGTTATAGCAGACACACAGCTTGGTATAAAACACCAAGTAAACTACACCTGCTTAAAAATTC
The DNA here is from genome assembly GCF_057382185.1 of Mchenga conophoros. Classification (NCBI taxonomy): domain Eukaryota; kingdom Metazoa; phylum Chordata; class Actinopteri; order Cichliformes; family Cichlidae; genus Mchenga; species Mchenga conophoros. The sequence continues at coordinate 7,028,171 of NC_140542.1, forward strand.
TATTATAAATTGAATTTTTTCAACCTAAGTGAAAATTATGAACTTTGTCCCGATACGACACTAAACATACCCGCCCACCTGTCTGTATGTTTACTGGTAAGTATGTCCTATGGTAACATAGCACCTGACTGAAAGTCAAACAGTATCAGATTTTTTTAAATGAAAACCAGATACAATTTGCACTCTGTGACTGAGCGGTGGACAATAAAAAAAGACTTTCCAATAGTCAGTGTTAGCCAGATTACAACCAACATTCACATCACATCAAAATATCCTCATATTGAGAACAAGAGGCAGATCGGTGACATACAGCATTCAACAAGACTCCACAACAACCAAATACGACATCAATCAATCCAGAGGCACACATCCACAGACAAGACAGGTGAGGAGGAGGAGGACAAGAGGTGGCTGGGGGTCGGCTCCTCCCCCAGTGCAAGTGGCTCTACCTTTTTTGTGGGCAACCGTCCTGTTAAAGTTTGCAAGAAACTGGCGCTCTCAGTGTGCGAAGACATGCGATTGCCACAGCGCTCCATGGCCTATGAGTGGGATGAATGGAACGGTGACAGCAAGGTTAGTGGAGGAGCAACGAGAGAGTGGGGTTGCACCTTCTTCCTCAGCACACAGGCAAAACGTGCGTGCTGAGTAACACAGCCCCCTCACACACACACACTTTTGTGATCTGTTGGACATTTTCATACATGAAGACACAAAACAACAGACACAGGACAGGGCCACAGCACTTGAAAAGCATTGTACCCATAATCTAAAACAGCTGATACATCAATAGTTTGAGCATCTTATGGTAGAGATGCAAAATGGCTACACAAAAGTGCAATCAAATGTAGTCTCAACATTAATAATGCTTTTGTGCAACACTGTAGCCATTGCTTAATAATGAGCCATTCTGCATCCCTCCAGGTAAATACAAGACCTCAGAGATGGTTTTATTGCAGGTAGCTGGACAACATCCTATGCTAAATGCTTATTATGAATGTGCTCTGCCAGTCTATGCACATTTACTGTGGTAAGCTAGGTGTGATTCTATGGCTACAATATGCCCATTTATTTTTATATTTGTATAAATTAATATGTTATGACAAATTAAAATGACAGAGGACTTAAGATCACATTAAGATGGAAATTGAGGCAGACAAAGACCACACACGTAGATGCACAGTCACACTCACAGATATACCATGCTCCAGAAATAAATGAACTGTGGTTGAAATGAGGGGTGTTAGGAGAGGGTCATGCAGGTTAACTAGCTGAGAGCAGAGGAAATCCATAGAGGGAAAGAGGGATTTTTTTTTAGGGGGGGGGGGAGATAAATTTTAAAAAAAAAAGCATAAAAAAAGAACGACTAGTCTGCTGATGGAATTCTAACACAACTCTCGTTTTCTCTACCAACCCAATTATTCTCTGAAAGATTGTGTTGGATTTAGGCTAGCAATGACTGATCACAGTAAACCCAGAAGAGAGGTCAACAATATCTGAGAAACTGCTACCATGGATTGCTCTGGCCTATATTTGGATACATCTTAATTTTGGCTACTTTTAATGCAGATACAGAGAAAAAAAGAGATGTGTTAGATGTGATTCGCAAAGAGGGCTGACACCTAAGACTAACATGACTGGAGGGTCATGGAGGCGGCTGTGACTCCCACGTATGGGATTAATGGGAGGGTTGTGACTTGAGGTATAACAGAATACTGTAATATTCTGAAGTTTTGGTCTTTTATGTCTTTGTCTTTAGAGTCTTTGATACTAGCCACTTTGTGTGTGGTTTAGAAATATGTGTACTTTGAATTTTTAAAAAAGCAAAATGTGGTCCGCATCACAGCCAGGTCACTTAAAACCACTGCAAAGAGCTTGAAGGATAGGCTGAAAATATTAATGAAAGGTGTGAGCATGACAAAATAAAAAGACACAAAAATGAAAAACCTTAGAATGGATAAGCACTGATATACCCGATATGCCTCGCTATTAATGATTCCAGCAAAGCACACAACTAAGCCAAAACTCCAAATATCTCAGTATCCCTTAAGTGTAGGTTGTTTTTGTCGTGAGGCAAAGTGGAGGACGGGGCATTCATAAAACCACCTGCATGGTTTCTGGAGCGGACCCAGGGCTGGATCCCCAGGGGGCACTCTTAGAGCCCATGGTGTTCACCCACGAGTTGGATCGGTCTAAGCCCTAGGGGGGCCAGGGTCAAAGGACACAAGGCAGGCAGGAAGCAAGGGAACAAGCGAGCAGCACGGGGGGGAGAAGGAGGAGGGAAGGAATAATGACAAGTTAAAGAGGTTCAGAGGTCAGGACAGCTGGACGATGCCAAGGGCCTCAAAACGGTTAGCTGTCAGTAAATTAAAAATCATCACCACATAGGAGCAAAGCACAAAGGTTCTCTCTCTCCCTTTCCTTCTCTGCGTTAAACCCCCACCCAAACAACAACTACCCCTCCCTAAGAGACAAGAGAAGAATGGTTTAGTTAAGTATTAGCAGCAAAAGGAAACTCATCAAAAAAAGGGGCTGCATCCATCATGTCATGGTTACAAATATAGCAAGACCATTAGAAAGGCACATTACATCATTCAGTCACTGTTCACGTATTTGTTGGGTTTTTTGAGGGGGTTATATGAAAAAAAAGTTTGAAGTGGGAACTCCCAAATTATATGAGACAAAATACATGACCTCAATTAAAAGAATAAAATGAAATAAAAAGGAACAAAGAAATCAAAAAAAGACTGAAGAGACTATACTACTGTTAGAGTCCTCAGAAAAGACATGGCTATTGAAACAATATTTAATCTTGACTGATTTGACTTTAAACTAAATACAACGTACATTTTTCACAATGCATAATAAGCATTATTTGTGCATAGCATGTGAGTGAGTGAGTATATGTGTGTGACAGGTTGCTCGTACAACGGTTGGAGAGATAAGATGTTCAAGCTTGTGTTTGCACAACGCTCATGCAGTTTACATGTTGATAAAACTGTGGGTCACTGTGCAGAGGGAGGCCTCTACCTTGTGTGGTTTAAGATACACATATTCAGTGCAAATACCTTACACGAGTCTGTCTAAAAATACATCACAGAGCAAGAGCTCCTACATTACAACAGTGTTAAATAATTAACTACAGTATCTGACATCCACATGGAGTATGTATGAGCCAAATTTAGAGCAAAGTGCTCCCAAAAATATGAGCGTGCGTTCAGGCCACATTTGGACCACATGTAAGAATTTTAGTGCTTCGTTAAAGATTTAACAGAAAACTGAATGACCACTCAGAGAAAGGGTCGTGTATGACTTGAAGACCTTACCTTGCTGCCAATGATGGAGCGGACCTCATCGTCAGGAGAGGTGGGCGTACCGGAGATGTCGGGGTTACTGTTGCTAAGACTACGGGAGCGGTTGAGGTTAAGGCTGGCTGGTCGAACAGCTGAGCGAGCCATGGTGGCATAGTGAACCGAACCTCCCAACCCTCCTGGGCCTTTGGTGACACACAACAGAAAGAAAATGAGGAAAATAGGACTTCGATGAGCCACTGCACCTAACTATCCAGTAATTAACCCATCATTTCAGAGTAGTTTATTAACACTTCTGGCAGTGGATGGCTTAACAACAAAAGCCACTGCAAAAAACCCCAAAAACCTGTATATACCAAATACAAGCCAATACTAGGGATGGGTACCGGTATCCGGTGCCATGACATAAACGGTAGTAACCAGACCGAAAAGCAGCGCACATTTCGGTGCTTTATTTTTTCCTGAAATGTCATACACTTTGGATTCCAGCCAATCATTTTACCTTTGCAAGCGTAGTAGGCGGGCCCAGGTACGTACGTTCTTTTAGAGCAGAGCTACAGGTTAAAAATGCCCAAGGCGAAGCGGTCCAAGTCTGGCTGTACTTCACAGCAAAAGATGCAAACTCAGCAGCCTGCAACAAGTGCTTTAAGCTGATACTGTGCAAAGGAGGTAACTTCTCGAATCTGAGGAAACACCTGGCGACGTATAGCATTTTGTTAAAGCCGAGAAATGCGCCGTATTTGATAGCTTGCTGCGAGACCTCACACCGAGCGCATCTACTGCGGGTGTGGTGCCTGTTATCGGACCCGGAGTTAGCAACATCCCCCAAAAACCCGAAGAATAGAGTCCTGGCCCCTAGCCCTGCCAGTGTAGCAGAAATGATGACGGATGATGATGCAGCAGCAGCTGTTCTTCTCTGCGTGAGTAGCTTAATGTTGTTCGTGTGTAATTTACGTTGAGTAGGCTAACCACGTTATTACATTAATGCATGTAAGGTGAACTAGCAAACATTGTCGTAGTTACATGAGGCTGTCTTCTTGTTTGATGGCAGATACTCCCTTCACCCTGGCCAAAAAGGCTAAAATGATCAAAGAAAAAGTGGAAAACAGTTAAACATGAGAGGTTTTTGGACAAAGTTTGTGTTTTTTTTTCATTGTTTAAGCACTGCTTCCAGCCAAGAGTGATACCATATATGCCCCATAGCTGCAGAAAAGGCACACATTGTTATCTTTTTACAAAAAAACAGCTGAACATGAGAGGTTTTTGGACCAATTTTGTGTTCTCCATTCTTTAAGCACCGGTTCGAGCACCGGCACCGTTTCAAAAGTACCGGTTTGGTACTGGTATCGGATAAAACCTAAACGATACCCATCCCTAGTCAATACACCAAAAAAACAACTGTAACTTTTATCCAAAGGCTAAATCTGTTGTGATGTACAGACGCTGGCCATATCTACCTGTTAAGGATGAGTTGGTGTCTGTGTTGAGCAGGTAGAAGACAAAATGGATGTGGGAGGAAAAAAATAGTAAAAGATGAAAAGAAATAGATAAAGAAAATTATGGCAGGAAGATTTGATGAGTTAAGGGTTGAAAGGGGTTAACTTAAAAGGAGAAAATAGAAGAAGATTCAGGATAAAGAAAAATGGGAGGACACTGTAGTCACTGTACCTGGCGAGGGTGAGTTGGGGTCGGTGCTGGGCAAGCGGAAGACATAGTGGATGTATGAAGACAGCAGGCTGTTGCGGCCATGCATGTCCTGGTTGGTGTCCAGGTACTTATGAAGCCGGTTCACTATGGAGGCCATCACCTCGAAACATGCTTGCCCAAGATTCACTAAAGACAAAAAGAAGAGCTTTCTGCTAGTTAACATAATTACAAGTGTAGCCTTTCGTTTTTATCTGTTGCAGGCCTTTATCATACCTATCTGTCCAGCAATGACGGGCGGGCGCACTACCAGCAACACCAACTTGTCAAGTAGAAGGTGAAGGAATCGAACTATTGGTTCAAGTTGGGATGAGTTTAGTGCTGCAATGCTGGACTTGAGCTCAGTTTCCAGGTTGTTCTCCATGATTCGCATGTCTCCTATCCTTACTGGGAACATGTGCTCATCCAGGGCATGCACCAACGCAAAGAACTTATCCAGGTACTGGTCCTAATGATGGAGAGTTGGAGGAATGGGGGTAGAGATGAGGTTAATAAGAGAGAGAAAGTTTTTTGGCAAAAACAAATGTCAGTACCATAATGTGGAAGTGGCAAACAGAGAAAATCACGTAAAAAGGAGATAAAGGAAGAAAGAAATGTGACAAAGATTAATGGATAGAAAAAAATACCAAGAGAAGAAGAGGGCAAGAATTAGAAAACACAATTGCGTACAAGGATGAAAAAGCTAAAGGGGAAGAAAGTCAACAAAAGTAAGCTTGGATCTATTCCTCTGTATTCTTTGCTAAACCAGCAAGTTGGCTCCCCGAGTAAAAACCGCAAGCCGAACATTGCTACAAGTACACAGGAGAATCCAACAAGTCTAATCTGTGCCAAGAACAGTGATTTATGAGCACATTAGTCCCAGCTGGGTTCCTAGAAGCCATGGTCAAGCCCCTCCCAACACCACAGTCAAATCAGAGATGGAGTAGGCCTCAGTAAATTACTGGTAAGGTAAGAGTCACTACCTAATAAACTGGTGCTGGGAAAGAATTACAGTTTAGGTGTGAAAATAATGTTTTTCTATTAACGTTAAGTGAAATATTTTGAGTCACATTACAATAATAAATCTGTCCATCTTTGTTTCAAAATAACAGGTTATGTTGCTATTCTAAGGTTTTACATTCTAGGACATAATTTAACTAATGAATCTGAAAAATGCACAAAACTACTGTAGCTACTGTGAAGCCGTTGTGCTTAGTACTATTACCTGTGTGTGGATGGTTGAAACAGCGACCACTTCTACATTGAATACTCCTCGGTGGTTGTCTACCCACTTCATGCCCGGGAGAGGGACCTGAAGGTACAATAACGGGAGAGTAAATCCGAGTGGCCCTTACATAACAGAGAGAAACAATGAAAGGAAGGGCCAGGTTATCTGATTTGCTTGTGATAATGCAGTATTATATACTAATGATTTCTGAAGTGCATCCTGGGAATCCCATATATAGAACACTAGTTATATTTAATATAGAAACATTAGAAGTTCTCCTTTAGCTCATCTCTCTGCATTATGCTTGTTTCATTCAATATAAGCTTAAAAAATGCATCTTACATCTGGGGAGAGAACAGAGTAGGACTGTGGTGGTTTTTCCAGAGACACGGGCAGACAGAAGTGTCCCGTTCGCAGACGCCCGTTCTGCAACATGGGAATCCACTGCACACAAAAAAAGAGAGATAAATGATAAACAATACACATACATCTTCTAAATTCACTAGGAGAATGTGAGTGACTGTTTTGAAAAAGATTTATATGCTGTGTAAACATCTCGCTAAATAAATGAATCTTTTTTTCACCCTTCCATATGTTGTACTTGTGCTATTTTCAGTTAAATTTCTTTCATTTGTGTCTTTTTGCAAATGGGGTTTGAAGTGGGTGTGTCTAAATTCACAGCTATGAAAGAACAGAGCACAAATTTGAAATTATACACACGTGCATTATCACATGATTTTACCGTGTATCCCACAGGGGTCTCCAGTGGTGTGTTCTGCTTCTGCTGGCAGCTGACATGGTAAAAGGTGAAAAGAATGTGGTGGTGGTCTGACAGAGAGGCGGGCAGTTTGATCTTAATCTCGTCATGAAAGTCCGGAGATCTACATCAATTAGTAAAAAAAAAAAAAAAAAAAAAGAATTTCATGAGTATCACAAACTGATCATTTAGAGTCAGATAATTGAGAACTAATCTCTTTTGAGTGGCTTGCACTCAATCGATTAAACTGTGTAAGCATATCATACAGTTCAGGCCGCTATCTCGATGTTGCTTCACTTGGCTGATGGTTCCGGCTACAGCCACTATAACTATAGATCTTCCACTGTCTGAACACACTGTACAAGCACAACTTAGGCATAGAGAACAGTAGAAGAGTTTCTTAGCTGTATCAAATGTGCAAGTGCGCTGTTCTACTAACTGCCTGCTCACTGGTTAAGACCTCTTCAATACTGGTGATCAGTATATGTTACTGAAGGGAGCACACGTCAGTCAGAAAATATGCAAAGGCTTTTCTCAATGCTTTCCCAGAAGGCTTTTAGAGAGTTAATTGCAAAGAATATTGAATACATTAGGCCTGTTGTTTTATAAACTGGCTTAACAGGCTTATGTGCTCCATTTTCACCCCCACAATTACAAATATTTATATCAATTGACCTAAACATATTCCATTTCCACCCTCAATTTTTAACTTGGGAATATTTGTCTCAAGTAAAGCAGGTCAAGTGATCTAAAAACAAAGAAATTATATAAACACATTATTATTCACTTCAGCTGAATTCTTACAAGTCCCTCAGGAGGAAACATTCAGAAACAAACAACCACAGCTATAGTAAGCCCATCAACAGATCTACTAAGATAGCTTCAAGGATGGAAACAACCCAAACTGCTTAAAAGGGTCATAGAAGGCAACTGATTTCTCATGGGAAGAAACAGTTTGGTTCTGGACCAGAACAGGAAAAATCCTGGAGCAAAAACAGCATTAGGAGAAACTTTTATTGGAAATGATTGTAGGTTATTGGCAGGGCAACCTCCATTAAAACCAACAGCAAATTCAAGATGGAGAAAGAAGTTCTTTCTTATGGCATTTCTTATTTTTAGAGATATACATGGTAAAATATTTTTTGCTAGTTCTAAGCGAAATGCAAACTGTATTGACATTTCTTCTTTTGAAGCAAATTCCTAGTCAAAGTGCCACTGTCACTCAGATATAAATAACAACAAAGGCACTGTCAACAATTTACACTAGTTATTAAAATGAACACCACTTGAAACCATCTAAAAATGAACTTAACCCAGTTCTAAAAAAAATAGCACTGAATGTAGGACAAGCACAGACTTTACAGTGATGTTGAAGTAGTGGTGATTTAAATTTCTGGCCTTTGTAAGCTAGCATGCTGGTGCAGTGATCAGCACCGTCACCTCACAGCAAGAAGGCTCTTTACAACTTTGGTAAATAATAAATGCTATTCTATATATTCCTTGGTTTGCAGTGGGGGTTTTTTTTTCTCCCAAACGCTTGATTTTTGTCCTCTAAACAATGAGGATGTTTTACCTGATCTGCTTGTGTTTTGTCTTTTAGGATATGTTTTTCTCTCATTTTGATACAGATCAAGGTTAACATCCTTTTTCCAGATTTTTCTGAGTAGAGTTGATTTTTGACAATGCGTTTGAAACAGCACACTATGTAGCTTATTTCAACCAAAACTAGGGATGGGTACCGGTGTCCGGTGCATAAACGGTAGTAACCAGACCGAAAAGCAGCGCACATTTCGGTGCTTTATTTCGGTGCTTTTTTTTTCCTGAGCTGTGATACACTTCTAGCCAATCATTTTACGTTTCCGAGGATAGTAGGCGGGTCCAGGTACGTGCGTTCTTTTAGAGCAGAGCTACAGATTAAAAATGACCAAGGCGAAGCGGTCAAAAGTCTGGCTGTACTTCACAGCAAAATGTGCAAACTCAGCAGCCTGCAACAAGTGCTTTAAGCTGATACTGTGATACTGTCAAAGGAGGTAACACCTCAAATCCGATGAAACACCTGGCGACGCATAGCGTTTTTTTTAAAAGCCGAGAAATGCGCCGTATGATAGCTTGCTGCGAGACCTCACACCGAGCGCATCTACTGTGCGTGGGGTGCCTGTTATCGGACCCGGAGTTAGCAATATCCCCCAAAAACCCCGAAGAGGAGAGTCCTGGCCCCTAGCCCTGCCAGTGTAGCAGAAATGATGACGGATGATGATGCAGCAGCAGCTGTTCTTCTCTGCGTGAGTAGCTTAATGTTGTTCGTGTGTAATTTACGTTGAGTAGGCTAACCACGTTATTACATTAATGCATGTAAGGTGAACTAGCAAACATTGTCGTAGTTACATGAGGCTGTCTTCTTGTTTGATGGCAGATACTCCCTTCACCCTGGCCAAAAAGGCTAAAATGATCAAAGAAAAAGTGGAAAACAGCTAAACATGAGAGGTTTTTGGACAAAGTTAGTGTTTTTTTCCATTGATTAAGCACTGCTTCCAGCCAAGAGTGATGCCATAAATCCTCTATAGCTGCAGAAAAGGCTAACATTGTTATCTTTTTACAAAAAAACAGCTGAACATGAGAGGTTTTTGGACCAATTTTGTGTTCTCCATTCTTTAAGCACCGGTTTGAGCACCGGCACAGTTTCAAAAGTACCGATTTGGCACCGGTATCGGATAAAACCTAAACGATACCCATCCCTAACCAAAACACACCTGTTGTGGTACACCACTGCAGTGTAGGCCTCTTTGTAGAAATCAGCACAACTTGACTTCCCAAATATTACCTGAGGAATAAACAACAGTTTTACAATAAATCAGATAATGAAAAATGTATCTTTTAATTATTACCAACTGCATAATAAAAGTTGCCAAGACACTAAAAGGTCTGACAGATATTACATTCATAGCTTGACTAAGATTCAAAAACAACAATCTTCATGTTTTGGAAAATCATTGTGTACCGGCATTGCATTGCTTGGATCTTCTCCGTTCATAAATTGCACTTTCACAGTGATGTTGCGGGCGGAGCCTTGGCGGTTGGCAAAGTTCAGACTCTGAGGGTTCACATATAGCAGATTTCTGAAAAATATATGTTCAAGAGCACAGACACAAAGGAAAAAGAATGCACATCAGAGATTCAACCACACTGGAATTAAAAGACAGGAATAACACAGTAAAGAAGCATAACACAAACCTTAGAGCAATTTACTTTTATATCAAAATCTTTTTGCAACTGAGACGTTTAACATACAGATTCATATTGTTTACATTTTCCAGGCCTTAAAATACATCTAGGAAGCAGCAGTGTTACTCATCATCACAAGGTAAACTATTATAAAGTGGTAACTTTAATACACCTCAGCAAATTTTATAATACTGCGTAGCACATTTTCAAATACAGATTTGAAAAATAATCCAAAAGGAGGGCCATATCATTTGACTACGTAAAGAGGATTAATGACCTTTAACTCTAATAACCAAGTGTCTCTGAAAGTGCTTGACCTACTTACCTAACACTGTTACATCAGTTTCCACGAACTGATCAATTAAAAGGGGCAAGGCTCCCACAGCAGCTAAACCTATTCTGACTGGTACTTAAGGGAGGCTTGGCCTGTCAGTAACCATGAAAGGTAACCATTGCAAATAGACTTTACTTTTCAGAATGGGTTAGATAAGAGGGGAATGGGAACTGTATAAATCACTACAAAAGGATATTAACTATCTGCAATGATTTCTAATATTTTAAGATGGGTACTGAGAGCGTGGCATTATCGTCCGTAATTTCGTGCAAAGAAGGAAACCAGAATAATGTGTGGAGAATAAACGGCTGAGGGCCCTGGGGAAAATTTTCCGAATTTGAGATGCTATTTTTCCAATTTTATCAACTGCCACTTCACAAGAATTGCTTCCATGTGAAGTAAGTCTCCCTATAAGCCAGACTACTTTGGTTTACACTGGACGTTTTTTGCAATTAATTCATATACATGAGATAAAAGGCACCTGGTCAATCTCTTGTTTTACTTCACAATCCCATTCATTGTTGCCAAAATGTGTGTGGTATACTCGTTACTGAACTGTTGGGAAGGAGGAGGAAGCCCCAGAATAGGAAGTGTAAAGCAACCTGGGATCAGCTGACAAACCGCAATGACGTAGTCGATTCTGTGGGGGATAACCCCACAGAGACCGCAGCTGGAACCACAAGTGACAAGGAATCGTGGGAATCTTTGTCTAATGATTAAAAATCTAATCCATCTTTTCCTCTGTTAACATCCATCTAGCATGTCCTAGTAATTGTCATGGCTGTTCTGAAGCATGCTGCTGAACTGAAATAGACCCCAAGATGACATTACTGTGGCAGAGCTGAAATACCCATAAAAGCACAAATGGAAGCATTCCTGATTGGTCACTTCACCTCATCCGATTCAACTTCAGTTAATAAGTACACATGTGAAAGCAAACTTTACAATGTAGATGGCACTTAGGCACAGTTACTATTTTGAGATGAGGGGCTCCATAAGGGAAAACTGGCACCGTTTATCAGCTCTAAATAAAACATTAGCTTTCTAATAAACAGATTAGATGTTGTTGGAAAAATTTCCCAGTACGAGTAATTATAGAGTATTAAAAACTGAATTATTAATTTAGTAGGATTCTCAAGTGCTTCTTGATCTATGTGACCTGGTAGAGGTAGATTACACTCCACAAGTCCAAAACATTACCTTTGTCACACAATGTTCTGAAGGATTTTTCATATATTCTTCAAGACTGATAATGTAGTACAATAATGCAGTGAAATAATTGTTCTAGACTTGTTAAGGTAAGAATTCAGAGTTACTTTTTTAGACCCATTTTAAATTTATTTTTAAGCTAACAAAAATCTATGTTTTAACATTAAAAAGTGCATTTCTTTAAATGCATTACATGGAGACAATTTCCACTTAGTCACAAATACCCCAACCTGCTAATTAACCAGTACAGAAGAGTGGTGTCCTACCCACCAGCCAACATATAGTGAGATATTCAAGGACATGAAAATATGTTTCTACATCCCTTGAGTGAGAATTTGAAATCAGATGTCTCTGACATCAAAACATTAAGCTAGCATGTTTGAGATCTGCCTGAGTCACAGTAATAGGCGTCTTTGGACATTCCAACAAGTTATCAAATAGATGCAGTACGAGAAAGAAGTGAAACAACTTTATGGATGCCTGTCTGGGTATAAGTCCGCTGACTATCAACACAAAAATTCGAGGATGTGCCGTCTGCAGTTAAATGATGAACTCCAGCATGAGAGGTTACATGTTAACTCTCAAGTATCTTCAAGTTAGTCAAAACAATAATCACTGTACTGGAATGGAGTCTAGAGAGCTAAATATTGTTAGGAACTTTATGCCAATAAAGTAAATTTCTGGCCCATTTACTCAGTCCTTCTTTTCCTTACCAAGTTTGTTTCCTCCCCTTTTCATATAAAAGACCAGGAATCACTCCAACCTGAGCTACTAAATCCTTAAAACCACAAATTACTAGCAAGCTCATTATAACGACTGTGTGGTATTTTAATGCATAGTAACTGTAAATTTAACAGTTTAAGCTAACGCTAATTAAGAAAATAAAGAAACAAAACTAAAAACTTGTTTTTATGGACAATTTCAAGCGTTTAACTATTTGCTTTATTTTTTTAAATGCAGCAATGTGTTACTATGACAAAATTACAACATTTATATTCCAGTTAAATATTACACCAAAACATTTTTACTGATTAGTTCCACCATCCACCACAGTTGAAGGTCAGCATATTTTACTTCCACTGCAAGCCTATAAAACTGTTTTTTGTTTTTGTTTTTTACGAGTGATCCTAGTGCACAGGAATGATTCGTTAAAAGCTGCAAGCTAATCAGAAAACTCAGTATATCCCACACACAAAAACAGGCCATGACATATCTGAAGGGACAAAATGAGTGAGCAATAAAACTGTGATGATGAGTGCATAATATCCAAACTCTCTGAAATCATTCATACCCAGGAGCTCAAACCTGGCACAGATGACAGACTCTATCCCATCTCCAGACAAAAAGAGAAAGAAGAGCAAGAGAGCGAGAGAGAGAGTGTGTGTGTGTCTGGTGTGAGGCTGATTCAGCAGGATGCTAAATCAAACCCAGGAGCATTAATTACACACAGCATTATCAATCAGAGCCCAGTGAGTGCAGGGTTATAAGGTTTGAGATTGATCAGGCTGACGATCCATCAAAACAGCAGTGGTCATTGTTGGCTTTCTGCTGATCAGCTAAAGTGCTGGAGAGCAGGGTAGGGTGTGGTATGGAGAGAGGATTGGGGTTAAATGGTTAGTGTGTGTGTATGCGAGTGTGTGTGTGTGTGTGTGGGGGGGGGGGGGGGTAGACACATGTCGTTCGCACACTGCTGTGATTTGTTTGTTCAGAAGAAGGAGGGGTCAAGGGGGATTTGGGAGGAGGTGGGGTACATGGCTAAAAACATAGTAGGGATTAATGATCAGCTAATCCCCCCGCCTTTACTGAGAGGGCAGTATATAACACGAGGCAGCTCGACATTCTCGTATTGCTTTAGCAGCAAACAAGTCTAGCTTAGCAGCAGAGGCAGCAGAGAGAAGAGTGTAGAGGAGAACACGAGTAAAGCTAAAGCAGGGTTCTAGGACTGGAATAGAAAAATCATCATGAAGGTATTTTTCCTGTTGCTGGTGCTAACCAGTTCAACCGTAGCTGCCCCCCTGGAAGCCTCGGGGAGACAAGAACACCCGACCCTGCCTTCCCAGGCTTCCACCACAGCACCGATCCAACCCGAACCCAGGTCTCGCTTTGCCATGCTGGACGATGTTCGCCTACTAGCAAACGGCCTCCTCCAGTTAGGCCAGAGTTTACGAGAGTTCGTCCACAAGACCAAGGCACAGATCAACGACATCTTCCAAAAGCTCAATATTTTTGACCGCTCTTTTTACCAGCTCTCAGTCGTCACATCGGAGATTAAAGAGGAAGAGGAAGAGCTCAAGAAGACCACTAGCTATTTGAAGGCCAACAATGAGGAGATCAAGAATTTGTCACTGGAAATCAACTCGAAGATCAACAACATTCTGCAGGAGCGCACACAACTGCAGAGCAAGGTGGGGAACCTTGAAGAAAGACTGAAGGGCTTGTCGCAGAGCATGGTCCCTGCCGATCAGCTTAGTGAAATCACATCTCTCAAGGTAAGATGCTTCAGCAGCTAAAACTTTACAACACAAGTCAGTCAAGATATGCTCGCTGAATAAGGAGCAGATAAGCTGTGTTTGTGCAGCGTTTGTCCACTAAACAGATTTAACTGCATTTTACAAACTGAGTTAACTGAGGATAATTTTTGTTTTACATTTTTCCTGAAAAACTTTCACATCAACACATGAGACTCAAAGTATTATATTTTTTAGGAAGTGATTGAAGCTCAAGATAAAACAATTGGCAATCTTCTGAAAGCTGTGAAGGAGCAACATGATCAGCTGGACTACCAGAAAATAAAGATTAAAAACCTGGAGGAAAAGGTACTTGTAGTAGAAATCATTATATTTTGCCTTTCAAGGGAAAATATCTGAAATCACTGAGAATCTAATTTGTTACATTACCAATGCACATTCTGTTTAAACTATATATAAAACTATTTAAAATGAGTGACTCACTTGCATCTCCTGCAGCTCAGCTATGAGAGTTTTCAAGATACAGCTGATAAACTAATGGACTCTGACTACGAAACTCTTGATATGTTTGAATATCTGAAAGGAAACTCAACTGGCCTGGAAACAAGTGGTAATTACTTAATATACTCAAATATCTTTCTAAATGCCAAACTTACTTAAATAAAAGTAGAGTTAAGGAATTAATTTGGCTTTTCTACACTGTTATTTTTTTCAGATTTTCCCATGGACTGCACTGACGTGTTTAACAAAGGAGAAACAAATAGTGGTGTCTACGTTATCAAACCAAACCAATCAGAGCCGTTCAACGTTTTCTGTGAAATGAGTTCAGGTGGGTAAGCAATCTTGAGTTCTCATCAAAGACGTCCAAATACCATTTCTGCATTCACAAGCACTGACATTTTTTAGATAACACACTGGCATTTATGATTTCTACAATGACTGAGGAAAGAGCAAAAAAAAAAAAAAAAAAAGAAAAGAAAAAAAAAAAGAAAAAAAAGTTGATAACCTACTCACATTATTTATGACAAAACTTTTACATTCCCTGAAATATTTCTTTATTCTTTTACAGAAGGGGGTTCAACAGTCATCCAGCGCAGGGTTGATGGTTCGGTGGATTTTGATCAGACATGGGAAAAGTACGAAAAAGGTTTTGGAGATCTAGAAAGTGAGTACACTTTATGGTTTAAATTTTTAAATAAAATATTCTATTTTTAGAATTAACAGAAAAAATGACAGTCTTTACTCGTAATAAACATTCATTTTTCACAAATGTCATGGCATATTCAGGAAAAAAATATATACTGAAAGTAGCAGAAAACAATAGGGGATGACACAATATAAAGAAAAAGCCATAATCAACTGATCAGAACAGTTCCTAAATATTTTCTATTAAAGTAGAAAATCTATTGTGTCAGCAGTGTCTTGGTTGCAGGAGCATTTGTAAGTGCTCCCTATAGCCTTGGTCACAGGAAACAATAATTGTCAGATATCAGCCCTGAACGACTTCCTGTATTATCCGAGCACACAGCCAGTTTGGCAGCCTTCCCTACAGCACTTTGTATGCTCATACAAGCACTCATAACCCATTTACAACAAAAAGGCTCTTCATCTGCAAAAGATGAGTTTCAACCTTCTTTCACAGCTACCTGCCTAATGATTACAACCCACATGCTACTAACAGCATGCTTTTAATACCTGGTTGACCCAAAGTCTGCTGGAAGTTAATTACAATTTTCAAACCATTATAAGATGAACTGAGACTTCAGAGTTTCTGAGATTTGTTTTTCCTACAAATAAACAAAATAAATTTGATTTGTCACACAGAGGACTTCTGGCTGGGCCTAAAAAAGATTCACAGCATTACACAGGAAGGTGTTTACATCCTTCGCGTTGATTTGGAGGACTGGAAGGAGGAAAAACACTGGGCTGAATACCGCTTCTCACTGGAAGGTCCCTCCAAGGACTATAGTCTACGTGTCAGCCATTTCTCAGGTGACCTGCCTGATACCATGGCCAACTGCACCGGCATGAGATTTGCCACAAAAGACAGAAACACAGACAGCAACCAAAACTCCAACTGTGCACGCAGCTCCACAGGTACAATCCCAAGTCACAGTATCTTGGAATGTTTCTCCACCATAGTAATAAAATAAATAATTATCTCTGATGAAGACATTTTTTTCTAAACAAGACAAAATCACATAGCTAAGACTGATATATGCTGATATAATTTCCTATCTTGACTCCCTGGCAGGTGGCTGGTGGCTCAATGCTTGCGGTGAAACCAACCTTAATGCAAGGCATGTGTGGCTGAGACCAAAGGGGCGCTTGATGAGGAGGAAGGGCATTCACTGGAGGCCAACCACAGGCTCTTCCTACTCACTCAAGATGACCAAAATCTCCATTCGACAAGCTTCAACTGCTGATATCTCCAACTGAGCCCCCTGTCCACACACTATATAATACTATTGGCTTTTTTTCCCAATACACGGACATCCAAAAAGTTCAACAGGAGGGGGAAGTGACATAACACAGGCCTTCCATATGTCCAGTCTTAATTCACCCACATCATTGAGCAGATTCCTCCCTAACATTATTCGGCCATTGGTTAGTGCTCACCACCAGATAGCAGAACAAAAAAATGTCAGACGTCAGCAAATGCCGACCTGTTGCACCGTGGCACACAGGTTGTTAACCTACTGTGTCTGATCAGACAAGGACAGTAAGTAGAACTGTCATTATGCAACATTTGTCATCGCTTGCAAAACAGACATATTGATCCACATCAGCAACCTAATTCAGAATTGATTGCAAAGCAATACATTGCAGTGATATAACAGCAAATGAGGTTTCTGAGAATAGACTACAATTTTGAAACCCACACTGCTTAACAACCATTAAGGTGAACTTGGATACATTTATGACAACAACAAAACAAGGTATTTTAAAGTATGTTTGGAAGAACTACATGTTCAAAGTGGCTAAAGGGACAAATACCAACAGATTACTACATAAAGCATGCAAGTTATGCAAGTCAAGGTAAAAAGATCATCTCCTGCTTCTGAAAAAAGTCCACTACAAACTAGAAAGCTTTAGACAGCGCACTGATTTTTCTTTTTCTTATTCTTTTATATTTTTTTTTATTCTGTATTTAAACTATGATATGATATGATTTATGCAGGTACCGCTAGAAAATGATAATTTCTGTGTGTTTCCTACATTATTGAGTCATATTGACTTTTGCTCATTATTACAAAATAACCAACTGTACTGTAAAGGTTTTCATACTAACACATCACTGTGAGAAGCAGCTTAGTGTGCTAAAATCATATTTATGAGGCCAAAAATAAATCTACCTGTATAAAAACAAAACAAAACTATGGTACTATTTCTTTGTTTGATTTTGTCTTGAACCAAATGGAGTTAAATAAGTAAAGAGGACATGTTGAAAGGTTGACACACTAATGAAAATGAGATCTAAGGAATAAAACCACTCCACTTAACTCAGTTCGGCTAACTATCAGTCACAGGCCAATTGCATCTGCAGACAGTCAGGCCCTGTCAGCACCTGTCTGGTAACGTCTGGATGTAATCACCTAATATTGGTCTATCAAAATATACTGCTCAAAGAAAAAAAAAAGAACAAACTGAAAATCTTTACTGATATAGACTCATGTAACAATAGTAAATTCATACTTCATGTAATCCCTTGAAGTTTTCAGCAGTACAACATTGTATGCTAACATAAAATGCTCTGGATGGAACACAACAGAAAAAATGGCAGGTGTAATTTTTAAAATACTCCTTACATAGTTTATACTGCACAGTAATATAAATCCTGTCAACGCTGTTTCATATTTTCTAATTATTATTAATTATTATTATTAATAATTATTATTAATTTATTTTAACCCTTAAATAACCCTTTTTTGTTTTTAATTCACTTTAGCTTCAATTAGTTTCCAGATTGGAATTTCTTGTTTCACTTCAGTTTTTATTGTTTGAAAATGTTAAGGTTTTTTTTTTCCATATATTTTTATTGAAATTTTTTATAGTACAATACAAACAAATGTTGAACACCCTCACATTCACACACCCATCCATACATCAAACCTGCCTACATCACATTCAAATGTAGAAATGAGCATAGTTCTCACAGTAATACAAAAATACAATGGGTTAGGATAGACTAAATGTTAAGTTTTACTTCATTTTTGATTAATTTCAGCGTTAGTTTTGGTCTTTAAAATTATTACTGAATAAAGGGCAAATGTCAGAGGCTAAGATTGAGGACAATCAGAAAAGATATTAAAATAAAAACACACTTTTTGACTGCGAGTTGACTCACAGCCTTGTAGACACTGCAGGTCTCAATAAACACATCCATCAATAAAATACATTTTTTAACCAGTGAGCTAAAGAGTGAAGTAGTATTTAGATGTTGAGTTAAGTACAAACTGGTTTGAAATTCATTTTTTGTGTAATCTCGATGTCAAAAAGACAAATAAACAACCATTAAGACATTATTCATTCACTACAGATGTTTTTTTCTGTACCTGTATATGGTGTTCGGCACATAGACGTCCCTGGCAGGAAACTCAAGGATCTCCCTGGTGGGACGCACCCTGCTGTCTGGGTAAGGCTTAACCTGCAGGAGGTCAGGGGTCAAGCAGTAGTGGGGGTTCTCCGGAGCTGGAGAAATGTCCAGCTTCAACTGGGCTGTGGTGAGTGTGTGAGTAGTCAGAGGAAGGGGAAAGGAGTGTTAAAGAAAGAGCAAAGAATCATTTTCAGATTTCAAATCAGGACAGTCAAAGGAAAGCATAAATTCCACTTTTAAGTACCTGTGATAGGTCTGAGTCTCCTCAGCACTGAAGACGGTCTTCTCATATCAGCTAAGAACTTATACAAATCTTCATCACTAAGTCTGTCTCCCTCCTAAAATAACATGTAGAATAAAAAACCATGAGAAAATGACAAAGGGAAGGAAAAGTAATCTAATACTAATAATCTACTATCGTGTGAGCAAGCACATTCACATGGACCTGTTTAAAGAAGTTGGTGATGGTAAGTGTTGCAGGTCTAAAACCTGTCAGGCTACATGATTCATCTCCACTTGTGGTTCTCTCCAGAGAACGCCTTCCCATAATGCTCGAGTTCCTCCGTTCAGACCATGAGCCTTTCCTCTCTAAAAAGATACAACAAAAACAAACTCAACATTTTAAAGCCCACATTTATTTTCCACTCTGAACATGCAGACATTGTTCTAATCTGCCATAGCAACAGAAGGCTGTCGCCACCAGTCAGCATCAAAGATAACCTCTAAGGTCAAAGGGTAGTCAAACACCAAGGGTCACAGTAAAAATAACACAGCAGGGATCAATATGATGTTGCCCTGTTTGTTTCTAAAGCACGCCAATTTACTGAAATGTCCATGCACCTAATGCATGACTGCCATGTCTGTTATGGTCTCTTCAACTAGACCATGTGTGACATGGAAAGTGGGCATAAAAAACACTGGCATGTTTTTTTTCCTACTCACTGGAACTTTTGATATCATTCTGAGATACATGGTCAACGTCTACAATTACAGTTAGAAAGCTTGCATTAAAAGAAGATGGTTAGACCTGAGAGGCTCATCTCTAGCTCTGTATCTCTCTCCAGGCTGCCTGCACTGTTAACAATGTTCATTAGATGGATGGCGGTCCACGCAAAGGGCATTCGGTAGCGCCCCAGACGTTGGCAGAACTGCTCTGACTGGCCTCGAAGCTTCTCCAGCTTCTCCTTGTTCTATAAAAAAATAGAAATGTTAACGTAAATACAGGGTTTGTGGTACATTAACAATGAATCAGAATTCTTTTTGTTTTAATTTTTATTCACTGCAACAAAATTAGGAGATGACCATGAAAAGGAATGTACTTTTAAATGAGTACTTGCAGTTGCAGAAACAGTAATGAATAAAAACATTTATTATGACATCACATATAACTGAAATACATCTGAGACTGAGCTTTCGTGGTATTCATCATTTAATTCACTCTCATTGTACCTTGGCAGCGTCTGACTCTTTGAAGACCATATAGGGCTCTGCGCACTCTCCAATATCACCCTGCTGCAGTACTTTTTCCAGCTGTTGACAAAGCAAACACAGCCTTCAGTAACTACACTCACGTGCAGTGAAACAGGTCAGAAGATGGGTGTCAAATTGTGAAAGGACAGCAGGTTTCTTCAATTAAGCTTTATCTTTCATACTAAGTCAAACACTGCAATGAAAAACTGTCCAGTGTTTGTTTTGGTTGATGTAATGTATTCTGGTGCTATCAAAGAGGGACAATAAGTCAAGGTTTTACTTGTAATTTATTCAAAGACATTTCTGTAAGAGAAACATGAAGCCTCAAGTACCCTTATACTGATGGCATTGCATAATCATGGATATCTAACATTCAGGGAAACCCGCTATTAGTACTCTTTTACGTATTACAAAACAAAAGTTGACAAGAGAGATGAAATTCTAGCATGACTGTTTCACCTTGATGACTAGGAAGACATCCTGGGAGGGGTAGGTAATGGAGAATATGGCAGAGCGAGCCAGCGTGGAGATGGCTGCTGTCTGAATGTGAGGACGCAGCATCGCTTTTGTCTGCTCAGAGTTTAGGTCAAAGAAAAAGTTTTCTGATATCTGAAGGACACATGAAACAGACACACGGATAATTATTATTTGACCAAAACACCTGTTAAATGTAATCATAGCACTACGCCATCACAACTATTATTATTTAATTGTAATTTCTGATGACTCTATTACTAAAGCATGGCTTCTTGCTCGTGGAGGCTGGCAAACATGTTAACATCTCAGTGATGAATAAGCCACCAGAGAAATTTATGGAGCCGTGAAGCGGCATTATATATGAGAGATCTACTTATCAAGGCATCTGCTACCCTCTAGTGTTTGTTAGCTAAAAGGGAACAGAAAGAAGCGGCACTAGATAAGGTTGTTCAGATATATACATAGTTCCAGAGTATGATTTAACGGCATTCCCAAAAACATAACAGGCCCACAACATAAAATTTAATAGCCCACTCATCAAATTCGTTTGGCCTCCCAACGATTTTAACGGTTTGCAGAAGTGACCCAACAACTCAGAGCTGAGGAGGCACTGAGTAAAGCATAACAGCTTACCTTTTTCTTTTCCTTGACATCATATAAGGCCAAACTAGCAAATATGGGTTCAATTTCGATCTCAAACCTTCAAGGTGGAGAGAAAAAGGAGTGGATCAGCAGAAAGCAGCAGTTAAATAAAAGAGCTACATGGCGTTTTTTTCTTTTCTGAAAAAGGCCGTCTACCACTTACTTCAAGGACAAGCACTTGACGAGTAGCCTCTGTCCAAAGTGTTCTTTAGGTACTTCAGGCACACAGTGGCGCTCAACGGGCTCCTCCTACACATTCACACAAACGTGTGGGGTTAAAAAAAAAAAGACTGAATTGCACAATAATTTTATCAGTTATGTAAAACTGTTTAAACTATAAATTTAATGGAGACTAGCAGAAAAGGTTTTAAGGATATGGAAAGGTGCTTACTGTACCTCATCGAGGGCGGGGTGCAGAGCAAAGAGTTCACGGTGGCGGTTGGCCTTGCGCTGGTCTTCGTTATGCCGGTCAATCTCCTCATTGGGGGCACGGTCAAGGAGGTGAGGAAGCAGGGCATCGGGGAGGGAATTCTTCAAGTCAAAAATGCTACAGGCCCAGCTACCCCTCGGAGTGTCATCGATAGACATTGACCGTCGCTTCAAGTCATCCTGCAATACAACCAATGCAAAAAAGACAGACTAGCATATACACTGTGGGACTGTTTTAAACCTGTATCTTGATATTGTCAATCTGAAATTAACACACATCATTCAGGTTAATTATTTTCCTAATGAAAAAAAAAGGATACCTGGTCATCCTGGTAACTGCTGCTGTCTGGCATCTCATCAGCTTCAAACACCTGTTTGGGGAGGCCTTTCTGGCGCTCCTTCTGCTTGTCCAGAGTGTTGGGATTAAAGCCAGTACCAAGCTTATGATATCTGAAGGAACAAGCCATTACTTAGAACACTTTAATTCATTTACTAATATTATTTCAGGATTATTATGTGTATTTTAAGAATATTTTCACATGGTGAAGCCTTACTTTCTATTGACGACTGCCCAGTCTTCTGTGTAGGATCTGACGCAGTCTCTAACATGAGGATCAGTGTCCCTGCAGCCAGACAAACATAATCAACCAAACAAACATTATTTTAACAGCAGAGTCAGACTCTAAATGCAGGCTTACTGATATGGATGGCAGACCATTAAATGTGTTGAAATAAATACATCTTTCTGGTATATCACACGCTGAAGCACACTTGTAATGCTTCTGCCATCTCTTCTGAAATACTAAGAGCCAGCAGTACATTAAGTAAAGACATTAAGCCCACATACAGTGGGGCAAAAAAGTATTTAGTCAGCCACCAATTGTGCAAGTTCCCCCACCTAAAATGATGACAGAGGTCAGTAATTTGCA
This sequence comes from Mchenga conophoros, assembly GCF_057382185.1. Taxonomy (NCBI): domain Eukaryota; kingdom Metazoa; phylum Chordata; class Actinopteri; order Cichliformes; family Cichlidae; genus Mchenga; species Mchenga conophoros. Next base: position 7,050,924 of record NC_140542.1, read on the forward strand.
CCAGAGGTACACTTCAACTGTGAGAGACAGAATGTGAAAAAAAAATATCCATGGATCCACATGGTAGGATTTGTAAAGAATTTATTCGTAAATCAGGGTGGAAAATAAGTATTTGGTCAATAACAAAAATACAACTCAATACTTTGTAACATAACCTTTGTTGGCAATAACAGAGGTCAAACGTTTACTATAGGTCTTTACCAGGTTTGCACACACAGTAGCTGGTATTTTGGCCCATTCCTCCATGCAGATCTTCTCGAGAGCAGTGATGTTTTGGGGCTGTCGCCGAGCAACATGGACTTTCAACTCCCGCCACAGATTTTCTATGGGGTTGAGGTCTGGAGACTGGCTAGGCCACTCCAGGACTTTCAAATGCTTCTTACGGAGCCACTCCTTTGTTGCCCGGGCGGTGTGTTTTGGATCATTGTCATGTTGGAAGACCCAGCCTCGTTTCATCTTCAAAGTTCTCACTGATGGAAGGAGGTTTTGGCTCAAAATCTCACGATACATGGCCCCATTCATTCTGTCCTTAACACGGATCAGTCGTCCTGTCCCCTTGGCAGAAAAACAGCCCCATAGCATGATGTTTCCACCCCCATGCTTCACAGTAGGTATGGTGTTCTTGGGATGCAACTCAGTATTCTTCTTCCTCCAAACACGACGAATTGAGTTTATACCAAAAAGTTCTACTTTGGTTTCATCTGACCACATGACATTCTCCCAATCCTCTGCTGTATCATCCATGTGCTCTCTGGCAAACTTCAGACGGGCCTGGACATGCACTGGCTTCAGCAGCGGAACACGTCTGGCACTGCGGGATTTGATTCCCTGCCGTTGTAGTGTGTTACTGATGGTGACCTTTGTTACTTTGGTCCCAGCTCTCTGCAGGTCATTCACCAGGTCCCCCCGTGTGGTTCTGGGATCTTTGCTCACCGTTCTCATGATCATTTTGACCCCACGGGATGAGATCTTGCGTGGAGCCCCAGATCGAGGGAGATTATCAGTGGTCTTGTATGTCTTCCATTTTCTGATGATTGCTCCCACAGTTGTTTTTTTCACACCAAGCTGCTTGCCTATTGTAGATTCACTCTTCGCAGTCTGGTGCAGGTCTACAATACTTTTCCTGGTGTCCTTCGAAAGCTCTTTGGTCTTGGCCATGGCGGAGTTTGGAGTCTGACTGTTTGAGGCTGTGGACAGGTGTCTTTTATACAGATGATGAGTTCAAACAGGTGCCATTCATACAGGTAACGAGTGGGGGACAGAAAAGCTTCTTACAGAAGACGTTACAGGTCTGTGAGAGCCAGAGACTTTCCTTGTTTGAGGTGACCAAATACTTATTTTCCACCCTAATTTACGAATAAATTCTTTACAAATCCTACCATGTGAATTCATGGATTTTTTTTTTCACATTCTGTCTCTCACAGTTGAAGTGTACCTCTGGTGCAAATTACTGACCTCTGTCATCATTTTAAGTGGGGGAACTTGCACAATCGGTGGCTGACTAAATACTTTTTTGCCCCACTGTAGCTTGAAGGATTCCAAGGCGCTCATTAACTTAGTAACCAAACAGTTTACATACACATCTAATATACAGGCATTTGACTTCCATTCTTAATTTTTGCACCTCTATTAAACTGTAGGTAAGCTTATCTTACTACATTTAATAAGATATAGTAAGATAACGCAGCCTCATACAAATGTAGCAAATGATTTAAGGACAGTGCCTTGACATATAAATATATTGCCGTTGAGTAAATGATAATTGTTTTTGGAAAATGAAATATGGAACCAAGATCACTATTCCTCATTAAAATCTGCGATTTCACATTAATTTGAAATATGTGCTCTCAACTTTATCTAAATTATTCAATCTCCACTATATATTACAGTCTTTTATTGCTCATTTGTTTGTACATTTAACACAAATTATTTGCATTACAAACAATTACTAGTCTCTCGAGATCAACACATTAAATTCCAGATGCTATTAAATGAAGAAAAGAAAAGAAAAAAAACAACAAAGAACACTCCACATCTTTCTTCCACGGCAGCCTTACCCGTCTTCAGGGACAGCTTGTACCACTGTGCGACACTCCCTGGGTGTGTAGATGACCTCAATGTCATCTGGGGGAAACTCAATCAGATCTCTCAGGGGACCTGACTCAACGATGGGAGGGTGAGTGATAAGGTACTCCTCAAAATCCACCGGCTCCACCGCCTCCGTGAGCGGAACCTGGTGGGCGATGAGCAAGTGTGACAGGGAGAAAATCAGAGGGATGGGAGAAGTTAAGTAGCTGTTAAGGGCATACACGTCAGTACAGCTCGGCTACTTTTTTTTCTTTGTCTACAAATGTCTTAATAAAATCGTCTCTACTTTTAAGCAAATGCTTCACAAATGCAGTTATTGAGAAAAAAGGGAGAGCTGGTGTTATTTGTCACTCTATTATAGAGCACCATGTTCTGCAATAATAGATCTAAAATATGAGGTGATTTATGTCAATTCTGTTAGGGGAACTGTTTTAGATTTCAGATCATTGTTAATTTCATAATAAAAAAAAAATCAGTTGTAAGAATGACCCGTGTGGGATTTGAGAATATCCTCAAAGCTGATACAAGCAGCCAGATTATCACAGGCTAATGACATCATGGGTCTTACTGCGCTGACACAGGGGAGGATACTAGCAGTAATGTGGTAACCACACACCGTGTATGTCAATGAAATTCATTTTGTAACTTGTGGCGATGAAAAGCAACGACCTGTAGAAGCAAAGAATACTGGTGATGGACATACGAAGGAGTTGATAAAAATATACACAACCGGAGCTAACACAGACCTACAGTTAACTGCAAAGCAATGCAAAATAAGCCAATCACTATATATCTGAATAAAACTTATGGCTGCATCCTCTACTTGGGTTTCTTTCTAATGCCCGCATCTCTACACCATTCAGGGCCTCTAAAACAGATATCTTGCCTGAAAGGGCTTCCAACTCCATTTCAGTTTCAAATGTCTGATAATATAATCAACTCTAGAATTACTTTATATGCTAATTATAAGTCACTTTGTCTGCTTCTCTGATTTGCACATGTGTTGCTAACATTGTTGTCTAAGCTAGAAGCTTTTATGCTTATTAATTCTGAGTTTCCACCTTGCCATTCGTCCTAGCAAAAACAAACAACTCGCTGGTCTTTCTGTTAGTGCTGTTCTTATTGTATTCTTCCACCATAATATTTTCTATAGCTAAGCAACCAGTCCTCTGTTTCTATGTTAACATTTTATGTGAAAAGTGGTGTCATATGCTTTTCAGCATTTTAATGTGGATGAAGACTCTTCTGAAACATTCTGAAATGAAAATGTGCTAGTGTGGACGCAGCGTTTGCCTGCTTCTACAAGTGGAACCCAGGGAGAATCTGTTTTAGCAGCTTCATTTTAAGGGTCTGTCTGTGCGTGTCTGTGTTTGTCTGTGTGTGGGTGTGTGCATGCATGTTTGTTCTTCTTCCTCTTGAGGAATTTGAACATGAATATCTTTCACAGTTTTAATTAGAGACCAAATGCAGCCTAATTAAGTAGTGAAGGTGGGACCACGTGTTGGTGTTTCGGCTCATGAGTACTCAGGGTCAATTGACACTACTCCTTTAACAAACATGAGCCATTTTTACACAGATGCTAAGCCAAATAAAGGTAGCATGATACTGCCTACAGCATGTGATTTTAGATACCATGACCTTGTTGTGGAATTGAAGGCACAACAGTTTATACATCAATACTACCATTGTAATATTATCATGCCTTACCTGCTAATCTTTTCTACAATCAACGATTGTCACGCTCAAAGCTCAAAGTCAGAACAATAACGATACAAAACAGAAAGGGATAATAATGATGGAGCTGCACCAACACCTTCAAATGTCTGTGTAAAAAGGCTTAATGTGGTGAACAGGACAATCAATAGTTATCCCTCATGGCACTCTGCTAGACAGTTGTGCAGCTTTTCACATGTACCAAAAACCCAAAGCAAAACACCCCTGACCCCAATTAGAGAAAACATCGATCTCATTTGAAGAAAACCAACTACTACAACTGTTTACATGTAAACACAATGAATGATCAGCGGCCTTTCAGACTACTCACTGTGTTACTTGTTGTTGTTCCGACGTTGAGGTTTTTGAAGAGCTGTGGGGAGCCTCCATACTGTCCAGCTATCTGTTTCCTAACCTCTGCTGCCACAGTCCTGCAAACAGAGTAACAGGTAGAGAGGACAAGAAATAAGTCAGCTTATGCAAAAAGTCTCTCTAGACATCCATTAAGTGGATATTGCAGGCTTATTAGTATTTAGAATCATATTAAGACCATCCCAGTATATTTCTCACAGTATGGACGAATGACGGCCATGAATGACGGATCCCAGTACTGGTGTGATTAAAACAGAACAACAGAACAAACCAGTGATGGAAATGTGTCTGTGTAAAGCTGCATACACACTGCAAGCAATTCACAGCAACGTGACAGCCAGAGATTACAGAAAGCGAATGATATTTGGTAACTTCAAGCAACTATGGGCAAAATAACTGCTAGCAGCATGAAGTGGGCAAGACCTGTGATAAACTTTCAGGCAAGCAACTGAAGAGACTCCTAATGAAAGTGAAAAATACCACTGATTGACATATGACCTGCTACTAAAATCATTAGAAGGTCAGCTGGGCAACCGAACCCTGCAATGTCCACAAGCAACCAGACGGCAATTTCAAAGTGATGTGCCACAAGCGAATAGCTTCAACTATGTATACAGCTTAAGAATAAAAAAAACATCCAAGGACAGTGATGTAACTACAAAGCATGAATATTTTCATATTCTCCAACATATGAAATGGATTATTGTAGATTTAGTGGAATAACCCATAAATTTAACCCACCAATTTAACCCATCTTGGCAAAATAATGCCAAGATGAATGACAGAAGCTACATTTGAACTCGTGTGCAAGCTCTGATTCATCCAAAACTGTGAACAACAGTGGTTGCACTGGGAAAATACAGCGCTACAACCACAGAAGTATTATAAGTAGTAATCTCAAATATGACACTATGTGGTGAATGTATTTATATCCTTTCAGAGGTTTTTGCTGGGACTGTCCCAGAAACAACAACAAAGGTTTATTGTACAGTGAGACCTTTCCAGTAATGTATGGTATGTGACTGTCCCTGGTACAGTCAGTGTTCTACATTAAAAAAAAATGTCCCACGCGGTCGAAGTGCAATAAAGAGGGTTGGATCTATCACAAAATATTATTTCCCCTATACAACATTAGGTAATAAGATTGCATTATCTTTTTCTCAATTTCATAATGCAATTCTAGCACCAGTCGTATTTATGTGGAAAACATACTTCGCTCTGCCTCCAGTATATAAAAATTTACACTAACAACACTGGTACCACTATATCAGCTATGTAACACAAGATTAACTATAGTATCCAGTATGATATTTGTCTCAGTCAATGATATGGAGTACTGACAAAAGTCAAAGTTTGGTGAATTAAAAAAAACCCAAAAAACTGCATGATTGCAAAAATGGCATATTTATTTACTTTAAATTCCTTGAGAAGCTAAAAATGTAGGCTTTTTTATTGAATCATTTGGGTTATCTCATAACATACAAAGATTTTTTTTAAAAGGCATGCTGAAGGATTTTGGCTATGTCCAACTAACTACCTAAATGCAGTTGCTACTTCAAGCAACTCACTGGGATATGTAAAACTAACAAACACAGAGGATCACATTTTTTTGTATTTTAACTCTCCTTCTGTCTCTGCTGAGCTTCACTGTGTTAGCTCAGACAGCATCGTGTATTACACCAATACACAGCAGAAAAAAAATAATTTAAAAAAAAATCCCTGGACCCCAGTGGTCAGCACAAAGCTCTCAGTCTTCAATTGTGGCTGTAGCCACGCACATTCGAAGGTCCTTTAAATCACAGCAACCACCAAAACCACTTAAAGATTTTTGCCTTGAACAGAAAAACAATGCAGCAAGAGGCCCAAAGCGACACAAACAAATTAAAGCCAAGGAAAAAAGCTACAAACTAAAGGGCCAAGGTTATGTTACACTGCTAATGCAGTGTTATGATGTTTTTTTGTAATATTTTTCCTCATAAGCAACAAACTCTCTAATGTGTCTGTTTCTCTCCACTCTCATTTTAAAAGTTGTATCATAACGACTAGCTTGAAGGTGACTTTAGACTCTGGCCCATAATTACAGCAATTGTGAGTACAGATCACTTGTGATTGAGTCTGTGAGATCATTACAAAAGTCACATCCCTTTCCGATTTTCTAAATCGGCTAAGATCATCTCCACTCCTGTAATGCATGAGCATCAGACAAGACTACAAACAAAATGTCACAGTTATCATTTTAAGCAGGAAAACAAAACAAAAGCAGCATGATCCAACTTTCCAGCTTAAGATGAACAAGATTATGTTCTGTGGGAGAGATCAGGAGGTCTCTGCAGAGCCGTGCTGTCACAGCTGGGGAAAAAGCACAAGGCTGCACTGACAAACACATTCCACACTGCTCCCCGAGCCCTCCTGCCAGACCTTTACTTAGCACTGGTCACTGCACAGAGGAATAACTTGATTAAGCAAACAGGATATCTGACAAAGATGGTAAAAACAACAACTTCTCTTCCCAGGCGCAAAATAGAAAGTGGAAGCAAAAGAAGAATCATAGCTTAACAATCCTGAGGCAGGACTGTGCCTTCTGAGTAGGAGGAAATTTGACTTAAAATATGTGATAGCGGGCACCGGTTTAGGTCGCTGGGATGAGCAGGCAACCGTATGCCCGTGGCTGAGAGTGGCAAGCCTCGATTCGAATCCGACCCACAGCTCTTTGCCGCCTGTCTTCCCCTCTCTCTCTACCTCTGCTTTCCTGTCACTCTTCACTGTACCCTTTCAAAAGGCCAAAAAATATGTGATAATAGCTTTCATTAAAAAGAAAGAGTGTAGCTAAACAAGTTCAGCAGAGAACTCTTGTCCTTTGTTACGTGAATAATTTTAGCATGTTAAAAAGCATTCCAACAGGCTGTGAGAAGATTAACAGGGAACCATTTCAACTTTTATTGAGGCCTGTTATGCCCATAATACAGATATAATATCACAACTGCAATATAAAGCAGCCAAATTCAATAACAAATCTACTTTGTCTACTTAAACTGAGCCAGAAAAATGTCATTAAATGCCACAGGTTTCTTAATGAGGGCCGCGACTTATATTACTCTGCATGCTCATGTGCATGCCATCCAAAAGGCATCTCAGAATCATCCTGTCAGTAATTTAATAATAATGTGAAGTCCCAATAATACGATGGAAAGTTAATATATGGTAGATTCATATTCTTTCAGTCGGGACGTAAACAACTTCTACGGGAAAATGTCAAGATGATAGTGAACTTACTACAGTTCAATAATGAAAACACATTTGCTTCAAATAGATTATCGATTTTAAAATAGACAACACTCAGGAGCATGTCTGTGGTCTTATGTAATCATCTTTATCTTCACTGTGGATCACAGTGAAACGCTCTCCAGAGAGATGTAAATTCTTATCTCATCTAACAGCACCACATAGAGAACAGGTCAACCAGCAGGCACGCATGCATATACTTGCTCAACAATTTTTAAAACGCCTTCATTGTTCGGACATTAATTGATCAGCAATAACAGTGATTAAATACGTCTATGTTGATCTGTACTGTACAGCTATCTGAACACTGACTGGGAAGATGGCATTTGACAGCTTGCACAAAGCCCTTTGTTAAAGAGATTACTTTGATCTGTCTGAGGGGCGGGGAAGAGATTATAATATCAGTATTTGATATCAGCGGAGGGAGGCTTTTGTTCCAAGTAATAAATGTGCAATCTCGTTTCAGTTAGGTAAATCTTTAAACATAACAAAGTTCAGGCACATCTCTCCCAGTGCCAGTAGTACCTAGCTGCCCATCGTTAGCTACTGTAAGCGAGATAGCTACTTGTCCAAAATTAACGGTTATCAATTTACAGTAGCTACGTTCATTTCGGTAATTATAATTATTGAAAGTCTGTTTCCTCTCCACCCCGGAGACATACATAAATATGATATCACCCCTTTGTTAGTATTCACTGGTAAAGGACAGTAGCAGCTAGCAGTGTCGCTGTCTGTCTGGGTGGGTCTGAGCATCTTTGCAGTCACAGCTAACAAGCGGCTAGCTCAGAGCAGCAAGGCTGCGCTGGCGGCTGGGCCTCCTTCATAGGGTTCCCTCAGCATTGGTCTGAGGGCGACCTACATGGAAGTCCTCGGTGGGCATTTTGCGAGCACGTTGCGGTATGTTAAGTCTTTACCTGCTAATTTTTTGGGCGAAGGCGCGGCGTTCAGCCATGGCAGTGGCCGCTGATGTGCTTAAGCAAATTCCCAGGCAGGCAGGCAGCAGGCAGACTCCGTTTTCCACTCAATACGACCACAGGGAAAAACGGGAAAACAGGAGAATGGATCATTACCGTAATGAACGTAACGCTGTGCCACAGAACACACCCAATGAAAAGTACTTGCGCATTCTCATTTCAAAAAGAACTCGGGTGGGTTAAGGACGAAGGATTACGGATAAAATACTATTAATGAATAGCGAACATGAACATCTTTCAAAACTAAAGACACTTGAGAATTATCGGGAAAAGCAGTTATCACGAAATTATAGTAAAACCAGGTGCAGGACCTATAAGAAGCTGAAATATGTAAATTTTGCATGATTATACATGTCAAATATTTTTACTTGCATTTTTTGTCTTCACGGGTAAAGCAGCAGTATTTGTTAATGGATAATAATAATTTATAAATTAAGTTGTAAGTTAAAATATTTGTTTCTCAATATATATTGGAGTAGAAATAAGTAGAAGTAAAATATTGATGTATAGTGCTTCACATTTGTACTAAACTTCAACATTTGATACTTGAGTAAAAGTTACTTTGTATGCCGATTTGTATGCATGAGTTAAACAAAGGAGTATTTTTTAAAAAGGACTGGAAGTTTGCTGGAAGTTTGTGCGACATAACTGAGAATAAAATATATATATGAAAAAAGAACTACTTCATTGTCGTCCTTAACAACCTTAAACAATAATCATAATACCGTAGAAATGAAAACAAATAGCATAAAGACTTTGTCAATTGTAGATAATGCAAATGAAACACATTCAAAAGAAAAGAGACTACATTTTATCATCTTCTTCTTTTATACGGATTACTTTAGAAGCCACTGAGTAATGTTGTCTTCAGGTTTTGTGAAATAATAGAATAAAGTTTTTGTTTTTTAAAAATGACAATTTCAATAAAGTTTTTATTTCCTGAAAATCGGTTTACAGTAAATGTTTAAATAGACTGCAGTACGCTGTAGTAAAATCAAACACGCAAATTTAGAGAACCATTTGTCAACATTATTAAAATAATTAAGTCGCAACCGTCTTAACACTGTTAAGACTTAACAAGTGTCAACAGTAATAGGAGTTAAACTAAATAGTAGAATTTCTGTAAGAGAAAGAGAAAAATGAATATTATCAGGATAACTGTATAACATTGATAGGTTAAGTCTCTACTGTATATTACTGTAACGGTACACTAGATCCATAAAAAATAAAGGACTGAATGAATAAATAAATACGATGAAAATGAACATCAGCCGTTGTTGCGATGTGATTAAAATATTTTTTTATACCACGCCCTGCCCATTTGTACGACAGAGAGCGCTTGTTCTTATTAAAAGAACTACCCAAACAAAGCAGAGTGGAGTTAAAGGCAGTTAATAATGGGAAACCGCTTTTAACGCCGCCCTGTCGGGTTGTCTGGATTTATTTTTCAGGCTAACCCTCGCGGTTCCCAGCGGAAGCACCGCGAGATCACCTGACTTCACTGTTTCTACTTCCTCAAAATGTAAATATTGGCGTTCGTGTTTGGAGTGTGAGTTCATATCGCAACTACTGGACGACAAACTGTGTTTTAAATGATCTTTTTGACATGTTTCAACACGGAGCTGCAACGCGTCTGTGAGGGAAACACGAACGGATGGAGGAAACTAAAATGAAGCGATGTTCTCACTGCAAGCTTTAATGTCATGTCATGTCATTTTTGTACCTCGAAGTCATAGTTAGTTAACACTGTGTGTCCGTCACGTAAAATGGTTGTAGGCTGAATGGGAATGGGTTTCCTCCCTCACTGTTTCAAATGGAGAATAAAGGGAGCGACGAGGTGGAAAAATTGAAGACAAAGTTCTTGTCCGTGTGGCACAATGTGAAGTACAGTAAGTAATTGGCTGCAGGCTTACACACACACACACACACACACACCAATGTTTAGCCCTGAGTGCCTGCTTTGTTTTCAATGCACGCGTCACTGATGTGTTGCTTTGACTTGTCCATGTTCTGTACAACAGAACACGCACTCACACAGTCTTATGCTGCTTAGTCACTCCTTAAAATAGTTCTTCATCAAACTTTTCCACATTGTATTGTATGTTTTCCCTCTACTGGCCTACTTTTGTCCAATGGCGAACGCTCTCCGTCTTATTAACAAGAAGTCAGGAGTCACGGAACTGACCCAGTACACTTACTGATTAGTTTCCTAGGATAGGTGTGTCAGTTAAATCTCGCCATCGATGAAGCTGTGACATATTGTCTGTTTACTCTGTCTTAGGTTGGGCTCTCAAACCAAAGACGTCATTCAGTAGAAATTCTCCCGTGCTGCTTCTGGGAAAATGTTACCATTTTAAGGCTGAAGGTATGCATGAACACATGCAGGTACATTAATAAATGGACACTTTTATGCTGATTGAATTCCCTGTAATAAAAAGTCACATACAATACTGGTTCCCCAAAAGATGGGAAACTGTGTGAGAAACAAAAACAAAAAACAGAATCACACATCATTATACCCCACACAATTATAGGCTCACTTTTAATTATTTTATGTACACTTGACCCAGCACCCAACTTTATTGAAAAAAATTGTATACAGTATATATGTACGTACAGTATGTAACAAATAACTTAAGCACCATTATTAACTTGTGTAATTTTTACGAATCAACATCTAAGTAGATATTGTTTAGATCATTCTCATATCTGTGGTTAGTGAAATAGCAGGATTGTGTCTTTGATCCATCCATTGAATTTGTAGATAAATTGCGCTAAGCAGTTACGCCAATTAGTATGAGCCACAAGTAAGAAATGGCAATAAGAAAGTTAAAATGATCATTTTATTATAATTGACACAATTAAAAAGTAACTGCAAATCCCTTTTTATCTTTTTTTAGCCACAGATGAAGAGAGTCCTACTGAAGCCTCTGTTGAGGACCTTGTTATGGGGGATGTGGATGCTTTCCGGAGGGATTTTGCATCCCGTGTCTGGCTCACCTACAGGGAAGAGTTTTCCCCTCTGCCAGGCAGCACGCTGACCTCTGACTGTGGCTGGGGCTGCATGCTGAGGGCTGGTCAGATGATGCTGGCTCAAGGACTTATGTTGCACTTCTTGGGAAGAGGTGAGGAAAATGATGGTACTGCAGCTGTGCTACAGTATAACCCCTTACAACAAGATCTATGAAAAATAAAAATCATATATCATTCTAAGTTTAAATATTCAAATTAGTTCATTGTCCAAATGTCTTTGGTCCCAAGCGGCACAGTGTTGCAGTGGTTAGCGCACCTGCCTTTGAATCCATTGGCTATGTGGGGCTTTTCTGTGTGGAGCATGTTCTCCCTGTCCATGTGTGGGTTCCTCCCACAGTACAAAGACAGGCATGTTAGGATAATTGGTGATTCTAAATTGACTGTAGGTGTGAATGTGTTATCCATGAGATAGGCTTGTGACCTTGTGCACCATGTACCTGATGTCTCACCCGATGACAGCCCTGGCAGTTTAGGTGTACTAGTCTGGTGTTTTCACCTGTTTGTGTTTCAGACAAACTCTATTCTCCTAAGATCTCTGCAGTGTAAACTGCTGAGTGTTTCTCTTTGTTTTCCAAAGACATCAACTGTGAGATAACATCTTTTGTCACTTTAATTAAGCTTAAATTTATTTTTTGTTTAATGCTTATTTTTGAAAAACTCGTTTGAAGTTTGAAGAGTTTCCTTAATTCGTAAGTTTTTAGTTGGTCCAAGGCATCCAAATGAGCGAACTCTTAATATCTTTGTAAGATCCATTGTCTCTCAACAGCTCTAGTCTACATAATGAATGACTGCCGGTTTAAAGCAGTCATTTAGAAAACAATATTTAAAACTTGTTCTTCTGTCAAATCTAAAATATGTCACTAATGAAATATTTCTCTATAAAATGACTAATGGCCACTTTAGGATATTTATTGATCAATTTTCGCTTTGATTCACTTTGAATCAAGGTCATTTAGTTAATGCCTTAGACTCTATTCTGGTCCATTTTATGGACTGGGCCACTCCCATTCTCCCCGCCTTCAGCTCCCTCCCTGTTTGTAAGGCTGAGGCACAGTTAAAATGAAATACTGGGACACTCAAACTTGTAATTGAACAGAATGACACCTATTCCTTTACAGAAGCACACATGGTTCAGAGTCTTTAGGGCAAAAACCTTTAATTTCAAGGTCTGAATGACTTTTTGTTCTTAATGTTCTAAATGGAAGTTTGATATGTTGAATGATCAGGTTCAAAGATCCTCATAAAGAGTTGGTCAAAGGAGTTGACTCTATTATTTTCTACTTCTCATATCAGGCTTTAAAAACCTACAGCCTGTCCTTGCACTGCAAGTACTGTGTCATGTATGAATTCTCTAACTATTTTCTGTCCTGCTAGAATGGTGCAGATTACTTATGTAACACCTTTGAAGTAACATTTTGTAGTTTATTTTACCCTGCTTTTGAGAGATTGCAGAGAAACCCCAGTAGGGGTTGGAAAAGTAAGCAATCTCTTGAATTTAGTAGCTTTTAGAGCTTCTCTTATCAGCAACTGGCACCATTAGACGTTCGCTGTAGCTGCTTGCGAAAAAATTGTCTCCGTTAAACTCTTTGTGTGGTTTGGGTCATTGCCATGTAGCATCGTCTAACGATTCCTGATGATAGTCTCCTGGAAAATCCTTGATACAGTTTTGCTGTCATTGTTCTCTCAATGGCTGCAAGGCGTCAAGGTTCTGAGGCAGCAATAAAGCCCCAAGCCACAAAGGTCCCTCCACTTTGCTGAGATTTTGGTAAATGCTGAAAAATTTCTATCAGTCTACAGAACTTGGAATTTAAATATTCTGAGATTTTTTTTCCAAACAAACTTAAGTAGCATTTGTGTTCACAGAGGAAATGTTAATTGTTGCTCACATGTTATATTTGTCCAAAGACTGGACTTGGTCAGAAGCAGTGACACTCCAGCCTTTAGACACAGAGACGTGGACTACAACTGCAGCCAAACGTCTGGTGGCCTCTCTGGAGGCTTCCCTGCAAGGTGCTCCTGGACCCTCTGTACGTAACTCATCACCACAGGCCCAAGCACTTTCCCTTGGATCTGCAGAGGAGGCAGATGCACATTTAAAGGAAATGTATCACCGCACTCTGGTGTCTTGGTTTGGAGATAGCCCTTCGACTCCACTGGGCCTCCACAGACTCGTCCGCTTAGGCCTGACAATGGGAAAACAGGCCGGGGACTGGTACGGACCAGCTGTGGTGGCACACATCCTCAAGTAGGTTTAACGTTTTGGCCTGAACTTACAATTGTTTCCATTTGATTTGATTGATTTAATCATGACTATGTGATGGTTTAGTTTTGTTTAGGACAAAAATAACAGGGTTTTGTTACTGATTGAAGTTTATATTAGTTGCCATGTTAGCCTTTTTTTTTTTTTTTATATATATATCTACGATTTAAAACATGTAACAGGAAAGAAAATGTACAAATGCATCTTTGTCTTGACATAAAAAATTTTTTTCATAAAATAAAAGTAATTCAACAAAATAAACATTTTCTTGAGGTCAGTAAATCATTTTAGCCCGAGGAGGGAGACTACACCAAAACATTTGTACTGCTGAAAAATAAAAAAACAAAAATAATAACCTGCTTAATGTATGTTTAATTGTGCATATGTAAATTGCCTGTATTAAAATCATTATACCCATTATACCCATTATAAAGCCTCCGCATAGCTGTTCCACAAAATTCATTTGTGCCAATGAATCATCATCTAATGCAACCATGTTTACATTAAATGATGGAGACTTAATTTTTTATTAATCATCATGAAATAATTATAATGTATACAATCTAGTGACCATATGTGTCTATCAACAACTGTGTAATTATCTGGAAATATCTTCTTATATTTTAACTTGTTTAAAACACCCATCTCTTGCTATTTAACTTTGCAATGTGATGATGAACAAAGCCTCGATGTCGGGTTAGCATAACCTCCAGATACAAACTTCCATTTCTCATCCATTTCCTCTCTGCTTCTTCTTCTTCTTGTCTTCCTTCTCTTTCTCTTAGGAAAGCTGTCGAGGAAGCGATGGACCCTGGTTTGGCGTGTATAACTGCCTATGTCTCCCAAGACTGCACAGGTATGAAAGATGAGCCTGCTGTTGATAAAACAGGAGACTGGGCACAGCGCCCAGGCGGACCTTGCGTTTTCCGCCATCTTTTTGCTGCCGTGAGATCGGAGCTGCGTAAAGCAGTGACAGTAGTCTCGCTGTGTCTATTACCCAACAAACACATCCATTCCAAAACTATAACCTCCTACTCCGGGCTCTTCTTAACCTCAATAACTTGAGAGCTGATTCTAAAGTCAAAGACAGACAGTTATTGGTGATGTATTTATCTAAATGCAAACTTTGACTGTTTCCTGCTTTTCATACTATGAGAATTTGTGTATCCTCTCTTGTTTCATATGGACAGAAAGTGAAATCCAGGAACATTACCTTGAGCATTTTTAACTTTGCCATTTTAAAAAATATTTTCTTGAGAATGAGATATTAAACAATCAGTTTATTCCACAGATAAAACAGCTCTTTAAATTCACAGTCTCGTTAATACAGTAGATTTTTTTTCTGGTTCATCGTTTGAGTAATTAAAAAAAATAATTATTGCTACTATTTTTAGTTATTATTAAGTAAAAAAGGGATTTAAAAAATTACCATAGCACACACTAGCATGCACCAGACTTAATAAGTGCCACATGCTAACTAGCACAATTAGCAGATTAGCATTATATATATATATATATATATATATATATATATATACACACACACACACACACAAGTGAAAGTCATGTGATAAAGAAAGCACAACCATTTTTACTTCTAAGATTGTATGTGTCATGACATAAAAATTACCTGATCCTTTGAAGATCTTAAAATTCCTTAAGCATAGTCTCAAATGAACACTTGACAAATGAAACCATACCGTGAGACCATAGTATAGAAGTCATCTGTGAAAAAGTGGAGTTATGCATGATGGTCAGACACCTTCTGTTTGGTCTCGTCTGTCAAATGGACAGAAGTCTTGTAGTTTGTTCAGGTGCGACTCTGCAAACCGGAGCCATGCTGCCTCTTTTTAGAAAAAAAAAAAGAGGCTTTCTACCTGACAACCCTTCCAAACCAGTCATACTTGTTCAGTCTTTAACTATACTGTCATGAATTTTAACATTTAACATGCTGCACTGAGGCCTGTAGAGTAGATTTTAAAAAGGCTAAAGAGGTGCTCAGTGTTCTTAACCACAAAATCTGACCAGCCCCTGATAGATAGTAGTTTAGCTACAGTGATGATGTGATCTTTGAGTATCTCTCCCATCATGTAGTTCCCCTGGTTACATGAATGTAAATAAAGTATCTACAACACGTGGACGCTACTTTGAAAGTAATGAGCTCTACTGTGGCAGCAGCAGGGGGCGATATCATAACAAGAGAAGATGGTACACGGTTTACCCTTTAAAAGAAAAAGTTTTGTTTAGTTGTATAGTCAAAGTCATAATCAAATAACAAAATGATCTTTCTAAGGCAGAGACTTTACCATAAGAGAAAAAGCAAAAGCCACCCTCCTTTTTAAATTCAGTATAGTGGCATAACTGTATAAGGTCACCATTCTGTGGCAAAACTGTTTTTGTTTTGGGGTTTGTTTGTTGTTGTTTTAATTTAAAAAAACAAACTTTTTTTTTTTTTAATTAAAAAAAGAAAACAGGAATGTGACAAAAAACAATGTTTACCAACTACTTACTGCTGACTGTTCATCCAAATGGATTTTGGTGAAAAACACAGCAGACTGAATGACCTCGATCTGACCTTATGTGTTATTGATCCTTTGTAGTATATAGCGCTGATGTCGTCGATTGCCACAGGGCACCGAGAGCAGAGCGGACCTCTGATGAGACACCAGACGCCCCTACTCTGCCACAGAACGACCATCCAGTGCATGCTTCCACCTTACCGGAGAGCCGAGCTGTAATCATCCTCGTCCCTGTTAGGCTCGGAGGGGAGAAGACAAACCCAGAGTATTTTGACTTTGCAAAGGTGAAAAATGCATCTAGATTTGAGTGGTTAAAAAACAAAAACCCTACAAAACAAATATTAGATTCATATTAATAAGAACGAAGATGTTTGGAGATTAAAGAAAGTCAAAATAACTGGATTTTGCCACTGGGATGGTGGGAAACTTAACCGCGCATCTCCGTTCTGTCCTTCTGTGTCCATTTAGAGCATTTTGAGTCTGGAGTACTGCATAGGCATCATCGGAGGGAAGCCCAAACAGGCCTGCTACTTCGTGGGATTTCAAGGTTAGTAATGGAAACGAGGGAAAGAAGACGCACAGAGAGGTTGGTGCGAATAGCAAATTACTTTGCATAATATACCCTTCTTATGTGAAGAGACAAAGTGAGTTAATGTATTCCTGTTTGCGCGAGGAAAACGGAGAGGAGTGGAGATGGAAGCAAGTGAAGCAGGGCTTACTTTATTCTCTCTGACCCATCAAAGCCTTGCCCATTTATCACAAGTAAACCTCCCAAGTTGTGAGCCGTAATTGATTTCCATAGGAGGCATGCATTAAATTTCATCTGAGCCCCAAAGTGAGCCACTCTTCATCACCTTCAGGAGCCAGGAGGAACCTTCAGTTGTACATCTTGGCAGTCAATATTTACGCATTTACATTTTACCAATTTGAAATACAGTGGTGGATGATGTCTAAATGACAAGCAATACATTCTCCCTGCCAAGGCACACCTCGGCGCGGCATTTATCATATGCAAATGGTCGAATATAATTGTGTGTTTGTAAAAGTAATTCCCCCACACAAAAATTAAATGACAACCTCTTTTTGTGGGTGTAAAGGATGGGCTTGTACAAACGCATCTGATTATGTAGAATTTAATCCACCCCGGTGGATATTAAAAAGCAACAACCTTCTGGGAGGCATATTTGACGCACCACAAGCCTAACAGTAGGCTAAGCGTGGTGACTTTGAGCTGCTCTGCATAGAAATTGGGGGAGAAACGCATTTTTGTAATAATCGGATGTTTTTGAATAACTTGTCTTTTGTTTTGTCCTTGCAGATGACAGCTTGATTTACATGGACCCTCATTACTGTCAGTCTTTTGTGGATGTCAGCACCAGCGATTTCCCTCTTCAGGTAATGTGAAATTACACAGACGAGCTGACTTGGGGGGGGCCCGGTAATGTGAATTTAATAGTTGCTGTTAGTACTTAAGGGTATGAATCTTAAAGCAGCACTCGGTCCAATTACAGAGTCCCCATCTGCTGATTTATTTGCTGCTCGGATAACTGAAGCTGCCACTTAAGAGAAATACGGCAAATACGGGCTCGGCCGCCGTGAGCCTTAATATTTCAGGGCCCGTAAGTACAAATCGGCACACAGCACTGTGCCGAAACTTTGTTTTATGCTTTTTGCACGCCGTGGTATACAGTGTGACAAGGTGTTAAATTTCAGATGCTGTGACAGCAGATAAATAGGATTGCATTCATCATGTGACGCAGAATACATCTTATTTGGTGTCGATGCTGTCATGGTGTGTATGTATGCCCCGCAGTCACCTGGCCCTTCAGCTTGATGAATATTTTCATGTATTTTGTCTCTCTTTGTCTAGTCGTATCATTGCCCCTCGCCAAAGAAGATGCCTTTCAGCAAGATGGACCCGAGCTGTACCGTTGGTTTCTACTCCAGAAGTGTTCAAGACTACGAGAGGATCAGTCAGGAGCTGTCTAAGGTGAGACCACAGCAAAGGATACCTTGATAGTTACTGTGACTCTACACAATTCCTCACAATTTCTTTCCTTATTTTACATGCTATTATTGTTGTTGTAATACTGCTGTATATTCATTGTTTCCTGTCCTGGCAAATATATCCGTCAGGTAACCTGAGTTGGACAGCAGGTGGCACCATTTAGCCATAAATCTGTCTCAATTCTTACTTCTCACACCAGTCGTTTTGTTGTTGTAAACCAAAATCCGTCCTCAAATTTAGAAAAAAAAAACCTTTCTGTTTAAGTGAAATGAATGTGATTTGCATCTTCGAAAAGAAGATCCTAAGCCTTGTTATCTTAAGCCTTTAAAAGCAAAGCCATGAAACACTGCTTTATTGTTCCAGCTGCTGCAGCCATCAGCGAAGGAGAAATACCCCGCATTCACTTTCGTGCAAGGTCATGGCAGAGATTACAACCTGTCGGCAGGCCTGACACCTGAAAAGAGAGAGTGGCCCTTCATCCGTGACCCGCGGAGGACGGTCACCACCGTCGGAGACTTTGTGCTGCTTTGACAGCCCTTTTTTAAAGTCCTCTTCTGATTAATCTAATTTGTTAAAGTCCAGAGCCTCATGTAAGTGATATAAAGGTTTATGGAACTACACGAATACAGTTTATGCATCCCGGACACTTTACTGATGAATTTGTAATTAACTGGTGAGACTTATGTTTGTAGGTAATGTGAACATGTTGAATAATATGCCAGGAAGCCTTGGAACATCTTTTTGTGCTCTACTGAATTCAGTGACCCAACATTTTTTTTTGGTGGTGTTTTGAAATGGTATTTTAGCAAAGGGGAGCATTTGGGAGAGCACTGTTCATTTTACACCATTATCATATTTTTGATAGAGATTTTGTGAACTCATCAGATTTCAGAGGACTTGAGATTTTGCACCTTAAATCAGAAGCTTATAATGATCGCCAGGTCAAGTTCACACCTCAGTTTTGTGAATTTAGGACTGAGAATGCCATGTCGAAGTAGTAATTATAAACTAAGATCAGTGTTAGATTATTTTTTAAAAGCATAGGGTTGCAACTAGAGAACTCTTAAGTGTAGGTAGCAGTAGCCTAACAGGTATGGTAAATGTCTTCATTAGTATAAGCTAGGCAGTCTATGAAGATGGGCAGAGCAAGTAATTTTTTCAAACATCTCTGCCAAAAAACAAGAATGAAGAGCATCTCAGCAGCAGACTGCAGAAGCATATGCTTTGAAGGAGTGTTTTAAAAACACTGTTAATATCTTTTTTATAATTAACTTCTTTGTCTTTGCAACATGGTGTGGTGTATTTGCTTGCCTATGTGCATTTTTGCCTGCTTGCATCACAGTGAAAGGGACTAGGATTTGCTAAGGGGTTAACTGTGCCATGTTCTGTAAAGCACAAAGCACTATCTGTTATAAATGTAATGTTAACAATAAGATTCTCTGTAGGATATCACCTCTTTATAGCTAACACGTTTATAACAGCAAATGAATCAAAGAGTTAAAAAAGACTCTTTTAAATCTGATTCAGGGAATTGTAATCTAGAGGCTGCTAAAAGTTTTTTGGGATTGACAATAGAGATTCAAGTCAACACTATAAGCACTGTTATACTACTTTACTCCATTATTTCCACATTTTTGAGAGATATTTTTCATACAAAGAGGGTTTTGTAACATTTCATGCCATGCACCTTGCCATATTTCAGTTTTCTTCATTCTGTTCTCCAGCACTGAGTGAGTAAGAACCAGGTGTGACACAGTTTCATAGTAACTATACATGATGAAGGAAGTATTCCGTCTGTTAAACACATGCTTTGTCTGCTTGGATAAATTGACTTATAAAATTACAATGTTTAACCACTGCCAAGCAAAAAAAAGTTAAATAAACTTGAAATCTTTTTTTCTTTCTTTTGTTTAGTTTGTTTTTTGTTCACTTTAAGAATCCTGAGCCATCCTAGGACAAAAAGAGAAAAAAAAAAAATCAGTGCTACATGCAAACCTCAGTGGTGTGTTGAAATGTATTCAGTTCCTTTCTCTCCCAGTCAAATGTAGTAGATTAAAACTAATCGTACGTGCTAACCATCTCTACAGCCCATTAACCAGGAACCGGAAAAAATGTGACCCAGTGACACTGGCAGCAATTGTGTTCCTCTGCGGAGGAAAAGAAAATATCCTTGTGTGCAAAGCTCTGTTACCATGGATAATCTGTCTGTTGCCCCTTTAGTTTGAGCTATGCCGGACTGTTTTCCTGTACAATACAAATTCTTGTATCATGATGAGGCATGCTTTTTAAGGAGGAAACTGTCCCTTCTGTGTTGGAGACAGGGCAAGGGTTAGGATGGAGGGACAGAAAGAAGAATCCATCTGTTCTCTGCCATGCTGAAGCAATGGCAAAGTGCATAAAGGCATCATTTAGATCCACTGTCTGATCTGTGTGGCAAGTTTCTTTTTTTTTTTTTTAGTGGCTGGGCAACTGACTGTTTGGACAGAGCAGGAACATCAAATATGCAAGAGCAAAAAGATCTTTGTACGGTGAAGAGGAAGGGTTGAATGGGCAGGAGGGATGATGGGACATTTGGGATTTTTTTTTTTTCACAGACATGAAAGAGCATTTGTGTCGCAGAGCACAGCGGTCTGAGGGCTGACTGTGTTCTCCAAGTATTTACAGGGGACGTATGAATATTTGATTAATATTCCCCTGAGGCTCAGGGGAAATGCAATAAGCAAGCGGTGGCTTTACAAAGCAAGCTGATCACATACATTGTGCCTTACTGTTTAACACAGCTGTCTAAAGTGTCACTCATATTGCAGATTCCTGAAAATCTAATCTGCAGCCGAGCAAATTCCTCACAAACAGGGGAGTCTATGAGTTATTCCTCTGTTACGCAGATGGATGGATGTGTGTGTCAGGGGGATTGGGGGGTCAACACAAAGACATGGCGACTCCCCATGAAGATTTTATTTTGGTGTGATCGGCAGGAGGAAATGACCTGTGGTGTGAAACTCTTAAGAGGGATTGGTATCATATCTTAAGATCGTGCTTGACTTTAGAGTAAACCCCTGATTAGGTCTCGTCCTACAGTGACCCAAGGGACGAGGAAACCTTTCAGATTTGGCACTCACTCCAACATTAGGATGTGAGAACAGAAAGCTGGATCATGATTGCAAGATGAGCTGTTAAAACAATTTTCATTAAATTCTTGAACCATTTCCTCAAAAGAAAATTAAAGCGAGACTAAATAAACTAGAAGATTGTCTCATGTTCATTGGATGTGATATAGTTTGGCAAAACCGTAAAAGTTAGTAAAATGCTCAACCTGTCCAATTACAAGACGGCCATGTGATCACAGTACTGGGTGGGTGTCGTAAGCAATCTTAAGTCTCTCGCTCGCCATTCTTTTTTTTCCTTCTAACTTCCCTTTCCCAGGATGTCCTCCAACCAAAATCAGGCCATGACGAATGACACTGGGAGCGTTCATGGGAATTACATTTAGCAAAGAGGGAAAGACACAGGTGAACCTCTAATATCCACAGTCTGTGTAGCTGTCTGGACATTAATAATGAAAAGTGATGTGTCTGGTGCTTTTCATTCGTAAGTGTGTAAATTTATATGGATGAATCTGTAGTTTACACATGTACGGCTTGTGTGTTAGACATTCTAAATCTTAGGTGTCATACTCCCTCCCTGTCTTAACGCCAGGTGCAGGGGTGCTAGATTTATACCCAGTAGCCCTTGCCCACCCTTGTGGAATGCCATGCATCTTCAAACAGGTACTTCACTTTGAAATCTCATCTCAGCGCGATATCTCAAGGCGGCTAAATATACCCGGCTCCCGCAGCCGTCAGAGCGTAAATACCGCCTGCGCTGCATCAGACCGTATTCAGAGTCACAAGTCTGTCCATTGCAACTGTCCACTTGTCTCCGCCCTTCTCCTCCTTAAACCCTCAACCCCTAATCTATCCTGTTCACAGGAGCTCCTGGAGAAGTGCTGAAGCACTGCATGTCTAACACATCTCTTCTGGGCTGAAGCCAAAGAGATGTCACGGTGCTGTGATTAATCAGCACCAAACAGGGCAGAAGTTTTAAGAGCACTCCACCCCGTGAACATGACCTAACTATATACTAGGTCAAATGTTTGTCACCGTTATTTAATTCTCCCAGTTTGGAATGTTTTTCTTTCATACATAAGAAATTGTATGAAATATTCCAAACTATCTTCCGCTATAATGCATATTCCAGTATAATACTGTTCAAATTACAGAAACTGGTTACCGTGTGGGGTAGAGAGCTTTAGTAATTATGAATACTGATATTTTTTGTATTGGTGAGGCTCTAAAGTGGTTTTAAAAAAGGTTCGTTCTCTATTTTAGTTAGATGTCGCAAATTCGGCAGAAATAGATCGGAAATTGTCAGTGATTAATTATTAAAAACAACATAAACAGCCAGCTTTCACTCAGTGCAAAGAGTGAAAGCATACCTACCAACAGTGCTATTTTCTATATCATTTAAAACTGACTTACAGTAATGAATTAAAGAGAACATCTTTTATGCATGCAAAACAAAAGAAAAAAGTCGTGATATTATTAATATGTAATTTTGCACACATTTTGACTTATTTCAGTGCCAGAAAGTTAATCTTATAAACACTGGGTTATCGATTATTACATGGACCTAAGTAATTATTTGTCAGTCTATTATAAATCCCACTTCCACTTTAAACATGATGGATGGATGGATGGATGGATGGATGGATGGATCTAACAAAAGGACAATAGAAATCACAGTAAATGCAAATATTGCAAATCTTAGGTATGGGTCTTTTAGCAACTATGACATCCGAAGATACTGTAGAGAGGCAAATTTAGCGCTCTCTGTCAGCAGGAGTCCTCTGCTTTGAATCAATCAAATGTAAATCCTTTTGACATAACTCCTTGAAGTGACACCTTTTTAGCACCATAAATTTTCTTTGCGACAAAGTCAGTAGGGAACTTTTGGGGAAAAAAATCTGCTTGCATAAATCTACTACATAAATTCAAACATTTGAAAATAACAAAGCTTGGTGAGGAGCTCACACATTTCTTCTTTTCAAATCTTTAAACTATTAACAAATAAAGTAGAACTTGAGTGAGTGGCACAAAAGATCTACGTAGAAATACTCTCTGTGCTTCTCTGCACCTCCATGGTGTTCATGATGGAGGCAAAGTAACACTATGTACACATGATATTGCAGCAAGCTGCAGTGGCTTTGTATCAGACTGTGCCTGTCTTCCAACAGGGAAGGGTTTCTGTGGCAGAGGCCCAAAGCAAAGCTTCTCACCTAGTGTTGGCTAACCTTGCCCGCCTGTGACAACAAGAAGGGCACTGGAGTTAACATTTAGATAACGGATGTGTGTGCCGCTTTCCATTTCCATTCCTGGTGACAGGGCATCTTAGGAGTACACCAGTTGTGTTTGTGTGTGAGCGGCTGCTCGGGGTGGGAGGAGCGGGGGCGCTCCTGTGTTTCCTGCATCTCAGGGGTGATGTGGGGGAACGCCGAAATTCCTCATTCTGCTCTCCTTTGAGGCATGGCCAGCCCTCTGTCAGCTTTTACTAACCAGA
This sequence comes from Mchenga conophoros, assembly GCF_057382185.1. Classification (NCBI taxonomy): domain Eukaryota; kingdom Metazoa; phylum Chordata; class Actinopteri; order Cichliformes; family Cichlidae; genus Mchenga; species Mchenga conophoros. The sequence goes on from NC_140542.1 coordinate 7,074,768, forward strand.
TGCATCCGAAACAGGCACCGAGGCTGAAGGGAGGGGATATTGCCTGCTGTGTAGCTGTCGACTTGTTTCTTATTGCATGCTTGTGTCGAGCAGGGTGGCAAGTGTGTTGTGTGTACGAGTGGAATGGGGTGGAGTGGAGTTTAGGAGGTTGTCAGGCTGTCTGTGCGTGTGAAATGTGTGTGGCAGGACATGCTATGAATTTAGGGGAGTGCATAACACACACGCGCGCACACACACACACACACACTCCATCTGTCTTAGCTCTACCAGATTTTTGGATTGTAGCTAGCATCTGTCTCTGCTACAGTGTAGCCTTAAAGTTTTGTTCTGTTAGTATTCTCCAACTCCTCTGCTTGATGACATACAGTAGAGTGAATGTGTGTGACTAAGAGTGATGAATCCTGAGAAAAATGGAAAGAAAGCAAAATGAGGGTGTTTTTTTTTAACCTTTTGGGCTTTTTTTTCTTCATTTTTTGTGGGTGAATAGGTCAGTCCACCCCCCACCCCTGTTGCGTGTATGTGTGCGACTCTCCATCCTCCATCCTGTAGATTTGTGTCTTTGTGTGATACTTTGCAATCTCATCTCCATCTAAAACTCCTGCAGGCCCCGTGCACCATTATCACGCAGTTGCAATAAAACCCACAGTAATTAAAGGGGATCTGGCGGTAATTGCCTCAGTGAATCAACTTAATCAGCACCTGTGCTCACAGTCAACCTAATGGTGCAATCTAACCTTTTAATACCCCAGAAATTAGAATTGTAAAAAATTATACACATGATAATCATTCTGTATTTTGAAACTCTTGAGTGGACAATGAGTGGACCATTGTCCAAGGCAAATATTAAAGCTGCAGTCTGCTGAGTGGGCATTTGTGGGTGTGAGTGAGAGTGAGAGAGCGAGAAAGAGAGGAAAGAGTCAGATGCAATAAGTTCAGGGTGGTGACATCACTCAGTGAGTTTCCTAATGTCTTTAGTACCTTTAATACACCTTGGTGAAATTCATTGTGTTTTGCTGCATCTGACTTACAGGCTAATAAAAGGACAAATAAAGTAAAACAGCTGACAACAATGTACACAAGAAGAAAAAGGTAAGACTATATAATACGGCCACTTAGAGTGTAATTTCCTTCTAATTAAATTGAATTTTAGTGTATTTTATTTGAAATTACCATGGAATTATATTTACTTACAAATACCTCAAAGTAGTTTCATTAGAAGAAGGAGGTAAAAAGTTTATACAGGAAACAAACTAACAAACAAAAAATTACTGTTAGTAAATTTAAGTAGTGCTTTTTTTAATTTCAAAAGTTGCATTGCTAATTTTAAATCGTGTGTAATTACCTAGTAATTTGTGGCAAAAGAAACGTATTTTCCTGTCCAACCTTGTATGTACGCTGTAATTTTCGCGGCCATATTATGAAGTGACTTTACCTTGCCTTTTTTACATTTTTATTTTCTTTCACATTGTTATTTAATATTCATTACATTGATGTGCACGATGGATTTTCTATTATTCAAGCCAACATTTTTTTTTAGTACAATGTGTGTCTCATTCCTAGTAAAATACCCAGAAGTCTGGCAACTTTAAGCTACTCCATAACAGCCTGTGCCCCAGGAAGTATACTGGACTAAAGGTGCAAGATGGGAAATTATTGTTAGCTTTTCCACTACATTACTTTCACTACATGAAATTATGAAGTATTTAAAATGACTTATGCACTACTTAAAGGTACTTGCATTTACTTACTTACAATTATTTCTTTGTTTCCTTTAAAAATCTGACTTATACCAACTTATTCTAGTGCACCGACCTTTACGCATTTGTATGTAAATATTATTACATTCTAATGTCATACAAAATACATTGCAAATCCATTTAATTACTGGGGAAGTATGCCCTTAGTCGCAGGCTGTGTAATAAAGTGTTAACAAAACGAACGAGCAGGTGATGCAACCTGATATTACTGCAAAGTATACGTGCAGAAATTGCATTACCAGCAGGGGGAGACAATATGTTTAAAGCCACAAAGTAGTAAGCAAAAAAGCGTTTGAAGTACATTCCTTTATCGTCAAAACGATTAAGCTAGGCAGCTAATATGTATATACATGCAAACGAGTTAATAATGTCTGTTTAAACACTTTCCCGTGATTACTTTTATGTTGGTTTGAAATAAAATTCCTCCCTCTGCTGCTTACTGCCACTTCTGCATGCGCGTGAAATAGACACGGTGAACCAGCACCTGTTGCTCTCTCACCCACATTTGTTTCTGACTGTTTAAATGAAATTAAAGTTTGGTTTATTCATAATTGTCTTCAACGTACTGGTAATAAAATTGAGCTCATTCTTACTGGCATCAAATCTACAGTTTCTCATTATCTACTGATAACTCTGCTAAACCTTTCTCTCAGGTTAAGATTCTGGGCAAAATCCTCAGGAGTACTCTGTCCTTTACGGAACATACATCCAATCGGCCTACCTTCATCTTTGCAATATTAAGCACCTTTGTTCTTAACTTACCTTCATATTACCACCATACTTGTCAATGTTCTTGTCACAACTCACCTGATTAAGCTAATTCTCTTCACAAATTTCTCCATGAACTTCAGTTGGTTCAGAAGCTGCCCAGATCATATCCAGAACCAGATGAACAAATAACACCTGTTCTTAAAAAGCTGCATTGGCTTCCAGTTCACCCAAGCGTTGCCTTCAAGATCCTCCTTCTCACCTTCAAAGGCCTTGGCAACCTTGTTCCGCCAATATGAATCTGATCTTGCAGCCTTTACCTGCTCTGTCCCAAAACTCTGGATGCACTTCCAGCAGATCTCTCATCTCAAGACCGATCTGTTCGGGCTTGCATATCCTTCATGTAACAAGGTTTTAGTCTGTTGTTACCTTGATCAGTTTTTATAGTTCTGTGATTTGTCTATGTTTATATATTGCTGTGCTGATGTAAGGTAACCCTGAGGGTTTTGAGAGGTGGCTATAAATAAAAATAATTATTATTTTAATTTCACTTTAAGTGTTGTGCATGTTAGCTTACTGAAAAGGCTTAGCAGGACAAAGAACTGAGCTAATATCAATTAAACCTGTGCTTTACTCACTGCGATGTGTCTAATTATTTCATTACAAAGGTCTACGGTCAAACCCTTCAGTGTCTTACAAAAACAGCTCAAAAAAGTTAATGTGTTCACAGCAGCCACTGAATCATTTTCAGTGGCTGCTGTGGCTTGCAATCAGCAGCAAAGAAAAATTTCACAGGACAAATTTTACAGTGTACTATCAATAAAAGTGACACAATGATGTAGAGAAAGAACAAATAGATGGTGACCAGAATTTTTTTTTCCAAGTTGCAGAAACGGGCTTCTCTTGGACATTTTCTGGTAAACATCACTAATAAATGGTCCAGAAAGCACAGTACAGCCACCATGCATCTGTAATTAATAAAATTACAGATGCATTGTGGAACTTTTTGAAATATGACTGAGCAGATGAAAGCAGATAAATGTAAAAGTTATTCTATGCACCACAGTCTTAAAAATAAAAAAAAATCCTGACCTAAATATAGTCTCGAGCATATGATGTGTGCAGAGCAGGTGTGCATAAAGCCACGAGAGAGTCAGCGATTTAAAAAGAATACACACACACAGATCGTCTCTTTTTAAGTGTTTAGAAGTTTATGTGAGCTTTTGTTCCACAACCTCATAGACTCGAAAACACACAACACATACTATTAAACAATAAAACCACAAGGAACAACACAGATAATGATACGGCTAAAATCATGAATAAATTAGCACACTCATTACTCTCACACCGCTGGCCCCACAGCCTCATTGAAATATAGGTCTTTTCAACACATATACCTAATATACTAAAAAAGAACATTTAAAATGATTCAGTGGCTGGTGTGAACACATTAATTTTCAGTACTAAAAATATAGTTTTAAGCAGGTCTTGGGCCCTACTTCTTTCTTGTGTGGAATGCATAATGGATTCCTATGTAATCCATTATAGCTGCTGAGGGAGTGGGAGATAAAGAGTCTTCAGCAGCAGCCACCCGGGGTTGTTCTTCTTTAAATGAAGTTTTAATAAAGAACGACTGAGAGGCTGTACAAGGTCAATTATCAGACTTTGCCGATTCTCTGATGCTGTCCTCCGATCCCTGCGCTTGCTTAACCATAAGAGCTGTCAGTCATAACTTGCTGATCTACACGTAAAAACGTCAGACACCCAGACGAAGGCTGAACCTATCTATCCAACACCTCTGTCAGCGCGCGCTTATTGTTGACTATTTTTCGTCCTGACTGGCACATAAGGTCGCCACTGTCACAGACAGGCAAATCAGGAGAGCTGACTATGGTCGCCGTTCATTTGTCAGTGCCCTCGTTGAGAAGGATATCTCTTTATGCATCAAGAATATGTTAAAAGTCACTGGGGGGGAAGGTGGAGATATTAATTTCATCTGTCCGGGTGCTCGTTTAGCATTGAAAGTTGAAAAGCCCCCCACACGAGCACACACACGCGCACACACACACGCACACACACACACACACACCCTACCGCCATGAACTCATCTCAAAGACTGAGGTGGATTTAATGTACAGGGTGCTTATGAATACACTTATGTATTCATTTGAGCAATAAACGCCGGGCTGGGTCCCACACAGAAAAACAAACTGCCTAGCTTCCGGCAGCCGTTTTAATTAAATGCCATGGATTGTCAAATTTATCGATCCCCCCTGCCCTGACACGAGCCTGAAGGATGTCCTGTGCCATTTCCATATCTTTAGCGTCTTCTCCTGCTAATGTGAGGTGAGGGATGGAAGGAGATGGAGGTCTGCTTGGCTAAATTGGGCCTGGCTTTAACAGCTTGGAGCAGAGGGAGCGATGCAAGGTGTAAATGGATGTAGATAGGCTAAAGAGGAGGGGGTTGCACATGCCCTGAAGCAATAGCCTGAGAGTTGTAGCAAGGCCTCACTCTCTCTTGCTCTCTCAGAGCAGATCTGTGTGCAGATGGGTGTCTGACAGGCCTACAGCTGTTCTCCTAATTGTTCATTAAGTGTTCTATTGATTCCCTTATTTCAAGTACATGTGTCTTTCAGGCGCTGCTCTCTGTGCGTGGCAGACACGCATGCCTCGCACACACACACACACACACACACACACACACACACACACACACACACACACACACACACACACACACACACACACTAATGCACGCTCACACCTACACTCGCATCCTTGCTTGGGCCGAGATGACAGGGCCGGCTGATGGTGAAAATGTGAACTGCCACTTCTAATCCAGAGCTCGTCTCTCTGTGGGGTCCGGCAGGAACCTGGAAAGCGGGGCCGCTCACAACGCTCACAACGTACCAGGCTTTTATTTTCCAAGCTTTTAGCATCAATCAATTAAAGTGCTGGCAGCAACATGGAAAAATGTTTAATTCCTTGTTAAGCGGCAGCAGCCTCAGATTGCACCTGGCTGATAAGGGAGCTTGTGTGAGTCAATTAGATCCTGATACTCTTGCCTTGATTACTCAGGGAGAGTGCAAGCTTTATTTAGGCGGAAGATGATCGAGAGGAGAGGAGAGGAGAGGAGAGGAGAGGAGAGGAGAGGAGAGGAGAGGAGAGGACAGGAGAGGTGAGGTGAGGAGAAGAAGCAGCATCATCTTAGAGCAGTTATATTCTAAGTAGTTTAGTAGTATTCTTCTGCTGTGTAGTAGGCCTATGACTTTTCTTTTGAGCGGCTCCTAACCTGCGCCACACTTAATCTGCAAACAGAGTTATTTAAATCCTGTTTGCAAAAACAAGTTATTGTAAAAGCTCCTTTTAGCCTATGCTTGAGAAAGTCCAGGTCTAAATGAGCAAGCTTTAAGCACTTAACACAAGTAAAAAAAAAAAAGATTTGTACAAATGGGACAAACACTGGTTTCACAGTCCTCTTTGTGGACTAAGAGTATGCAGAGCACGTAGGGAATGCAATTTTTTAAAATGCTTTTATGGTTTTATAGAATGGGTACCATTGTATGGACTGGTCAATGCTAAAGGGAGAAAAATCACCACGCGCACTGTGACCATTTCTCTTTTTCCCTCCTTTGTTCTAAGCCTCACAATTTGGCTTTCAAATTGGACTTAGCGCTTCACTGAGTCAAGTCATATACTCCCAGGCTGGGTGGTCATCTCCATTTCTTGGGCGAGGAAATTCTGTCGGCCCTCCTGCGTTGAGCGGAGTGATAATGTTCTCTGTAAAACACAATCAGTCACCTCCTTCCCTGCCTTTGTCTAAGGCTCGAGGACCCCCAATCAATACTGGCTGGCTGGGTGACTTATCATTGCGGCTTGGTTGCGAAGCTGAACTGAACGGGGCTGCAGACAGCGGGCTGCATCCTGATGCAGACGTGAGCCTTGGCCTGGTGGCTGCATCAGTGACCCGCATGCCAGGCAATGATCAATTTGTTATGAGGTAGTTTTGAGAAAGATAGGGACGGATCACGCAGGCAGTGCATACAAATCTACTGTTTATGGAACTAGAGAGAATCTGCTGCATGAATGTAATCAAAACAGTGGCATTTATGAGTGAAATTGATTTTCCAGCACATCATGATCTTACATTTTTATGTTTCTGGAGAACCCACCCCCCGCCCCGCCCAAAACTTTTCTACTTCTCGAAGTACAGTGTGCACTTCTGTTCATAGGCTAACGTTTTTCACTATAGTCCACAAATTAAAGTGTAATTATGTGGTCATTTTGGAAGACTCAACACTATCATGCAGTCGTTAGAGTGGAACAAAATAAAAAATAGAGAATCAATTCCAAGAATTATTATAAGCTTGTAGAAGGAGAAAAAAATACTGAGTCCAAATAGCAGATTCTTTATTTTATAGGCTTTTATAGACTTAATTTTCCACTGAATAGTTCTTAATCTTCCTGTTCAAGTTACTTTGAAGATAAATACATTCTTTCTATCTATCTATCTATCTATCTATCTATCTATCTATCTATCTATCTATCTATCTATCTATCTATCTATCTATCTATCTATCTATCTATCTATCTATCTATCTATCTATCTATCTATCTATCTATCTATCGACTTTTTTGGAGTTTGAGACTATAGGTTGAAGGCGTTTACATAATACTGGGAGTATTTGTCTGTGCATTGGAAAACAACATTTTCTGAAACCTTTCATTATTTAGATTAGTTTAATTGGTCTTGCAAGATTTACCAGTTGTCTCAAGACTCTGTGCAAATAGGTAATTGACTGTAAAAATAAAAAATTTTTTTTAAAAAATGGTTGGAAGGATGGAGTTTAGCATAGTTCAATGATGTTTGCGGCCAAGCAGGCGTCTTAATGGCCTCTAATTGGGTTAGTAAGGAGAAGATGTTGACATTTGCTATGTGCTTACAGTCCAGAGTCTAGCTTTAGCCATTATGCTAATTCAACCATTATATATCTGGGGGTATTAATGGGACTGACACAAGTGATGTTACAGGTAAAGGACTGTGAAATGGTCTGTAAACAGAGGGAATTGATTCCAAGGATAAAGCGATTGTCACCGACCTGCACCGAGGTGACCCTCCACCTTCCTTTTTTTGCCTCACTCCATTCCTCCTTCTCCTCCTTCTTGTCCTTCTCCCTGTATTCCCCCTCCTCCCAACCTGGTCCAGCCTGTCAAATAGTCTCCGACAGCATTCTGCAGAAGCTGTCAGGGCCATCAAAAAGGTACCCAAACACAGCGTGAAAAGCCGTCTGCTTACAAAAACGAGACTGGATAAGGATCAATACAGTTTACCCCTGTTGCCCAACACCAGAGCCCATCCATCCACCAGAAGCGTCACAGACAAGCCTCAAAATCAGTTGCACTTCAAGTACAGACTCTATGGCTAGCCAGCTCGCTGTCATATAGAGTGCGGGCTTATTTAACAGGAGCATTGCTTTTGAAAGCCTGGGATGGGACACAAAGCTGATTCACAAATTTTTTTGGTGAGTTCGATTTATTGTGAGCGCTGTCCCCCTTAGATGATCAATTATGTTCTTTTCTGGAACTGTTTGAAGTGGATACACAGGCTGTCTGTGTATATGACAAAGGGGTAAACTGTAAACTTGCAGAGACGTTATAAATACATTTACATGCATTTATCGGGCTGAGAGTATTTACTGTGTAGTCCTGACTTGAAAAACTCTTTAAAAGTACATTTTTATAAGACTGTTAATTATAGGAGATGAAGTTTTCATGAGCTCATACGTGCTCAGACATAAAAAAAAAATCGAATCCTTTGACCAAATTAAAATATTGTTTTATGCCTCATAAATATTGCAGGAATCCAAGGCCTGGTTTATATTATTACTGAGGCAGCCTAACAGCTATCTTGTAACAACAGGGGGAGATGACCATTGCCTGCCATGTTCATTTACCTGTGGATGTGTTCACAGTGCAGAGAGCAAGCTATAAAACTAGGTCTGCACTGCCACACAGTAATTGAATTACTCTACCATCCAGCCTCGCATTCATTTACTGTTCTGATGTCTGCTAGTAATCAGAATCAGAATCAGAATCAGAATCAGAATGGGGTTTATTGCCAAATGTTGAGCAGGTTTACAACATTAGGAAATTGCTGCGGTGCTTCAGTGCAAACATAGTGTCATAAATAGCACTTAAATAGACATGGAAAAAAATAAAAGTAGGGATAAGAATTAAAAGTGCTACGTGGAAAGATATGTGCATGAGATATACATGAGATATATACATGAGAATAAGAATTAAGAGTGCTACGTTGAAAGATATATACATGAGTGCAGGTGGTGATCAGTGCCAAACATAGAATGATGCAGTGACACAGCGTAGGGTCATGTGTTAGTGGTGGGAACAGTCATATGGTTATTGTTCATGTGTTCAACAGCAGAGGGGAAGAAACTGTTCTTATGGCGAGAGGTTCTGGTGCGAATGGACCGGAGCCTCCTGCCTGAGGGGAGCAGGTCAAACAGACTGTGTCCAGGGTGAGAAGGGTCAGCTGAGATCCGAGCTGCACGCCGCAATGTCCTGGAGGTGTACAGGTCCTGCAAAGATGGGAGTCTGTAGCCAATCACCTTCTCAGCAGAGCGCACAACACGCTGCAGTCTCTGTTTGTCCCTGATAGTGGCTCCAGCGTACCACACGGTGATGGAGGAGGTGAGGATGGACTCGATGATTGCAGTGTAGAACTGCATCATCGTCCGTGTTGGCAGGTTGAATTTCTTCAGCTGCCTCAGGAAGTACATCCTCTGCTGGGCTTTCTTGATGATGGAGGTGATGGTGGGCTCCCACTTCAGGTCCTGGGTGATGGTGGTACCCAGGAAGCGGAATGAGTCCACAGAGGTGATGAGGGTGTCAGTCAGGATGATGGGGGGGAGTGGGGCTGTGTGCTTCCTGAAGTCCAGAATAATCTCCACTGTCTTCTGGGCATTCAGCACCAGGTTGTTGTGGCTGCACCAGGACACCAGACGTTCAACCTCCCTCCTGTAGGCAGACTCGTCCCCGTCCGAGATGAGTCCAATAACGGTGGTGTCATCTGCAAACTTGATTAGCTTGACAGACTGGTGGGTGGAGGTGCAGCAGTTGGTGTACAGGGAGAAGAGCAGAGGAGAAAGAACACAGCCCTGAGGGGAGCCGGTGCTGATGGTCCGGGAGTCCGAGACATTCTTTCCCAGCCTCACATGCTGCTTCCTGTCCGTCAGGAAGTCAGTGATCCACCGGCAGATGGGATCAGGCACATTCATCTGGGAAAGCTTGTCTCGGAGATGGTCTGGAAGGATGGTGTTGAAGGCAGAGCTGAAGTCCACAAACAGGATCCTGGCGTAGGTTCCCGGGGAGTCCAGATGCTGCAGGATGAAGTGTAGGGCCATGTTGATGGCGTCGTCTACAGACCTGTTGGCTCTATATGCAAACTGCAGGGGGTCCAGGAGGGGGGCCGTGAGGGTCTTGAGATGGGAGAGAACTAGGCGCTCAAAAGACTTCATGACCACAGATGTCAGAGCCACGGGTCTGTAGTCATTTAGTCCAGTGATCCTTGGTTTCTTGGGGACAGGGATTATGGTGGAGGACTTGAAGCAGGCAGGCACATGACATGCCTGCAGTGAGGAGTTGAAAATGCCAGAAAACACTGGGGCCAGCTCGGTAATAGTAAAATGGTACATTTTCAGTCTCATCCTTCTGGGAGGCAGAGAGGACACTAAAGAAGTTTCTTCACTGTATATTTCTTTTAAAATAATCATTTGCAAAGTGGTATTGTGACGTGTAGTTATGTCAGTCAGTCTAGGTGCTGCAGTTAACCTGGATATCAAATAACAGCCTGCTAACCAGATCTGTCAAAAACATGAGGCTAATAATTATCTGCCTCCATGTGGGGGGGCTGGGAGGAGGCGCTGCATAATAAATCTGCTGTATTCATCCAGAGAAAATTCAACTTCTTCCCTTTTTTTTCTTGATAGGGTTTGAATGCGAAGGCCAGGCTAATAAAAGATTGGCCTGTCATAATGAATCAAGAGGGCCAGTGTCAGGTAGGTAGTGTGAGTCTATCCTCTCACATATCCATCTCTGGAACAAGCCCCGGTGTGCCTATATGGCTGGAGAAAAGAGACCAGTTGACACCCTATTTGGCTCTCTCCACTGAAATTAACTTTAGGCCTAGGAGAGAAAGAGAGACAGTGTTTGGAGCAGCATGGCTTCATTTTCTCCCGCAGTGAGCACCGAGGCCCCAGAGGGACACCAAGACAGATTTGCATGCCACTCGCTATTCTCTGCTACCTGCTGCAAATTTATTATTGTGGCAAGTCAGCTTCCCCAACAGCAACTTGGAGGACTTTTCAAACCTAAATGGTATCTGCAGGCGGTCAGGAGACACAAAGAAATCACATACACACACTGTCTGTCTCTCTCTCTCTCTCTGTGACACACACAGACGCAGGGGAATGGAAAAGCTACATCAGAAAGTAATCATGGAAATCAGAATACAGCTGTCAACGGTGGCAAACTCAAAGTGATGCCTCTGATGAAGTGTTGGGCTGTTTTAGAAGCAGCTATCAACTTTTAGGACCAAGTTTGTTGCCTCTCATACGTCTGTACAGAAGGGTCATCACTGTGGCTCAGCAGGACAAAACATGTTACATACAGTATGTGTAATTTTGTGCTTTAACTCACCCTTAGACATGTTTCGTGTTGTCTGCATTTTTTTGTCCCTTTACTCATACTCTGTGATTACTTCGACACAGGAGGGATAGGGGCATTCAGATAAAATTCACAGTCATGTAAAACTAAGACAGTAAAAAACTTTGGAAGCCCGTTTCCGCCACTAAAAAAAAAAAGGACCCATAACTCAAAATTTTGAGTTATTTTCTCGAAATTTCAATTTATTAACTCAAAATTTTGAGAAAAGTAACTTGAAATTTCAAGTTAGCGCTGCCAATCAGTAATCTATGTGAATGACGTCATTTCCTTGTTACCCGGAAGCTGAAGCCCTCAGCTACAAACGCTACAGCTAAGCTACCGGTATTACATCCAGTCGTGAATGCACAGATTGCTGAGTGTTTTCAGCCTGGCTTCACAAATGATGAAATCCCCGTGTTATTAGCTGAATCACATGGCGAAAGCGCCAATTTGTTGGGATCCGTTTTTGAGTTCACGTTCCTCTGCGCCATATGCTTCCGGGTAACAAGAAAGCGACCTCATTCACGTATATTTTTGATTGGCAGAGGTAACTCGAAATTTTGAGAAAAGTAACTCGAAATTTTGAGTTATATTTCTCAAAATTTTGAGTTACTTTTCTCGAAATTTCGAGTTATGGATACTAGCTTTTTTGTTTTTATTTAGTGGCGGAAACGGGCTTCCATAAAAAAGAGCAAATCCTCACAGTGGAAATTTTTTTTTTGGGCATCTTTTAACTGAAATTACTTGAGAAAATTATTGGGCTAGCAAAATAGCTGTAACAACAGATTTTACAATGAACTGATTATTTAATATTTTGCTCAAGAATACATAGATAAAAACATAAACACATAAATCGTGTGTAATCATGTCTTCTAGCAAAACTTGAAAGAAAGTTTCACTAATAAACAGCAGCTAACAGAGGCTAACAGGGCAAAACACCAGCATTTACCCTCAGAAAAGTTCAGCATATCTTTAAAAACTCACCTCTGTATCACTTACATCGAACAGACGCGAATGTCACTAATTCATCAATTTCTCACTAAATTTTAAAGTTTCCTCAAGAGTACACAGACAAGCACACTTCTCACCCGGCATTGACAGCTGAAGTAAACAGTAAAAAGAAAACATAGAGTTACTCTGCTCTCAGGGTTAAAAATGTAGAATACTGCAAAATATTTATACACATATTCCTTTTTTGTTTCCTAATTTATTGCTAAGTGTTAATATTATTAAAATATGTTAAAATGTAATGTTTACAAAAAATGTTCTTTTTCATACAAACAGTGTAGAAACGTGCTTACCGGCCCGGCTGTTAGAGGCTACGGTCTAGATTTAATGTTATTGTTTTTTTCTTGGCTGACTCAAATATGTTCTGACATCTAGCAGTAACTTATACACACTATAAGTTAAAGCATTCGAGGTCAAAAATAAAATTGTTAAAATTTAACATTCAATTCAGGTGAAATGGTTGTGTTCAACAAAAGTAGAGAAGAGCAACATTATTTATCTACATGGTTTTGTATATGTTTTGTTTTTTTATTTGTTTTTCTCTATACGTTTAGAGAAGCAGATGCTTTTACTATCAGAATTTTGGTTAAAAGTCAAAAGCATCCTGTGAAACTTTGGCCAAAAGCACAAGTTTTTTATCTGGAATTGAACTCCCCTGCTGACTGTCAATCATTTACCGTAGGCCTGTGCTGAGACAAGCTCAAGGTCAAACACCTTTTGCAAGGTCATGAAAGAACAAAATAAAGAAATATGGTAGAGTCACGGTCACCAGTACCCATCACCCTTCCTCTGTCCCCTAAATGAGTATCGCTCACCTGATTATCTATTATCATGTTATTGGACGTAAATTTAACAAGCTGTTGAGAGCACTGGAAAATCAATACCTTTTAAATGCTGTTTATGTGTGATTAACGGTTAATATCCTCACAAATTATTTAATATAATAAGGTCATTTGTCTTTCACATGAGCCCGGTACCCTGCAAAGAATAATAGAATAATAAATGAGGACACTAGTGAAGAGGAGATTTCTGATGCTTTCCCCAGCTCCGTTTTATTACCCATATCCTCTTTACAGCTACAAAGCTGCACTATGGTTATTTTATGCAAGTCATAAAATTAGGCTGAGATGGAATTAGCAGACTCGGGGCTCTTTATAGGTCAAGCCGGTAGTTTATGAGCCCACGACTCCCTGGCACTATTGTCAGGAGGCTAGTTAGAGGGGTCTTTAAGCATGATTTAATATGTCCATGCCTTGGAAAATAGTTAAATAGCTAATTAAATGGAGGAGTTAATTTACATATTAATTGACCTTCCAGTAATATTTATATTGATACCTACATGAGGATCCCTTGTCTTCATTGCCTTTCATCATAGTTAGTCTGAGCAAATATGGTGTAACTTTTTTTGTTTAAACTCAAGTTTCTTTTTATTGTCGCCAGAGAGCGGCTGTGTATTCCCCACCATGTCAGGCACACAGCTGGCTGGGGTTTTTGTGTGCTGAGGGCTCCTTTTGTTGGCGGATAATGGACGAAGCACCATAAACAGCGATGGGAAGTGGCCCGGGGGGCTTTGCGGGTTGGGTGGCTGGGGCTAGTCAGAGTGTGTATGTGTGTGTTCGGGGTGGGGGGTGACAAAGGAGCTTGAGGAGGTGGAGGACTGTGTCTGTGTCAAAGCTGCTCTTAATTATATCTCTAATCACCAATCAGCTTGCCAACAGAACAGGACCCGGGGGCTCGACATTAGCCCAACCTGTACATAATTCGCACAACACTTCACCTGCGATGCCGTCTAACACACGAACACACACGCGCACATGCATGCAAAGGCACACGTGCACACACAGTCTCTGCTCAGCCAAGTTGCCTCCTTAGAGGGAGCACAACATCAATCTGTTTGTTTGCTACTCTCCACACCAGCTATAATGCTTCATAAGAGATTTGTGCCACATTCTCTGTGATAATAATCTATCGTGCTAATGCCGCCCCTGCATGTTGCATTGTCATGTTGATGCCCGCATGGCCATAGAGGGATAGTGATGACACGGATCAACGATGATAGATTGGAAGCACATTGTTTGTTTTCGACAGGGGGCGCGTCCGTTCTGTGCACCGTGTTGCTAGCATGGTAAGTGTGTCTTACAGCCTATTATCAGGTTGATCATTTGTCACTAGCCTGTCTTCACTTTGTCTCCCACATTCTCTTTGGATAATGGCCCTTCAAGCAGATCTGCATATGAGGCCCGCGTTCAACAATAGCTGACACAAATGGGTCTTTTCAGGCCATGTAAACTAAAAATGTGACAACATATCGCACACAGGGGGGGTTTTCAGAGGGCAAATAGAGAGAGATAGCCTCTGAGGGAGTTCAGGTAAAAGTTCCTTAAAAAGACTTTTGATAGCTTGCTGTCCATTCCAATACTTGGATTAAATTGATCATAGACATGTTTTCTAGCAACCAGCCATATTACTTAAAGTATGCGAAGCAGTGTCCATGCATGGCCTCTCCTGCTGGTTCTGACAATATTGCAGCCAGTCTGGACCCCTGATCCAGCCACAGGCCAGCAGCTGCCCCGCAGACCCACGCTGCAACACCTCGGGGCCATCAGTGCTCATCACTCACTGGGGCTAAGTAGCCTGTCAAAGGTTGCTGTGACTGCAAATTAAATATTGTTATCATCCATAGAATTTTCTCATCATTGCACCCATGCATACACTTGTTGTTAACAAGCTGATAGAAGACAGAACAGCTTGCAAAGCAAAAATTTGAAAACCCATTAATGGTAGAAAACTGCTCATGTCTAGTTAATTTGTTACTACCTCAAGTAACTAAATTTTAAAAGTAAAAGAGTTGGCTTATTAACAGATGAAACAATTAGCAAATTGTTTTCATAATCGCATCACAACATTTCAATAACTTAGCCTAGTTTCTGCACGTAGCAAATATGTTCCCAAAATCTGAATATTTTGTGGTCTTAGGACCGTTGGCTGGATAAAACAGGCCACATAAACCTTTCAGATTTTGTAATCTGGATTTTAACTAGTACCTGGTACATTTTATAGACTAAACAATTAATCAGGAAATCAAGAAAACAACTTTCAGCTGTAAATTCATTTAATGTGAAACATGAATTGAACTAATATAATTCTAATGGCTGACAGTTACAGACGAATAAACTGACCAACAGCTGGTCACCTGTAATTCCTCTTTTGCTCTGTGTCGTTTGTGCAGCGATTAGTGTCTAAGTGGCCCTGTCGCTCCAAGCTCTGCAGAAATAGCCTTGATATCACCTCTGGCTGTGGGATGCTCTGAGGCTAACAGCTATGTAGGGTCCCAGGGCCAGGTAGCAGCACAGAGAGGATACTGGGAGATGTCAGCTGTGCTGTAACAATAATCTAGCCAGGCCTCTCCGCCCCATCCTACGCCTCAGCCAGAGTCCAACATTTCCAACTGAATAACTTTATAAAATGGACACCTGCCACGAGACCCCGCATGCATCACTAGTGCCAGAGTGGCGAGCACAATCGCCCAGCAGTCACGGCCAGTTGCTTGCTGATATATCAGATGCGATCCTAGAGAAGGAGTTCAGCGCCCCAGCCAAATGTTAAAGTTATTTGTTCTTGTCATTAAACTAAACTTTATTGTGACCCTCTCTTGCTGTTATTGCACTAGTAGCGATTTTCCTGAACTGGACTTTATCATTGAGACTGTCTATGAATCTCTCGGGCTTTGCCACTGCACTCCACTGAGTCATAATTCCTTGTTGCCCTTAAAGTCTAGAGGGCCAGAGAGAGGAGAGGAAGAGAAGAAAGAGAAAAGGAAAAACAGATATGACAGCCAGCCTTGTTCACTTTGTGAGAATAAGCGGCTTGTACCATTTTAGCATTTTAAATGTGACTACCAATTCTGCAATGTTTAGTTAACACTGTGCACTTTAACAAAAAACAAAAACAAAAACATTTGCACATTAAGAGGCACAAACTTGGACATGAGAACTCTTTGGTATTACTGGTTATTTGTTGAACATTTTGTTTGTGATTCTGTCAAACAGATGCATGAGCAGGTGGACAATGTCTGTAAGACAAAGACAATATTAGACACACAAATGGAATTAGTGAGGCAAAAAAAATGTGGGTAAATCTTTTGCAAATACGAGTACTAATCACGGTGAGGTACTCACACACCCATTTTTCATCTTTGTCCTTTCCAAAGCATCGAGGCAAATGTGTCCCTGGGATTTTGAACACAAATTCAAAGTTCCAGGAAAGACTGAAGATGAAATAGTGTGGAGGAGCTGCTTGGTGTTTTAAGGTGTTTTTAGCTCTTTTTTTAAGGGCTATATTGTGTTAATGTCAATGCAGTACATGTAGGTGGTGTTGATGGCAGTTTTTATTATGATTTATAATATGGAAAATTGTTTCATGGCTTTATTTCCTTTTACGAAACATGTTATAAACACAGTGTGGTTCGTCAGGATCAGCATATAAGGGCCTTCTGCCCAGTTAGGGGTTGCTGTTGGCGGAGTGCTCCATTCAGTGCTGAGCTCCAGAAATCAAACGTATTAAATAGTAATAGCAAAAGTTGGCCTACACTAATTTCTGCCTCTGGCTTCGATGATTGTCACCCATCACAGTCCCTGTTTCTTACTACTTAAAGAAGCATCTTTTGCACTCACGACAAGCTCTATATTTTTAATTCTCGGATTCTAATAGATTCACTTTGCATGATTCACTTCTCATAGTTTCATTTATCTCATGTCAGACCTTGATTCAGCACCTCAGTTCTTCCCCTTATGAAACAAGCATTTCTAGCACCTTTCCCTCTCCAATATTCTTCCCATTGGCTGCCGTAGGACTTGAACAATAGGTGGGCTGTTCTCACAAGGAAAACTGTGCCTGTAATGACCATATTAGGATATCCTCTTACATCTCTGACATCATAAACATCCAAGCATAGGAGCATTTATAGCAAAAAACTATATGTTAATACTGCCACTGTTATTCTATTTTACTTGCACACGTAGGGAAACCATTATTTTCTGTATCATATTCATTTATATATAAGTATTAAGTCAATTTTAAAATATATTTAGTAAGCTTTAGATAACTTCAGATGATGTGTGTTAGATTAAATTATAATCAAATGATTAAAAATGTGCAATTGGAAGATTTTGGCCTCTAGCGTTTATCTACCAAAAAACTAGGCTCAGGAAATGTGTTTCTCTTTCAGTTTAATTCTACCTGAAAGAATTCTGAAAATATATTCTCTTGTCTGTCTGCACACTGCTAAGATCCAACCCATTAATCAGTAAGTACACAGAGAACCATTATTATTCTTTTTATTATAGAACTTTACATCAAAGTTTTGGTTTTAACGTTTAAAGCCGATGGTGAGAAATGGAAAGTATGGATCCTCTTACTGTTGTAATGAAAAGGGTTGTGATCCATGGGTGTTTGCCGCGGTTCAGTATGCTTTATCGTTGATGATGAGGGCATCCCTCACTAGCTTTATGCCATTTTCAGAATGTTTCATTACTCTCCTATTTTCCTCCTTTTTCCACCTTCACTGACCCAACATCTGCTGCTCAGGAAAAAGCATTTAAACCAATATTGGAGAGAAATATCTTGCACAAAAGTGCGTGTGGATCATTAGGAGGCTGCAACTGTTACAAAAACATTAGCATTTGTGAGGTACAATGCAGACAAAAAAGGTGGCCGTTTTTACAGCTTGTGTATTTTCCAAAGGTTCTTGAAAGAGACAATGCGGTCATAGAAAATATAAACTGCAGATAAACGATGTGACATAAAACTGCAGCCCATGTCCTGTCAAGCTCGGGTGGCTTCCAAGCTCAAACTGCCTTAATTTTCACCTCCTGTGAATAGCGCTAACATCCTCTTTCTCCTCTAGCATGAAAAAGGGGATATTTTGCTCTGCTTTAATGAGATGGTGTTATGCCTGGTTTATGCCATTTTACAGCTTTAGACATAAATGTGTTGAACCTATGACACTATGTTGGGTAGAAAAAGGGGGTCTCTATTCAGGTTCACGGTTGTCTTTCATTTAAATTTGCTGGGAAAAAAAGACAACACGGTTAGGTGGCACACAACAAGAAGCATTTTAGTCGGCTCCTTAAGACAAATCTGGCCTTATAACCTTGAAAACTACCAGCTTGTCTCCAAAATTCCCTTTTCCCTCAATGAAGTAAAAAGGGCAAGTTTTTGCTCTTTAAGATGGCGGTACATAACCTGTCCATGGAACATAAACGTGTCTGCTGGTTGGGGAAGATGGATGGAGGCCCACATGCCTGCCTTAATAAAAAGGTCTTTAAACCCTTGTCCAGATCTTCTTCCCAAGGAAGCATGATATTAAAGAGGGGCAGGGAACTGGGTTCGGTAAACGTAATGGATCGGCAGGAAAGTTTAAAAGCACCAAGGGGGTAGGCCATTATGTAAAACAGGGCTCGCTCAAGTAATCTGTGCCCTGTCTCTAGGCTGCCAAAGACAAAGAACACATGCAGAGGCCCTGATTGCTTCTTAAGAAGCTCTCCCCATGCCGTGATGGATTCTGGTATTTTGACTGTTAATATGTTTGAATGAAAATTATTTATACATTTCGGTGAGGTTGAGTGCCTCTTCCTGTGATTACTGCATCTGAAAATGAGATCAGAGGAGCAGGAAATTTCCATGTCACAGAGGCCTGATGTATACTCAGATTATGGGCTGATTGCCGCTCAGACGAGCACCGCGCGCCATTTTCCCTGAACCTGTGACAACTCCCCATCCCTGACAAGGCCTCTTAGTTTCCCCAGTTATTGATGCATTCTGCATAAATACAATCCATTGATAGCGTCTCCTGCAGAATATAGGTAAGAAACTGTAACTTTTAGTTGTGTGTGTATGTGTGTGTGAGTGGAGTGAAAGCGGGATATTTATTAGAGTCAGAGGCAAGGAGGCGAGCAGCGAGGAAAGCATCCTAAATGTTCTTTATCCAGCAGCGTAGAGAGGAGCTGATCAAAAGTGAATCACGTCGGAGGGGAATCTGCATGTACGATGATGATACCTGGGCAGGCATTTATCAGAGTCCCTGCGCTAGTTCAATAGGAATAAGAAGGATAGCATGATGTGGAGGTGAGAAACCGAGACAAGAGTGATTGGTAATGAAAAGACGCGCGGGAGGTCGTCGAAATAAAAGGTTCACGTATACAGAAAAGTGGTTCTGTAAAAAACACTGCGTTGACTTACATACATTCCCAGAAGCTTTAATGTAAATGTTTAATCTAACTAAGCGCATTCAGTCAGGCAACTGCAGTCTTGTTCCAAATTAAAAATTCTAGTTTTTACTACATAACTACAGCTGTAAGTTTACATAATTGAGTTCATTTCATTCAACTCAGTTTTATTTATACAGCACCAATTCACAGCAACACTCATCTCAAGCAAGCACTTGGCAGCTGTGGGAAGGAAGAACCCCTTTTTGATAGAAAATACCTCCAGCAGAATCAGGCCAAGGGAGAAGCACCCATGTGAGAGATAATTATCTATAAGAGCAGAAATCAAATGACATAAACTGGGTAAAGATATCTGGTCAGTGACCACTCAAAACAAGCTAATGTCAGCTGACAACCCTTCATATCAGGAAGTTTATATCTGGAAGTGAAAAGCCTGGGAAATGGTTCTTTTCAGTGCATTGGGAATAATGGTCTTACACCTTACATATTACATTTTAAATGTATGTTATTTAACATAGCTAAATAAAACTTTCAATATGTGTCCCTAAGTTCTAAGTAGTGTACCATATTTTAAGTGTTCAAAGTCAGTGACTTTTTCATTCATTTTTTATGTGTTATTATTTCTTTTTTAGACATAAGCTGTAGTTATTAAGTAAGCTAATGTGTTTTGTAAGCACAACAGTATGCACTTTTATACCTAACTTTAAAAGATTAGAAAACAGGGGTAGGCTAAATCACTGGGAAACCTCTTCTTTTTGCTGGAAGATGAAAATAAACACATGCTTTTGTGTGCCTCTTTCTTTCTTCTCTCATCAGCAACAGCATGTCTGTACAGAGAACTACGGATATACCTGCTCGGTCCCACTCTTCCATCTATATTACATGTGTTACTGTGGGTGCTATATAAAATTCCTGAGCCACCACCATTCCTGAAAGCTTTTCTGATGGAAAGCGAGCTACTGAACACTTCATAAAGCCTAAGCATAACCCTACAAGAACACACCAATTAAACTGCACATCTTTGTTTTTGTTTTTTCATTTTTACAAATACCTGCAGCATATCATTCACATAGAGGATACAGAGAAATCAAATTGGATTTTGTTGCTAATCTCACAGCTCTAATCATAAGACAAAATCTACTAGTTATAACTTTTGTTTCCATTTGAGCCTAAATTTGGTAAACTTGAAAAAAACTCAAAAGTGACTCGTGTTTTTTTCACTTATTCCAAAAAGGCTGACTTTTGATGATGAAAAATAATTATCTAACAGCATCAAGGACTTAAACAGGGCCAACATCCACCAAGCTCCAAGATAAAATGATTGATAGATCCACTTCCAGCGCAACAACCCCCTGAGAACAATTACCACCTCTTTAATAATTCTGCAATCATGGCACTTGATCATAACTCATTCATTCTGGTTTGGGCAATATTCAGGAGAAACTTTTGTCTTTCCCTTCTGTTGAAGAACAACTAATGAAAATATTTCAGTAGCCAACTTTTTAAACCCATAAAAACCCAGCCAGAATAAAAGAGCCATTAAAGGGGATCGTGAGCAGTGTCATTCTGTAGTTAAATGGAATTAGCATTACACAGTGAAACAAATTGGGCCCCCTCCACGCAGATGTACACGCATACACACACCCTTATAAATGCACACATTCAGTCAGCACCCCCAGGCACGGGTTCAGTTATCCTCGTCCCTGTCTCTCTTCGGGGGCCTGATTTGAATATGTGCCTTATTTTATGGAGGAAGGTAATTGGAAGTCGGTGATTTACTGCAGTGTATACAGGGACTGCATCCAACAAAATATCTGGAAGCAGGGAATAATCGCTTTGTAGCCTGCTGCCGCATTTATCTGGACACAGGTATATTTTAACCACCGGGTGTTGACAGTGTTGACTATTAGCCAGCAAATAAATTATTCAGCACTTACAAGAGGGGGAAAAATGGGAAAAATCTCCTTTCCACAGCTGCAACAGGACAAAGCAGTGTGCAGCGGTGTAAAAAAAAAAAAGGCAGTCATTTTTTCTTCAATTACAAAAGGCAAATATTTATTATTTATAAGTACTTGCCTTGTATGGGCTTAAATGTTATTTATGAACCTGTTGCACAGTGATTTTCAATGTAACTCATTATTTTTAGCTGGAGGGTGTTGTAAAGGAGCAAGGATATATTTAATGACACTCTGCTAGTCGGTGCAATTACACTGTAATCATTATGTAAAATGTCCTATTAATTAAACCAATTTCTGCTGGGGGAACATTCTTTTCTGCAGGGCCTGTGCCTCATCCTTCAGCTGCATTGCTGCCTCCTGTTTTTCACCAGGGCCCCTATTATGTTGTGACTTCACTGCATACATATTTATAAAAGAGATTTAATAAATAGAAAGTGCCACGGAGGTTTGAAAGGCAATTAGATTACTTTCCAATCACACACTGTTTTGGCCTTTAGATTGGTCTAGAACTTGGTACATTTATAAGTTGAGAATTTGACTATTTTTTTAAGAGAAGAGAAGCGCATACTAAGCTACTTGATCCTATTTGAATAACATCTCGTGCTCACAGGGTGGGAAGCTCAGTGGTTGTATTAAAACAAGTGTTATTAATGCATTTAAACTTCAGTCAGAGCATGTCAGACTGCTTCGGGACTGCAATCTCCTCTGCTTCACCGAGACATGGCTGAACCCAGCGGTGCCGGACCACGCCATCCAGCCGGCCGAGTTCTTCTCGGTTCACCGCATGGACAGGACACGGGACTCGGGGAAGTCAAGGGGAGGCGGCGTGTGTTTAATGGTGAACAACAACTGGTGCAACAGTGCGAACGTTGTTCCTCTCACATGCTCCTGCACACCAAATCTGGAACTACTGTCCATCATGTGTCGTCCTTTTTATCTACCTCGGGAATTTACATCGGTCATTGTAAGTGCCGTTTATATTCCACCACAAGCGGACACGGTCACCGCCTTATGCGAGCTGCATGAGGCACTCACACAGCACCAGACACAACACCGGGACGCTGCGCTTATTGTGACGGGGGACTTTAATAGCGCCAACCTCAAACGCGCAGCGCCGAACTTTTATCAACACATCACCTGCCCCACCAGGGGTGAATGGACACTGGACCACTGCTACACTACGGTCAAGGACGGCTACAAGGCACAATCCCGCCCCCCGTTTGGCAAATCTGATCACGCCGCCATCTTCCTCATGCCAAAATACAAACAAAGGCTGAAACAGGAAGTTCCGGTTCAGAGGAAGGTCGCGCGCTGGACGGATCAATCGGTGGCCGCGTTACAGGACGCACTCGATGACGCAGACTGGGGCATGTTCAGAAACAGCTCCGACGATGACGTCAACGTGTTTACGGAAGCGGTTGTGGGATTCATCGGGAAACTAGCGGATGATACCGTGGAGACAAAGACTATCACAACGTTTCCCAACCAGAAGCCGTGGGTGGATAAAACCATCCGCGACGCTCTGAGATCCCGCACCGCTGCCTACAACACGGGACTCATGACGGGGGACATGGACCCGTACAAAGCCGCGTCATATAACGTGCGGAGGGCGGTGAAAGAGGCGAAGCAGCGCTACGGGAGGAAACTAGAGTCACAACTCCAACAGAGTGACTCTAGGAGCCTGTGGCGGGGACTAAGGACAATAACGGACTATAAAGCACCAACAACCGGTATGACGAACGCGGCCGTGACTCTGGCAGACTAGCTGAACACTTTCTATGCTCGCTTCGAGGCTGCAGCTACGGTCTCCAACAATGCTAGTGTTAGCGGCGCTAACGGCTGCAGACAGGAAGATACTGCCAGCACCGGAAACGTGCTCGTCATCTCCGAGCATGAAGTAAGGAGAGCCTTCAAGAGAGTGAACACCAGGGAAGCAGCAGGACCAGACGGCATCCCAGGTCGTATCCTAAGAGACTGCGCATACCAGCTAGCTCCTGTGTTCACTGAGATATTCAACATCTCTTTATCTCAGTCGGTGATCCCCACATGCTTCAAAGAGTCCATCATTGTTCCTGTCCCGAAGAAACCCCACCCTGCTTCTCTCAATGACTATCGCCCTGTAGCCCTCACCTCAGTAGTGATGAAGTGCTTTGAACGCCTGGTCAGAGACTTCATCATTTCTTCACTACCAGACACACTGGACCCACTACAGTTCGCTTACCGTCCAAATCGTTCCACAGACGATGCCATCTCTCATCTCCTCCACACATCACTCACTCACTTGGACACTAGAAGGGGGAATTATGTTAAAATGCTCGTCATAGACTACAGCTCTGCATTTAATACCATAATTCCCTCCACACTCACCACCAAGCTGGAGCATCTGGGACTCAGCTCATCTATGTGTCAGTGGATCTCCAACTTCCTAACTGGCAGACCACAGGCAGTAAGGATGGGCGGACATGTCTCAGCCTCCACCACTCTCAGCACTGGAGCCCCCCAGGGGTGTGTTCTGAGCCCCCTGCTGTACTCTTTGTACACATATGACTGTGTGGCCACTACCAGCTCCACCACCATCATCAAGTTTGCTGACGACACCGTCGTGGTGGGCCTGATCTCTGATAACAACAAGACTGCCTACCTGAAGGAGATTAGGAATCTGGAGAACTGGTGCCAGAGGAACAACCTCCTTCTAAACGTCAGTAAGACAAAGGAGCTGATAGTGGACTTCAGCACTAAGCAGGAGAGGAACTACCAGACCCCCGTCATCAACGAGTGCCCAGTGGAGAGAGTGGACAGCTTCAAATACCTCGGAGTTCACATCACGCAGGACCTGTCATGGTCCTGTCACATCAACACCGTGGTGAAAAAGGCCCGACAGCGTCTCTACCACCTCAGACGCTTGAGAGACTTCCAACTGCCCTCCAAGGTGCTCAGGAACTTTTACTCGTGCACCATAGAGAGCATCCTGGCGGGAAACATCTTAACCTGGTTCGGGAACAGCACCATGCAGGACAGACGAGCTCTACAGAGGGTTGTGCGGTCAGCTGAGCGCACCATCCGCTCCGAGCTCCCTGACCTGCACTCAATCTACTGCAGGCGGTGCTGGACCAAGGCCAGGAAGATGGTGAAGGACCTCAGCCATCCCAACAACAGACTGTTCTCTCTGTTGAGGTCAGGAAAGCGATTCCGCTCCCTGAAGACCAACACAGAGAGACTGAGGAGGAGCTTCTTCCCGCAGGCGATACGGTCTCTCAATCACACCACCACACAGTACTGACCCACACATATGGTTCTTACACACACACTGGACTTTGGTTTTGCACAACACTGGTCACTATATTCTTCATTTCCGGTTAATACTTGTACAGCTGCTGTTATTGTGTATATATTTATTTATATTTAGATTTCTTCATACATTCTTATATAGTTCTATATTGTGTATTGTGTATTTTGTTGTACAGTTATTTTATTTTCAACTTTAATTTATATATTTATCTTTATCTTATTCTTCCCAGTTAAATTTACCCTTCATTCTAATTTGTGTTGTATAGTTATTTCAGTTTTAACCTTAATTTATATTCTATTCCTTCCTAGTTAAATTTACCCTTTTTAATTTTTCATATTTATTTCCTATCTTATTCATAGCCTTTTCCTTTTTTTGTTTTCTTTAGGTCACGAGCAGTTGTCCAAGCATTTCACTACATATCGTACTGTGTATGACTGTGTACGTGACAAATAAAATTTGAATTTGATTTTAATGAATTCAAATCCTTTGATAAATAAGATTATATCAAAACACTGTGCTCTTTCTTTATCTAGATTAATGATTCTTTAAAAGGCAAGAAACAAAACACAATTTGTCTCCTTTAAGAAAATGTTGGTGCTAGCAATCATGGAAGGACAGAGCAGCTGACCCATCTGGCTCTTTATCTGCTGTTCTGGCAGTCCTAGTGTTGCTGTCGTGACCGGGGGTCATTGGCACTTCCAATGCTCTTCAAACACAATCTGTTTTCTTTACTTCTTGGCACAAAGGAAACGATTAAGAAAACAATTCAATAGAGAGTGAGAACACACACGCGCATCTACATTGCAAATGGAGAAACTGGGATGTTTGCTATTCAGAAAGCATCGGTTGGGATAGGCCCTCTTTGCAAGAGTGCTTATACAAGAGGTTCACTCCTGAATACAACAGTCTGACACGATACTGCTGAGAGGCTGACTGATTTTAGGTCACCATGCATAACCAATACCATAGATCTGGTGAAGGACTCCATTCAATAAGTCCAATAAACAGTAATTCATTAATGATGAGAGAAGAATTGAATATTATGAGATAATAAGGCAAACTACACTGCAATAAAAAACCCAGCCTGTAAGACCTGAGGATTTTGAAAGAGCAATGCCGCACATTTTAATTATTTTACAATTGCTTCTAAGTTGAAATTTGAAAAAAAAAGGTAGTCTAAATATCCGAGGGTCTCTAGGAATCTGAACAGATGGCAACAACATCTCTAACCACAACTGCCAGCCTGATCTTTTTCCCATGCAGCTCGCCACGTGTCATGTCCATTCATGAAGTTGTTACAGATGACTATCTCAGTGCGTCACCCATGTTTGGCAGCAGACAAAGCTGGGGAGCACAATGGCTCGGCTCTTATCAGGAGCGAGGACTAAAGCTCCTTGCAAGAGCGTGACTAAAGTGCTGACAGGCTGAGAGGCTTATAAAGATGAGTTGTTAAAGTCAAGGCACCTGCTGTTAAAGAGAAAGGGTGGATGGTGATGATGATGAACATGAAGATGATGGATGAAAAGAAAAGAAAAGACTTGCCTAAGTAAACAGGCGTGGAAAAATCCCCAAGTTAAATGAGTGACTCAAAAGATGAACAACTGTGGTACAAAGCATCGTATTCTTTGGTTAAAAAAATGTAACCCCATGTACATAAAGTACATTGTTCCATGTGGAAAAATCTATTCACTCTAAACACTCTGGGTTCATTTTAGATTTATATGTTGCTTTCCTCTTCCATTCAACAACGAGTGTGATTTCATTGCATGTGCTTGTGGCTATTTTAGTGTTTAGAACAGGACTCTCTGCCAAACTAATCATCAAAATCTTGTGTCCTACACAAAAAGGTGAAATAATTAAAATTGTGCATCAACATACACAATCTCACACAACACTGAGACTGTGAGAGCCCTATTTTAAGTAATATTGTTTTAAAAATGTTGATAAAGAATTCTATAAACATGTAAATAAAATATTAATGACAAATAAACACTTTGCTGCACGTGTTTATTAAATGACTCAATATAAATGATATGCAGAAGAAGATTAGAAAACAAAAAAGTTCCATATTTCCATAAGAGGTGGATGTTCATTCACTTATGGACATTATTTGCAGAACAAGCATAAATTCTAACACACACATAAACATGCACATAGTCAGAGTTTTCTAATCTGCAATACATCAGCAAGTTAAGATTATTATCGCATAGGCGAGAGGTGGCACCATGATTCCTATCATAGGTACGAATTACAATATTTATACTGCATGCTTTATTTGTGGCTGGCAGACGGATGGCACTGTTGCATTTTAATCCATTACACTGCGGCAGGGTGTCAAATTAGGCCGCTTCATTAATACACCATCCACAACCCAGAGAGAAAGAGGAGAGAATGAAAGTCGATGGAAAAAAAGAAAGGAGGAGGAGGAAAAGGGGGCAACTGTACATCAGGGAGAGATTATTATTATTCTGTCTCTCTCTGAGATGAGAGCAAATTATAAGAACATACACCTTCTTCATCTGTTTGGATAAGTGGGGGGCCGGCACCTGATGGATGACTGTGTTTACAAATGAGGGTGATAATGTTAAGCAGAACTGCACTACATACATTTCCCACCAATGAAGCTCTGGATGGTCACACACATACAAACTCACATAAACACACACACACACACATACAATGAAGAGGCAGACTGATGATGAGAGTCCCTTGGCTACCGGATTAGGCAATCTTCCCAGCCGCCAGCAGATTGATAGAGTCACTGCTCACAGACACAATTGCAATAGGGAGGACTAAAGTTTGGCCTGCTGGTATCATCTGTGCTTACCACCAACTTGGTATGAATCTCTGAGGAAGGATGACCTGTGAGGGGTGAGGCATGGGACATATTCCTCAGTTTCCTTTGTGTCTGTGCAGCTGTGTGGCTCACCACAGTGAAAAGATTACTGTGTCTGCCAAAGAACAAATCACATTGTTCTTATCTACTTGGTTATTAGACTATTCAATATAAATATTAAAGGGGATAGCTTTAGGTTGGATAAAAACTAACTATTTGCACTCTGGAATTTATTTTACATTTTTTCATACATTTTTGTGGATTTATCAAGAAAAAAAACTGACAGCGTGGCAGATAAGGAAAACTGATTATGTTATTTGGAGCTCCTGTCTGTCCTTGTTCTTGTTCATTCTATTCTATCATTTGTGTAAAGCAACTTAAAAGTGTAAATGACAAGGTGGTGGAAATCAGAGGTTTAAACATCTGCAAATATGGATATTAAAATGATATCCTTGCTTTTCATAATATAGGGCTGACAAATAATTTCAGCCAGCTATGCATTTTTGGAGGGAATATAAAGTCAATAAAAACCTGTGCGTCCCATCTTATTTATTAAATTTGACTTTTCAAAAAAAATTATTGGTCAGTATTACCATGGAATTACTTTAATTACTTTGAATTCATACCCTATAATTTTTTATAATTACCCTGTAATTACAGTATATGTTGTCAACTTTAGTATTACTCTGCATGTGCCTTACTTTTGCTTGTATTGCACAAAAACAGTTCCATTTAGTAGTAGCTCTAATCATAATGACTATTATTGCAATAATGATACTACTACTACTACTACTACAACTATTAATAATAATTATATTAATAATAATAATGATGATGATGACGATAACTCCATAGGAGGAGGATTTTTTAAGGCCGATATTTGGTGATTTAAAAATCTCTAATAACACCTGCCGATATTTTTTGAAACATGAAACAAATCTGTTTGTGAAACGTAAATTCTGCTCACATTTTAAATGTGTAGTTATTTATGAGTCGTCACTAAGATAATATGACAATGTAGTTAAAAAACCCAATAATATTAATTTAACTGTCACAAGCTGTGTTCAATTTGGCTTTTTGTTTTTGTGATGTTTCAACATGTTTGCCCACAGGGAAGTTGTTGAAGTTGTTCCCTCAGTTGAATGAACTATGCTGCGTTAACACTCATAAAGTGATTTAAGGGTGTTTCTCCTGTCTTCATTTAATTCATTTCCATTTATTATAGATTCCGATGCAGATATGTCGTCCAATATCTCATTCCAGCCGATATATCGACCCACCCAATATATCAGTCTGGCTCTAATACTAATATATGAAATATGAAAAACTATGAAATATATTTCAGAGTTTTCAGTGTCACTGATTCAGTCTGTTGTCAACTTTCTGACATGCTGGTGAACAAATAATACTCATAGTTTCATCTGCAGCCAGTCTCTTTGGCTAAAATGAATGAATGGTCCAAGTCATTTAAGAGCAATTGCAGCTGAAGAGAGGTTAAATGTCTGCATTAGAATGTGTTTGCCCCCCAAGCATGTTAAAGAGCCCTTCTTTCAGGATGCCCCATAATTTCACAGACCCTAGCATGTCATCTTTCTCCTAATGTCACAGAAAATAGACTGATGAATCACTTCCTGATGTCACGGCGGTGGACTGGTGACAATCAGTGAAATGATAGTGTCTGCCTGCCTACACATATCTGTAATTGATAGCCCAAACCCCAAACACTCGCCTCTCTCCACTAGCAATGATGGAACATTGGATTGAAATCACCCCGGATGAGGTGGGGTCCGGGCCATTTGTTATTTACTTCTCGCTCGCTTCGAAACAGCCCCCCACCCCCCCAAAACCCCTCACCAACATCACCACCTCATCAGCCCCCACCCTCACTACCCGCCGCCGCTGCCAGAATTTTTACCACAAGAACACATTATGGTAATCAGACGGTATGTGTGTATAGGAATCAATCAACAGAAAAGCCCATCGTGAGAGTTATGACACAGAGAAGTCTGTTTGCAACTTTTGATTAATGGGGAACACGTCGTTGTTTGACTGGATGAATGGGGAAGTGGGACGACCTGCAGGACCAGTAAGTTCAGCAAAGGTTATGCTGGTGTCTTTAGAATCACTGTTCAGGTGGTGAAAATGCCATGTTCTGGGGAAGGGTGTTGCCTTCAGTTCAGCAAAGCAGGGTTTAACCCATTTTCTTGACAGTGTTATGTCAAGCGCCACAGAAGTGATGAATGCCATCTCAGATTCTTCTCATCAGCATTACTGCCACCTTGGCACTGCCTCTCCCCCTCTCTCTCCTGCACCTGCCATCCCTCTGCCTGCCTGATTTATAAAGTTGTTATGGCAATTCACTCTAATGTTATTTCCTGCCACATAAATACATATATCTCAGGCAGGTATTATAAGGCCTGTAATGGAGGTGCATCAGGGGTGCTCTGGGGATCCTTTTTTAGGATATTTGGCAGGATGTTATTGGTTGCGCCGAGAGAGAAACTTACATTAGCATTAATCCTCAAGGTGCAAGATAAAAGACCGCAGTGGCTGTTTTATTATCATCAGACAGGCTTTGTGCTTCAGCCTCTGCGTGTTCCATTTGTTTTCGGTGGAGTTTTAAAGCAAAAATTGTTCTTCGGGTGTATTTTTGACCCCGTTTCAGAGTTCCAGCTTTTTTTTTTTCATTGCAGCAGTTAAAGTGCTTTTTAAAAAAATGTTTTCCGTGTTTTCTCTGATTGTAAACAGCAGACACAGCATGACAAAAGACAGTCCAGATTCCTGGGACCTTGATGCCTCTGGGATCATAAAAGCATTTCTATTGTGAATGAATCACAATGTCCAGTAATTATATAGTATTTGTTTGTCTTTGCTGACCACCAAATACTCAGGTTGTAATACACATTCATGTCCTCTTTTGTTCCTGAGTTTTAAAATCTAATAATGGTCAGGAAATTAGAATTTTTCACTTTTTAGATATAAAATACTATCACTTTGTTCTTTATCCTGTTAAGCAGTTGTTATAATAAGCCTATGTGTTCTTAAGTTGAGGCCAAAACATGTTTTGTGAGGTCAGAGTGAACTTGATGTTTGACTTGTAAATCCTTGTTGTGTAATACTCAATCCAAGTGAACCTTTAGGCCAAATTTATCAGGGGATTCCTGAGATTAATAGAAGGATAGATGGACAGCTCCAAAACAAAATACAGACACATGCTCCAAGCTTTAACGTCTACAGAATCCCACAGTCCTCGAGCAACTGATACTTTCTTGCCCTTGTTTTAACATTACTGTATGTGGATAGACAAACAAATCAATCATTCATCGCCCTTTTGTAACTTCTGCAGACAGTTGGGGTTTGCAAATCCAAGGAGCAAATTGTTTTTGGAATCTCCATTATGCCCCTTTCTAATGTTGCCATTAGCAATCAGCTCACTGGGAAAACAGGACAGCTAAAGCTATAGGAAAATCATTTGAACCTACGTCCCCATCATAGATCCCCTGTCGCTGAGTGGGGTCAGGGGTGCCGGACAGGGTGACAGCTTGGGTCAATACTCGGGAACCGGTGGAGGATTGTGCAGTTGGGTTTTAGTGTAGGTAGTCCTCCTAGATACGCTAGCTTTAAGGTGGAGTCTGCAGAATGTTGAAAAGACAAGGCGTATATGCATGTATTCATTCTGGTGTGTGTATGTGGTAAATATTAGGGGGAGGGAGGTACAAGTGATAGTTGCTGACGATGCCAGCTCAAATCAGAAGTTCACACACACTCACAGAGAAGCTAATGACAGGCCGAGTGGAGGTATTGAAAGGCGTGACGGCCTTATCAGGGAGTGTCCCTCCCTGTCCTCTGCTGCCAACCTCCTTTCTCCTCCCGCCACTCAGGGGGCATGGCACGCCACACAAGACTGACACCTGAAATATTGAGTTATCGATACAGTGTCTCTGCGTGACAGCGTGAGTGTGTGACAGCATGTGCACCTCCTCGTACAACCGAGTGAGCTATTGATACAATGCCTGCTTAACGTAAGAGCGTTGTGTGCATTTATGTGTGCGTCTATGACTTTTTTTTCTAAGTGTGTGAAGTGTCACCATACGTGCGATGGAGTTATTGATATTGCACACTTGGAGTCAAACCACCTATCGATTCCTAGAAACACGACACCTGCATGCAAGTCAGGTAAAGCCGGCATGCTTCAGGTTTAGAGACTAAAGTTTTCAGCAAAGACATCCAAGGACTTCAAAGATACATGTTCCTGAAACTAGCCAATCTGTAGATGTGTTAACATTATGGGGCTGGTTTTATATGTACACAATTGATGACATTTGGGTGATAACATTTGCGTGTGGGCAAAGAAAAATGGAGGAAAAAAAAGAATAAAAAAGATGCCAGTGGGTAATAGAAAAATCCAGAGTATGATGTCAGGTATGGATGTGAGATATTAAGACATTTTTTCTGCCAGGCCTATTTCAGCCAGACAGTAGGGGGCTATTTGGAATGGAGGAGGAAAGTAATAACCTCCATTTGTTCCCCCTTGTCCCTCGGCTTATGAAAAACGCCTTTACAACTTGCTTTGCCTTAACTGGGTTTTCTGGGGGATTTTGAAGTTTGGCAACTTGTCACTAGGATTGCAGCAGGTGGAAATATGATGTTCAGGTCATGCCTTTCTCTGCTAGTTCAATATGTTGCTGTGCGATGGAGGTAGGCTTGGCAAAAGGGGGATTTGGTATATTAATAAAGCACAAGGTGGTTCGGGGGCATCTACATACTCCTCTGCTGTTGTCAAGAAAAAAACACCCCATCATGATTTCTCAGTGAATAAATTACAAATATATTTGGTGTAAGGTGTAATATTTCATTATATGTGAAGAAGGAAAATAATAAACAACAGCGTCTATGCTATGTGTTATTCCACATTCTGTTCTAGCTCTCCCCGAGCCCCCTTGAGAGCCCGGGCAGCCGGCTCAGCTCCCCCGCTCCCACTGGCTCCATCACTATCAATTGTCTTTGAACAGCTCCGATCATCACCTCAATTATCCGTTGTCCTGCCCACCTGATGGGTTTTTTGCCAACTATAACTTCTCTGTGGATGGACAGGGAATAATGACAGCTGAGGCCTGTGCTTTGGCAGCAGGGTGGAATACAAAGAGGGCGAATGGATGTAGATGTGGCTGCGAAATTCAGCTTCTCTCTGGCACACACACACATTGATACATGAGAAAATACACATACAGTCTTGCAGTCACACCAAAAGACTCAAAGAGTCCACAGCTGTTGATGCAAAAAAACACACACACGCACACACATATGCAAACCCAAACCCCTATCCCACCTCCTCCTGTAGAAAAGCCATTTACTGACCGAGCGCCGAAGTGTCAAGCTCTAAAGTGAATCTAAGAACGTGCTTGATGTGTTCTCTCTCTCCCGCTCCCGCTCTTTCTGTCTCTCTCACTCTTTGAGGCTGAGAGAAACTCATTTATCCTGCAAATCCAAATACACCAGCAGAGTAGGGGAAATGTATTCATACCACAGGTGATCTTATTATGGGCGCGGTAAACTGAGCAATGAGAACATCATCGGGCGCAAATGACACCTAAACACATATCAACAAAGGAAAAAAAGAAAAAGAAAAAAGAAAGTAATATCATCTGCATAATCAGAGAAAAAGCAGTCAGCTACCATCGTCTGGGAAATGGAATGAATCAAAAAGTTCAGCGCCGGAGCGTCGTGCTATTTATGCACGACGGTGATTCGATTTAAAGTCCGCCAGGAATCTCCATGTTGTTACTGCGTGGGAAATAAGCATGCTGTGGGCGCTTTAGCTTTAGCTATACAAGCAAAATTCACAAAACCTATTGAGTGCTGGATGCATATGTAGTTCAAGGGGAATTGGAAGTGACACATAACACATAACCATAATCCACTAAAGCAAGAAACACTGCAATTACTTCAAGATTACATACTTTATTTAGTCGAGTGCAGATACTCTAGCCATCCCTCAGGTAGCAAGAAGTTGATGCTTAATAAAGTGTCATTTTGACATAGAATGCAGTGATGGTGTAATCCTGTAATCCTAATTTTTCCCAAATTGAACTCCATCTGACGCTATGTTTAATCTTCAAACCAATGCAAAGAGGCTATTTTATCACAAAATTACAGATACTGCACATTTTTACTCATGCTACTACAAGAAATATAAAAAAACCCAGACTTTTTTTTTTTTTTTTTTTTTTTACCAAAATGTGTTCAAAAGACATGCATGCTTTGAGAAAATTGTTGGCTCGAGTGATGAGTCACATTAATGAATGAGTTTTAAAGCTTTAAACTAATTAATGTGTCCTAAATAACCAAGAAAAAAACAAACTCTGGTATTATTTGAGAAAAAAATCCAGAAACAAAGTAGTAAGTTTAGTGATACAAAATATAATAATTAAAGCCTGGCCAGTTTATTGGCTGGCTGATGTAAAGCTCAACAATATGATTCTGTAATTAAAAATCAGATTCATATTCTCCATAGGAATTTTGATTATGAGTCATGATGTTGTATCTAAGGCAGACTTACTTTGGGCTGACATTGTGGAATGATGGTATGTGCTTTGGCAGAGACAACAATTCAGCATGACATGTTTTAACAAAAACATGTTTTATGTGCATTGTTGAGGGAAAATAACTACTCTACCCACAAAATCAGTGACAACTCTAATTGGTGGAGGTCATTGGAAATACCTGCAAACTTCAGGTCACTTAGTGAACATGAAACCTCAGAAACACCCTGAATGGTGCTTGCAGTTACAAGCCAAGAGCTGAACTATATGGATAAGCTACACAATACACAGAGACACAACACAACATATATTTTCTTTTCTCCAAAACATTTATTATAGAATACTAACATAATGAAAGAGTTAAATTCAAGAAGGAATAAAGTCAGTGGGTATGGGTTTTGGGCTGAGTAGTAATCATGTGTGCAGTCTTGTACCTTTGCATTTTTCCCCCCACTTCCCTTTATTAAAAAGAAAACAAAATCCAAATAAAACCCCTTTATGGTCACCTTGCAGCTTATTTCCAGAACCAAAGCCTTTAAAAAAAGTGAGCAGACACAGTTGAGCTCTAGTATGGGCTGATATTAGCTATTTGCTGATCCATTGCTACTGTCATTTAAAACTGTCGATTAATGAAAATTAAACGTGTAAAGACGAAACAGGATAAAGTCTCTTCAATCCCGTTATGAGTGTTGTCGTTACATCGTTTGCCCACCAGCAGGCACTCTGCAATTTCCCTGTTGGTAACATACCTGTTTGGAATGCCTCAAAGAGCAATCAGCTGATCCAAGTAGTAAATGACTAAATAAATAACTCCACATAAAAAAAGTTAAGGAGCTCTGAAAGAAAAAAATCCCAGGCGATATATCAGAATATCACATTTTAAAATCCTACATCGGTTGTTTTCTATTAGGAATAATATGCTATTACAACAGAATATATTATCATCTGTTTCAGGTGTATAATGCCGGGCTTCCATCCTACAGCAACAATGGCTGCTGACATATAAATAGAAATTCTCGTGTAGAAATCTCAAAGGTTATAGTTGGCCTGTGATAGGAAATTATTATTCTGCATCGTCTCAGGGCCATCCAGCCAGATAGCTGCGCCATTAGCATTTTCCTCTTTGTTCCCATCTATAAACATTTTTGTTGTCCTGAAGGGTCATCTCTGTATTCTTCCATCTCCCCCTTCCTTTGTAATGAATGAGTGTAATTACCAGGCCTGATTGGTTGGAAGGTCATTGGGAATCCTGTAATTTTTCACTTATGTTAAGCTTGTGTTTGTGATGAATGTACCCAACCTTTCTGCATCCCTCCTTAGATTACTTTAGGCATAGAAATGCATCCACAAATTAAGCTGTTCATTGAACACTGTTCCTGGCCGGCCATGAGTATGTTTATACAGATAAACAAATGGAAAGAGGTGGTGTGGTGTTTTTTTAATGCCTGGCCTATTGCAGAAGAGGCATGCTGTGTTTTTATGTCACTCATAGTTTCTTTATTTATACATCGGGAAATCCGTGAGAATAAAGTTTCATGTCTTTGTGTACATATCAGCTAAAATCATTGGCAGTTTTACCTAAAGGGTTATTTTAAGGAGAAGCACTGTTATGGATGAGATACATTTTTGAGTGTCATAGTATATACTAAAATGCTTTTTAAAGAGATATCTAATCATTATTAGATTCCTCTTTAAAGAAGCTTGTTCACTAACTTTGTAATTTAATCGAGCTTCTTCTTGTATTGAATTTAACTGAACAGCAGATTTCCCAGGTATCCATCTTCTCATCTGTACTCTTTCAGACTTTCATTAAAAGTCCATCATTGGAGTAACAGTAAGATCTCCAGGTCTTAAACCCACCACCATGCCTGTCTTTCCTAGTTCATTTTCACATTTTCTAAACTTTTCTTCCCCTCTCTTTGGACCTATAATCTTAGTGTTTGGTTGTGGTTTCTCTTCTGTTGGTTGAATTAGTGGCCTGTCAGAGATGGTTCTGCTGCAGGGCGCTGGCAGCTGCCCCACTCACTCCACAGCCTATCAGCCTCACATTCAGCTGTCCATGAAGGAGGGATGGAAGGACAGAAGCATCATTGGATGGAAAGAGCGAGGTAAGGCTTCAGAGGGCCAAAGGATGGAAAGATGGGAAGATGTGGTGATGGAGAAGGGAGAGAGGGGCACACTTGATAGAAAGAAAGAGCAGAAATTGGTGTGGCTAAAGAATGGAGGGATGAAGCAAAGGAGTGAATCGGCTCGGGGGCTCTGTGGCCGAAAGCCAGGCAAATGAGTCAGTGGTTGCAGAGGCTATAGTCTCCTTGTCTTCCTCTTTTTTTTTTTTTTTTCACTTTCTTGCTCTCCTCCTGTTTCCCTTACAATTGCCTTCTTGGTGGACTCCTGGGCTTCTATCTCTCTTCTCTCTCTTTCACCTTCTCTTTTCTTCCATACTCAGGCAGCTGACAGGCGGACCGGGGCCATGATGGACGATGCCCT
This sequence comes from Mchenga conophoros, assembly GCF_057382185.1. Lineage (NCBI taxonomy): Eukaryota > Metazoa > Chordata > Actinopteri > Cichliformes > Cichlidae > Mchenga > Mchenga conophoros. The sequence goes on from NC_140542.1 coordinate 7,111,303, forward strand.
CTCCGAGTCCGACAACATTTTCTCTCAGTCCCTGAAGCAAGATCAGGCAGTATGAGACGCAGGCCAACGCTGGCCTCTTTCAGTGTTTGTGAGGTCCAATTGCTGTGTTCAGTCACCCCTCTCACGACCCCCATATCAGCTGCACGGGGCTTGTGCAAACTGGAGCTGACCACACGGCCCTGCTTCTCAAAATCTGCACAGTGGCTATGCCACAGCGAGCGGGCAACATTTAACCACATTTCAGCCCTGTGACTTTTCTCTCTTTCTCTTTGTCACAGGGCGCAAAACAGTTTTATGAGATCATAAACAACAACAAAGCTTACATATGAAGTCATCAAGCCCTGTCAGAAGGTTTTCCCTCTCAGTATGCAAACAAATCCACAAAGATTTTTATAAGCCTCTTAACAATTCGTATAACAATGCATGCATTTTCATTATTAACAAATTCACTAATATCAGCTTAATTCTTTGGACTCTTTCAAGATGAGCGACATGGTAAATATTTGGTCGAATTAGAAAACAACTTGAAATGTATGAGAAAATTCAAATGTCTTCAGACAATAAGGTTTCCCTGCAGCCCTGAACAAGAAAACAGCCACAACTTAATTCAGTCTCATTAATTTGATAACGCTTAATCAATGAGCCCGCTGTGTTAAAAAGGTCTAGTTCAAACATCGATTACTGCCTTTCAATTCTACCTCAACAATAAGCTGGGGGAGGCAACGTACCGTCAATGGCCTTAAGATGCTTTAATCTGCGTTTTCTGGGGCATATTCATGGCGTAAACACCGGCATGTGCTTATGCACGCGCGTGGGGTGGGTGTTCGGTCTTATTATTGCTGTAATATCAAGTTTACCCCACCTCAACACACACACTCACAGTGTTGGTACACCAGCGGCCACCCACCCACCAACCTGCCAGAACCCCAAACTCACCCCATCCCCAGCCTTAATCCAATTTGTTCAGTCCCCCTGTCTTCTGCTGGCACAAAATTAAAGGCCTGCTCCCACAAAAACACCTCACATTTCCAAGGTATTGGCTGCCCTGCAAGACTAGAAACTTCATTTATTCTGGCTAACTTCTCAATTATCTTCCCAGTAGTGGAGACGTGTAAAAAGTACAAAAATCAATAGGATTCCATTCCCCTTGTATTGGAAAGGGGAAAATTAATGAGATAGGACACTCTCTTAATCAGAAATAAATGTTTTAATTCAGACAATGACATAGTTTTCCCTTGCAGAAGGATGACAAATGCCGAAGCGCTAGGAGCCCCACCAAGAAGCCGTTTCAATTTTATTGTAAATATAAAAGGTATTGATCTGTGAGATGTACAAACCCTATTGCTTACAAAAGCCATTCAGGGGGACTGGGAAAACTATTAAGCGGCAGGTCAGAAATCAATAAACAACACTAAGAGGTGGCTGTGCCTGCCCTCTCTGGCAAATCTCTGGAAAGCCAAATGGCAGAGTTAGTGACAGACGGCTGAGCGGTGGAGCAATGTTAAGGATGATAGGGTCAGCTGGTTAATGTGGTGAGGGCCCTGACAGGTCGGCAGCCCACCTCAGAGCTGAAGGCCCGACAAGCTGCCATTTAAAGAGACACTGACTCATCAGCCTGTCGCTACAGTTAGTGTTTCACTGCAGCGGGCCTCAGCTGACAGGAGCCATTCTGCTCTTTCTTTCTTTTACTTCATGTTTCTCTCATTTGCTTGCACTCTCTCATCTCCTTCTCTTCTGCTGTGGTTTTATCTTCTTTTAGCTCGTTAATCTAGCTTTCATTTTTGTGTCTTTTTTTCACTCTGAGGCAGCCATGTTTCGCCTTATCCCAGCTTCTTTGCATGCACCTTAGATCAGGCGGACAGCAGTAGTTACATATGCGTGTGTCTTTATGCTGGAATAAACAACTCAGTGAGAACAAGCTGCTTGGCTCTGAATTGCTCTGGCTTGAATATATAAGGCCGATATAGAGGTCACAAGTTATTTTCAATAAAGCTTTTACAAAACAAGTCAAGAAAGGTCTGTGCGACACATCAAACAGCTCTTCTTGAAGACCTGCCATTTTTCACAGGCTTTTGAGTTCTGTCTATATTTATTGTGGCTTAACGTTACTGAATGATGTAGGCATGTCTGTATGTGTCTAAATGTGTGTATATATATGCATTTGTACATAGGTGTGTATATATTGACATATATTATGTTGTTTAAATGTGCTATACAAATAAAGTTGACTTGACTTTTCTGATGCTTTCAAGCAGCTGTCATATATCAAGACATCCAAACGGGATTTCGACTTTTTCTAAAAGCGCATAGTGTGTTTTTTTTTAA